>NC_141921.1:1204642-1806964 GCF_057802395.1 Ceratotherium simum simum
ACTGGAATAAATGACCTCTAAGGTCCTTTTCAATAATTCCAGGGAGCACCTCTTGGACCAGGACTGCCTAGAAATAGGCTCCATTGGGGGTGGCAGCAGTGCCTTTGAGACCTCTCACTACCTGCCCTCACCTCCGGGATAGCTGGAAGTGTTTAGAAACAGCAAACGCCTCCACACCCCTCTGCCGGCTATCACGCATCACGTGGCTGGCTCTGGGAGAGGAAGCACCATGCCTCACACAGGGGGCGAGAAATGCGGCTGCCTGGGAAATGTGACAAGATTCCTGGCTCTCTCCTCATTTGTTGCCAAACCTCTCTGGAAACTGATGGGCCCACGAACCAGCGAGATTAACTACAAAGTAACTACAAAGTTATTGGGAGTGTTATTGGCTTTTCCTGTAGTGTAAAGCCCTTAGAAGAAGCCAACTACCTCTAGAGGAGGAGACCAGAGGAGGGGAGCCAGTCCTGCGGTTTGTGATGAGGAGATCATGCCAAGAAGATCAGGAAGAGAAGATCACGGACAGGAGACGCTGAAATGAAACCATGATACACACTTTTCGGGTGAAATGGCAGTCACTTCAAATCCTGACAAAGTACAAAAACCAAGCAGACCCATGGACGTCACAGCCAATCTCTCCGAAAATACTGAGTAAGGCTCCACCCAAACGAGCAAGGGCAAACAGAGAAACATATATTGTCTTTCCAGAAAAGTGCAAAGATCAGACATTCCATTCCCTCGGCAGCCGGGACCCAAACCACACCCAGTTTACCAACCCAACGTCTTCGCCCCACTCTTGCTCACTCAGGACTCTTCAGCAAGAGACTAAACTGTGTCATGGAAAAGTGCGGGTGTTCGTGTCCCCAGACCTGGGTTCACATCCCTCCTCCACTGCTTCTTAGCTGTGTGACCTGGAGCCTGAGCTTCCTCATCCGGTGAATGGGGACGAGAGAGACTATTTTGTAGAGTTGCTGGGAGCATTATAGGGAATTTATTTATAAAGTGCGTGGCACAATGTTGGTGATCAATAAATGGCCGTTCATATAAATAACAGAAACTATGGAAATGGGAAAAAAGACAAGTAGAAGCAAAAACAGAAACTTTACCCCAAATACTTCCTCCAAAACTTAATTTGAGGGCTTGGCTTGTTTTAAAATTTTTTGTTATAAACATTGTAATAATAGCAAAAAAGAAAATACGGAGAGTGTACCCATCCCCTGGCTCTCTCGAATTCTAATATTTCGCAATACTTGAGTCACCTTTTTAAAGAAATGAAACGTTGAAGATAGAGTTGTATACCCCTTGTCTATTCTGCTTTCCACACCCCTGCTCCCCAGCCCCTGGACTGATTTCCCATTCTTTCTGTTTCTTGGGGACTCCTTCGTCCATCATGAGCTTACAATCACCACAGCTGACCTCTCTCTCTGCATTTTCTGCATTCTGGCTGAAGGATCACCTGTTTCCTCCAGGGTTCCAAGCTCTCTTTGAGGAGGAAGGGAAATTCTGACAGGCCTTAGGGCACTGCCTACTGTGTCAATGGCTGCTCCTTATAAAGGCCGAAGCTGACCGTGGTCAGGCCAGAAAGAAGAGTGAGGGCTCTTCCCAGCATGGTGCCAGGCAGCTTCACAGACATTACACCGCCAAATCCTCACAGCATCTCGAAGAGGTAACCATCATCTTTGTTCTACAAAAAGGGAAACCAAGGTGAAGGACCTGCCCATAGTCTGCAAGCCCAGAATTCAAATGTAGGCTGTTTCTGCATCAAAGCAGAGACATTGGGGACAACTTCGCCTCCAGCGTGGGAGGAACTGTTGGTTAATGGCAAGAGGCCCCAGGTTTTCAGGTGTCAGCTCACTGTTGTGCCCTACACAATTAACTATTTTTTGCTCTTCATGCAACCAGAACTTTCTAAAATATCTTTGTACCATTAAGGAAAAGAAAGAAAAATAAAAGAAAACCCTAGGAACGTGAGATGAGACTGTAACCTCTTCACGCCTTCAGTCCTCTTCCATCTTTGCTAATTTACATGCCCATTTGCAGTCAGGAGACCTGGGTTCTCGGCCTGGCCTCACCACTTAGAAACATGTGACCACGAGCAAGTCTTTCTCTTCTCCTCCCAAGGCCTCTGTTTCCACATCTGTAAAATAGGGATAATAATATCTTCCCTGCCTGCTCCCCATGGGTGCTGTAGGGAATCCAGCAGATAAGGGGAGTGGAAACGCTCAAGTACTATCTGTTTCTAGATATTCTCCGTATTCCTGCTTCTAGGGGGTGGGATGATAAGGACCTAAGGCAGCCCCCCGTCCCCAGCGCCCATCTCCTTGGACCTGAGCTTCAGCAGTCCGCACAATCGCCAGCTTTGTGCAGAAAACTTTAATGATCTCAGAGCATCGTCACATTCCTGAGACAGCTGATAATAACAGCCTAGATTAATTCTCAGTATATGCCAAACACTGTGTCGCAGATTTTATATTCTTTATCTTGAATCATTAAGATAATTATGGATGGTAAGGTTTTTTTTAATTAATCAAACATAGTTTTATTGTTGTGTTTTGTTTTTATAAATCACACCTTTAAGTATAAAACTGATGTGTTGGCGTTGGTCTTATACCAAGGAAAATCAGATAATCAACACCAGTTTAGAAAACAGAGCATAAGAATAGATGAAGTATGAAGTTGAATGGGGGAACAGCATGTACTTAATAACAAGGTGGGAAATCATCCTTTTCACAGACACTGGGGAAATATCGGTATTATTACCCCATTTTATAATTAAGGAAATTGAGGCTCAGAGAGGCGAAGTAACTTGCTCAACACCACACAGTCAGTGAGTGATGTAAAACCAGAATTTGAGGCAAAGTCTCACTATACCCAAAGTCTATTTTCTTTCAACCATCCTGCACTGCTTGCCTCCAGAGCCCCTGTCTGCTCTCAGCCTTATCAGACCACATCCTTCCTCCCCAGAGCCACAGGGCTGACAGAAGTTAGGGATCATGCATAAAAGCAAAAATAACACTCAGGGTATCGTTAGTCAGTCTTCCTTGAAATTGGGTGTTTGGAGGATCGGTTAGGGTGGGGATAGAGGTTCGTGGCTGGGGTAGGTAACGAGAATTGGACTAGGAGAGAAGTACTGAAATGGTCAACATGAACACTCCCAGAAGAGTATATTGATACTGCAACATTCGGGGCACAAATGCATGTTAATGAACCCGATAAACATTGCTGAATGCCAAAAGTATGCTGGTGCTGGGGCTACAGTGCCCAGGGGGGCTTCCTGCCGCTATGCTTTTGTTAAATATTTACAAATTAAAATTAAAAAAAAACATAAAGACATAAAGCTAACATGTGATATTTTGCAGAGCGAGGAAACGGACCAAGGGAGGAGGGAGAATCAGAGCTGGGGCTGTGCTTACTTAATAAACTCATCATGGTGTTTGTGTGCCCATTGGAGAAAGCCTGGCAGAACACAGAATTTAAGAAAGTGTGTGCAGGGTATCATCTTTGCTTCACCCCACCTTCCACAGGGGACACTGAGGGCCGGCTCCTTCTATCTCCTTCCTCCCAACACGTCACGTGGATGGAGGAGCAGAGGTTAGGAGACTTCAGAGCACCAGCCCAAGTAAGGCCCAGCCATTTGGGGCTGTCCTTGCTAAGCAGTCAAAGACACCACTGCATACATTCCTTGGCCCCGAGAACCCTTCCCCATCAGCTTTCCTCTTGCCAGCCCGGGACCCACTAGAATATCAAGCAGGTGGCTCTGCTAGCCGTAGAGGATTGTGGCTACCTAGTCAGTAGCTGGAAATGTGAGAAAATAGATATTTAAAAACTAAAAATGCAGCCTAACATTTTTACGGTGTCTTAACAGTTCACAAAGCTCTGGATCTACTAGCTCGTCTATTTAGATTTGATTCTCAGAATGACTCTATGAAATAGAGAGATGCTATTAGCTCCATTTTCGAGGGGAAGACAGAAGCCCAGAAAAGCTGGCGTTGCCCTTCTGGTGTGTGACAGGAATTAGGAAAGCACAGAGAAGGGGCACTCCCCTGAGTGCAAAAGGGTCTATCAGGGAAGGCTTCCTGGAGGTGACCCAAGAGCTGAGTAGAAAAACACAATTATACACTAAATAGAGGAAGAAAGAGAGACTTCAGGTAGATGACTTTACAAAGGCTTGAGAACACGTGGAAGACTGGAGAGGCTGACAGGAGCAAAATGAAGATGATGATGGTGGTGACAGCAGCGAGCACCTATCTACTCTTACTGAGTGCAGACACTGTTCTCAGCAGTTTATCTACGTTAAGTCTCACACCTACCTTGTTTGGTAGGTGCTTTTATTATCCCCATTTTACAGATGAGGGAAGAAGGCACAGAGAAGTTAAGTAGCTTGCCCAAGGTCATATGAACTCGTGTGCTAACTTAAGTATGAATTGTATCCTAAGAGCCATGCACAGCTCCCACTCTGTGCTTGAAGGGTTCTCAGCAGAGAGGAGATGGCACAGACTTGTGATCTAGAAAGCCCTCTTGGACACAGAGTGGACTGAGGGTTGGAGGGGGAAAGAACCGGGGACCTGACTAGGCTATAGGTCCAAAGACTGAACAGAGACGGTGCAGGTAGAGAGCATAGGAGTATTCCCACCACGCCTGGTGCTGTGGGTAAGAAATTGCCCATGTCTCTGCTTTCTCTACCTGTAAAGGAAGAATAACAGATTTCCACCTACCCACTTCAGGAATTGCTTGAAAACTAATGGGGGAAAGGCCTGGCTGCCTTTCATGTGTTAAACAACACCCTTGTACTACCGCTGGTGTTCATGAAACACTGAACATATAAAGTGTGCTCTGACGGAGGAGCTGGGAATAATTATAGCTTGCTAATTATTGTTCATTTTACTACAGCTTTGAAACCCTGGACTTTCTCAATGATTCAAAAAAGAGATTGCAACCCCTCCATCCCATTAAAGCAGCCACACAGTGGCAAACAAGCAACCTCCCACAGTCTCCTCGCTCTCATTACTTGCAGTGGTTCAACTACTTATGTGGGACACAGAAAAAGAAAAGCAATGATTTGCTCTTTTAGAATCAAATTGTACAAAAAACTCCGAATAGTCTTGCTGGTTCTTTTTAAGAATTTGTTCCTTTTGTGTCCCTATACTGAGTACATGCATAAATATTGTGTGTGTGTGTGTGTGTGTGTGTGTGTGTGTGTGTGTGTGAAGGAGAGAAAAAGTGTTTAAGAGAACTTCTAAGAGATTGGACACAGGACTCCTGGGTTTTACCCAGGACATGGTGAGTAACAGAACTGCTCCCTAACCTTTCTTCAAATTCTGCACCACTCCGTTTCCATAAACTTTATTTAAGGTCTCATAACAGTCAGCAGAGCACTCAAGACCCCGCCAAGGAATCTGAGGAAATTGATGCCTGGGCCACTTTAAGTCCCCAAGCCTCAACTGCATCACCTGTGAAATGGGTCTGAGAGAGTCCACACCTGTCAGGATTGGCGCGAGGATGAGATCACGTTTGTGAATCGTGAACCACATAAATGTGTGTGTTGAGAGAACTGGGGAAAGAAGCGAGGGGGTGAAGAACTTAAAGCGGGGACAGGGGCTGGAAAGGGAGAGGAAAGGAGGGGGGGAGGCGACAACAGCGCGACAGTCCGGCGCCGCACTGTTCAATGAAGTTCCTGAGAATTCCAGCCCCGAGAGCGGCCGGGACGCCCCGGGTCCACGGCTGGAGGCCGCGCGGGTGGCGGTCCCCGGCAGGTGGGGCCGGGCGGGTCCCCGCAGCCCGCAGGTGAGTATCGGTTTTCCTCGCCAGGCTTTCGGTCCGAGGAGGCGGGAGCAGCCTCCACGGCCCTGATCCTATCGCGGCGGCGCAGGGCGGGCCGGCCTTCCGTGGGACCGGGCCGGGGGGCGGGATGTGTCACCCGAATACCGCGGCTGAGTCGGCGGCCGAACCAGCCGGGCAGGTCGGGCGGAGTATAAGAGCGGGAGGGAGCGGCCGGCGGCAGACGCGGGAGCCGGTCCCGGACGGCGAGCCGAGCCTGCAGAGGCCCCCGCGCCGCGTCGCCCGCGTCCCGTCCGCGCTCCTCGGCCCCACCATGGCGCGGGGCCCGGGCCTCGCGCTGCCAGCGTCCCCGCTGCCGCTGCTGCTGCTCCTGGCGGCGCTGACCGGCCCCGCGGCCGCGCAGGACAACTGCACGTGCCCCACCAACAAGATGACCGTGTGCGCCCGGGACGGCCCGGGCGGCCGCTGCCGCTGCCGCGCGCTCGGCTCGGGCGTCGAGGTGGACTGCTCCACGCTCACCTCCAAGTGCCTGCTGCTCAAGGCGCGCGCGAGCGCCCCCAAGGGCGGCCGCGCGCTGGTGCGGCCGAGCGAGCACGCGATCGTGGACAACGACGGCCTCTACGACCCCGACTGCGACCCGGACGGCCGCTTCAAGGCCCGCCAGTGCAACCAGACGGCGGTGTGCTGGTGCGTGAACTCGGTGGGCGTGCGCCGCACCGACAAGGGCGACCAGAGCCTGCGCTGCGACGAGCTGGTGCGCACCTACCACATCCTCATTGACCTGCGCCACCGCGCGGCCGCCCGCGCCTTCAACAGTTCGGAGCTGGACGCCGAGCTGCGCCGGCTCTTCCGCGAGCGCTACCGCCTGCACCCGCGCTTCGTGGCGGCCGTGCACTACGAGCAGCCCACCATCCAGATCGAGCTGCAGCAGAACGCGTCGCAGATGGCCCCCGGCGACGTGGACATCGCCGACGCCGCCTACTACTTCGAGAGGGATGTCAAGGGCGAGTCGCTGTTCCTGGGCCGCCGCGGCCTCGACGTGAGCGTGCGCGGCGAGCCCCTGCTGGTGGAGCGGACCCTCATCTACTATCTGGACGAGAAGCCCCCCCAGTTCTCCATGAAGCGCCTCACCGCCGGCCTCGTCGCCGTCATCGTGGTGGTCGTGCTGTCCCTCGTCGCCGGCGTGGCCGTCCTGGTGATCAGCAACCGGAGGAAGTCGGGAAAGTACAAGAAGGTGGAGATCAAGGAACTGGGGGAGTTGAGAAACGAACCGAGCTTGTAGGTACCGGCGGGGCAGGGGATGGGAGGGGTACCGGGTTTCAGCATAGCCCAGACCCCAGTGAGTCACGTTTCTTGATTCTTGGCCCAAAGGAGACATTTCTCCTTCCAAATTGCTGCCTTTCCCCACCCCACCAAGTTTGATAGATCTTGGTCTCGGGGTCACCTCTCTTTCTGACTTACGTCTTGAAGGAAGCATTTCTAAAATTCCTTCCCTTTGGGGCCAACAAGAAATCTGACTCGAAGAGGTAAGAAAGTCTGGATTAGGGTTATGTATAAGAATCAAGTGTCTGTATGACAACTCAGCCACGTTTGTAAGTGACACAGTCTATGTTGAGGGCTTCAATGCGTTTAGATGGGAAACAGCGCTTTTACTGTTTTAGGTTTAAGTTATTTGATTAGCTCCGTGTATCATGGCCTCCCTGATGAGCAGAGGAGGTCGCTAATTGGGCCCGTGTGGTATCCTCATTTACCATCCTTATATTACCAACCACATATTCTTGTCATCCGGAAAGAAGTCTGTTTCAGCTGCCTGAACACATTTTAGATGTGTTTGTTTGAGGGCAGACTCTGTCCCCAAAACTCAGCGTCTATTCTTCAGCTCACTCTTATTACAGCTGATATTAGTAACGTTTCTTTTGTAAAATGTTTGTACATATGTTGTCTTTGATAATGCTGCTGTGATTTTTTTTTAAAAACACGAATTTAATAAAATATGGAAAACAACCTAAAAAGATGGAGTTTGTGCAAATTTGCTCCAGATTTATATCACTTTGGTCTCCTCTGTCTAATTTCCCATGACTCGGATTTCTTATTTCAAATTCTAACACTTTTTAGCAGGAGCGGGCATTCCCTATAGCTGCTCGGCTGTTTCCTGAGATACCTTAACTGGCGAGTATCAACACCGGTCTTTCTAAATAAGATTATTTGGAAACCTCCCTCCAACTGCGGGAGGGTGGGTATGAGAGAGGAAGCTAGAACTAGCTGCTGCTGTTGGGAAGGGGACCAGCCTTAGGTTGTCTCAAAACAAGAACTCCCCGGTGGAGAAGGAGAACTCTACCTTTGTTTCAGGAGCTGTGTCTCCTTTGAATCCCCGCACTAGTTGGAAGTAGGTGGTACTGTTGCCATTTAGCCCTTGGCAATTTACTTAATCCCAAAGTACTGCAGCGACGAGAGAGGTTAAATGACCGTCCCACGTAATTACAGCCATTCTGTAGAGGGCGCTCTGCTCTGGCTGTGTGCGCGCATGCTCACGCAGCTTGTTTTCCTTAGATTTTACTAGTAATATGCTTTAAAAACTTTTACTTCCTATCAACTGTAAAAACTAGCACCTTGTCTCCTTCACGCTTATCTCCCCGGTTTCGTTATTCACATGCACTTCTGTGCAGCAGAGTGTGTTAGAAGGACACTGTGGGGTAGCCTGGAGGTAAACAGGTTCCTGCATTACTGGGAAATTGCTGCAACAGTGGGGTGTACAAAAGAGGGGTTGGGGAGCATATCCAACAGCAAATAGCTAGATCCAGGACTTCCCCTGGAATCCATCTCAGGTTCCTCCTGCCGCCTCTACGCTGTGGTCTGTGCCTACCCCTGGAGACTGGAACAGCAGGAGGAATTGCGGGGAGGTGGCTCCCAGCCGCTCCCTGCACAGCTTGGGGCTGTGGCTGGTGTGCGCCGGTAGAGTGGACACTTGACGATCGCCGGAAATCTCTGAGTCTGTAATCACTCCTGCTGGGGAGGAACTCCCGTCAGGCCCCAAACGTTCTCAGGCTCAAATCGGGCTTAACGAGGGGAGAAGGCGGACGTGGGCTGGCTGCCTGCAGTGGGAAGGAGGCTGAAGTGCCTGAGGTGAGAATGGGGACGTAACAGGGAGACTGAGACTCCACTCCGGGCTCCCTTGGTGCTTTCGCTTCCCGAGTCTCTGAAGTGCCTTAGCAAAGGGACCTGGGCGACCTCCTCTAATCTAACCCCTCATTTCACGGAAGAAAGGGCGAGTGACTTCTCGAGAGTAATGTCTCTGTGGCACGGCTGGAACTAGAACGTCTCTTGATTCCTAGTCCAGTGTTCCTTTCACTACATCATGGTGCCATTGTTTCAAGAGTCGCTTCAAAAAATGACCACTTGACTGCCTAGAAAATAAACCGATTAAGGATCCAGTGAGCAGCTGACCAAAGGAAAAAGCCCTGAAAAAGTCCATTCCTTCTTCAGAATGTTGCTTCTGCATAATTTCTCAATTTCTGAATTAATTCAGGATTGTGAGTCCTTACACTTTATTGTACTTACTAGTTTGAAAAGCACTTTCACACATATCATCTTTGAGGCATTGGCTTACTGGGAATAACCAAGTGTTGACAAACCTGAGTTCAAATCCTGCTCCACTGGCCAAGTCAGTCCCTTAATTCCCCTCAGTTCCTCTTCTGTTGAATGAAATGACACATCTCTCTCTCCCTATTGCAAACATTAAACGTGGTAACTGATGAGTGCCTAGATCCATCTGGGCACTCAGAGTTCAGTATATCGTAAGCTTTCCCCTCTCCTATAGATCATATCCATTTCACATGTCAGAAAACTGAGGTCCAAGGAGGTTGAGTAACTCATGATCCCACATCCTCCATGTGCCAAAGCCAGAGTTGAGACCTTCATCCTGGCCTCCTAGCCTAGGTTGCTAACTCACACACCCAGCAGCTCGAGACACCTTTCTTGGTCACTTCTTCCAAGGAAGAGCCCCCCATACTTCTGTCTTGAAGCTCAGCTTGCCTCTGCTGAGGACAGGACTATCCAGAACCAGCTGTCTCCAGGGGGTTAGCCTCCACCTCCAGGTTTCCCTCCCAAACTTAACATCCACTGCTTTGAGTGCAGACCTGGGGCTGCCCTTGGAAGGAATGTGAGGAGCAGATGACTCACCCCGCATGTCGCAGCTTGTCTCCTGGGCCCTGTGGGAAGCTCATCTGATTTCCTTGTTTCGGTCACCCGGGCTTTCTCCACTCGTGCTATTTCCTTAATTGGAGCAACTTTTAAAATCACATCATTTCTCCCTGCTAAATATTTTTGGCTTCCTGTTTTTCAAATAGAAGCACAGAATGTCAGAGCTGGAAAGAAGATCATTTAGTCCAAGACTCCATTCTACAGATGAAGACACTGAGGCCCAGAGAGGAGAATGGATGTCCCCAGGTCAGGCGGATAGTGGCTGAGCTGCCCTAGAGCTCCCGTCCCTGACTCTAGCTTGTCTAATGATTGCTCTACTTGTCTTCCTAGTTAGTCTCCTGTTTATTTTCACTTTTTCCCTGATCATTGCTGTTCTTAAATTGTTGTGGTTGCTCCTTAGCTTTTTAATATCACTTAAATGGGAGAGATACTTTGGTTACATGTAAGATGTATGGGCTTTGAAGTTACCTGGCCTCTCAGACCCCCGTTTTCTTATGTGTAAAATAGGTAGAGTCTTATCTAATATGCTTGGTTTTAAAGATCAGACATAAGATATGAAAAGATTGAGTATGTATTTAGTAAATGATCAATTTGTTAGAATGAGAGCCAGGCCCCCAAGAACTTGGGGAAAATGACGGGGAATGGCTGAGCTTGCTCCAGTGTGATGCAGACTGCACTTCCAGGCCGCTTTCTTAGGGGACATCTCTGTCCCTAGACATCTGCTATTAGGGGACTAGAGCAACCTTGGAAGCCACCTGTTCACAAAGGTGGAGCCACAGTCCACCTGGTTTGTATAAAATGGCTGCCAATGCCCAGTGGGACACTCACCTTCAACTATGATATAAGAAAGAAACAAATGTCCTTGTTTTCAAATTACATCATTATTGGGTCTCTGTAAGCGTCTTTTATTTTATTTTAGTGTAATCTTTTACCCAAACTAGTATGGGTGACTATATTATTATTCTTGTAACAGATGAAGAAATTAAGATACTAAAAAGTTAAAGTTAAATTACTTGCCTCTGGTCACACATCTAAGAAGTGACACATCTGGGATTAGAACCGAGGCAAATTGGCTCTCAAATCCATGTTCTTAACCGATGTGCTACACTGCCTCAAATTGTGCAATGAATTACCACAAACTTCATGGCTTAAACAATACACATTTATTATCTTGCGCATAATAAATGGCAGAATTCAGTTCCTTTTCAGTTATGGGACCAAGATCTCCACTTTCTTACTGGCTGTAAGCTGGGAGTTTTCCCCAGTTTGTCGAGGCAGCCCACATTCCTTAGCTCATAGTCCCCTTCCTTCATCTTCAAAGCCAGCATGGCAAGTCGAGTCCTCACGTTGCATCTCTCTCCCGTGTCCCATCTCTTTCTGGCCACAGCTGGGAAAGATTCCCCACTGGTGAGGACTCATGTGATTAGGTTGGGTCTACCCACATATCCAGAATAAGATTATCCTCTCTCAAGGTCTCTAACCTTAACTATATCTGCAAAGTCCCTTTTGCCATGTCAGGTAACATATTCACAAATTCTGGGGATTAGGATGTGGGCACCTTGGTAGGAGAGGGCATTATTCTGTCTACCACACAGAGAATGGCCCCCAAATCCATGCTGTTAACCATATCCTACACTGCCTCTGTAAAACTGTGAGCCAGAGTGCATTTTTGTATTTAGTTACGAAAGAGCTCTTTCTCCTATGGCTCTCTCCTTGATTCCTTTTTGAAGAAAAACCTTTCCAAAGAGGAAAATGGACTCTTGGGAGAATTATTCCTGTATCCCACTCAGGGCTGTAGAGGGTGCCTGGTGCCAAATAAGCACTCAGGAAATGTGCGTTGAATTGAACAGATACCAATGGCTGCCATTTGTTGAGCCCATATCATGTGCCGAACGTGGTCCCACAAGCTTTATCCCAATTATCTCATTCATTTCACAACCACCCCATGAACAGAAGTATGTTCTGTTGTTTCTGGTTTACTGATGAGGAACCCAAGGCATTAATAAATGCCTTGCCAGAATCACAAAGCTGGTAAGGAGTACAGCTGGAATTCAAACGCAGGCCTGTGCTCCTCCCGAGTCTGTGCTTTCCCCAGTATGTTCTACAACACTGCAGGCCCAAGAACCATGCTCTGTGCCAGACAGTGATGAGGCAAGTGGGGAGGCTCATTCTCAGGGACCTGGATGGAATCCCTCAAAGGACCATTTGGGAACTTAATGGATTTTTGACAATCAATAGGAAATCCTGGTGGACATCTTCCAGTTGTAATTTCCCTCCTGGAAGCATTCTCTGTCATTGCTAAACACCATCAGAGGTTTCATTATTGCTTTTTATGATGAACTCTAGGAAGGAATTGTTGGGAGGGTGAGCATGAGTAGGGGGGCTAGGCCCATTCACTGTTACGGACTTACACTGAAAACATGAGAGGGGTGTCCCCTGGCACGACAGCAAGCCTTATAGCCTCAGTTTCAGTGGAAATTCTCAGGTCCATGCTGTACAAGGAGGCCAAACCGAGATGGGTAAGAAGACAAAAAGGAATGTTCCAGAGTGACAGTCTAAACACATTAACCAGTGGTTTAACAGCAGACAGCTCAGCTTACCAACGCATCACGTCACATCCTGTCTCATTTGAAGGACAGGGACACAATGCCTTGACTAGATCAGTTTAACCCTTTAGAAGCTTTGTACCCTCACAGCTCCCACACTGGGTGTGGCTCAGTCCCTCACTACTTTCCATTACCTTGTTAGCTCGTGCTGTTGGAGGAAATGTTCTGGTCACCCAAATATTGTGATGGGAGGCACATTATCATACGCTGTTGAAACACAATATGATATAGAAGGTATCAACTAGGTGAGCAGTTGAAGCTTGATGTGGGTGGTGACCCTGAAGCAGTCACAAGTTGGACAACCTGACCTTAAGGATGCCAAGAATTGATCACTCGTTCCTTCAAATATTTTTTGTCTTATTTTATGCGAGATATTGTACTAGTTTTGGGAATATATGATGAATTGAATAGACATAGTTTCTCTGGGGTTCATTTATCTTTTTTCTTTTTTTGTTTTGCGTACCTGGCATCCCCACAACCCTCTCAATGAGGGAGACACTCCCGTTATGTGAGTCTGGGTGAGACACTAGATGGTCCTGCCTCTGGCTGGGGGGATCTGAGCATGTGATCTGGCTCAGCCAACTGAACTCCCCTGCCCGGGACATTGATCGAGAGGACAGGAAGCCATACACCAGGCTACTTATAAAGTAGTCACAGCAGCACCAGCTTTGCCAACAGCACAGCTGTTCTGCGGGTGCCAAGTGTCCAGTGGCAGCAGCACCAGTGGGGCATCCCAGTCAGACTGTCCCACAGCTGGACCTTGGCCATGTTCCTACAGCCCAGCCAACCCAAGTTCCTGGACATTTTCTGAATCTGGTTCTCCAACCTTCCCACTGATTCTGTGAACTTACCCCAAATCCTCCAATAAATTCTGTTTATGCTTAAGTTTAGCCAGAATCAGTTTCTGTTGCTTACAATCAACAATCTGACTGGTAGAGTCCCTGCCTTTGTGGAACTGAAAGGCCAGAGGCAGAGACAGTCATTATATACATAATCATGTAAGTAACGGCACAGTTAAAGAATGAGGTAAGTGTTCCAAACCAAAAGAGGATATATGGGAGTTCTGATGTAGTCTTAGGGGGAATCACATCCTTCAGGACTTCAAGGTATGTGTAGATGTTGTTTATGCACAAAGAGAAGCATTTTAGTAAGGGAGAGCAGCATGTGCAAAGGCCCTGCAGCAGAGGGAGTGTGGCTTATCTGAGGACCTGAGAGTAGACCAGCATGGCTGGAATGTGGATAGCAAGGAAAAGGGTAGTGCTACATGAGGCTGGAGAAGTGGGCTGAGGATAGACTATGGAAGGCCTTTCAAGCTTATTAAATATTTTGACTTTTGTGCAAATTAGCAAAGGGCACTCCCTCTGTGCAGACAGCAGAAAAGGCATCCCATCTAGTTGGACTTAACCCTGCAGTGCAGGGCTTGGTGACTGGGCTGGCGGGTACCTTGGTGTGAGGTAAAAGAGGCCGTGCCTCCCTGCTGACACAGCCTATCCTCACACCGTCAGACTATAGGAAAATCACCAAAACCTTTTTTTTTGCTTTTTTTTTTTTTTAACACAGGGGGTGATATAATCAGATTGTGTTTTAAAAAGATCTCTCTGGCTGGATTATGCAGAATAGACTGACAAGGAGCAAGATTAGAGGCAAAGAAACAGCAGAAGACCAGAAGAAGAAGAATCCCAGGTGAGAGATAAAGGTAGCTGGGACTAAGAGTAGGTGTAGAGGACAGTGACGGTGACAGAGAGAAGCAGGTGTGTTGGAGGGACACAAACTCAATGGGATTTGGGGATGGATTCTCTATGGGGGTGGTGAGGAAGAGGGAGGTGTCAAGAATGGTTCCCAGGTTTCATGAGTGGTTGTGGTACGATTCCCTGTGGCAGAGAACACAGGAATGAGAACATGTTTTGTGGGAGTGAATGACGAGTAAGGTTTCAGACACGTTGAGTTCAGCTAGGAGTTGGATACAGATGTCTGGTGTATTGTGGGCTGGAGATGGGAATTTGAGAGGCACTGGCATAGAGGTAGTACTTAGAAGCCATGAACAGGGATGCAGTTACCTAGGGGGAAGGTAACAGACTGAAAAGGGAAATTTGCAACACGGCTCAAAAGATTCCATGGCTTAGCGGTTAAGTGTGTGCGCTCCGCTACTGGCGGCCCGGGTTCGGATCCCGGGTGCGCACTGACGCACCGCTTCTCTGGCCATGCTGAGGCCGCGTCCCACATACAGCAACTAGAAGGATGTGCAACTATGACATACAACTATCTACTGGGGCTTTGGGGGAAAAAATAAATAAATAAAATTATATAAAAAAAAAAAAAAAGACTCCAGCACTTCAGGGCAAGGAAGAGGAGAACAGGAGGGCAAAGGAAATCAAGAAGGGTCCAAACCAGGGATGGAGATGCAAGGACCAGCCCAGACTGGCACCAGGAGATAAGGCCGAGTCAGAAGTCAGGGGCCACTGAACAGATCGGGGAGCAGAGCGTGGGTGGGAGCAGAGCCCCGGACCAAGAGAGACCTGAGTGTCTGCCATTTATGGTCATTCTCCACCAGCTGTCTGCTGTTTGGGGGCACCACTTGGGAAAAAGGAGAGGTTTGGAGGAGACAGTTCAGGTGACTGCCTGTGAGCGTGCTGTGGGAACACAGGTGGCTGGGATGCCTAGGTGCATCTTCTGGCTAAGCTACTTATCAGTGTGGGATCTTGATCAAGTTACTTAACCTCCCCGTGCCTCAGTTTCCTCACTTGTAAAATGGGGACAATGATAAACTTACCTCCCATAGGGCTGGTGAGAGAAGTAAATGAGTTAGTACATGGAAAGCACTTAGACTAGTGCCTGGCACACAGGGAGCACTTGTAAATGTTAGTTATTGTCAATAGTGACTTAAACTTGAATACACAGTGACCAGTGCAAGCTCCCTGCAGGGAAGAGCTATCCCTTTTGATTCCCCTCTGCATTCCCCATGTTAGCACAGTGATGGAGCATAGCAGGTGCTCTCGAGTTAACACGGGTTCATACGTTTCCACCCATATCTCACCACTCAAGATAATATTCAGAGGCAAAAGGAAGAAAAAGAAAGCTACTTAGAACTCCATGAAGGTTTCTTAAGGAAAAGCAATAAAGAACACATTTAAATAATTTACGAGTAGAACTATTACAAAACAATAAGCAAGGAAAACACAACACAATATAATGTGCAAAAAGTTAATAGCTTTACTATATAAAGAACTGAGACAAATTGATTAGAAAGACAATTATCTAATCAAGGCCTCAGCTAGGTACCTTCGTGCAAATTAGAAAGGGCGCCCCCCTCTGGGCAGATAAATTAGAGAAAGACATCCCGCCTAATTGGACCCAGTCTTACAGGGCAGGCTGCCAAGTACACAGGTAGGTAGGAACCTTTGTAAGGAGAAAAACATGCTCCTCCTCAGGTGAGGATGCACTGGGGTCAGAATGGATTTTGGCCCCTGCACCCCCTCAACTTTGCTGCAGCACATACACAGAATAACCTTATGAGAGGGCCCTGACTTCAGCAGAGAATCGACAAAGGTCACGAGTAGACAATTCCAGAAGAGGAGCTAGAAATGATAATAAACATCTTTAAAAAAATATATCTAACATCCCCAGTAATCAAATCAGTTCTAAGCAAAATGGGATAAAAATTTTCCTCCGAGAAATTAATAAAACCGGCATTACTCAGTGCTGGTGACAGAGGGGTTAACTGGTATAACCTTTCTGGAAAACAAGTGGACAATATCCACCAAGAACCTTAGCAGTGTTTATTTTCTTTGACTTCCTAACTCCATGTCAAGGAATTTATGTGAAGGAAATGACCAGTGATGCAAACAAAGGTTCACACATGAGACATGTGCCCGCAGCAATTTCCTAATCACAAAAAGCTGAAAATAATCTAAATATCCAACAACAGGGGCATGGTTATACAGGTCCACAGGTCCTTGAGACCCAGTGTGTTCCAGAATTCAGAATTTTGGGGTTTTAGAAGGACAATTTGTTGCATATGTTACTTAGCCCCCTCATTAGGGTCTGTGGCAACATCATCAACACATCCAGATTTCTGCCATGAAACTTATTAATAGTCACACTAATTGGTATAAATAGACCATAGATAGCCGTTGGCCACTTCAGGTCACCTTTGGCACCAAATGAGTTGGTACCAAACTTTCAAAGCTGCTTTCGATTTTCAGAGCATTTAGGATTTGTAGATAAGGGTTGGTGGATCTGTATAAATTATAGTATAATCCTTGAGGACTTTTTAATATGGGAAAATGCGCACAATATACTGTTAAGTAATGGGGGGGGTGGAGAATAACAAAATTCCATAATGACCCCACTCCATTTTAAAAAAGAAAAATGGGAACAAATCTGTTATCTTTAAATGCAAAATAGGTTAACTCCAAACTGACCATAAGTGCTTTCATTTCCTTCTTTTTCTAGTCTTCAGGTGGAATGGTATAACTTGAATCAGAGTAGAAATCCATCAGTACCGCACCCCTTTGGGACAGCCTGCCCGGACAGAGGAAAGGGGACCCCTCCACGCCCACCTCCTGTTGCTGAAGCTGAGGATGAGCCTTTGGAAAAGCAAAGGGGGGCCCCCCGCCCCCCGCTTGGAGTGGAGGGGCAAAGAAACTAAATTGCTTTGCATAAGGAAGCGGGAGGGAAATTTCTGGAGTTGGGTGGTGGGGGAAAGGGAGGATCACTCGGCAGGGGTTGGACCCCGCATTAGTTTCCTGGGGCTACCATAACTAAGCACTACAAATTTAGTGGCTTAGAATAACAGAAAATAATTGCTCACAGTCTGGAGGCTAGAAGTCCAGAATTGAGGTGTCAGCAAGGCCATGCTCTCTCTGAAGGCCCTAGGGAAGCATCTTTCCTTGCATTCTCTAGCTTCTGGTGGTTGCAGGCAATCCTTGGCGTCCCTTGGCCTATGGCAGCAAAATTCCAGTCTCTGCCTCCTTGACATGGCTGTCTTTCCTCTGGTGTGTGTCTGTGTCCAAACTTCCCTCTTCTTATAAGACACGAGTCATTGGATTAGGACCCACTTTAATTTAGGATGACCTCATTTTAATTTGATGACATCTGCAAAGACCCTATTTCTAAATAAGGTCCCATTGACAGGTTCCAGGTAGACATGAATTTTGGGAGGATACTATTCAACCCAGTACAGACCCCTAGTATGTGCCTTGACTATGAAAAGGGAATTGTATTTCTTTTAAAGGCTATGTCTGCTGAATGAATGAATGATGAATATGGAACTGTAATGTAAATTTCCTCCTTGCCTTTACCGCCAATTTTTAGTATAAGTCAGCTATGCAAGTGTACTGTATGGGCAGTGTTGTCTGTGTGGAAATCAAGGAAAAGGCATCTCTTCGTTTCTGTGGGATAAAAAGGGAACATGAGAAGTGAAGTCAGGAATCCCATAGGAGGAACCCTAAGGTAAGGCCAGGAGTGTCCCTGGGGGCAAGAGCCAGGATCTGAGCTGACATCTGGTTACAGATGTGCACAGAAATAAAACACAAAGATTCACTGATGAGGACACTGGGGCTTTCTGTTGTCTCCAACTATGCTTTTATGTAGTTTCTAAATTTTCCACAATGATTGTAATTTGCTTTAACAATCAGGAAAAAACAAAAGTTATTTAAAAGAAGGGCAGTTCAAGGTGATGTATTATTTAGATTTTAATCCAGATCTTCAGAAAATGCTTAAAAAACTAGCAAACTGGGTTCTCTCTTTCTTTAGTCTAATCAGACTGCTAAATACTATTAAAGCAATAATCTTCATCCTCCATGAGTATAATTATCCTCTTTAAATGATTCCCTTTCATCAGCTGGGGAGTTTTAAAAAAATTATTAATGTAATTTCAAGAAATTCCTAAGAGCAATTACTAGCTTTTATACTAAAAATTAATCAGGACATATTACAATTATCTAGTAGCCACATGAAAATACTTACACTTGGTCATAATTTATTTTACCATAATTTGAAAAATAAACGAAGACTCAAAGTTGTGAATGAGTAGACAGTAGCCATCTACTATATTTCATCACTATGATAGAAATGGGAATATAGCAATAAACAGAATTTTCTTCTGCCCTCGAAGACCGTACATTCAGCACAGTGGTGGTGTTAGGATAGGAGAATAAATTAAACAGGTAATTACAATAATGTGGGGTAAGTGTTATGATAAGGGAATACAGGGCTATGAGAACATCCATCAGGGAGAACTGATGTAATCTGGGGTGGAGCTGGGGGCCAGTTTAGGGAAGAGCTGCTTGAGAAAGTTATGTTTGAACTGAGACCTGAGGATAAATAGGAATTTGTCAGGTATAAGAAGAAAAGCAAGAGGAAATAGATTGAGGAGGAAAGGAGAGATGCAGTACTTGAGTGCATTAGTAAGGACTATTTCAGTTGTGTTAGTAATTCAACTCAAACTAGCTTAAGCAAAAGAAATTTGTTGATTCATGTAACAGGAAAGTGAAGGGCTAGTGTTTGCTTCAAGTATGGCTGGATCCAAGGGCTCAAATAATGTCAGGTTTCTGTCTCTCTTTTCATATCTTTATTCTGCTCTTGGCTTGGCTTCATTTTCTAGGCCAACTTTCTCCTCATCATGGGCAAGATGGTCACTGGCAGCGCTAATCTCATATTCTCCTAATTTAAGAGCCACACAGAGGAATTTTATCTCCTTCAAATTTCCTTTGGAAATAGAGTCTTTGTAGATGTTAATTAAGCTAAAGATCTTGAGAGGAGATCATCCTGGACTTAGGGTGGGCCCTAAATCCAATGACTGGTGTCCTTATAAGAAGAAGAGAGGACACACAGAAACACAGAGAAGATGGCGATATGAAGACAGAGGCAGAGACTGCACTGATGCATCTACAAGCCAAGGGGCTCACTTGTATGGGAGCACGCTAGTGGTTTTATCCTGGGACTTGGAGTCAGGCCAACCTGGGTCTCAGAGACACCACTGACAATCTCTTTGTAGGAATGACGTAAGCACAAAGTGCTCCTGGTGCACAGAAAAGTGGGGCAACTCACCAGGCCTGGTGCAGATGCATGCAAGACTTGCCAGAGTGGGTGATTTCGGCCCTTTGTTTTGAAGACTGAATTAGCCAGGTGATGATAGAAAAGGCATTTGTAGCAGATGCCCCTAGTGCCCACTTACATCTCCCTGCATATTGGTGCATGGCCCATATTTCTGCACATGCTGGTCTAACTTCCAACTGCTAGTATCTGAATCCCTTTACTTGAGGCTTTTTCTGGGCTCCCAGGAGCACACGCAGGAGGCTGGAAGTAAATGAGAATTAATCATCCCCAGGACAGCCCTCAACCAATGACTGACTGGAGCTGGTGGATAAGTAGCCCAGCAACTTCATCCCTCAGTTGGGAAAACTCTGACGTGTGTGTTACATGGTCTCCCCGCATTCGTCAGAGGGACTCCACTCCATTTGCCCCCATATGTAACTAGTTCGTGTTTCACTTATTGGCTTCATTCCCTCTCTGTCTCACTTCTCTATTCCCCAACTGGTGCTTCCTGGGACCACCTCCCAAATAAATTACTTGCATTTGAATCCTTGTCTCAGGTTCGCCTTCTGAGGGAACCCCAAATTAGAAAGCATCCCACACAGGAAGAACAGCATGTGCAAGAGCATGGGAATGTAAGCATGGAAATCTCAGGACAAATTTAAGGGGTTGTCCAAATTATTTGAGAGTCTGCTGCCTGGTCTGTTGGTCTCATGGGTGGAGAATTATCTGGGGCTTAGAAATAAATGGGTACCACGATGTAATGACCCATGTTCTATTTTGGGAATTGTTGGAGTGCAGAAGAGTAGCAGGGGTTAATTTTCGTTGGAGCCCTCAGACCTACACAGTGCCTGGCGCATAATGTGCACTCCATAAGTATTTATGAATTAATGAACTTGTTTACTATATTGAAATCAGTGTATTTTAAAAGTCCAGAGCTTGCTGTATAATGCACGTTCAATAAATATTTGTTGGACAGAACTGAAGGACGCTGTGGAAAGCCAGAGAAATGCCTTTCTGTAAACAGGCATATGCCACCTGGTGGTGACTTTGAGGAGGGGACTTTGCAGGCAGTGGTTGTGCTCCCTGGAATTTGGGGAACTTTGATTTTAGTTAGGGTTCAAGATTGTAAGCTGAGTTATCATAACAGCAAAACAACAGAAATAATAAAATGTCCATAAACAGGGGAACAATAAATGATACAGTATCATTTCCATAGACTACCACGTAGCAATTAAAATGGATTAAGTTAATCTATAAGTGTTGATATAGAAATTTCTCCAAGACCTATTGTTCTAGTGAGAAAATGGAAGTTACAGAAAATATATATAGTATGATGTCATCGTGTTAAAAAAACACACCAAAATACACCCCATATCTTTGGTTGCTTGAGAGGGGGACTCAGCAACAGATTGGGTAGGGATGATGAGGTGATTTTTAAGTCCCTTCCATCTCTGAGATTCGGGAAACCTAAGAAGTTTATAGTTCCTTTAAAAAATATACTGCTTTGACCCATATAAGAGAACTGTAAAACTTGATGGAGAGACATAAAAGACGATCTAGATAAATGGAGACACCTGTCAGTTTCCTGGGTTGATAGAATCAACATTGCAAAGATATAAATTTCCCCCAAATTAATCTAAGTTTAAAAACAACAGCAATAACAAAATCAAAATCCCACTCCTTTTTTGGTGGGGAGGACTTGAAAAATAGTTCTCAAGTTCGTCTCGAAGGTCAAATGTGTAAGAAGAGCAACAAAATATTTGAAAATAAGATCTATATTGTAAAGTTAGAATAATTAAAATCATGTACTAGTGCCAGGACAAAGGAACAAAGGAGAAAGTCCAGAACAGATGTGGCTATTTATAAGAATTTAGTATATAACAAGAGTGATGCTTCAAGTCAGTCAGCAAAGGATGAGTTATTCAATAAATTTTTGGGACAGCAGTGACCTTGGTGGTCCTTGACCATGGGAAGGACACATGCATGTGTCTTTTGTAAAAGCTCCATTGACCCAATTGTTCAGAAAACATTTTAGGTTATATTTTTCTGTCCTACCTGACACTGGAATAAATTCCCTGTAGATTAAAGATTTAAGAACGAAAAAGGCATTAAATACTAGAAGAAAATATTGGTAAATATATAATCTTGGGATTGAGACAGAATGTAAATGTGACCTCAAAGGCAGAAACCACAATGAAAAGATGGATAGATTTGTCTATATCAAAATTTTAAAAATTATATATGCATACATGAATTAACAAAATTGAAAGACAAATGTCAATCAAGGGAGATGTTTGCTACATAAATGACAGACAATTCTTAAATACTATATAAAATATTTTATAAGTCAATAAGATAAAAATGAATATTTTATAGAAAAATAGGTTAAGGGCACAAACAGGCAATTTGCTAAAGAAGAAATCCAAACAGCGTATAAGCATGAAAAAGTGTTTACATTGTTAGGAATCAAAGAAATGCATATTAAAATGACAGTAACATCTCATCTGATCAAAGTTTTAAATTTTAAAGTAATGTTAATCTTGCATTTCAAGAGGGTTACATACAAAATGTTAACAGTGATTATCTTTGGGTAGTGGGGTTAAGAGAACTTTTCTCTTTCTGCTTTGCTTTTGTGTGGTATTAATATTTTACTTTGAGCAATAAAAAAAACCAATAGTTTGCACTGAGGCTTAGAAAAGTGCTCACCTGGAACCAATCTCTGGGGAGTGAGCAAGGATGTGTCCAAGCTGTGGACTTCCTCTTGGGCCCAGCCTGGAGATTGCTGAGCCATATTGAATCATCCTGGCCCCCAACTTCAGGAACTGGGTCCAGGTGGCTGCTGTTTAGATACGAGGAATGAGCCGGGAGGCAGGGAGACCAGTCAGCAGGCTAGAGCAGTCACAATCCAGGTGGCAATTTCTAAATAAAAACAGACTAGAACTTTGTGTGACCACTCTCTTCAAGCCAAAAAAAAATTAAATGGCATGTGTGTTTACGTTATGTGGGAAAAAGGGCTGGCATGACAGAAGAGGAAAGTAAAGGAAGTCAAACGTGTAGAGGAAGAAAACGCTGAGCTAATTTTTGTTGGAGTAGAATATGCAAATGAAGATGCTGCAATTATCTACGTTGGGGTGATTGCAGATTCAGAACCAGTCATTTCCAACGTTTGGAAGAGTCACGCCTGGCATATATTCAAGAAAAATGAAAGGCCCCTTCAGCCAAGGTACCGCCCATCCACTGCAGCCTACCAAATATGGGACCCTCGTCAAATCCTGTGCCATCTCCCCTGGCTCTCAACCTGAGTCTCCATCAGCAGAGAGGCTTACTGTCTGTTGAGCTGCTGTCTACACCTGGTTCTAAAACAAGTCATGCCTCATAATTCCTCACTGTTAGTCTCTCCTTTAACTCAGTATTCAGCTTCCAATACTTCCTTGAGGAGGTATAAATGAAAGTCTGTCAACGCAGCTTCCACTTCTGGAGAAAGCTGTAGCCTTCGGTTGGCTTCCCTGGACACAGGCTCTGAGATAAGTCTGTGTGCAGGGATAACACCTAGAAGGGAGTAAGGGAAGGAGGATTGGGTAGAGCGAGCAGTGGGGCTTCTCAGCCAACCCCATGGAAAGCTCTGGAGCTGGGAACGCCCCGCAGGGCTGTCTTCAATTGAAGCACAGGGGCCAGGCCTGTGTACTCCCAGATTAATTGGCCATTGACTGCGTACTGTCCCTGGGGAGAAGGCTTATTCTTGGATGAGGCAGGTGTCTTCAATCAAGGGAAATATCCAGGGAGGAAGGCAGCTGAATTAATCTGTGGAGGAAGGAAAGAAAGAAGGGCTTGAGGGAATAATTTGTTGTGTGGAACCAGAAGACCAGACATAGGGTTATGTTCTACAGGAAGCCCAAAGGACAGACAATATACAACCGCAACGGGGAATGTACTGGTGAGAGGAGTACCAGCATCACTAAGAAGTTTGGAGGGGGCTCCCCTCTGCAGGCCAGGGATGATGGTAAGAGAAGCAATCACAGGGCTGGGCTCAATAATATCTGGGGGATGACAGAATCCTGAAGTAATAGAAGCCAGGTGGTGGCTTTAACCACCAGAAGCCTGGACGCTGTAATCACAGCTGGCAGGTCAGAGGGGCAGCTTGATCTGCAGGGGATTTTGACGGTATTTAACAGTCCAAGCTGTCCCTAAGGTAAAAATAGATGGGCACCCAACAGGGTGCTGCTTAACATCTACAATCAGAGGGCAAGAATGGAGGAGCAGGAGTCTGAGTGTGGTTGCCCCAATAAAAAGTCATGCTCTTTGCTCAATTCTCAGATCTGAGCCAATTTTCAGACCCAGACCACAGAACTCATTGACTGAAGCGGTGGCTGGGTCCCTAGGAAGAAGGACCCTGCAGCACTGAAACAACTGTTTACTGTAATGATTACCCTATGGCCTGTGACCATTTTCTCAGCTGACTCTATGTTGAGGAAAGACGAATATCCAGACATTTCACAGGGTCGGAAAGGATCTTGTTACCCAGAAACCCAGGGTGTTATCGTGGCCCCTCTGTAAGAGCAGAGGCTTGTGGGGGTCAGGCAATAAGCAGAGTCCTGGATAACATCCCCCTTGCAATGGGTCCATAGACGCATCCAGTGGTCATTTTCCCAGTCCCTGAGTGCATAACTGGGAGTGTATTATTGGGTGGCTGGAGCAAGGTCCACATTAGGTCCTCGGCCTTGGGTTCTCATGGTGGAGAAGACCAAGGAAAGCCTCTCAAACTGTCCCTTCTCTACCAATTCGAGATACTAAATCAAAACCAATATTTCATCCGAGGGGCTAAAGGGATGATGGTGTCACCGTTAAAGACCTAAAGGAGGCAGCATGGTTGTCACTGTCACATCTCTATTTAACTTGCCAGTCTGGCCCCTTCAGAAACCCGGAGAATGGCTTATAGACTACTGCAGACCTAACCATGCAATAGCCCCTGACCACACACCTTGTGCCAGCTGTCATAATACAGTCCAAAAGGATCTGGTCACCTGGACAGCCCACAGAACATCACCCTATCTGTTACATGGATGACATCATGCTCATCAGGCACGATGAGCAAGAGGTGGCTAGTACATTGGAAACATTGGTCAGACCCTTGCACTTCAGAGGGTGGGAGATAAACTCATGAAGATTTAGGGACTTGCCACTTCAGTTTTTAGGGAACCAGTGGTTGGAGTCTTCCAGGATAGTTCCTTCAAAGTAAAAGGCAAATTATAAAACACAGATAAGCAAGGTAAAAGGAAAAAATTACTAATAAACCCTACAAAAGTGATACCTAAAATTGTTCATAGGGTTTATATCCTTCGATGTTTTTCATTGTGCACAGAATGCACAGACTGCTTCCGTCAGTCAGCTTCAGAACCAAGACACCTAGCCTTTTGGCAGCCCTCGAGTCTCTTTCCTTTCGGCCAGCACTGCCTTAGAATCTGCAGCGGGCACGGCCTGGCCTGGATCACTCCTCAAAGGACCCAGCTCAGCCAAGTCAGGTTCTAACACGTCTGAGTAAGCGAAGTTCCGGGACAAGCGCCCCAGCCCAGAGCCACGTCCCTCCTCCGACCGCGCGGGGGAGCGGGAGCGCCACAGTGCGCGCAGGGCCCTTGCTCGCGGCGAGGACGACTCCGGGCGGGCGGATCGCCCGCCCGGTGTGGGCGGAGCTAAAGGCGCCCGGGTCGGAGCGGAGGGCCGGAAGTGAAGGTGCGGGCTTCTGGGGTGGGGTGTGCGCCTGCGCAGGTTGGGTGGGAGGAGTCGCCTTCGCTTTCGCCACAGCTGGGGTCTGTTGGGGGGGACGCCTTTGCCCTCCTTTCCGAGTGGAGCGGGGCCGAGGGGAGGGGCAGGGTGCGGGAGTGGAGTAGGGATGACTCCAGGGCCGCGGGGGTGAGGAGGAGGACCGTGGGGACCGGCGGGGATGTGGCGCGGCGTGGGGAGGGGGCCGAGGGGCGGGCGGCCGGGCAAGGGGTCTGAGAGCGGAGCCGCATCCTCCCCGGCGCCCCTCGCGGGTGACGGCGGGGTCCGGGGCTGCGGGCGGGCGGAGACCCTCGCTGTCCCCTCCCTGTCCCGTCCGCCTGTCCTCGCGGCGGCTCCTCCTCAGCGCGGGGTGGGGGCCCCCCTCGCCCCCTCCGGGTGGACGCCGCGTCTAAAGGCATCCTGAGAGTCAGCCCGTCTGATCGCCTCACGCTCGAAGTAGAGAAAAAGCTTTCCTGCCTAAACGCGGCAGTGAAAAATGTAAAATTTCCTGTCTAAACAGTTCTAGGAAGTCTTAATAGTTTCTTCAACAACTTGTCTACCAAAATCACTGTTTATGCTATTGAAGTAATGTCGCTTGCCTGTGTGTCGCGGAGCGCCAGTTTTACTGTGCCTTGCGGGCAGTCCTCGGTGAGGTTCTGGTCCAGGAGGCGGAAGTGCCTCACTTGGAAATGAGGGCTGGCTCAGCTATAGCGGCTCCCACCGAGGCCGCGTGACCCTCGCCGAGAGGGTTTAGGTTCGTGCCGGCATCTGGGCCAGGGCGAAGGGGTGCAGTCTGACGTCTGGAAGCTTGAGAACCGAGTGTGTTGCCTTCCAGTTTATTTTCTTAAGCCTTCCGTCCTGTATGTACTTTGCTTGAATGATTAAAGTACATGTCCTATTTTTTGCCAATCTGACAGCTGTTTCCATAGAAACTAGAGAAGAAATAGTCATTTTTCACGGATTTGTTAAAACTATTCCAGGCTTCAGCTATGAGTGCTGTACTTGCTCATTCTGAGATGGTACTTAAAGAATTAAGGATCTGAAATGTTCTTAGAGGCTAGCAATCAAATTGTTTAATTTTCTCACATCATTAATTTAGTAATCCTGGAAGTCTGCTAGCTGTGTTTGTTGACCTGCTGCAGTTCTTTGAAGATGTCAGCCCTGATTCTTTCTTATGCTCTGTGTAGTCTAGTGATTGGCTCTTGGAAAATGTATAAATAGGTTTCCTCTCCCTTTCTTTACCTTTTCTTAAGGATAAACCAAAGATTACAAAATATCAGGCACTATTTCTGTTCTAGGTGACACTTGATTGTCAGTGATATAAATGATAGTGTTTTTACTTATATACATATAGTATTTGGGGCTTTGCTTATACCTTCCATGTCAGTAGAATACTTTTTAAAAATTTCACATAAGTCATGAGAGATGAGCAGGAGTTTGCTTGGCCTATGAGCAGAGCTAAGCAGTGTAAGTAGATGTGCATAGATATAGAGATAAGAGCTTTTCTTTTCTGAGAGGTGTCAGTCAGTCAGTGGGTCTGGAGTTTAGGAATGGGTGAAGGAGGGATGGGGAAGTGCCCCGGAAAACAGGAGGAGGCAGCATTATGAGGGGCCTGGTCTACCATATGAAGGAGTTTATTGAAGCCTATGGAAACCAATGGAAATTAGAACAGTAGTTGCCTTTATTGGTTTTGGGGCTTACAAAAGTAATAATACATCATGTAAAAATTTAAACAGCACAGAAATATATAAGATGGAAATATTGAATCCGTTACAGCCACCATCCTGCCACCAAAAAGAACCACTGTGAATAGTGTGGTTATATTTCTTTAGATTTTTATTTGTATATGCTAGCATATTTTAGCATTACTACTTTTGCAAATTGGGTAGAGATTTTTGTCTGTTTTGTTTTCTGTGGTATCACTAGCATCCAGAATGGTATGTGGTAGGGCATGTAGTAGGCACTTATTAAATATTGAATGAATGAATGAATAACATAATTCAGAGATCAAAAACTGAATGGGATCTGTGTATGTTTGTTTGGTTGAGGCGGTTAAAAAGTTTTTTTTTTGAATTGGTTGCCAACATTTTTAAATTGATACCTTTCACATTGTCTGACTTTCTGGCTTTCCTTGAAAAAAGTGAAACATTTGGCAACACTAAGCCCAAATTCCATTATACTTGTTGCACCTCCTTTAGATGAGTGTGAATCTGCATTTACATGAGTATGGCTTTGCTGATATTGACCTGCCTGGACCCTACAAACGTGCACTATTCAATATAGTAGCCACTAGTCACATATGGCCATTTAGTTTTAAATTAATTAAGTTAATTAAAAATTCTGTTGCTCAGTTGCGCCAACCACATTTTAAGTGCTCTGTAGCCATGTGTAGCAGCTACCGTATTGGATGGTTCAGATATAGAACATTTCCATCATTGCAGGAAGTTCTGTTGTGCAGTGTTGCTTTACACATTTGAATTGGCCATCCTTGATGTACAGAATTTTTGCAAAATAGCGTTTGTTCTTATTTTTTAAATTTGCCTATGTTTTTTGTCATTACACAAATCTGCATTTTTAATTTTTTTTTAAATTTTTTTTGTAAGGAGGACTAGCCCTGAGCTAACATCCATGCCAATCCTCCCCTTTTTCTCTTGAGGAAGATTGGCCCTGGGCTAACATCCATACCCATCTTCCTCTACTTTATATGGGACGCTGCCACAGCATGGCTTGACAAGCGGTGCGTCGGTGCACGCCCGGGATCCGAACCTGCGAACCCCAGGCCGCTAAAGTGGAGCTTGCGCACTTAACTGCTGTGCCACCGGCCGGCCCCCAAATCTCCATTTTTTAAATGGCTGCATGGTATTTAGCAATGCAAGACTTCATGTGAGTTGTGGGAGTAGGATTCCATTGTCTCATTTGCATTTTAGAAAGACTGCTGTAGCTCTACTTTGGGAGGATGAACTGGAGGGATAGAGGTTGGCGGTGAAATAAGGCAGAGAGATTGGAGGGTGTATAGTAATCAACACCGTAAGGCAACAGAGTCCAGGAAAGGCTAGATCAAGATATTGAGGAGGAAGAATTCGTGACTGATGTAATGTGGGCTGAGATCTTTTTGGGTGCTAAAGTCATGGTAGAGATAATCCAGTATTATCTGGAACTGATTCTTTGTTGAAAATTGGGTATTTGGCTTTGCGAAGTATGGAAGGAACCCTCAGTTCCAGTAAACAACATGTATAATATTAAAATGTTATCAGCTTGTATACAAATGTGTAACTGTTTTATACCATGTAATCTCGTAAGTCAGCCATCATTTATTTGCAAGATACAGAAACTCCTTGAAGAGAGGGAATTATTTTAGGAAGAAAGTAAAAACTCATGACAGTCAATTAAGTGTAGAAAGTACAACGGTCTCTTGGGAACCAGGAAGGTGTGCATCTTCCCCCTCCCTCTCTCTCTCTGAGGCTTCATGGTCTCCTCCTTTCTTTCCACACTTTGATTTCATTGTCCTTTCCATAGATCCACTTCTTTTGCAAAGATTTGTGTTTGTAGTTCTTGCTTCCTTATTGCTTTGTGTTACTGTAGCACCAACTATAGCCCCAATTTATACATGCCCTTATATTTCTGTGCCTGATAATGCCTCACTTAAAATCTTTTCAGTGTCAGATATCCATTCCTAGCTCTGTGGCCAGTGGCAGGGTTCATTAGGGACAAACATGACAGTCTAAGCCTATCTCCTAAATTGAAGCTGTAGAATACACTTATAAAAAGAGAGTGTGGTTGAGCAAGTGTCTGAAGCTTTCCAACTATACTAAAGGAAAGAAAGTGGGTTTGTGTTGTTTTGCAGTTTGACTTCTAGTAGAAGACTTTTTGTATTTCAACCTTAAGTACACTTGCCCATTTGAAACAATTCTTTTCTTTTTGTTGTCTTTTTGCATCTGCCCAAATGGCATAAAAAATAAACGTCGTCTTCCTGAACTATTCTGTTACTCATGGGTATCTTTTTTTTTTTTTAATTCGTACAGTACATTGCACTTAATGAGGAACTGTATTTTATTATCCCTAATAGTCTTAGGTAGATTTTTTTTCTCCTCAGCTAGATTATAACCTCCATGAGGGCAGGAACTGAATTTTATGCTGCGTCTGTAACTCGTATGCCACCTAGCCTAAGAACTTTACTAGCTACTCAAATACTAATTTTGAAATGATTTCCAGGCTTAAATTATTTTACCACTTTTCAGCTTGGTTCAAAAAAAAAAAAGAAAACAAGAAAGTATGTTGTTAATAATGTCAAACTATTATATATCAGCCTGGCCTGAACTGATTTAAAATTGGTTTTAATTCCAAAAGGGTTAACTTAGAGTTAACGTTTACTTGGCATGCTGTTTATTCACAGTATACCATTAATAATGCAAGCATGGAATGTATGAACTATGTAAAAAATTTGAGTAATTTTTAAATAGTTTGATATATAGATAATACTATTTATTAAAACTGGTGTTCTGAAGCATCTTTCTAGGTAATATTGCATTAGCCTAGGTTGAGTTAGATTTACATATTGTTTTCCCTAACTTTTATTATGAAGATTTGGAAATACTCAGAAAAATTGAAAAAAAAATTAATGAACACACATATAATCACCACTTAGATACAATGATTGTTAATATTTTACTGTGTTGGCTTTATGTCCTCTGTGTGTCTGTGTATGTATGTGTACATTTGCTATACAATTTAAGTTGTATTCATCATGAAGAGATATTTTAGCAAATATCTCAGGCATAAAATATTCACTTACATAACCACAATATCATTGTCACCTAAGAAAATAAGCAATAATTACCTAAAGTGACCTAAAAGCAAATCCATATCCAAATTCCCCCAGTAGTCCCAGTTGTCATCTTTTAAAGCTGATTTTTTTTCTTTCAAACTAGGATCTAATCAGAGTTCACACATTGCATTTGGTTGCTGTCTCTTGTTAGTATCTTTTAAAAATAGCTTAATTGATGTATAATTGATATACAATAAGTTGTACATATTTAAACTGTACAGTATTTGATTTATGTGTACACTTGTGAAACCAGCAACATAATCAAGATACTGAACATATTCATTACCCCTAAAACTTTGTAATCCTCCTCTTACCCCTTTTTAACATCCCCATCCTCAGGTGATCACTGATCTCTCTGTAACTATAAATTTGTTTGCATTTTCTGCAGTTTATATTATAGAGCTGGAATCATAGAGTATGTACTTTTGAGGGGGAGTGGGGTGTAGCTTCTGTCAGTTGCTAGTATATAGAAATAAAATTGTTTTTGCATATTGCTCTTGTATGCTGCCACCTTACTAAACTTATTCTAATAGCTTTTTGTAGATTCCTTTGGATTTATATAGATAATCATGTTATCTAGCAATAAAGACAATTTTACTTCTTTATTTCCTGTCTGGATGCCATTTAGTTAGTTAGTTATGTATTTATTTGTTTCTAGTGCACTGACGAGGATCTCTAGTACAATGTAGAATAGAAGTGGTGAGAATGGACATCTTGCCTTGGTCCTGATACTGGCAGGAAAGTATAGTCTTTTGCTAATATGCTGTTGGCATATAGGTTTTCTGTACATGTCTTAGTTTACTGAGAGTTTTTATCAGGGATGGATGTTAGAGTTTATCAAATGCTTTTTCTGTATCTGTTGAGATGATCATGCAGTGTTTCTTTTTCAATCTGTTAGTAGGGTGAATTACACTGATTTATCTTGTTTAATCAACCTTGCATTCCTGGGACAAACCTCACTTTGTCATGATGTTTTGTCCTTCTTATATATGGTCGAATTAGGTTTTCTAAAGTATTGTTAAGAATTTTTGTATGTGTGTTCATGAAGGATATTACTCTATAGTCTTTCTGTAATTTCTTTTTCTGGCTTTGGTATCAGGGTAATGCCGGTCTTAATGGAATGAGTTGCAAACTATTCCTTACTTTTTAATTTCCTGGAAGAGCTTGTATAGAATTATTATTATATCTTCTTTATTTTTATTTTCTTTTTTTCCATATTGATTTATAACATTGTGTGATTTCAGATGTACATTATTATATATCAGTTTCTATATAGACTGCATCGTGCTTACCACCAATAGTCTAGTTTTTATCAGTCATCATACATATGAGCCCCTTTACCCCTTTCGCCTACCCCCCCAACCCCCTTCTCCTCTGGTAACCCCTAATCTGTTCTCCTTATCCATGTGTTTGTTTATCTTCCACATGTAAATGAAATCGTATGGTGTTTGTCTTTCTCTGTCTGGCTCATTTCGCTGTACATCATACTCTCAAGGTCCATCCATGTTGTTGCAAATGGGATAATTTTGTTTTTTTTTTTAATGGCTGAGTAGAGTAGTATTCCATTGTATATGTATACCACATCTTCTTTATCCATTTGTCAGTTGACGGGCACTTGTGTTGCTTCCCCATTTTAGCTATTGTGAACAATGCTGCAGTGAACATAGGAGTGCATTAATCTCTTTGTATTGTTGATTTTATGTTCTTTGGATAAATACCATGTAGTGGGATGGCTGCATTGTATGTTATTTCTATTTTTAATTTTTTGAGAAATCTGCATACTGTTTTCCATAGTGACTGCACCAGTTTGCATTCCTACCAGCGGTGTATGAGGGTTCCTTTTTCTCCACATCCTCTCCAACATTCTTTATTTTCTGTCTTATTAATTATAGCCATGCCGACAGGTGAAAGGTGATATCTCATTGTAGTTTTGATTTGCATTTCCCTAATAATTAGTGATGTTGAACATCTTTTCATGTGCCTGTTGGCCATCTGTATATCTTCTTTGGAAAAATGTCTGTTCATATCCTCTGCCCATTTTTTGATTGAGTTGTTTGTGTTTTACTTGTTGAGTTGTATGAGTTCTTTATATATTTTGGAAATTAACCCCTTGTCAGATATATGATTTGCAAATATTTTCTCCCAGTTGGTAGGTTATCTTTTTGTTTTGTTCATGGTTTCCTTTGCCGTGCAGAAGCTTTTTAGTCTGATGTAGTCCCATTTGTTTGTTTTTTCTGTTGTTTCCCTTGCCTGAGTAGACATGGTATTCAAAAAGATGTTGCCAAGACCGATGTGAAAAGAGTGTACTGCCTATATTTTCTTAGGAGTTTTATGGTTTCAGGTCTTACATTCAAGTCTTTAATCCATTTTGAGTTAATTTTTTGTGTATGGTGTAAGACAATGGTCTACTTTCATTCTTTTGCGTGTGGCTGTCCAGTTTTCCTAACATCATTTATTGAAGAGACTTTCCTTTCTCCATTATATGTTCTTGGCTCCTTTGTTCAAGATGAGCTGTCCATAGATGTGTGGTTTTATTTCTGGGCTCTCAATTCTGTTCCATTGATCTGTGTGTCTGTTTTTGTGCTAGTACCATGCTGTTTTGATTATTATAGCTTTGTAGTATATTTTGAAGTCAGGGATTGCAATGCCTTCAGCTTTGTTCTTTTTTCTCGGGATGCTTTGGCTATCTGGGATCTTTTGTTGTTCCATATAAATTTTAGGATTCTTTGTTCTATTTCCATGAAGAATGTCATTGGGATTCTCATTGGGATTGCATTGAATCTAGATTGCTTTAGGTAATATGGACATTTTAACTGTGTTTATTCTTCCAATCCATGATCATGGAATATCTTTCCATTTCTTTATGTCTTTGATTTCTTTCAATGATGTCTTATAGTTTTCAGTATAACCATTTCATCTCCTTGGTTAAGTTTATTCCTAGATATTTTATTCTTTTTGTTGCACTTGTAAATGGGATTATATTCTTGATGTCTCGTTCTGCTAGTTTGTTATTAGTGTATAGAAATGCAGCTGATTTTTGTAAGTTGATTTTGTACTCTGCAGCTTTGCTGTAGTTGTTGATTATTTCTAATAGTTCTGGTGGATTCTTGAGGGTTTCTATATATAGAATCATGTCATCCACAAACAGTGAGAGTTTTACTTCTTCCTTTCCAATTTGGATCCCTTTTATTTCTTTTTCTTGCCTAATTGCTCTGGCCAAAACCTCCAATACTATGTTGAATAGGAGTGGGGAGAGTGGGCACCCTTGTCTAGTTCCTTTTCTCAGAGGGATGGCTTTCAGTTTTTCACTGTTAAGTATGATGTTGGCTGTGGGTTTGTCGTATATGGCCTTTATTATGTTGAGGTACTTCTATACCCATTTGATTGAGAGTTTTCATCATAAATGGATGTTGGATCTTGTCAAATGCTTTCTCTGCATCTATTGAGAAGATCATGTCATTTTTATTCCTCATTTCATTAATATGGTGTATCACATTGATTTGTGGATGTTGAGCCATCCTTGTGTCCGTGGTATAAATCCTACTTGATCATGGCATATGATCTGTTTAATGTATTGCTGTATTAGATTTGCCAATATTTTTTTGAGGATTTTTGCATCTGTGTTCATCAGCAATATTGGCCTGTAATTTTCCTTCTTTGTGATGTCCTTGTCTGGTTTTGGTATCAGGGTAATATTGGGCTCATAGAATGAGTTAGGCAGTGTCCCATCTTCTTCAATTTTTTGGAATAGTTTGAGAAGGATAGGTATTAAATCTTTTTTGAGTGTTTGGTAGAATTCTCCAGAGAAGCCATCTGTTTTGTTTTTTGGGAGGTTTTTCATTACTGTTTCAATCTCTTTACTTGTGATTGGTCTTTACAGATTCCCTGTTTCTTCTTGATTCAGTTTTGGGAGGTTGTATGAATCTAAGAATTTATCCATTTCTTCTAGGTTATCCAATTTGTTGGCGTATAGTTTTTCATAGTATTCTCTTAAAATCCTTTGTATTTCTGTGGTATGCATTGTAATTTCTCCTCTTTCATTTTTTTTTCCCCAAAGCCCAAGTGCATCTTTGTGAGTCCTAGTTGTACATCTTTCTAGCTCTTCTATGTGGGATGCTGCCTCAGCATGGCTTGGTGAGTGGTGCGTAGGTCTGGGCCGCCGAAGCGGAGCACAAGAACTCAACCACTATGCCACTGGGCTGGCCCCCTCCTCTTTCATTTTTAATTTTATTTATTTGAGCCTTCTCTCTTTTTTTCTTGTGAGTCTGGCTAAGGGTTTGTCAATTTTGTTTATCTTGTCAAAGAACCAGCTCTTAGTTTGATTGATCCTTTATATTGTATTTTTAGTCTCTATTTCATTTATTTCTGCTCTAATTTTTATTATTTCCCTCCTTCTGCTGACTTTCAGCTTTGTTCTTCTTTTTCTAGCTCTGTTAGATGTAGTTTAAGATTACTTATTTGAGATTTTTCTTGTTTGTTGAGGTAGGCCTGTATTGCTGTAAATTTCCTTCTTAATACCACTTTTGCTGCATCCCATAAGAGTTGGTATGTTGTATTTTCATTTTCATTTGTCTCCAGGTATTTTTTGATTTCTTCATTGATCCAATGGTTGTTCAGTAGCATGTTCTTTAGTCTCCACATATTTGTGACTTTCTCAGCCTTTTTTGTGTAGTTGATTTCTAGTTTCATAGCATTGTGGTCAGAAAAGATGCTTGATATGCTTTCAGTCATCTTAAACTTATTGAGGCTTGCCTTCTTTCCTAACATAAATGGTTTATCTTTGAGAATGTTCCATGTGCACTTGAGAAGAATGTGTATTCTACTATTTTGGATGGAATGTTCTATATATATCTATTAAGTCCATCTGGTCTAGTGTTTCATTTAAGGCCACTGTTTCCTTCTTGACTTTCTGTCTGGATGATCTATCCACTGATGTAAGTGCGGTGTTGAGGTCCCCTACTATTATTGTGTTACTGTCAATTTCTCCCTTTATGTCTGTAATAGTTGCTTTATATACTCTGGTGCTCCTGTGTTAGATGTGTATATATTCATAAGTGTTATGTCTTCTTGGTGGAATGTCCCTTTTATTACTATATACTACCCTCTTTGTCTCTCTTTGTCTTTTTTATCCTGAAGTCTGCTTTGTCTAGGTATGGCAACACCTGCTTTCTTTTGCTTATCATTTGCTTGAATGTCATCTTCCATCCTTTCACCTTGAACTTATGTTTGTCTTTAGAGCTGAGATGTATTTCCTGGAGGCAGCATATTTTTGGGTCTTGTTTTTTAATCTATCCATCCACTCTGTGTCTTTTGATTGGAGAATTCAATCCATTTACATTTAGAGTCATTATTGATATATGAGGGCTTAATACTGCCATTTTATCTCTTGTTTTCTGGTTGTTCTATATTTCTATTGTTTCTCTTCCCTTGTATTTCTGACTGCCATTTCAGTTTGGTGGTTTTCTTTGATGGTTTTCTCAGTTCTCTCTTTATTTATGATTTGTGGCTCTGCTCTGGTTTTTTTGTTTAGTGGTTGCCATGAGGTTTGTATAAAAGATCTCATAGATGAGATAGTCCATTTTCTGATAGCCTCATCTCCATTAGCCTAAGCAGGTTCTATCCTTTTCTTTTTCTTCTGAGTTATTGTTGTCACAAATTGTTTTTTTTGTGTGTTGTGAGTTTGTGACTGAATTGAAGTGTTTATAGTTATTTTTGATGCTTTCCTTCCCTTTATCTTTTGTGTACTAATTAAGTGTTTACTAACCTATTCTGATATAGAGCTGCAATTTTCTGATTCTGTCTATTTATCTCCTTGCTCAAAGTTTTGTAAACCTTTGCTTTTTAGTTTCAGATGGGAGGACTCCTTTCAACGTTTCTTGTAAGGCAGGCCTAGTGGTGATGAACTCCCTCAGCTTTTGTTTATCTGGGAAAGCTTTTATTTCTCCATCATATCTGAAGGATAGTTTCACTGGATAGAGTATTCTTGGCTGAAAGTTTTTGTCTTTCAATATTTTAAAAATATCATTCCATTCTCTCCTAGCCTGTAAGGTTTTTGCTGAGAAATCTGCTGAAAGCCTGATAGGGGTTCCTTTGTAGGTTATCTTCTTCTGCCTTGCTGCCCTGAATATTTCTTTTTGTCATTGACTTTTTCCAGTTTTAGTATTATATGCCTTGGAGAAGGTCTTTTTGCATTGGTGTAATTAGGTGTTCTGTTGGCTTGATGTACCTGTAAGTCCAGTGCCTTCCTCAGGTTTGGGAAGTTCTCAGCTATTATTTCTTTGAAAAAGCTCTCTGCTCCTTTCTCCCTCCCCTTTCCCTCTAGAATGCGTATAATCCTTACGTTGCTTTTCCTAATTGAGTCGGATATTTCTCAAAGAATTTCTTAATTTTTTAAAACTCTTAGTTGTCTCTCCTCCTCCACCTGAAGCATTTCTATATTTCTATCCTCTAAATCACTAATTCTGTCCTCCACAGTGTCGGCTCTGTTTTTTATGGTTTCTAGATTATTTTTTATTTTATTAACTGTGTTCTTCATCTCCAGAACTTCTGTTTGATTTTTTTTTTTTTTTAGAGCTTCAATCTCTTTGGTGAAGTATTCCTTCTGCTCATTAATTTTATTCCTGAGCTCATTGAACTGTCTTTTTGAGTTTTTTTGTAACTTGTTGAGTTTCTTTATGACAACTATTTTGAATTATCTGTCATTTAGATTGTAAATTTCTGTGACTTCACTATTGGTCTGGAGACTTGTCATTTTTCTTCTGATCTGAAGCGTTACTGTAGTTCTTCATGGTGTTTGATGAATTGATCCTTTGCCAGCGCATTTGTGGTAGTAACAGGTTGCAGATTTCTCCTGTCACTGCTGTTGGGGGCAGGAGCTGTGTTTCCTGATCCCACTCTGTCTGCTGGAAGTTGTGCTGGTAGGGCTGCTCTGTGTTTGTGCAGCCTAGCCACAGCTGCTTGGCTCGTCATGCATGCATGTGGCACCTGTGTGCTCTGCCAGTGGATCACTCTCATGTGGGCGGGACCACTACACTCGTCAGGGGACCAGCTGAGGTGCTGTGCTATGCAGGTCGGGAGGGGCGCTTTCTTTCATGTGCGGGCCAGCTCTGCACTCGCAGGCAGTTCAGCCGAGCTGCTGTGCTTAGTGGGCAGGGCGTCCTCGTGCGGGCTGAGCTGCCACCACTCAGCAGGGAGGATTCCCATAGATGGGGCTGGCGAGGTCTGATGGGCGCTCCCGCAGGCAAGGCCACCACTATGAAAGCATTCGTGTGCCAACTGGTCTGCCCCTGCCTCCTCTTACAGTCCTGCCGGGCACTGTGTGAGGACTGGTGACCTGGATCACTGCTGCTGGGGAGGGGGTGGGGTGCGCTCACCCAGTTCCACTGCTTCCCAGCAATCTAGTCCACCCACTTTCAGATGTATGGTTGCATTTATCTCTCAGGCGTCCTGTTGTGCTTTGTGGGGAATCCTCTTTGGTTAGTGACTGTCCATTTAGTTGTAACTTAGAGGAGAGACACAAAGGGAACAACTCACTCTGCTATGATGCTGACATCACTCCCTAAATCTTCTTTAAATGTTTGATAGAATTCCCCAGTGAAGCTGTTTGGGCCTGGAGCTTTCTTTGTGGGAATGTCTTTAACTACAAATTCAATTAAAAAAAATAGATATAGGGCTCTTTAGGTTATCTATCTCTTCTTGAGTGAACTTTGGTAGTTTGTGTTTTTCAAGGAATTTATCCATTTCATCTAAATGTCAAATTTAAGATTTTCTCCATCATTGGTTTTAAGAAATTTGATAATGATATACCTTGGAGTTGTTTCCTTTGTGTTTCTTGTGTGTGTGGTTTGTTAAATTTCCTGGATTTGTGAGTTTACAGTTTTCATCAAATTTGGAAAATTTTGGTCATTATTTTTCAAGTGTTTTTTCTGTCTACCAGCTCTACCCCCGTTTTTTGGGACTCCAGTTACATGTGTATTATGCCACTTGAAGTTATTCCACACCTTAGGGATGCTCTGTGCATTTTTTCCCACTCTGTTTTCTCTTTGCATTTCATTTTGGATGGTTTCTATTGGTATGTCAAGTTCACAAGTCTTTATTTCTACAATGTCTAATCTGCTATTAGTCTCATCCATTGGGGTTTTTTTTTTTTTTTTTTTAATCTAAGACAGTTTTCTTGTCTAGAAATTCAATGTAGGTCTATTTAAAAAATATATTCATGTCTCTACATAACATGCTTGAATTTTCCTTTAACTTCTTAAACAAATGGAATATAGTTATAATAATTACTTTAATATGCTTGTCTACTTGTGCTGTCATTTGTGTTACTTAGGAGTTAGTTTCTGTTGATTGATATTTCTCCTAATTATTGGTCACATATCCTGCTTCTTGCATGCCTGGTAATTTTTAATTGTACATTGTTAAGTGCTAGATATTTTTGTATTCTTATAACTGTTCTTGAGCTTTTTTCTGGAATGCTGTTAAGTTACTTAGAAACAGTTTGATCTTTTTGAATGTTGCTTTTAATCTTTGTTAGATAGGGCCAGAGCAACTTTTAGTCTAGGACTAATTTTTATAATATTGAGGCAAAACCCTATAGTCATGTGCCATATAATGATGTTTTAGTGAATAGCAGACTGCATATACAATGGTGGTCCCATAAGGTTAGGACTATGCAGTCTAGGTGTGTAGTGGGCTATGCCATCTAGGTTTGTGTAAGTAGACTCTATGATGTTCGCACAATGAGGAAATCACCTAACAACGTATTTCTCAGAACATATCCCCTTTGTTAAGCGATGTATGACTGTACTGTACCCAATGCCCCATGAATTGATAGGTTTTCCACTTTGAAGGGTGGGAACAGGTGCTATACTCTGCCCTCTGTGAGCCCTGCATATCGTTCCTCAGATTCTTTCAGGTGATTCTTTCCCCTCTCCAGGGCATTTTATCATCTGTGCACCCTGGTCAGAACTCGGCTGGGTACAAGTTGGGGATTCTCTGCAGGTCTCTGGAGTTCTTTCTCTGTGCAGCTCTGTCTTGTACTCTGCTCTGTGAGCTCTAGCTACCGTGGCCTACTTGAACTTCCAGCTTCATCTCTTCAATTTAGAGGGACTGTTGGGATGCGCCTACGTTTCCCCTCTCTGCCTATTGTAGAGCTCACTTTATTGTTTCCTATCTCTCAGGGATCACTGTCCTTCATTGCCTAATGCCCAGTGTGTTGAAACCATTGTTTTATTTATTCCGTCTATTTTTTTAGTTGTTTTAGGTGGGAAGATAAGTCTGGTCCCACTTACTCCATCTTGGCCTTAGTCAGAAGCACGAGGATTATGTCTGAAAGGAATAAATTTGTATTTTAAAAAAATATATCTTGTAAGTTAGACTTTATCATTCCATTACATACTTCTTTCCTGCAGTTATTGACAATTGGTAAAATTTTACTGCTGTTTTTATCTAATCCATTTCTGATTCCCCAAATAATTTAGCTGATGAAATAAAAATAGATTCCCCCAACTAAAATAAAAAATGAAAAGAAGAAAAAATTCAAGTTTCTAAAGTACATGTTGTAGAGTAAAAAAAAAAGTAAGTAAGACCTCTTTGGTTTGTGTTACTGAAATGCACTGCTGTGGGGTGGTGAGTAGAAACCCAAGGTAATTTAGGGTGAGCTGTGTTAAAGGAAGAACAACTGACACACCTATTTCATAAGTGTTATATTCCCAGTTTGGCAAGTAAGTATTTTCTAAAGATATTTATAGTTTATTTTTTGTGTTCCAGATAATCAAGGAAAAGAAAGATGAACTTCATCTATGGATTGCAGTCTGCTACTAGAAACTGTGCTTTCTTCCGATTTAATTTACTGACCAACTGGAGAAAATGTAACACACTAGCTAAAACCTCGCCAGACTGTCATCAAGTACAGATTAACCGTACAGTAAATAAGTATCAGGGCCTGCGAATAAATCAGTGTGATAGACTGACTTTTCTGCCGGGAAACTTTCATTTCTATAGAACTTTTAATAACAAAAGAACAGGATGCCTCTCATGTGCCAAAAGTAAGGAAATTTGGATGATTACCCAGAAATGTACTGCACAGAATGTCTCTTTTTCAAGACAGCAACTGATAGAAGAAGTTGCGGTAGTTCCTGCTCTTTCAGCACTGCGCCCTCTAAGCTCTTCTCTCGTGAGAGACATCAGGAGTTTCCACACTTCTCCACGGTTTCAGGCTGCTCCCGTTCCTCTCTTGTTGGTAGTTCTTAAACCAGTGCAGAAACTACTCGCAATCATTGTAGGCAGGTAAGATGCTTTTTAAAAAAGTAAACTTTTTATTAAAGAGTATTTATAAAACTATACTTTTAAAGAAAATTTGTTAGATTTCCCTCATATTTAGCTCAAAATTAAGTTTTTAAATAGTTGGTTCTACCTAGTCTTGTTATATATGATTTAATAATCTTAAAGTAATTTACTACATATTAACTTATAGTATAGAAATAGGATCTTTAAAAAATTGTTCTTATCTTGTAAAGATATTTTCTTTTTTGTGTGTTTGAGGAGGATTAGCACTGAGCTAACATCTGTTGCCAATCCTCCTCTTTTTGCTAAGGAAGACTGGCCCTGGGCTAACATTCGTGCCCATCTTCCTCCACTTTATATGGGACGCCGCAAGAACATGACTTGATAGGCAGTGTGTTGGTGCGCGCCTGGCATCTGAACCCCAGGGCCACGGCAACGGAGCACACGCACTTAACTGCTACATCACGGGGCTGGCCCCCTAGGTACTTTTTAAAAGATTGACTTTATGATTACAAGAAGAATCAGAAATGTTGGTTATAACTTATGGATGAGAACAGTGCTTACAAACGTTCCTTTTTAGTTTATGGAATTTGAGGCAATGGATCATGAAACTGAACAACTTTGCTTATTTAAGAATGGGATCACTCCTAGCCAAGTTAACTATTAAACTGTTAATATTTATTTATTTATTTTTCTGTTCTTTTCCAACAAATCTTTATATTTGCTCTTGGTAGTTTTTTATAATAATTAATATTTTTACAACTAAATAGTACTTTATATTTAATTTAATCCCCCCATAATGAATCCTGTTTTCTCTTATTTGCTCTGTGAAGATTGAAGGAAGGTAAAGTTAAGCATTGTCTCCTTATAAAGCTGTATGTTTGATAATGATGAAATCCTTTCTGGCACCTTCTCACTTCCATATTAACCAACCTAATTTTCTTTTTATCAAAAGTTGAGAACTTGTACTCTGTAATTTATTGTGTTCTTTACCATTTGGCATTGGCACCCAAAAAATAGACAGCTACATTAGCTTTCAATTTAAGTAATGACTGTCAGAGAAAATCAGTGCTGGACAATATTTAAAGCAGTAAAAGCAGATTTTATTCAGGACGATTGTAGTCCGGGGAAAGAGAGCTCAGTGTAGAAACAGTCATTTCTGAATACAGCACGGGCAAGTGGGAATTTATAGCCAAGGAGCAGGGTAGGGGTTGGTGGATGGAAAATTACTAAGAGGAAACATCAGGGGTAAGGGGCGGAGGGGGCGGCGGGGGGGGGGGGGGGGCGGGCCGGGGGGATGTCTGCGTTAACAGACCTAACAGGCTAATTGCTGAAGGCAGGTGAGGGTGATCAGACATCACCTGGGTGCTGGTGAAGTCTGAGGAACCTGGTTAGATATCAAGGGTGATCAGATGTGGAAGATGGGGGATTCTGGCTAATCTGACTTAGCAGCATTCTTGCTAAAATTGGACAATGCAGAGATGAACATGGAAATCCAAGAGTCAAGGACTAGTTGAAAAAAGTTTGGTGGAGGAGAGAATCTCCTTGGTTGGTTCTTGGGCCAATAGCTCTTTTTCATCCTTTTTAATTATTTATTTTTAACTTTTTTGTTGTTGTTGTTACTATTGTAAGTTATCTCAAATTTCCTTTTAGAATATGTTTTCATACATTTTAAACAAATAATAATAAGTCATATAAAGTTTTAAATAGGGAATAAGTATACTTCAAAGGTTGGTTTAATCTTTTTAGGTTGAAACACTTTAAAGGCATTTTAGGTGTGTCACTTAAAGATAACTTAAAGAAGTTATTTTATAAAATAAGTTTTGTCAAGAGAATTACGTATATATTTTAAATTTTTCTTGTGATTTCACAGATGAACTCACAAGGAAAACTCTTTGTCTCCGTATTGGAAACATTTGCTTGTTGTCAGAATGTCTCTGGCGGCTGATAAGCAGCAGAGGGTACTGTTGCTTGGCAGAAATTGGAACTCCTCAGATGTTGTCTATAAAATCTCTCATTTCCTTATTTACAGTGCTTATACACTTCTGCTTACCTCTTGTTTGTCATGTTCTAGAGGGGCTAGTGGAGTTTCTGCTCCTGAGCAATATTTGTTTCTAAAATCAAGGTTGAGGTGGTTTCCCTTGTACCTTGCTGAAGCACTGGCAGATTGTGCTGGGAGTCTGATGAGCAGTGGGGAGAGTGGTGATTAAAGGTATAGACTTATTGTACTGTAACCCCCTCAGATGGTTATCTGGGCAGTTTATCCCCTCTTAAGTGGTTCAGTGCTCAGACTCTGGAATCACATTTCCTGGTTTTCCTCTTAGTACCTCCATGGCCTTGGACACATTGCTTCACTCCTGTGTGTCTCTGTTTTCTCTTCTGTGACGATGCTATTATGTAGACTACATGAGATGACATGTGTATAACAATTAAAAGAGTACTATGCATGTGGTAAGCAGTCAATAAACGTTAACTAGTGGTGATTTTGGTAAAATAGCTCCTCATTTTTGTTTGCCTTTAAAATGACTGAAGAAAATTCAAATGAGCATTAGAATTTTTAACTATAGCTCTTTATAATTGATTACTTTTTCATCATTTAGCTAAGAATTTTATAAATCGAGAAAACCATCTATATAGAGAAATATATCACAAAAATTCAAGTATTTGATGACATAAAATTCTAGTGAGGTAAATGAGATGTGCTGATACTATTATCTGAACTTTGAATTTTTCTTTTTTGTTCTAGGGGCATAAGGAAATGGTGGCAGGCACTTCCTCCTAACAAAAAGGAACTATTTAAAGAAAGTGTAAGGAAGAACAAATGGAAGTTATTTCTTGGTTTGAGTAGTTTTATATTGCTCTTCATAGTGTTTTATTTTACTCATCTGGAAGTGAGTCCAGTTACAGGAAGGAGCAAGTTACTATTATTGGGAAAAGAACATTTCAGACTTTTATCAGAACTGGAATATGAAGCAGTAAGTAGTAAGATTTGTTTTTAATTATATTGCTTAATATAATACTCAAAGCAGGAAAGTTTCTTAAATATGAAACATGCACTACTTTTTTATTTTAGTCTTTGATAGGAAATTAGCATTTTTTTTCCCAAAAGGCCTCAGACCTTTCATAACTAGTATTCCTACTGCCTACACTGCTTTTCCTCCCATTCACCCAGCTAGCTCATGCTCATCACATGTTACCTTAAATGTCACTTTCTCGGGAAAGCCTGCCTTGATTATCCAGTCTGGGTTAGACAGAGTGGCTACTTAGGCTCTAGGGGGTATCCTTCCTACAGACTGAATGATGAATCAGCTTGTTTGCAATTGTGTCCAGTACTTGGCTATATTGGGGATAGTTCTCTTTCATTTTCTTGTTGCATACTGTGCTTTTCCTTCAGAGCACTTACCATGAGGGTGACATAATTATTTACAGAATTATTTATTTGCTGATCTGTCTCCCTTGTCAGACTAAGCTCCATGGGGGCAGAGACCCTGTGTGTTTTGTGTATCATTTTATCTTAAGTGCAGTGCACAAAGTAGTGCTTAGTATATATTTTTTTAATAAATATATCTGTAGTCTGAATTTTTGTACCTTGAAAGTAAAGTAGAATAAGTTTTTTTTCCAAACATTAGTTTTGGCAATTTATTGTATTTTTTGAACGCAAAATAAAGTTGGAATTCAGAAGCCTTAACTCCTTGGAGAGTATAATAACTCAGGTAGTTAAATGTTTTGTCTACTAGTGAGCTCCTTGAGGACAGACCGTCTTTCCATCTCCACTGCGTTACGCACACACAGTATGTGCTTGATCAATATTTGTTGAAGTCTCATAGCCTCACTCTGCGGCTTCGGCATGGTTAGATCTTGATATCTTTTTATTCGAGTTGAGCTTCTGAGTTTGTCAATGGAAAGTTACTGTTAAAAAGAGAAATCACGGGGGCTGGCCTGGTGGCACAGCGGTTAAGTGCTCCGCTTGCGGCCTGGGGTTCGCAGGTTCAGATCCCGGGCGCGTACCGATGCACCGCTTGTCAAGCCATGCTGTGGCGGCATCCCATATAAAGTAGAGGAAGATGGGCATGGATGTTAGCCCAGGGCCAATCTTCGTCAGCAAAAAGAGGAGGATTGGCATCGGATGTTAGCTCAGGGCTGATCTTCCTCACAAAAAACAAAAAGAATAACGATGTTTTTTCACTAAAAAACATTGTTCTTAAGATAAGACCAATCTTTTCTTTTTTCTTTTTTTTTTTTTTTTTTTTGGTGAGGAAGAGCAGCCCTGAGCTAACATCCATGCTAATCCTCCTCTTTTTGCTGAGGAAGACTGGCTCTGAGCTATTGCCAATCCTCCTCCTTTTTTTTTTTTCCCCAAAGCCCCAGTAGATAGTTGTATGTCATAGTTGCACATCCTTCTTAGTTGCTGTATGTGGGACGCGGCCTCAGCATGGACAGAGAAGCGGTGTGTTGGTGGGTGCTCGGGATCTGAACCCGGGCCGCCAGTAGCAGAGCGCGTGCGCACTTAACCACTAAGCCGTGGGGCCAGCCCAAGACCACTCTTTTCTAATGGGGTTTATACAGAGGTTTGAGATGTTTCTTAGAATATAGTCTAGTCAGAGGTAAGTTTGAGGAACGTGTCCTGGAGAGATTGAGATAGGCCTAGTGTTAAATTGGTGCATTTTCTACCGTTCATATCACTAAGGAGCTTTAACAAATTATATGTACATACATATATTCTTTTTTTCTTATTTTTTAACCTACAAATAAATACCTGCTTGATAATATCAAGTTAACATAATAGGGTTTTTTATTTATTTCTTTACATTGGTGACATGCTTTTTAAAAATGTTAATTGACATAAAGACTATTACAAATTCAAATTCTACAAAATCATCTATTTTTAATGCATCTCAAGGAAGGAGCTTACAAATTTGATCTATATGTGAAAGAAATTATACATTTTATGGAAATTAAAGTAGTATTTGCAGAACATTCTTAATTTTCTCAGTACACTTGAAGGGGTCTCTCATGAATAGCTTCAGAAAAAGTGTCTTCATATGGTGGCTAGTCTTAATCAGCATAATACAGAGAAAATGAAATGCCCAGTGGTTCTTAAATTTCAGTAATGTCCTTTCCATTTACGTGAATAAAACACTCAAAATTAATGAAATGTCTTTTTTTTGTAGAAGTTTAACTTTCTTATTAAGTATAGGATATTTTTCTATTTAGTGGGTTATAAAAGAATTTTCTTTTGTATTTTACCCTCTTATATGAAATCTTTATGTTCTCTAGGTAGTGTTTTGTTTTCTAAAATACTTAGGAAAGGAGAAATAATATTTAAGCATTTTATTTGCTTATAGAAAAGATGAATGAAATTTTTATTTCAACCAATTTATATGAAAAATCTTAGTTATTAGAATTTATTCCATTGTGAGAAACCACATTGCCTTTGTATGAATAATTCAAATCTGAGAAATCTGAGTGTTTAATATATACAGATTTTTACATAATTAAAATTTAAAATGTTCAACAACAAGTAGCCATATAACTCTCCACAAAGCAGTATAAACATTTTGTGGAGCTAAAACTCTTTTAAAATAAAGACTGCTTTTCTTTTTAATACTTCAGTGGATGGAAGAATTTAAAAATGATATGCTACCTGAGAAAGATCCTCGATACCTGACTGTTAAAGAAGTGGTTTATCATTTAATTGAATGCAATAAAGATATTCCAGGGATCTCTGAGATCAATTGGATTATTCATGTGGTTGATTCCCCAGATATAAATGCCTTTGTGCTTCCAGTAAGTAAACATTCTCAAACTTAATGTTTAATTGTTAAATGGAACATCTTTGTTTTTTATAGTGTTCTAATTGCTGACATTATTTTCTTCATGGTGCAGAATGGACAAGTGTTTATCTTCACTGGGCTTTTAAATAGTGTGACTGACATTCATCAACTTTCCTTCCTTCTGGGCCATGAAATAGCACATGCGGTACTTGGGCATGCTGTAAGTACCTAAAATGAAGCTTCAGTTATTGAAATACTGCTTTGAAGCTAGCAAGTTAAATCTTTTAAAGAACTGAATCTTTTCAGTTTTTTTTTTAAATGATGGAATTTTAGTTTTTAGTAGTTGTCTTATTCTGTTACCTGAAAAAATATGTTGAGAATTTTTATGGTCTTTAGTATTTGGTACTGAATAATTAGTATTCTCTTAAATACTATTTTTATGAGCTGTCTCTTTTGCTAAAAAGTCATTATTCTCAACCTCTAATTATTTAAAATTAGATTTTAAACTTTCCATAATTATTAACATACTTGTAATCTAGTCAGAAAATTAACTGTAGGAAAATGATATTACTATTTAAGTGGGTAAATCAGTTTTCCTGCTTTTTTATTTGTTTTTGGGAGATAGCTTGGAACATCTTTGAAAATATCTAGAATGATATACCATACATAATTAACACAGAGTAATAATAATGATACCTTACCATTTTACAGTTTACTGAGATTTTTAATATGTGCCTTCTTATTCATAATTTTAATACCATCCTTATGAGGTGTGTATTTAATATCCCTGTATTGTATATAAGGAAACTGGTGTTTAAGAGACTCCAGGTAACATGACTAACGTGACAAAGTGGCAGAATATGGACTTTACCCCAGGTCTTCTCTTTGCAAGGCCGGTGCCGTTTCCTTTACCTCAGTTACCTGGTTGTTGGCAACACTTTTCTTATAGATCATAGAATTCAGACGGATTTATGCTCCTGTGAATACACATCTGTTTGACTTAGTATGAGTCCAGAAAAGTAATATATTTACTCATATTTTTATTTTTATTCATTAAAAAAATACGCATACCTCTTTTGTCCCCATAGTTAGAGGTATATTTTGTTTAATTGAAAACCTGAAGGTAAATAGTGAAAGGATTGTGAAATGCCATATTGAAATGCAAGTAATATTAACTTTAAATGGAAATGATAATGTTATTAATCTCTCTAAAAGTCATCTCAAATTCTATCTATTCCTTAGAGTATTAATAAGATAAGGTGGGTCAAAGTCATGCTATTCCAAAGCAAAAATAGTAATTATCTTATTTCTTCTGAGTTACAGGAAAATTTAAAAAATATTTTCCTTAAATGAATATATACAAGCGTAAATCTAAGCAGTTGAACTAGATTATATCTTTCAATAAATGAATTCATAACTGCAAAATCAGTCAATATTGGCCATTTTTAGTATTTAAAAGGTGTTCAGGGGGCCGGCCCGGTGGTGCAGCGGTTAAGTGCGCGCGCTCTGCTTCAGTGGCCTGGGGTTCGCAGATTCAGGTCCTGGGCATGCACCGATGCACCGCTTGTCAAGCCATGCTATGGCAGTGTCCCATGTAAAGTATAGGAATATGGGCACAGATGTTAGCCCAGGGCCAATCTTCCTCAGCAAAAAAGAGGAGGATTGGCATTGGATGTTAGCTCAGGGCTGATCTTCCTTACGAAAAAAAAAGGTGTTCATATTTAGTACATTTATTTTTCTGGCATCTAGTTCAATGCGTCATTCAGCATATTGTTGTCATCTCTATCAGGGCAAGAGCCAATAATTAGATAAGGCATAAAAAGCAAATAGCAGCCTTAAAAATAGAAAATATTCATATTTCTTTGTCAGAGGTCTTAGATATTATCAACACTATGTTTTCTCTTTTAGGAGCTCCATTTTGATTTTATCTAGACTTTTATGTTGTTTTCTTCCGGAAGTACACAGATTTGTTTTATTTTTAGTTTTCTAAGACTATGTAATAGCAATTATATTCTTTAATAATTAAGAATAATAAATTATTCTTATAATAATTTAATTAATAGTAATTAAATAAATAATAAGTAATGATTCTTGTATTATCAGTATTAACGTTAACATTTATTAATCAGCTTTAATGGGAAACACTAGACAATTCAGTGCATTATACTCAAAACAACTATTTTAGCTAAAACCTTTTTTTGTTACTGCTATAAGTAAATACAAAAATTCATTGAACCCAATTTCCTGGTGAGAAATACCAGACTTATAAAATTGCAAACTTGCATAAATGAATCATGCATCATATTTAGGCCATGAAGACCAAAAGACTTTTATTTAAAATAAATTTCCAATCTTTTTCTGAATTGTTCATTGTTTTAACTGCTTCATGTGTTAGGTATGGTTTAGTCTCTGTCCAAAAATATAAGTATAATAAACACATATATTTGATTTTCAAAAAGATTTTGTGACTATATTAGAAACTCGACTTCCTAGGTTTGATTACTTGTCCTTTTACTAGTAGCTGTGTGAATTTAGACAATTCTTTGAACCTCGCTCCATCTTAAGTCTCTTTATCTATACATAGGGATAATTGTACTTATTTCATAAGATGATTATGCTTGTTCATATATGAAACTGTAGGTTAATGAACCTGTCATTGTATCTGAATGATGGTAAGTGGCTCAGTAAATATGAGTCAAATGAATGAATGAGTATGTAATTATGTAAGCAAGGGATGGGAAAAACGGACTGGGAAAGGATAAAGCACATAGAAGAAAAAGAACTTGCAGTCTTGGTCAGTTATACACATGTAATCATTTAATATGATGAACTAGAAAATGTAAGCATATACTGTTTCAATGTATTAAATGTAATTTTCATTATTTTGATTATTCTCAGGCTGAAAAGGCTAGCTTGGTTCATTTATTGGATTTCCTAGGTCTGATTTTTCTCACAATGATTTGGGCCATTTGTCCTCGAGATAGTTTGGCACTTTTGGGCCAGTGGATACAGTCTAAATTGCAGGAGGTAAGTCTGAGACAAGAACTTGAATTTGTAATGGTCTGCAGTGAGGCTATTTTAATATTACTATAAAGCAACAAATATGTTTTCACATATCAAAAAAAAAAAAGAAATATGAGTACTGATTTTTAGTCTTATGTTTTCTCATTTTTAGAGGATATTCTTGATAATAAGCATTCAAATTAGAAAACACTGCATCTCTCAAATGGTGGATCTGGATGAGTTTGAAGGGCTTAGCAGCTTTTGGCTAACATAATTTTTTTTTTGATATAGTTATTGGTCTTTCAGAGAGAAAACCCAGTCACAAACCCTTCCTTTCCTTCTGTTGCTTTACCTTCAAACTTTCCACTTTTTCTTTCCTAGTGACTGTGGTGTGCTAACTGACTGATTCCCCCCTCCCCAAAATATTTGCATTTTGATGGGGATCTCTTAAAACCTATAAACTTTTATGGGCACAGGGTTGGCTGAAGCTGCTTTATCACCATCACCACCTCACTCCCAGTTAAACTAACGTTGCCTGGAAAATATTGAAAGAACCGTCTTATTAGATGTTTGTTAACTTTAGTTTTTAATGCTTTGTTAATGATAATCATCTCATAAAATTTATTAATTCCTTCATTTTGTTCAAAACACTGCCCTACTGCAAGTAGATCTTGCTATCTTGATAATAACTTTGTTAACTATGATTAATTATTTTATTTTACATCTTCCCTCAAATATTTCCTCTTGTCCTGGGAGGTTTGGTTATTTAGGAACAATCTGTTATTTGTTTATTTAATGATTTGTAGAGAACCCATCAGAGTGCCATCTGGGTGCTGTTTAAATCTAATGCGTAGAATTCTTTGAGACAAATTGCTTTTGAAATTGAATAACTAAGTCTTTCATTCAGTGTTACCATATCATTTGACTTCATTTATATTGAAATAAAGGTTCTTAAAGGGAACTTTTAAGAAAGAAAGAATAGTTATTGTTTAGGTTATAGGATCTCATATTTTGAATTTTATTTCTAACACTGATGTTCTGGGAAGTCAAAGGAGTTAATGTGGTTTTTTCCCCATCCATCAGTAAATAGCTTTTTCTGTAATGGAATCAGAAGATTTGGTCATAAGAAAGATAACTTGTAGCTGTTTCTCCCTTGAAATACTTGACGAATCTGGCTACTTCAGTGTAATTCTTTAATTTAATAATTAAACTGAAAATAAAGTAGAGATTTCTTCTGTTTGAACTCTTTTTCCTTAAATCAAGCCCCTCCCCCCCAAATTTTGGTGACAAAGAAATATTTTTCTCTCTAGAAAGCCTTGCCCCTTGTGATTGGAGAGCCGAGGGGATGCTGATAGTGAAGTCATGAAGGAGGGGAATTGCTGACGTTTGCCAGAGGAGAGGAGGAGTAGGGGCCCTCACTTAACTCTTGGGGAGTTCTATTTTTGTGATCTTAAAGATTTGGGTATAATGTAGCAGCCCTCATAGAGTGCTACCAGGTAGGGTTTTGAGAGCTATTAGTAACATTATATTAGCTAACATTTATTGAGTGCTTACTATATGTTAGGCACTAGGATGAACACTATGGATTAATTATGTACAGGGGTTAAGAATACAGGCTCTGATCAGATGGACCTGTGTTTGAATTGAGGTTCTTTTAGACCTAAATTCTGTAGAACTTGGGCAGGTTACTGCACCTCAGTTTCTTCATCTGTAAATTGGGATGATAGTACTGGCTAACTTAAAGCATTGTTGTGGGTTTAATGATACGTTTAAAGCAGGATTTCTTAGTGTAAGCACTACTGACATTTTGGACTGGATAATTTTTTGTTGTGAGGAGTTGTCTTGCTTCTAAATATCTAGATGCCTCTAAACATCTGGCTTTCCCCCAGCCTCCACCCCACCCCCCCCCCCACAATATAAAATGTCTCCATACATTTCCAAATGTCCCTCGGGAACAAAATCACATCCCGTAGAAAACCATTGATTTAAAGCATTTAGCGCAGTACTTAGTACAAAGTAAGGATGCAGTAAATAGGAGCTATTATTATTGTTTGCTCGTTTTATCCTCTCTGCAATTCTAGTTGGTTGGTACTGTTACTCCATTTTACGTATGACGCTACAGGGCTTAGAGGGGTTAAGCAATTAGCCTAGGTTTAACAGTTAGTAAGCGTGAGCATTTGGACTTGAATCTAAGTTCCTCTCCTTTTAAAGCCAATGTTTTTTTGGTTTTTTTTTGTGTATGTGTGAGGAAGATCAGCCCTGAGCTAACATACGTGCCAATCCTCCTCTTTTTGCTGAGGAAGACCGGCCCTGAGCTAACATCTATTGCCAATCCTCCTCTTTTTTTTCCCTTTTTCTCCCCAAAGCCCCAGTAGATGTATGTCATAGTTGCACGTCCTTCTAGTTGCTGTATGTGGGACGCTGCCTCAGCATGGCTGGACTACGGTGCGTTGGTGCGTGCCTGGGATCCGAACCCGGGCCGCCAGTAGTGGAACGTGCGCACTTAACCGCTAAGTCATGGGCCGGCCCCAAAGCCAATGTTTTTAATCAGTTATACTATCAGTAGACTTGATGGGACACCTGCAGACTATTCATGGAGAGTGAAGACACTATACGATATAGTTCAGCAACCTAAAACACACATGATTGAGAAGGAAGAAAGTCATATCTAATGGTCACATACCATGTATCAGATTGATTATATTATTTCCGGCCATCACTGACGTGTAGCTGCCTCTTAAAAATTGCTTCCCCAATTAATAGCTCTTTTCTCAAAAGTCCTGCCTATTGATCCATCTCTTACAAAGTTTAGTACTTACTGAAAATTAGAATTTAACTGGAAAGCATTCACATAAATATAAGTAATTAGGAAAATTAAAGTTACAATATCTATGTGTATTTTTTTATTGAAATTGGAAGAAAATTTCATTTTCCTAACTAATCAATACTTAGAAAAGAAAGAGGAAATGAAGATAATTTATCAAAGAAGAAACATTCTGTTATATGATTAATTTTCTAACTGAAATAAATCCTCTAGTAGTGTTACTGGCTGTTATATAGCTATATTTTTTCAGTTTTATTTTAAAACTGCAAGATCAGACTGTTCCTTGGCCATATTCAAAGCCTGCATCAGTAAGCTTTCTTAGGGAATCCTCTACATGGTAGGTAGAGATTATAATTGGAAAAACAGAATTACTCTATATGATACTATTAACTCTCCAGAAGTTTGTAGGCATGATTGTTTTCTATTCTTTCCATGTTTTAAAAATATTATCTCTGATGGAGGAAATAAAGGCTGCACTTTATGTTTTATACCATGGTGGTGTTTAAATGTTAATCATGGAGAGCATAAAATCTTTATCCTAGATACTCCATGAAATTAATTTTAAAAATCTCATTTTATTACTCCTTTTGTTATGAAATAGTCTTAATAGAGCTTTTCTTTCTTATTTCTTCTTAGTATATATTTGATAGACCATACAGTAGAACATTGGAGGCTGAAGCTGACAAAATTGGACTACAGCTTGCTGCAAAGGTAAAATGTTTAGTAGTTGAGAATACCCAGTGTCCTTCACGTAGTAAAAGATAAATGTGCATTGTCTTAGTGAGGTTTGGCGTGGGCAGAGAATGAGAGTTGGACTGTATACAATTTTTCATTAGTACCTTTTTAAATCTGTGCCCTCTGGAAGCTAATGCTATCTTTATTTTACTCCTCTCCCTTGTTTCTTGATCTAAGGAGGGTTTTTGAGTAAATAAGATGATGTGTAGCTGTTTTTCCCCACTTGGAGAAAGGTTTATCCTATTGTAGCTATGATCGTGGCTGAGCAAACTGAATTTTTACCGTTTAAGTAAATGGTACAAGAGCAGGCTTATTACTCTGTATATTTCAGGTGGTTTTTCTTGCAGCACATGGCCTATTTTTGCTAGCCACTGAGAGCAGCTCTGGGCCTTTACTTTGATTTCAGTGGGCTTTGTTCATGTCTATTCAACAGGGCACTTCATGTCTGGCTGCTATTTTTAATCACCTGTGATAACTGAGTATTATTGTAGGATTTAACACTAGAAGTAAAACCACAGTTTAAAAAATGAGTGGAAACAATACTACTTCATATCTTAAATTCAAATTGTATTTGATTCTTTGTTGAGTTTCCAATAGTTATTAAAAGTCCTAACTATTAAAAATCACTATTATTTGAACTTCTCATTATGAGTTTTATGGATTTAATTTCATAAATCAAGATATTACTCATTCACAAAAGCAAAAGTAGTTCATTGAATGTTACATAAGTAGAATTAAGTGAATTATCAGACTTCATAGATTAGGAGGTTCCCAAATAATGGGCCACAGATTGGCTATATCAAGAATTTCCTAATTTTAATATAGTACAGTCTATGAAATTTTCCTTTTAGGTAGGTGTCTTCTGTGTTCTGGTTAAGAAATCTTTGCCTACCTCAATAAATTTTTCCTCTTTTATTTCCAAGAAGCTTTATTGTTTTGTTATCTTTTTAATATATAATATGAGGAAGAGGTCAAGATAATTTTTTTTTCCTTATGGATATCTAATGGACTCAGTACTGTTTATTGAAGAGTAATCTTTTATCCACTGTACTTCAGTGCCTCTGTTCCATTGGCCTATTATTTATTTTTGAGCCAATACCGCATCGTAACTGTAGCTTTGTAATAAGTCTTAATATCTGATAGCTTCTGTCCTCCAATGTTGTTTTGCAAGATTGACTTGACTATTCTTGGTCCTTTCCTTTTCCATTTAAATTTCAGAATCAGCTTATCAAATTACACACTCGTACAAAAACATGCCTGGGATTTTGATTGGAATTGTGTACATTGAATTTTGGTGGTTTTGCATTATGGCTCAGCATGTGATCAAGCTTGTTAAAACGGTGTGCACTTGAAAGTGGATTCTGCCATTGTGGGTACAGTGTTCCCCATATGTCAATTGTGTTAAGTTTGTTAATTCTGTTGTTTCAGATCCTCTATATCCTTGCTGAATTTTTTTTTTTCTAGTTATCAAGAGGGGTTTGTTAGTCTCTCATTATGGTTGTGGATTTTTCTATTTCTCCTTTTAGTTCTATTAATTTTTGCTTTAATGCTTCTTGCCTAAAGTCCGCTTTTTCCTTTATTGGTATTGTTATGGCAGCTATCTTTTGGCTAGTGCTTCCACGGTATATCTTTTCCATTTTATTTGTGTGTCCTTATGTGTGTGTGTAAGTACATAGTTGTTTATAAGTACATAGTTTTTTTTTCTTGCCGTTTTTGGGATGTATTTAGTCCATTTACATTTTTAACTTGCGTTTCTTGATGACTAATGATGTGGAGCATATTTTCATGTGTGTACTGGCCATTCATGTATCTTCTGTTAATCGTCTTTTCAGATATTTTGCCCATTTTTAAATTGGGTTGTTTGTCTTATTCTTACATTGTAAGACTTCTTTATACATATGCTGGATACAACTCCTTTGTCAAATATGTGTATTGCAAATATTTTCTCTCATTCTTTGGCTTGCTTTATTGTTTTTTAATGGTGTGTTTTGAACAATACAAGTTTAAAATTTTTGTGAAATCTAATTTTTCTGCTTTAGGTTTAACTTACTCTTCTTTTTCTAGTTTTCTAAGATGGGGCCTTAGATCCTTGACTTTGACTTTCTCTTTCTTTGATATAGCATTTAAAGCTGTAAATTTTCTATTGTGCATTATTTTAGCTGTACACAGATTTTGATATGTTGTATTTTCATTACCAGTTGTCAGAATATTTTCTAATTTCCTTTGTGATTTCTTCTTGCATCCATGTGTTGTTCAGAAGTGAGTCATTTAATATCCAGGTATTTGAGGTTTGTCTAAATGTTTTATTGTTTAATTCTAATTAATTCTTTTGTTAAGAGCATACTTTGTAAGATTTTAATCTTTTCAAATCTATTGGGGCTTGTTTTATGGTGCATCATTTGGTCTATCTTGGTCAATGTTCCATGACTTGAAAAAAAAAGTGTATTCTGTGTTTGTTGAGTGTATATTCTATAAATATTCATTAGGTTAAGGTGGTTTATAGTGTCACTCAAATCTTCTATATCCTTCTGATTTTTTGTCTATTTGTTAGTGAGAGGAGTTTTGAAATCTTTAACTATAATTGTGGATTTGTCTGTTTTTCCTTTCAGTTCTGTTAGTTTATGCTCCATGAATTTTGAAGCTCTGTATTAGGTACATACAAATGTGGGATTATTTTATCCTCTTATTGATTTGATTGATGAATGTGAAGTATCCCTCTTTGTCTCTGGTAATACTTCTTGAAGTATTTTTTGTTTGACATTATTTTGTTTGACATTAGTATAGCCATTCCAGCTTTCTCTATATGTTACTGTTCACTGGTATATCTTTTTCTACCCATTTATTTTTGAATTATTTGAGTTTTTGTATTTAAAATGTATCTCTTGTAGATGGTATAAACTAGGTTCTTGCTTTTTTACTGAGTTTGGCAATCTCTGCCTTTAGCTTGAAGTATATAATCCATTTATATTTAACATAATTATCGATATGGTTGTATTTAGGTCTGCCATTTTGCCATTTGTTTTTTATTTGTCTTATCTATTTTTTGTTCTCTGTTCCTCATTTTCTGCCTTCTTTTGAGTTAAATATTTTTCAGTATTCCATTTTATCTCCCCCATTGGCTTTCTAGATATAACTCTTGGCATTATTTTTAATGATTCCTTTTGGGCTTACAATATGCATCTTTAACCTATCCAAATCTAGGTAAGGTTAATATTGAGTAATTTCTGGTAAAATATAGGAACCAATAGTATATTTGACAGTCATCAAGGATTTAAGCCAAGATGGAGCTTACCCTCCATTTTGTTTTCTTGCTTCTGAGGATTTCCTCTTAATGTCCAGCTGTGCTGTAACTGGCTTCTGGTTCCGTTAACTGATACTCCAAGCTCATAAGGCGTCAGCTTTTTGTTGCCCAAACTGCTCGTGGTTGAGGAATACACTGAGTGGAAAAAAAAAAAAAAAGGGCAGCAGACTTACAGATTTGGCCCCATAGTCTATTTTTTAAGACTAGTTTTCTCTCTGGTCTTTGCTTGCTTTTCTATAACCCCCCACCCACCCTCCTTGTATCTCCCCTCCATATGTGTAGTTTATGCCAGATGGGATTTGGGCAGAGTTTACACGGAGTACTTATTCCTTCTGTAGTTCTCTTACTGTCAGAATTCCTCCTTTAGATTTCTCACTGCTTTTGCATCCCTTAACTATGATCTCTAGCACTTCAGCTGGCGAGGCTGTTGTTTTCTGCTACTATTTTCTGCAGCTTTTTCAGTGGAAGCAGGGCAACACCCTCAGGCCAGAAAGCCAGGAACTCTTGTCTTATTTCTTCTATTGAAGTTTTTCAAGGTTAAATTCTCTTCTGGCTTCTGATTTTGTATACTTTCCAATATCTTTAAATAGTTGTTATTTTTAACCAAGTTTTTATAATTGTTATCTCCTGGAGGGTTCACATGACTGCTTCCCTTTTCTTGCCATACTGGAAGTTTCACCTTTCTTAAAAGAATATTTTTGCAGGGCATAAAATTTTAAATTGGCCATTATTTTCTTTCAGTATGTTAATGATGGCATTCCAGTGTTCTCTAACTTGTTTCTCCTAAGATGTCAGCTGTTAGTCTTTCTGCTGTTCCTTTGAAGGTAATGAGTCTTTGTTCCATGACTGCTAAAATTTTCTATTTGTCTTTGGCTTTTGTATAGTTTGACTATGATGTGTCTAGGTGTCCTTTTCTTTGTATTTATTGTGCTTACTGTGGCTTGATATTTTTTATTCATTTGGGAAAATCTCAGTAATTATTTTTGAACATAATAGCATAACACAAATGTTTTTGCAACACATTTTCTCTTCTCCCCTTCTGGCATTGGGATTACATATATGTGTATATGTAAGAGACTTTCATATGTCTCCTGTGCTGTTATTCTTTTTTTTTGTATTTTGTATCCTTGTCTCTCCATTTTTCAGCATGTGTGTTTTTCCATTACTGTCTTGTAGTTCATTAATCTTATTGCAGCTGTGTCCATTCTGCCGTTAAACTCATCTTTGAGTTTTAAATTTCAGTTATTGTATTTTTTCATTCTAGAATTTCCATTTGATTCTCTTTTATAAATTTCAATTCTCTGGTGAAATTCTCCATTTTGTCATAATTTCCTTGAATTTGTTAATCAGAATTTCTTTAAATATTAATGTTTGTTAACTCCGATATTTTTATTATCTTTGGATCTGTTTCTGTCGTCTATTTTTGCCTTTGGTCTTGTATCTTGGTATGCTTACTTATTTTTGATTGAATGCTGAACATTTCACATAAACAGTACTATATAAACAGTACTATTGGCTCTGAATAATGATTTCTTCCATCATAGGGGATTCTACATGTAGTCTGGTAGAGAGCTAGAATAGAGTGGCTCACTTCAGTCAGTCAGCCTCAGCTGAGTCTTCATAAGTTTCAATTTACCTCTAGTTCACCTTCATTCATAAGGGTATTGCTATGTAGGGAAGCCTACTGAAGGCTTGGAGTATATAACAAATTCCTCTATAGTGGTTCCTGAACTTCATTTTTTGTTCTCACAGAACTTTGAGACTCTTGAAATCTCTACTCATTTTTTGGCCACTTTTTGTTTAAAAAAGTGCCCTGTGCAGTTCGAGAATCAATAAATGCCTTGGTGAACTGGCATCAAGTGTTGTCTTTGTTTTCCCTTGTCTTTCAGATCTTGGCATCTCAAATCTGGCTGCCTTGTCAAGACTGACTTCTAAGTTTTGGCTCTCTAGCCCTGTGAGACAGCTGAAAGCTCTCCTTAGTCACCTCTTTCCACTTGTATTTCTTTTGAATTCTCCTTGTATTCTCAACCTCTTTCCTATTCACTGCTCAAAATGTAACAGATTTCGCTGAGGGGAAGAGTGACATACAGAAGATCAGACTCACCTCAATGAGCTTTCCTTCTTTCTGGAATTTTGGCTTCTCTAGTCTTGACTAACTTGGGAGCTCTCCAATACCTTTGAACAAATATTATGTATATTTTATCCAGATTTTCTGATTGTTTTTACAGGAACATTGGTCTGCTACAAGCTACTCACTTCATCACTGCTAGAAGAGGAAGTCCCTAACTTGGTCTTTTTAATAGCTACCCTAATATTCTGTGATGGAGATAATTCATTTAATTATGTACCTATTAATGAACATTTGGGTTATTTCCAGTTTGTTGTTTTTATTACAAGTAATTCTGAAATAGGCATTCTTATACACATATCCTTATGCTTCTTGGGCTTTTATAGCTGTAGGGTGGGATTGTTGGCATTTTCATTTTTATTTTTAAAAGATGCTCCCAATTATTCCAACATGTTAATAGCGAATCTTGCTGATTACGTATCAGAATGCCTTTTTTAAATACCCACATAAGCACTGTTTTCAATCTCTTTAATTTTTTTTAATTTTGACAAAAAATGGAATTTCATTGCTTTTAAAAATTTGCATTTTCTTGCCTGATAGTAAAGTTGAGCATATTGTTTCATTTTTATTGGCTATTTTATTTCTTCTTTTGCAGATTGCCTTTTGTTATATTTTTGCTGAGTAGATTTTAAAAAATTCGTATTCTAGGCTCCACACTTGGAAATTCTGAATCAGTAGCTAGATGATGAAACTCTGAATCTGAATATGTTTAGGAGCTGCCAAGTGATTCTGATATCCAGGCAGATTTGGAAGTTAATAGTGTTTTATGTTTTTGGGTATTAAGTTTTCTGTTTTATTTAAAAAAGAATGAAATTAGAGAAGTTACTCAAGAAATATTGATATTCCTTTATTTATAATATGTAACCCTTATTTTTTTAAAAAGAGTATATCTGGATAGATAAAACTATGATTTTGTTTTCTAAAGCACACTAAATATTGTGTTGTGGACTAGGTTACCTTTTGCTAGTTGTGATGTTATGGTTTATTCTGTTCAAAGGAGAAAACAATATTGCTACAGATGTTAAGTCAAGAATACATAATGATATAGGTAATATCTTTGTTATGGAACACTTAGGATATGAAAATGCTGTCTCTGAATATAAGTACTTATTTCCTGTCAAAAGGGAGAAACAGTATAAAAGCCTCCAATATTATATTTATACTATCACTTATTTTGTGGTATCACCTTTTCAGATAATAACATCATTATCTGCCATTTAGTATTTATTATGTGCCGGTACTGTGCTTAGTATTTTATATACATTGCCTAATCTAGTCCTTATAGTAACTTCATGAAGTAGTTATTGTTATGATCATTATCTCCATTTTATAGATAAAGGAACTATAGCCCAGATAGGTTTACTTTCGTGTTCACAGATACAAAATGATGAAGCCGTGATTCAAACCCCAGGGTGTATGATTTCAAGGTCCACCCTCCAGTTTGGTTCCTGCCCCATCCCTCTACCATAATTACATTTCTCAAGGTCAACTTGTCTACCTCCATGTGTCATAGTCCATGCTTGCTTTCCTACCTTTATCTTTTTTTCTCCTATTAGTAACATTTGAAACTATTAACCATACTACCCTTGAAAAAATATGTGCATTTGTGTGTGTAGCCACACATTTCATTATGGTATAGAAGGTCATTTATTATTACAAACTCGTAATGGAAAATAACAGCCCTCATTGCCCCCTCCCTTACACCCAGAGGTGAAAATCACCTTAAATTATTTTAGCTATTTCCCTCTATATTTCTAATATGTTTATTTTGTAATTTCTTGACTCTTCAGGTTAGATATTATTGATTTCTTGTTGTGGAAGGTTTAGTCTTTTATAACCTGACTCATGGTTTTATGTGCTTATTTGCCACCTGTATACCTCTTTGGTTAAGTATCTGTTCAAGTCTTTTGCCACATTCTAATTGGATTGTTTGTTTTCTTACTATTGACGTTAGAGTGTTCTTTACATATTCTGGGTACAGTCATTTGTTGGATATGTGATTTGAAAGTAGTTTTTTTCATCTGTGGTTCATCTTTTCTTTTTCTTAACAGGGTTTTTTTTTTTTTTTTTTTTGCAGAACAAACATTTTTAATTTTGATGAAATCCAGTTTAAGAAACTTCCAAGGAACCTCTATACCAGTTTCTGGGGCAGGCTTCTTTCTGGTACCTTATCCCACAAATTCCAGCACCTTCTGTAGCGCTAAATTGTCTCCTAACTCCTTAGCTCAGCTGGGCTCACCATGCTGTGCTTGGGTTCTACCTCCCTGTTTGGTGGTCACGAAACTGCCTCTAGGCAGAGAGCAGGCACAAATCTGGGGGTCGCGTTATGTGTTTCTCTTCTCTGAAGGATCACAGTCTTGTCCTGCCTTTTGTCCAGTACCAGAAAACGTTTGCCTCATATATTTTGTCCAGTTTTATGATTATTTATGGTGGGAGGACAAATCCAGTACCAGTTACTCTCTCATGGCTGGAAGTGTAAATCCCCAAATTTGTGCTTCATGATTGTCCGTATTTTATAAGAAGGCACTAAGAAACTGTTCAGAAGCTCTATATGCATAGGTTGGGATAGTAGTCTTCATTGTAAGGTTATAGGGCAGTGAGCTAGCTTTTTCTTTGGGCAACCTCCACGTGGAATATAGATAGGCTTTTTCTCTGTGGCTATTCAAGTCTTTGCAGAAGAATCCTGTAAAACTGGCTGTCATTGTTTAGGGGTTGAGATGGGAAAGGAAAGTTGGGGTTTTCTCATTCATTGTGGACACTTTTACTTAATTCTCTATTTGAACCTTATACCTCAACCCTTTTTTCCTAAGTACCAATTATTGAACCTTTCTGGGGTCCCCATAGTGTGGGGGTGTCAGTCAGCTGCCAAAGAAGTTATGTAGTGTAGTGATAATGAGTGAGCTCTGGAATTAGACTGCCTAAGTTTGAGAATCTGCTTTGCCAGAGAGAGTACTAGCTGTGTGACCCTGGGCAAGTTATTTATCCTTTCTGTACCTCAGTTTTCCTCATCTGTAGAATAGGAACAATAATAAAGTTATATCATAGAGTTAATACAATTAAATTCCTAAGAGCCCTAATCTTTTAATCATTTATATTCATATGTCTGCCTATTATTTCCTCTTCTCTATTTCACAAGTATCTCAAACCTATTCAGTGTTAAGGCTGGTTTCCCCTCACACCTGTTTCTCTTTGGTCTTCCTTTTCCCAATAAATATACCACCTTCTATTCAGTTGCTTTTGGAAAAAACATGGAGTCCTCCTTAGTACTTCGTTCTTCTTTATGATTTATATCTAATCTTTCACCAAGTCCTGGTATGTTTCCATCTCCACTGTTAGCATCTTTTACCTGAACTTCTGCACCGGCCTCATTATAGCTTTCGTTGACTCCAGTCACACTCCCCTCTTTCATTCTCCACCCTGCCACAAACAAGAATCAGGTCCAGTAGGCTAAGATATTCACTTTCTCAATACATGGACATTGGCCAGCATTTGCTGCCACATTTTGCAGTTTCTGGGCTAACCCCCTACTTCTGACTGACACATTCTTTTTCATATTTTTTAATACAGTCAATTAGAAGACAGATCTTTTAGACCCAGGTGCACTCTATTTAAATTGATGGCCATCGCTCTTCTCTGATCTATTATGATGATTTTCATTTACTAATTCAACATATATTTAATGTGTGCCTACCATCTGCCAGGATGTAGCGATCCACTACTTTTATGGAGGTCAGAATTTAAGTAAGATACAGAGACATTCAGTAAATAATTTTTACAGTTTGAAGTATTATGGTAGAGATGTAGAGGACCCCATGGAAGAATATATCAGAGAGATGTAATTTTATCTAGGGATCAGAAAACTTAGTATACAGATTAAACTGAGGAAGAAATATTTAAAGTGGAGATCTGAAAGCTAAGTCGTCCTTACCCTGGTGAAGATGTTGATGGGAGTGTTTTTGGCGTGGCACACAGCACGTTCAGAGGCAAGAGATGTGATGGCCTAGTCCAGGAGTTGGAAATTCAGAGTGGCTAAAATGTAGATAGAATTCCAGAGCACCCGTGTCAAGAGAAAACTGAAGGGTAGCTCGAGGCTTCTTTGTTAGCAGTTTTAAGGATTTTATCCCTTATCTAGCACCGTGGTTAGGACTTGAGACCCCAGAGTTAGAGCTGTGTTTGAAGTCTTCCACGTGACTATAGTGGGCAAGTCACTCAACCTCTTCAGGTCTATTTTCTAGTCTCAGAAGTGGGAATAATGATAGTACCTACCTTGAAGAGTTATTTTGAATATCCTGGACTTGATTCTTATTTGTGGCTTGTATCCTTTTTTTGGACATTGATGTATCACACTCCCTTGACTTCTCATCATTTTATATTCAAATCATACAACATACTTCTATTTCTGATTCTATCTTTGTTGGCCAACCTTCTGATTAGAGCCTGGCTTCCTTTGTGGCATGCCTGAAAGGGCGAGAACACTCTGACTTGAGGACACAAATGCCCTGTGCCCTTGGTAGTCTTGGCAGTTATAGTTATTGCTGTAAATTAATAAGTTGGCATTCTGATTTTATGTCAGTCTTGTGAGCTCGGTTAATGGGAACTGCTCCTGAGAGATGGATCTATTGGTCATGTGCTGTCCCATTAGATTTATGAGCTTTTAAGGCCAAGGCTAACCAGAATATGGAAAACTCCCTAAAATCAAATTACTCATGAGGCCTCTTTCAAAATAAGCAGCTTGCTTCCCCTAGAGTGTTCTCTACTTCTGCTCTGCTATTGGCTGTGTGTGAGTTTATTTTGTATATTTGCATTTTTATAGTTGTTGTTTTAATTTCTCATTTAAAAGATATTTAATTTATCATTATATAAATTTTCAGAATGACTAATATAGAGTTAGTAAAAACTGGTAGGACTGAGGTGTGATTTAAGCACAGAATAATAACTAGCTGTCCAGCTATCAGCTGACAAAACAGTGTCCTGTTAAGTGTGTGTTTTTGTTGTGTGTGTATATTCACTCGTCACTGTAAAGAGAATTTGACACTTTACAGTCATTTACAGAAATGGGTTTTGTTTATTTGATTTCACAAACAACAAAATCATCCATTTTTATTTTTGAGTGTCTGTTTCTTAAATAAGAAAAAACCTTATTTTCAAACTGGGGAGCAGCCTCTTAGTAGGGCACTGTATATGATTGTTTTTGATTGTCACAGTGATTGGGAGGGTGGGGATTACTGGTGTTAAATGGACATGGAAGGGCAGGGATGTTAAATATCCTGAAGTGGGCTGGAGAGCCCTCCAGAGGGAGGAGTTGTGCAGTCCCAAAAGCTTAACTTCCCCTGTTGGGAGACAACTGCCAGCTGATTTCTTCACGTAGCTTGAATAACTGTGCATATCGCACCATCTAGTGGAGGAGATAGGTAATAAACAAAGTTTATTTGAATCACAGAAATAAGAGAAAATTCAAAATTCTAAACACTCTGTAAAATAATAGGTTATAGAATCTTGGACTTTTGGAGCAGGGAGAAAAATTGGAGATAATCTGACCCACCTTCCCCTTTTACAGATAAGGAGACTAGAGACCAAACAGGTGAAGTGATTTGTCCAATAACATACACATAGTTAGCAGTGAGAGCCCGGCTAGAATCCAGGTCTCAGAGTTTTCCAGGTCAGTAATCTGAGCCTTTGTCACAGCAAACTGATTATCTCTTTGTTCTTTTTGGGTCAGTGTCTTAGGTTCTTTGCTTAGTGATTCATTTAGAAAAAACAATAAATGAGGAGAATATCTCATTTACTAGGTGTGTTATAAAGTAAACTTTCATAATACATACATTATGTATTACATCTTATTTTGAATGTAATTGTATCCCCTAGAGAAATGAGACAGTCTTTTGTATATTCATTTAATATTTTAGTTGCTATGATTTCTTCTCTAAGTGTTGATTCTTATGATAAAACTTTCAGATAGAGAAAAAACATGTGAAAATTTATTAAAACTTAATGTATTGTATTGGTTGTTGAACTGACATGCTGGCAATCAAAAGATGCAAAAAACTTTAAAATGAAATCAATTATAAATAATGGAAGCCTTCCCATTTCTCCTCTTTGTTAGGGCACATAAAATAGTTTTGATGTTAAAGTTTTTTTTTTTTTTTTAATGAGAGGAATTGGCAAATATTGATAATGTTTTAGCTATGTCACATTCGGTTGGAAAAGAGCAATTTTTAATTATTGACTTGAAAAATGTTGCTTAGGCAAGAAATGAGTTACAAAGAAAAGTGAGATTTAACAAGCGATGCCATCAGCGCTACCAGGAACAGGAACCTATGAAAGGGAAAGACTGAGATAAACCAGTTTCCTGGCAGATGATGATGACAACGATGACAGTAGAGCTGATAACACCGATGATGATATTGACAACAGTGATAATAAAAATAGCGAACATTTCTTTATGTGCTGGGTACTGTTCTGAGTGTTTTACGTGTGTTAATTCTTTTAATTTTCATAACAAACCTGTGAAGTATAAGTGCTATTATTATCCTCATTTTACAGATGAAATTGAGGATAGAGAAGTTAAGTAACTTGCCAAAGTTCCCACAGACAGAAAGATTTTTCCCTCCCAGGATAAAGGTACATTCATTTCTGAAATGGAACTTTCTATAATATTTTAACCCGCTAGGAGCAATTTTGGTCTACTGCAGGATTGCCCCTAAGATGACCATTTTTATATCTGTTTTAGTCTCTTTAAATCTCATCTTAAAACAGCCTCAGTGCATTCTTCTACCTCTAGGAGTCCAATTACCCTCTTCCACAGTCCTTTGTAATGTTATCTCAGGTGACTATTTTATTTACCACGTGTCTATGTGGAATACAGGAGAGGGTGCCAGAATGACTGGGACAAGTGTAGGGTGTTAATGGCATTCTGAAAAAAGATTCAGAACTGCGAATGTCAGAATTTACCTCTTGGAGAGGGTGATGCTGGCATGAGTTTTGTTGGAGAGTGTAGGTGAATAGAAAGAGCAAAATTCAGAGACACGTTTTATCTTTGTATTTCTAATGAAAATTTTGGCTGCGGGTAGGGTATACTAGGTCTAGATCTACTTACACATTTTTCTCTAGCATTGTTTTGGCATTGGGAAATGTTCAAATTATAAGAACACCTCTTATTCTACCACACTCTTATGAATATCAGATCCCACTGAGTTTCTAATTGAATAGTAGCAAATTCTTTGTCAATTGATATGTCCCTTAATGCACATTCATGCATATTGATATTATAGACTGAATTAAACTAGACCCTTTTTTAGCTGCAAATTCATGAACTCATCACTTATGCCCAAACCCTGCATCCTGCAATAACTATAGGCCTCTGGTTGCTTACCAGGGGAAAGGAAGAGTAGAAATAGTGTCTATTATGTTCTGGATTCTGGGCTGGCTACTTTACAAGAGTTATCATATTTAATCCTAATGATCTACTGCTTTAATTTCATTTTTACAGATGAATCTGAGACTCTTGGAGACTAAATTATTGGCTCAGGGTCACAAACTTTGGAACCAGTGTACGTGGGTTCAAATTGTAGCTCTGTTGGTTATTAGCTGTGTGGCCTTCAGCAAATTGCTTGACCTCTCTGGGTCTTGGTTTCCTCATCTGATCTGTAAATTGAGGGTAATAATAGTACTTACCTCATGAGGTTGTTATAATGATTAAATGAGTTAGTATAATGAGTTAATATTTGTAATACGCTTAGAACAATACCTGGCACATAGTGTCGTGTGAGTGGTTATTAGTTAAACAAAATAAAAAACTGGTATTTTGAACCCAGGTCCTTCTGATTCTAAAACCTATGCCCTCCCCTTATCCCAGTATACTGCCTCTAAAAGTATTCCCGGACCAATGTATTTCACTAAAACATATTTTCTTACGTTTCCCTGGCCAATGATAGCCATTACTAGTTCTATTTTAAGAAGGAAACGTCTAGAAAGAGTCACATCCTTCCTTTCTGTATGTACTTCCAGACAGGTGATAAACACAAGTTCCTTTGTCATAATTTTTATTGAGGCAAGTGAATTAGGCTTGTGATGGGCTGAATATTTATTTTAAAAATATTTCCATTTTGATCTAGAATTATCACCTTTTTCTAATATGGTAAGAACATTTAACATGAGATCTACCCTCTTAACACATTTTTTAGGTGTATAATACAGTACTGTTAACTATAGGCACGATGTTGTACAGCAGATCTCTAGAATTTATTCATCTTGCGTAACTGAAACTTCATACCTGTTGAATGGCAACTTCCTATTTCTCCCTGCCCCCAGCCCCTGGCAACCATCTACCCTCTGCTTTGTGAGTTTAACTATTTTAAATACCTCATATAAGTGGAATTATGCAGTATTTGTCCTTTTGTGACTGGCTTATTTCACTTAGCATAATGTCCTCAAGGTTCATCCATGTTGTTGCATATGGCTGGGTTTCCTTTTTTAAGACTAAATAGGGGCCAGCCCGGTGGCGCAAGCTGTTAAGTGTGGGCGCTCTGCTGCGGCAGCCCGGGGTTCGCCGGCAAGCCATGCTGTGGCGGCGTCCCATATAAAGTGGAGGAAGATGGGCGTGGATGTTAGCCCAGGGCCAGTCTTCCTCAGCAAAAAAAAAAAAAAAAAAAAAAAAAAGGAGGATTGGTGGATGTTAGCACAGGGCCAATCTTCCTCACATACACAAAAAAAGACTGAATAATATTCCATTGTACGTGTATACCACGTTTCTTTATCCTTTTTTCCACTGATGGGCATTTAGGTTATTTCCGTATCTTGGGCTCTTGTGATAATGCTGCAGTGAACATAGGAGTGTTAATATTGCTTCGAGATCCTAATTTCAATCCTTCTGGATAAATACTCATATGTGTGATTGCTGGATCATATAATAGTTCTACTTTTTATTTTTTGAGGAACCTCCACATTGTTTTCTTTAGTGGCTGTACCCTTTTACGTTCCCACTGACAGCGTACCAGGGTTCCAATTTCTCCACATCCTCGCCAACACTTATCTTTTGTTTTTTGACAATAGCCATCCTGAGAGATGTGAGGTGATATCTCATTGTGATTTGGATTTGCATTTCCCTGATGATTGGTGATGTTGAACATTTTTTCATATACCTGTTGGCCATTGGTATGTCTTGGGAGAAATGTCTATTCAAGTCTTTTGCCCATTTTTATTTGGGTTATTTTGTTTTTTTGCTGTTGAGTTATAGGAGTTCCTTATATTTTTTTGAATATTAATCCCTTATCAGATATATGGATTGCAAATATTTTCTCCCATTCTGTAGATTGCCTTTTCACTCTGTTAATTATTTCCTTTATTGTGCAGAAGCATCTTAGTTTAATGTAGTCCCACATGTGTGTTTTTCTTTTGTTGCCTGTGCTTTTGGTGTCATATCCAAGAAATCATTGCCAAGACCAATGTCATGAAGCTTTTCCCCTATGTTTTCTTCTAGGAGTTTTACAGTTTTAAGTCTTATGTTTAAATCTTTAATCCATTTTGAGTTGATTTTTGTCTATGGTGTGAGATAAGGGTCCAATTTCATTCTTTTGCATGTAGTTATCCAGTTTACCCAACACCATTTGTTGAAGAGACTATCCTTTGCCCCTTGTATATTCTTGGCACACTTGTTGAAGATTAGTTGACTGGATATGTGTAAGTCTGTTTCTGGGCTCTCTGTTCTGTTCATTTTTCTTTATGTCTGTCTTTATTTCAGTACCCTTCTGTTTTAATTACTGTAGCTTTGTAATATATTTTGAAATCAGGAAGTGTGATGCCTCCACCTTTGTTCTTTCTTAAGATTGTTTTGGCTTTCAGGGTCTGTTGTGGTTCCATATGAATTTTAGGATTATTTGTTCTATCTGTGTAAAAAATGCCATTGAGATTTTTTTTTTTTTTTGTGAGGAAGATCAGCCCTGAACTGACATCCGTGCCAATCCTCCTCTTTTTTTTTTTTTGCTAAGGAAGCCTGGCCCTGGACTAACATTGTGCCCATCTTCCTCCACTTTATATGGGAGGTGGCCACAGCATGGCCTGACAAGCGGTGCATTGGTGTGTGCCCGGGATACGAACCTGGGCCGCCAGCAGTGGAGCGGGTGCACTTAACCACTATGCCACAGGGCCGGCCCATGCCATTGAGATTTTGATAGCGATTGTATTGAGTCTGTTGATCACTCTGTGTACTATGGGGATTTTAAAAATATTAAGCGTTTCAATCCATGAGCACGAGATATCTTTCCGTTTATTTGTATCTTCTTTAATTTCTTTAATCAGTGTTTTGTAGTTTTCAGTGTTCAAGTCTTTGACCTCCTTAATTTATTCCTAAGTATTTTATTGTTTTTGATTCTATTATAAATGGGATTATTTTCTTAATTTCCTTTTCAAATAGTTTGTTGTTAGCGTGTAGAAACACAACTGATTTTTGTATGTTGATTTTGTATTCTGCAACTTTAGTGAATTCATTCTAGCAGGGTTTTTTTTTGTGGCATCTTTGGGGTTTTCTACATATAAGATCATGTCATCTGCAAACAGAGATAATTTTTACTTCTTCCTTTCTGATTTATATACCTTTTTTCTTTCTTTCTTTCTTTTTTTTTTGCATAATTGCTCTGGCTGGGACTTCCAGTACTGTTTTGAATAGAAGTGGCAAGAGTGGACATCCTTGTCTTGTTCTTGATCTTAGAGGAAAAGCTTTTAGATTTTCACTGTTGAATTTGATGTTTGCTGGGAGTTTTTCATATATGGCCTTTATTATGTTGAGGTAATTTTCTTCTGTTTCTAGTTTGTTGACTGTTTTTCTTTTTCATGAAAGGGTATTGAATTTTGCCAAATGCTTATTCTGCACCTGTTGAGATGATCATGTTATTTTTATCCTTCATTCTGTCAGTGTAGTATATCACATTAATTGATTTTGAATTTGGTTTGCTAGTATTTTGTTGAGGGGTTTTGCATCTATGTTCATGAGGGATATTGGTCTGTAGTTTGCTTTGTGTCTTTGTCTGGCCTTGGTATCGGGGTAATGCTGGCCTTGTAAAATGAGTTTGGAAGTGTTCCCTCATCAATTTTTTGGGTAAGTTTGAGAATGATTGGTGTTAATTCTTCTTTAAATGTTTGGTAGAATTCACCTGTGAAGCCATCTGGTCCTGGGCTGTTCTTTGTTAGGAGATTTTTTTATTACTGGTTCGTTCTCCTTACTAGTTTTAGGTCTGTCCAGATTTTCTATTTGTTCATGATTTGGTCTTGGTAAAGTGTATGTTTTTAGGATTTATCCATTTCTTCTGGATTATCCAATTTGTTGGCATATAACTGTTCATAGTGGTCTCTTAGGATACTTTTTATTTCTATGACTTCAATTGTAATACCTCCTCTTTCATTTCTGATTTTATTTGAGTCTTCTCTCTTTTTTTCTAGGTCTAGCTAAAGGTTTGTCAACATTGTTTATCTTTTCAAAAAATCAGCTCTTAGTTCGTTGATTTTTTTCTATTGCCTTTCTATTCTGTATTTTGTTTATTTCTGCTTTAATCTTTATTATTCCCTTCCTTCTGATAACTTTGGGCTTAGTTTGTTATTCTTTTTGTAGTTCCTTGAGGGTGTAAAGTTAGGTTGTTTATTTGAGATCTTTTTTAATGTAGACATTTATTTCTGTAAACCTTTCTTTTAATACTGCTTTTGCTGCATTCTGTAGGTTTTAGTATGTTGTATTTTTGTTTTTGTTTGTCTCAAGATAATTTCTAATTTCTCTTTTGATTTCTTCTTTTACCCATTGGTTCAGGAGTCTGTTTTTTAATTTGCACATATTTGTGAATATTCAGTTTTCCTTAAGCTATTGATTTCTAGTTTGTGGCTGGAAAAGATACTTGTTTTGTGATCTAACATGTGATCTAACTTGGAGAATGTTCCATGCGTGCTTGAGAAAATGTGTATTCTTCTGATGTTGGGTAAAATGTTCTCTATATGTTTATTAGATCCATTTGGTCTATAGCATTGTTCAAGTCCACTGTTTCCGTATTGATTTTCTGTCTGCATGTTCTATCCATTATTGAAAGTAGGGTCTTGCGGTCGCCTCCTATTAATTATACTGCTGTCTATTTCTTCTTTCAGTTCTGTCAATATTTGTTTTATATATTTAGATGCTCTGATGTTGGGTGCATATATATTTATAATTGTTATGTCTTCCTAGTTTATTATATAATGTCCTTCTTTGTCTCTTGTGACAGTTTTTGTCTTAAAGTTTATTTTGTCTAATATCATTATAGCTACCCCTGCTCTTTTCTGGTTACAATTCGCATGGAATATCTTTTTTCAGCCCTTCACTTTCAGCCTATCTGTGTGCTTAAATCTAAAGTGAGTCTTTTGTAGATAGCATATAGTTGGATCTTGTTTTTTCATTCTTTCAGACACTCTTTATCTTTTGAGTGAGGAGTTTAATACATTTACATTTAAAGTAATTATTGATAGGGAAAGACTGTTGCTATTTTGTTAATTTTTTTTGTTTGTCTTGTAGTTCTTTTGTCCTTTTTCTTTCTTGCTGTCTGTGTTTTGTTATTTTTTTGTATTGATATGCTTTGATTTGTTTCTTTTTCTTTTGTATATCTTCTATAGGTATTTTCTTTATGGTTACCATGGGGCTTATGTAAAACATCTTATGGTTATAATAGTCTATTTAAGTTGATAACATCTTAACTTCAATTGCCTACAAAAACTCTACACGTTCACTTTACTTCCCCCACATACTTTGTGTTATTGATGTCACAATTTGCATATTTTATATTGTATATTCATTAACATATTCTTATAGTTACAATTATTTTTAATACTGCTGAATTTTATACTAGAATTAAAGTGATTTACCTATTACTGTTATAATGTTATAGTATTCTGTATTTGTCTATAGATTTACCTTTACTGGTGAATTTTCAAATTGTACTTTCAAATTGGTGGTTATAGTCCTTTCAATTCAACTTGAAGAACTCCCTTTAGCATTTCTTGTAAGACAGGTCTAATGGTGATTAACTCCCTCAGCGTTTATTTGTTTGAGAAAGTCTTTATCCTTCATTTTTGAAGGACAGTTTTGCTATAGTATTCTTGGTTGGCAATTTTTTAATTTCAGCACTTTGAGTATATCATCCCACTCCTTTCTGGCCTGCAAGGTGTCTGCTGAGAAAACCGCTAATAGTCTTATGGGGTCACCCTTGTATGTTTTGACTCATTTTTCTCTTGTTGCTTTCAAAATTCTCTTTGTCATTGACTTTTGACAATTTGATTATAACATGTCTAAGTGTTTATTTCTTTGAGTTCATCTTTGGACTTCCTTGATCTGGATGTCCAGTTACCTTCCTCAGACATGGGAAGTTTTCAGCTATTATTTTGTTTAATAAGCTTTCTGCTCCTTTCTCTCTCTTTCCTCTTTCTGGGACTCCTATAATGTGTATATGTGTATATTAGTCTGCTGGATGACATCCCATAAATTCTTTAGGCTTTCTTAACTCTTTTATTATTTTTTCTTTTTACTCCTCTGACTGGATAATTTCCAGTGACCTGTCTTTGAGTTCACTGATCCTTTCTGGAGCTAGTCTGCTGTTGAACCACTCTAGTGAATTTTTCAGTTCATTTATTGTATTCTTCAGCTCCAAGATTTCTGTTTGGTACTTTTTAACATTTCCTATCTCTTTGTTGCAATTCTCACTTTGTTCATGCATTTCTCTTGACCTGGACGAGCATCTTTGTGATGGTTAGTTTGAATTTTCTGTCAGGTAAGTCATGTATCTATTTCATTAGGATTGGTTTCTGGAGATTTGACTTGTTGCTTTGGGGTATGTTTTTCTGTTTCTTCATTTTCCTTGACTCTTTGTGTTGGTATCTCGACATCATAGAAAACAACCTCCTCTTCCAGTCTTCATGAACTGGCCCCTTATATGAGAGAAGATCCTCACCAATTAGCCCAGCCAGAGATTTTAGGAAACTCTCTCACACCTTCATGCTAGTCCAAACGCCTGTCTTTGTTCTTAGTGGTCCCCAGGCATCTAAAGTATGCTGGATCCCATCAGTGCTCTGAGATAGGCAAGACAGTAGCCAGTTCCTTGAGAAGTTCCCAGAAATGTTGAAATGTTAGAGACACGTGGTCCACCTCATTCCTTCCCCAGAGAGGAGAAGCTGGATCTGGGATTTTTGGCCCACTCATGCTGTGCTGAGCTGGGGGAAGAGGCTATGGAAATTACCCGTGTGCTAGTTCAAGCTGCTGTCTTTATTCTCACTGGTTGCCAAGCATGTAGTATATGCCAGGTCTTGTCAGTGCACTGAACCAGGTGAGACAGAAGCCAGTCCCTTGGGCAGCCCTGGAAAAGTTGGAACTTTGGACATGTAGTCCAACTCTTTTCCTCCCCAGGGAGAAGCTGGGAACTGGGGTTTCCTTCAGATTGTATGGCACTGTTTCATAGGGAATAATAGGAATTATGGCAAGGGGCTGTCTCAAATTTTCCTACCAGCTTCAATGTGGCTGGTTTTACACTCGCCCAGGGTGCAGGAGCCTCTGAACTAGTTTCTGGATTTCTCGCAAAGGGAATTTGTCTGTGTATTGTCATTGAATCAGTGTCTTCGTGGAGTGAGAAGAACGGTTCTAGGCTTCCTAGTCTACCATCTTCTTGATGTCATCCTGTCCCTTATTTTTCATAAATTGGAAAAATATAAATAGTCCTTTTGAAAACAAAGTTATCTTACATTAATGGTTCTTTGAATTGGGCTTTGGAAGTATAGACAAACTCCAACACCTTTATTTAATATTAAAGCAGGAATCTCTAGTCCTTTTGGAATACTTTTAAGTTGGGAATATATTAGTCGTTTGGGATAATTAATTTATTCTTCCATTTGTGCATATCAAATATTGCTTTAAAGATTGCCTTCAACTGTGTTTCTTAGAGATTGAAGAGGGAAATATTTTATTTCTCTTTTGATTAACACTTTTAGTGTGAAAAATGTTAGATAAATATTCTTTTGGTACATGTAGCAGATAAACCTCATAGTAAATAATTCCTGAATTTGTAAAGTCTATTGAACTGTTTATCTGCCAGTTTTCAGTTTTGTTTTTTTAACTGCTAGATGGGTTGTGCTTTTTAAAAATAGTATCTTATGATTTCAGTTAAAATTCTTTCAGCTCATTTTATATTTTTATAATTATCTTAGAAGAATAACATTCTTGTTTATTTCAACTTGTATTTATATTATGAATGTATTGACCTGCTATTGAAGGACATATTTCTGTGTTTGTTTAGAATTCAGCATCAAATAATTATTTCTGTATGGACACATGCATATATGCACATATATATTATACACATATTTTATATATATACATAAGCACACGCATATATCACACACATATCTTGTACATATAGACACTCACGTATGTATATACATATAAACATGGATCACATCTTTATGTTTGTTATAAGCATTTATAAATTCCTAATTATAAACATATATACATGTATATCCACATATGTGCAGAAGGGCAAAGTACCTTGGATTCTTTTTAATTTAGAATATTTAAAGGTCTTAAAGAATTATATTGAGATTCTGAAAAGATGGTGGAGTAGGAAGCACCAGGAATCTATCTCCCCGCCTAGACAATAACTACACTGGCAGAGAGTGTCTGATGTTACTATTTTGGAACTCTGGAGTCTGTTGAAGGCTTGCAACTTCCAGGGGAAGACTTGGATAATGAATTGCACTTAATTTCAGTCAATTTCAGCTCTTAGCACAGTAGCGGGCTATCCATCCCCCACCTCCAATCACACAGCAGGCAGCTGTGCGCATGTTTCTGGAGCAGCTTGCACACAGCTTGCTGGAGCTAGGGGAGCAAAAAGGACCCTGCCCTCCAAATATCAGAGATCTGTGCTCTGATCATTGAATGCCATTTTTTGGTCACAGAGGTACAAAGAGGTGGGCAGCTATTGTGTTGCATCTCCCCCCATTATTGCAAGTCCCTCCCCTTCTGGCTGAAGTGACTTCCAGAGAACTTAAAGTCCTGTGCCCTTCCCCTGACTTCATTTTTTCACTATTCATTTTTCCTTTTGGGGGCCAGACATTAAAAACTAGGACATTTAAAAACAACTGCACATATGGGGAAAATTAAAAGTAACTGTACATGCTCATAAAAAGCCTGAGAAATTAAATTTACACTTTAGGCTGATCCTCAGCACAGAGGCAGTCTACGTGAATAAAAAGAAAAACAATAAACCAAAACAATAACAAAAAACAGCAAACCATGAGGAAGGGATAAAATCTAATTTCCAGAGTCAACACAATATTAGATTCAAAGGTCCAGCATTCAACAAAAAAATCACAAGGCATATGAACAAACAGGAAAGTATGGCCTATTCAAAGGAAAAAATTAATCAACAGAAACTGTCCCTTAAGAAGACCTAATGGCAGATATACCAGACAAAGATTTTAAAAGTTTTCTTTAAGATGCTCAGAGAACTAAAGCAAGGTGTGAAGAAAGTCAAGAAAGCAATTATGAATAAAATGGAGATATCAATATAGAGATAGAAAATGTAAAAAGAAACCAACAAGAAATTCTGGAGCTGAAAAATACGGTAACAGAAATGTAAAATTTACTAGACAGATTCAAAAGCAGATTTGAACAGGGAGAAAAGAATCAGTGAACTTGAAGATAGGACAATGGAATTTATTGAGGCTGAGGAACAGAAACAAAAAAGATGGAAAAAAGGGAACAGAGCCTAAGAGACCTGTGGGACACCATCAAGAGGACCAACACATGCATCATGGGAGTCCCAGAAGAAGGAGAGAGAGGGAAAGGAGCAGAGAGAGTATTTGAAGAAATAACAGCTGAAAACTTCTCAAATTTGATGAAAGACATGAATATAAACATCTAGGAAGCTCAAAGAACTCCAAGTAAGATGAACTAGGGAGACCCACAGGGAGCTATGATCAAACTTTAAAAAGAGCAAATCTGAAAGCAGCAAGAGAAAAGCAAATCATCACATTCAAGAGATCCTCAATAAGATTATTAGCAGATTTCTCATTAGAAACTTTGGAGACTAGGAGACAGTGCTTGATATATTCAAAATGCTAAAAGAAAAACCTGTTAACCAAGAATCCTATATTCAGCAAAACTGTCTTTCAAAAGTGAGGGAGAAATTAAGACATTCCTAGTTAAACAAAAGTTGAGGGATTTCATGACCACTAGATCTGCCTTGCAAGAAATGCTCAAGAAAGTCCTGCAAAGTGAAATGAATGGATACGAGATGGTAACTCAAAGCCATATTGAGAAATAAAGATCGTAATAAAGGTAAAAACATGGGCAGTTATAAAAGCTAGTATTATTGTAACGATGGTTTGTAACTGTATTTTTTGTTTGTTTTCTACATGATTTAAGAGACTAATACAGTTAAAGAACAAAAACAGTTATTAGTGTAAAAGCAATTAATATTACTGTAACCTTGGTTTGTAACTCCAAATCTTGTTTTCTACATAAATTAGGAGACTAATGCATTTAAAAGAATTATTAGTTTATGTTTTTAGTCACACGATGTAAAAGATGTAATTTTCTGACATCAAGGACTGAAAAGGGTGGTAACAGAGCTGTAAAAGAGCAGAGTTTTTGTATGTTATTGAAGTTAAGCTGGTATAAAGTCAGATTAGTGTGTTATAACATTAGGTTGTTAAATATAATCCCCATAGTAAGTACAAAGAAAATAGCTATAGAATATGCACAAAAGGAAATGAGAAGAAATTTAAACATTTCACTATGAAAAATCAACTAAACCCAAAAGAAGACAGTAATGCAGGAAATGAGGGACAAAAAAGGTATAGGACATATAGAAAACAAATAGCACAAGGACAGAAGTAAGTCCTTCCTTATCAGTAATTACTTTAAATATAAATGGATTAAACTCTCCAATCGAAAGACAGAGATGGGCAGAATGGATAAAAACACATGGCCCAACTATATGCTGTCTACAAGAGACTAGTTTGAGATCCAAAAACACAAACTAGTTGAAAGTGAAAGGATGGAAAAAGATATTCCATGCAAATAGTAACCAAAAAAGAGTCGAGTATCAGACAAAATAGACTTTAAATCAAAAATGACATTATATAGTAATAGAAATTTTGTACAACAAGAAGATAGAACAATTATAAAAGTTTATGCACTTAATGACCGACTAACAAAATATGTTAAGCAAAAACTCACAGTATTGAGGGAAGATAATTCTACGATAATAGTTGAAGACTTCAGTATCCTACTCACAATAATGAACAGAACAACCAGGCAAAGATAAGTAAGGAAATAGAAGACTTAAACAACACAATAAATCAACTAGATCTAACAGACTTATATAGAACACTCTACCCCAGAGCAATGGCATACACATTCTTCTTAAGGGAATATGGGGCGTTTTCCGGGATAGACCATATGTTAGGCCACAAATCAAATCTCAGTAGATTAAAATAGATATCATAAAAGGTATCTTCTTTGACTACAATGGGATGAAGTTAGAAATCAATAACAAAAGTAAAACTGGAAAACTAATAAAATTGTGGAAATTAAACAATACACTTTTAAACAACCAATGGATTAAAGATGAAATCACAAGAGAAATTGATAAATACTGGAGATGAAGGAAAATGAAAACAGAACATACCAAAAGTTATGAGATGCAGTGAAAGCAATGCTAAGATTGAAATTTATAGCTAGAAATGCTTACATTAAAAAATAAAGATCTCAAATGAACAACCTAACATTACAACTTGAAGAACTAGAAAAAGAACTAACTAAACCCAAAGATAGTAAAGGAAGGAAATAATAAAGATTAGAGCAGAGATAAATGAAATAAAGAATAGAAAAACAATAGAGAAAAATCTTGAAACCAGAAATTTGTTCTTTGAAAAGATGAACAAAATTGACAAATCTTTAGCTAGCTATGTTTTAAAAAAAACATTGTTTAAGAAAAAATAAAGACGACTCAAATTACTAAAATCAGAAATGAAAGTGGAGACCTTACTACTGATTCTATTGAAGTAAAAAGGATTGTAAGCAAGTGCTAGGAACAATTGTATGACAAAAAATTGATGACCTAGATGAAATAGACAAATTCCTAGAACATAAAACCCATCAAGACTAAATCACAAATAAATAGAAAATTTGAATAGACCTATAACTAGTAATGTGATTGAATCAGTAATCAAAAATTTTCCAACGAAGAAAAGTCCTGGATCTGACAGCATCACTGGTGAATTCTACCAAGCATTTAAGGAAGAACTAATACCAATCCTTCTCAAACCTTCTGGAAGATTGAAGAGGAGAGAACACTTCCTAACTCATTCTATGAAGCAAGCATAACCCTGATACCAAAGCCAGACAAAGACACTACGAGAAAAGAAAACTGCAGACCAATATCCCTTATGAATATTGATATGCAAAAATCCTCAACAAAATACTAGCAAACAGAATTCAACAGTATATTAAAAGGATTATACACCATGACCAAGTGGAATTTATTCCTGGAATGCAAGAGCAATTCAGCATACAAAAATTGATGATTGTAATATGCCACATCAACAAAATGAAGGAAAAAAACCACATGATCATCTCAATTGATGCAGAGAAAGCATTTGGCAAAATTCAACACCCTTTCATCATAAAAACACTCAACAAAATCAGAATAGAAGGAAACTACATCTATGTGATAAAAACCATAGATGAAAAACCCACAGCAAACATCATACTCAGTGGTGAAAGACTGAAATCTTTTCCTGTAAGATCAGGAATAAGGCAGAGTTGCCCACTTTTACTTCTATCCAGCATAGTACTGGAAGTTTCTAGCCAAAGCAAGATAAAGAAATAAAAGGTATCCAGATTGGAAAGAAAGAAGTAAAATTATCTCTGTTTGTAGATAATATGATCTTATATGTAGAAAACTGTAAAGATTCCACAAAAAAGCTGTTTAAACTAATAAATGAATTCAGGAAAGTAGCAGAATACTAAGTCAACACACAAAAATCAGTTGCATTTCTATACACAAACAATGAACAATCTGAAAAGGAAATTACAAAAACAATTCCATTTACAGTAGCATCAACAAGAATAAAAGACTTAGGAATTAACTTAACCAATTAACTTATACAATGGAAACTATAAAATATTGCTGAAACAAATTAAAGACATAAATAAATGGAAAGATAGCGTGTGTTCATGGATTGGAAAACTTAATATTGTTAAAATGTCAATACTGTCCAAAGCAATCTGCAGATTCAATGTCCTATTAAAATCTCAATGACATTTTTTTGCAGAAATAGAAAAACCCATCCTGAAATTCATTTGCAATCTTAAGGTACCCAAGTAGCCAAAACAATCTTGAAAAAGAATAATGAAACTAAAGGACTTACACTTCCTGATTTCAAAACTTACTACAAAGCTACAGTAATCAAAATGGTGTGGTATTGGCATAAAAGATATATAGACCAATGGAACAGAATAGAGACCCCAGAAATAAACCTTCACATATATGGTCAAATGATTTTTTGACAAGGCTGGAAAATGCGTCAAGGACAGTCTTTTCAACAAATGATGCTGGGAAAACTGCATATCCACATGCAAAAGAATGAAGTTGGACCCCTACATAACACCATATACAAAAATTAATTCAAATGGCTCAAGGACTAAGTGTAAGATCTAAAACGATAAGACTCTTAGAAAAAAACATAGGGCAAAAGCTTCACAACATTGTTTTGGTAATAATTTTTTGGGTATGACACCAAAGGCACAGGTAACAAAGAAAAAATAGACAAATTAGACTTCATGAAAATTAAAAATTTTTTTGCATCACAAGACACCAACCACAGAGTAAAAAGACAACCCACAGAGTGTGGGAAAATGTTTGCAAATCATATATCTGATAAGGGATTAATATCTAGAATTAGATATTAGAGAACTTCTAAACTGAACAACGCCAAAAAAAACCTGATTCTAAAATGGGCAAAGGACTTAAATACACATTCCTCCAAAGAAGATATACGAATGGCCAATCAACACATAGAAAGATGCTCAACATCACTAATCATTAGATAATGCAAATCAAACCTACAATGAGATACCACCTCACACCCATTAGGATGGCTACTACCAAAATAACAGAAAATAACAAGTGTTGGTGAAGATGTGAAGAAATTGGAACTCTGGTGCATTGTGGGTAGGAATGTAGAATAATACAACCACTGTGGAAAGTGGTGTGGCTGTTCTCAAAAACTTAAAAATGGAATTACTGAATGATTCAGCAACTCCATTTCTGAGTATAATCCCAAAAGAATTGAAAGCAGGATCTCGAAAATATATTTATACATCCATGTTTATAACAGCATTATTCACAATAGCTAAAACGTGGAAGCAACGCAAGTGTCCATTGACCAATAAGTGGATAAGCAAAATGTGGTAGATAACATACAATGAAATATCATCAGCCTAAAAAAGGAAGGACATTCTGCAATATGCTATAACATGGATGAACCTGAGGGCAATATGCTAAGTAAAATAAGCCAGTCACAAAAAGACAAATACTGTATGATTCCACTTACATAAGGTACTTAGAGTAGTAAAATCATAAAGACAGAAATTGTAATGCTGGTTGCCCGGAGTTAGGAGGAAGGGAGAGCGGGGAGGTATTGTTGAATAGGTACAAAGTTTTGGTTTTACATGATGAAAAGAGGTATGGGGATGGATGGTGCCTATGTCTGCACAATAATGTGACTGTGTTTAATACTACTGAACTGTACACTTAAAAATGATTAAGATGATGGGGCCGGCCTGGTGAAATAGTGGTTAAGTTTACTTTAATTTCTAATTATTTTTCTTTTCATTTTCCCTGCATTTGAAAATGTTTTAATGTTGTTTGTTAAGAATGATGTGGCATGGACGTTGACTAGTTATATCGGCATGTGATGTTCTGTGTTTGCCTTTTGTGTGTCACATCTGTTTTAAGGAGGATAGCACATTAAGGCTTTTTGATAGCACATTTTAGTCAATACAGTGTAATTTTTTTCTTAATAGTTTTAATCAAAAGTAAACTAGTTGGGAAATAAAATATAATCATTTTTTTTCCAATCACTTCTTATAGAAAAAGTAAGTTAAGAAATGTGAATAATTTGAACAGGCTCATAATAATATTCACTAAATCACCTTATGTAGGATTTAGAAATAATTTTTATTATAAAAATAATATACTTTAATTATAGTTCAGAAGTAAAAGTCATGCTTCTTCTCCACCATCAAATACCCCAGTTATACCCTTAGGGCAGCTCCTATTAACAGTTTCTTAAATAGCCTTCCATAAATGTTCTATCATAGGTAAGTATATGTGTGTGAGTGTATGATGGAATTATACACACATGTACACAAGACCTATATATCCTATTTTTTTAAAGACTAATACTTTTATAAGATATTTTGAATGACTTAAATATATTTTTCAGCACATACATTGAAGAAAAGTAGATAAATTGATGTACACATTAAAACTAACTCTTTATGTTTATTTGAAGTCTTCTAATTATTTTAGTGGTATGGATTAAGAATAAAATTTCTTTAGTACAGTTTAATAACAGATTAAATAATTAAACCTTATTTTTATGAAAACATAGAAAATTTTCATTTGTGTGGAAGATTTTTGCCCTTAATACATGTTCTTTATATTCATCATATTGAAAATAGTGGGTTATCTTTTAGAGTGGGATTATTGTGAATGTTGTGTAGGGGGAGGGACAAGGAGGGAGAGTGGGCATTCTCTTTTTGGGTTCTATAATACTATGTTTGAGGTTTTTTTTTTTTTTTTGAGGCAATGAGCATATTCTACTTTTATTAAAATGATGATAGAAAATATTTTTAAAACATGTAATGACATAAAGTTAAATTTTAAAAAATGTCCTCTTAACTAAGCTTGTTTTGTGCTTTTGTTAATTTTGGTTTTAGGCTTGTGTGGACGTCAGAGCCAGTTCAGTGTTCTGGCAGCAGATGGAATTCGCAGATAGCCTCCACGGTCACCCCAGGTTGCCGCAGTGGTTATCCACACACCCTTCTCATGGCAATCGAGCTGAGCACTTGGATAGACTCATACCTCAGGTGAGCTAACGCTGTAGAAGGCAAAACGTAATTTTTACTCTATCATTTGTTTTAATGCTGTTACTTCTTGTGCTTAGAAAAAGAGAGTTTTAGCCTTTGATTACTATAATTATGGATTATCAGTTTTCAAAGGATTTGAATGAAAAGTAAAATCCTACTTGTACATAAGTCTTGGGGAATAAATTGCTGTGTGTAGTTGACTTTCTTTATGGTGCAAGTTTAACTTTTTCAGTATCATATCTTTTAATTTAAACTGATTTGGTGAAAGTCTAAAACTCAAGGCATATTTTTTCAACATATTGATCATAATTTAGTCTTTTCTTGGTGATTTAAGCTGATTTGTAAAAATACCAGTTAATGAGTTGTGCAACAATTGGGGGTCAAATGGGTATTAATTCCAATAGTGATGCTGGAATTTGTTTTCTTAGAAAAAAATCCCTTCATATTAGTTTGCTTTCTGGTTTTTATTTCTTTATAAAGGTAGAGTAAAGCATGTGTTGTATGGTTCTTTTTTTTGTAGAATTCATTAATGGATCAAGCTTAAACAGCTTTCTCCCAAGTAGTTTTCATTATCTTCTGAAAATCTTTTGATTTGTTAACATCATTCAAAATGTTTTCTGTAGTTTCCACATCAGTACAAAATGGATGTCAGACGTCTCCATGCCAGGCTCCATGCTTTCTTCTGTCTCACTGGCATTAGATTTTCTGGTTGGTTATAAAAGCAGAATATTCTTTAGCAGTTTAAGAATTGGTATTGGGCTATTTGTTAAAGAAGAACACAACAGATACAGGTGTATTATAAAAGTATCTTTCAGTATGACTTCAAATTCAGCTTAACAAATATTGATTACGTATTATAAGAAAGACAAGTTGCTAGATACAGGAATGCAAAGAGAAATAAGAGATGGTTCTTGATATTTGCAGGCTGTTAAGATAAGTACAAAATGATTCTTAATAGGGCAATGAATATGGTTTATCATAAGAAAAGTAGAAATATAGTGATATGCAATTTGAAGGAAGAACAGCCTGCATCTAGTTTGGGGTAAGAAACTACCACAAGATTCATTCATTCATTCATATGATCAATATTTATTGATATTCATTGATAATCTGCCATTCTGTGTTCCATTGCTGGGAGAGGCAAGGAACAAAACAGCCTCTGCTCTCTTGGAACTAACATTCTAGTTAGGTAACGTAAATAATAAACAAGCATACATACAGTATGTCAAACAGTGATGAGCACGTTGGGGAAAAATAAAGCAGGTTAAGGGTAGTAGAAAGGGCTGGGCAGCAGAGAAAGTGTACTAGTCTGTTCATTTGTCAAGGAAGGCCTCACTGAACAGAATCTGGAAAGAAGCAGGGAGCAAGTCCTGTGCTGTCTGGAGGGAGAGTATTTTAGGCTGAGGAAGCAACAAGTGCACAGGACCTGAAGTGAGAGCGTGTTTGATGTGTTCAAGGAATAGCAAGGAAGACATTGGGGCTGAACAGAGTAAGGGAAGGGGAGAATGGTTGAGGTGTAGGGGGACCAGACCGTGAAGGGTCTTCTTAATCATTGTAAGGACTTAACTTTTGTTTCAAGTGATGTAGGAAGCTAGTAGAAGGTTTTGAACAGAAGAGTGGCTTGATCTGACTCATGTGTTTTATAGTGATCACTGGTTCTTCTGCGTGGAGAGTGGACTAGTGGAGCACAGGTGGAATCAGGGAGACTATTTAGGAGGCTCTTGCAATAATCCTGGTAAGAGATTATGGAGGCAGAAGAGAAGGAGAGAAGTGGTCCAATTGTGGATATATTTTGAAAGGAATGATAACAGGATTTGTTGATAAGTTGGGCATACTTTGTGCCTTTTGTGAGCATTGGGGACAGCCAGACATGGGTTCTGAAGACCTATCCTAAATATATTTCATTTATTCTCTTAATTTGAAGAAAAATATTTGAGAAAGAAACGGTAGTGAAATTTACTTGATATAATATTTAGTAGTCATTCATCTGAAAAGGGCAACAGAGGACTGGGACAATACGTGTTTCATTAATAACTGATTTGTACTGGAGATCACTGACTTGCTGCCCAAGACCCAAGAACCTCATACCACTGTGGGAGGCTTAGCCTATCTCTAAAGCCATAATAACCACATGATTATCTCTTAGAATTTCCTTTCTTTTTATTTTTGCCCAGTGAAATTCTAAAAATCTTTGGTTTTCTTAAACTGGAAAATCAATTATAGCCAACTTTCATCTGAAGCCTGTCCTAAATTCTGAGTTGTCATTTTATCATTGGATAACTAAGGGTATTTAGAGAAGTAAAATGTGTGCTTTAGGAAAGTCTTTAAAATAATAATGAGGGGCTGGCCCCATGGCATAGTGGTTAAGTTCAGCATGCTCCTCTTCGGCACCTGGGTTCTCGGGTTTGGATCCCAGATGTGGACCTGTACCACTCGTCAGCCATGCTGTGGCAGCAACTCACATACAAAATAGGGGAAGATTGGCACAGATGTTAGCTCAGGGCTAACCTTCCTTAAGCAAAAAAAAAAAAAACAGGAAGATTGGCAACAGATGTTAGCTCAAGACAAATCTTCCTCAGGAAAAAAAAAGTAATAATAATAATGAATTGATTAATGAGTGAAGAAAAATGGTTGGAGAAACAAATATATATTTGGGAGCCAATGATGAAGAAAAAAATTGAAAGATATTTTTTCTTCTAAAAATAAACTATCCTAGTTCAGAAACTTAATTTGAAAACCTCATATAATTTCTTATATTTTCTCCCCAAGCGATTAAATTCAATTTGAAAGTAATAAAACTCTACTACAATATTGGGAGTAATTTAGTGGTTGAAGTGAAACTGATAGTCAGTGCAAGAGTATATTGTTAATTCGAATACATAGTCATAATTTAGAGATTGGAATTCTCTGCTATCACAGGTCTAATTTCTATAATGAAGGAAAGTAATTCCTCAGACAGTGTATAGAATTACATGAGTCTATATATTACTAAAGACTACATTTTTTTTGGTTAGATTTTAAGATTTTTTTCTGTTTAAGTGAGTATGATGTTATATTCTACCTAAAACTCCTCTCCTTTGATGTTCGTGACAGCATGCCTGAAGTAATGAACATCTCAAAGGTAGTTGGGAAGACAGCACCACAGCACAGAGAAGTCTAGGCCAGAGAGAGGATTTCAGAGTCACCCAAAAAAGGTGATAGTTGGAGCCATGAGAGGGGTTGAGTTCACTTAGGAAGGAAGCAGAAAAAAAGATCCTGGACAGTTAATAGTATTAGGTGGTTTCCGTATTTATGGTAAAAGGAAGACAGAACCTGTAGTAGATCAGATTCGTAGGAGGAGAAAAGATCAAGAAAATCAGGAAAGTAAGATTCTTTGGTTCTATCAGAACACAAATCTTGGTAATTTTGATTTTTTTTTTTTTCTGAGGAAGATTTACCCTGAGCTAACATCCGTTGCCAGTCCTCCTCTTTTTTTCCTTTTTTTTATCTGAGCTGCTGCCACCACATGGCCACTAACAGACGAGTGGTGTAGGTCCCTGCCCGGCAGCCTAACCCAGGCTTCCGAAGTGGAGTGCGCCAAACTTAACCAATAGGCCACCAGGGCTGGCCCTGATTTTTTCTAATTTAACTTATTGAAGATTGTATATTTTTATTTCTTACCGAATTTCTTGTATATCGTCAGAGAACTATATTATTTCTTACCATAGCATATCAACATTTAAGATGTTTTAAATTTATACTTTATGCATTCAAGAAATATTTATTGATCACCTCTTACGTGCATATTGTAGGTGTTGTAGGTGCTGTGAACAAAATAGACAAAAAACCCTGCCCTCATGAAGCTTATTCTGCAAAAAAGGGAGACAGACAATAAATAGAGTAAATTAGTAATGTATAGAATTAATCACTGATATATTGTATATTAGTAATAAGTGTTAGGGAGGGAAATAAAGGAGGGGGAACAGTGTTCTCATCAGCTTGGGCCCCCATAACAAAATAGTATAGACTGGGCAGCTTAAGCAACAGAAATTTATTTCTTCACAGTTCTGAAGTCCAATATTCCATAGCTAGAAGTCCAATATTAAGGTTCCAGCCAATTCGGTTTCTGGTGAGGTCTCTCTTCCTGACTTGCAGATGGCAGCCTTCTCGCTGGGCCTCACATGCTGGAGAGAGTGAGTGTGCTGGTGTCTCTTTCTCTTCTTATAAAGGGCGTTAATTCCATCATGAGGGTCCTACCTTCATGACCTCATCTAAACCTAATTACCTCCTGAAGGCCTCGTCTCTAAATACTATCACATTGGGGGTGAGGGTGTCAACATATTAATTTGAGGGGTACATAGTTTAGTCCATAGCAGGTAGGTGATGTGTGAGCAGAGGTGGCAAAGGTGCTGGAATAGCTATTTGCTGTGGGCTTGGTCAGAGAAGGTTTTACTGAGAGAATGATATTTGAACAAAAACTTGAAATAAATGAAAGAATGAGCCCTGGGGGGGAAGAGCCTTCTAGGCAGAGGGAATAGAAGTATGAGGCCCTGAGGCAGGAGTGAGCCTGCTGTATTTGAGGAACGGCAAGGAAGCCAGTGTGGCTGGAATGGGACAAGGGAAGGTGGCGGGTGTGGGCCTTGTAGCCCCTGTAAAGACTTTGGGAGGCCAGTGGAGGGTTTGACCAGAGTACTAGAGGAGTAACAGGATCTGACTTATATATGAAAAGGATGTGATCTACAGCTCAAAAGCGGTACAATCATATAATTTTGGAATATTTGAGTGAAGCATATTGTTCAGAAAATAGATTAGTTCTTTTTTGTTTTGTTTTTAAGTCAAGGAAATGCCCCCAAATTTGAAAAATATATACCCTGGCTGTTTCTTTTAATGTGAATTCTGAGATAAAGCATGTGTAAATGCCTAATTAAATATAATCCTATGATCCACTAGCGTTTAAAAAGGATAAATATAGGGTTGTAGTAATAATATTATTTGTAGTTAATAAAATGATATGTTATAATTTTATTTACTTGAAATAATCAGTTAAATTTAGGAAACACATATCCCACATATTTTGGTTATCATAACAACTTGGGTGAAAAATTGAAGAACAGATGTTATATCAACCTGTTGATGTTTAATAGCATGACAGTTTTAAAATTATACTGTTCAGACTTTAAATTTATATATACCATAAGTTGTCCTTAAAAGAGATACCTTATTTAACTTACTTTCTATAAGGATTTTTATAAAATATGAATAGATGTGAATAGGGGAAATCGTATAACCCAGGATAGAAATTTACTTGAAAGATTTATTTTACAACTGCGAGCATTTAGACTGAACTTTTTTATTTTCTACTTATCTCACCAACTCTCCTGTGCCATCCTTTCCTTGAGGGGGTGAAGGGGATGGAGAACGATAGATTATATAGGAAAAACATTTAATTTGGACTTACTAGTTGTTTGTGGTTATGTTATTATAATCATAATTTTGAATAGGATTTATTTTTTAGGACTTTTAATGTCAGCTTTATTTGTAAACTAAATCTTGATGTTCAAATTTACTGCATTCAATTTTTAGGTAACAGAATTACTCAGTGGCAGGCTGTAAATGCATCCATTTAAATCCCATTGTATTTTGAATTTTTTAAACTTTCAGGAAGCTGGGGGTTTGAACTCATGGGTAAATCATTCTTATGCATTTATAATTGGACAAAGTAAATGCATAAATCATTAATATTATTTCATCTCATGAGTAGAAAATATGAGAGTGTTTAACATTGAAGTGAAATGTTGTTGGCCAGTGTACACAAACACACTGTTCACCTTAACAGAATTTCATTTTGTCTGACATGGAGAGTGTTGAGGAAAAGGCAAATATCATAGCAGCTACGGTAATTGAATTGGCCTCTGAATCGTATAAAGCCAGGAAGCCAGACAGTAACAGTCTAAAACGTTAAAAAAATATTATGGTGCATGTGATGTGTATCTACTTGAGGCTGAAATGAATGGGCTATTGGAAAAAATTGCTTTGGGGCAAAAGGAGAGAGAAGTAAAGATATTTTTAGAAAAACGTTTAAAAAATGGAGGTGATTTTTTTTCACTTGAAATGTCTTGGTTTCTATTTTCAAAGGAAGCTTTTAATCTAATCATGAAGCTTCTCTGGCATTAATGTTTTTTCCTGTTTTTCTTTTTCTTTTAAACTTAATTATTACAGGCATACCTCGGAGATATTGTTTGGTTTAGTTCCAGACCACCGCAATAAAACGAATATCGCAATAAAGCGAGTCACATGAATTTTTTGGTTCCTCAGTGCATATAGAAGTTATATTTACACTATACTGTAGTCTATTAAGTATGTAATAGCATTATGTATTAAGTGTAATAGCATTACATACCCTAGGTAAAAAATACTTTATTGCAGGGGCCGGCCTGGTGGTGTAGCGGTTAATAAGTTCGCACACTCTGCTTCTGTGGCCCGGGGTTTGCAGGTTCAGATCCTGGGTGCAGACTGATGCACCCCTCATCAAGCCATGCTGTGGCAGCATCCCACACACAAAATAGAGGAAGATGGGCACAGATGTTAGCTCAGGGCTAATCTTCCTCAGCAAAAAGAGGAGGATTGGCAATGGATGTTAGCTCAGAGCCAGTAGTCTCATAAGGAAAAAAAAAAAACTTTATTGCTGAAAAAATGCTAACCAGCATCTGAGCCTTCAGCCAGTCGTAATCTTTTTGCTGGTGGAGGGTCTTGCTTTGATGTTGATGGCTGCTGACTGTTCAGGGTGGTGGCTGCTGAAGTTTGGGGTGGCTTTGGCAATTTCTTAAAATAAGACAGCAGGGAAGTTTGCCGCATTGATTGGCTCTTCCTTTCATGAACGATTTCTCTGTAGCAGTGATGCTGTTTGATAGCATTTTATCCACGGTAGAACTTCTTTCAAAATGGGGGTCAGTCCTCTCAAACCCTGTCACTGCTTTATCAACTAAGTTTATGTAATATTCTAAATTCTTTGTTGTCATTTCAACAATCTTCTCAGCATCTTCACCAGGAATAGATTCTATCTCAAGAAACCACTTTCTTTGCTCATCCATAAGAAGAAACTCCTCATCTATTAATGTTTTATCATGAGATTGCAGCAATTCAGTCACATCTTTAGGCTCCACTTCTAATTCTAGTTCTCTTGCTGTTTCCATCACATTTGCAGTTACTTCTTCCACTGAAGTCTTGAACCCCTCAAAGTCATCCATGAGAGTTGGAATCCACTTCTTCCAAAGTCCTGTTAATGTTGATATTTTGATTTCTTCCCATGAATCACAAATGTTCTTAGTGGCATCTAGAATGGTGAATCCTTTCCAGAAGATCGTCAATTTACTTTACCCAGATCCATCAGAGGATCACTATCTATGGCAGCTATAGCCTTACAAAATGTATTTCTTAAATAAAAAACCTTGAAAGTCGAAATGACTTCTTGATCCATGGACTATAGAATGGATGTTATGTTAGCAGGTGTGAAAACAACGTTAATCTCACTGTATATCTCCATCAGAGTTCTTGGGTGACCAGGTGCATTGTCAATGAGCAGTAATATTTTGAAAGGAATCTTTTTTTCTGAGCAGTAGGTCTCCTTGGGCTTAAAATAGTCAGTAAACCATGTTGTAAGCAGATGTGTTGTCATCTAGGCTTTGTTGTTCCATTTATAGAGCACAGGGAGAGTAGATTTAGCATAATTCTTTTTTTTGTTTTTTGTGAGGAAGATCAGCCCTGAGCTAACATACGTGCCAGTCCTCCTCTTTTTGCTGAGGAAGACCAGCCCTGAGCTAACATCTATTGCCAATCCTCGTCCTTTTTTTCCCTTTTTCTCCCCAAAGCCCCAGTAGATAGTTGTACGTCATAGTTGCACATCCTTCTAGTTGCTGTATGTGAGACGCTGCCTCAGCATGGCTGGACAAGCGGTGCATCGGTGTACGCCTGGGATCCGAACCTGGGCTGCCAGTAGCGGAGCACGCGCACTTAACCGCTAAGCCATGGGGCCGGCCCCAGATTTAGCATAATTCTTAAGCGCTCTAGGATTTTTGGAATGGTAAATGAGCATGGGTTTCAACTTTACGTCACCAGCTGTGTTAGCCCTTAACAAGAGAGTCAGCCTGACCTTTGAAGCTTTGAAGCCAGGCATTGACTTCTCTGTATCTGGGTGGCATCTTCTTCCAATATAAGACTATTTTGTCTACATTGAAAATCTGTGGTTTAGTGTAGCCACCTTCATTATCCTAGCTAGATCCTCTGGATAACTTGCTGCAGCTTCTACATCAGCACTTGCTGCTTCACCTTGCACTTTTATGTTACGGAGATGGCTTCTTTCCGTAAACCTTATGAACCAACCTTTGCCAGCTTCAAACTTTTCTTCTGTGGCTTCTTCACCTCTTTCAGCCTTCACAGAACTGAAGAGTTAGGGCCTTTCTCTGGATTAGGCTTTGGCTTAAGGGAATGTTGTGGCTGGTTTGATCTTCTATCCAGACCACTGAAACTTTCTCCATATCAGCAATAAGGCTATTTCACTTTCTTATCATTCATGTGTTCACTGGAGTAGCACTTTTAATTTTCTTCAAGAACTTTTCCTTTGCATTCACAACTTGGCCAGTTGTATGGCGCAGGAGGCCTAGCTTTTGGTCTGTCTTGGCTTTCGACATGCCTTCCTTGCTAAGCTTAATCATTTCTAGCTTTTGATTTAAAGTGAGAGACATGCAACTCTTCCTTTCACTTGAACACTTTGTAGGGTTATTAACTGGCCTAATTTCAATATTGTTGTATCTCAGGGAATAGGGAGACCTGAGGAGAGGGAGAGAGATGGGGGAATAGCCGGTCGGTGGAGCAGTCAGAGCACACACAACGTTTATCGTTTAAGTTCACCGTCTTATATGGGCGCGGTTTGTGGCACCCCAAAACAATTACAATAGAAACATCAGAGATCATTGATCACAGATCACTATAACAAATATAATACAGTAATAATGAAAAAGTTTGAAATATTGTGAGAGTTACCAAAAGGTGACACAGAGACACAAAGCGAGCAAATGCTGTTGGAAAAATGGCGCTGATAGACTTAGTTGATGCAGGGTTGCCACAAACCTTCAATTTGTGAAAAACGCATAATCTGTGAAGCACAATAAAACGAGGTATGCCTGTGTAGTTTATTTTCTGTGAATTAGTAATTGCTGTTTTACTTGATCTGTAGTGCCTAGAAGAATCCTGATGTGTACCAGCAGTTGTTTCATAAATATGTTAGTTGTTACTGGGAATAAATAGGTCTAATTCTTAATACATCATTCACATGTTAGGAGTGGTTGATTATAAAATTTTATTTGAAAACTTTTTCTTATTATTTTATCATTCCAGAGGACAATTGATCTGTGTCAAGGTGGGCTTAATTTTAATTTTTTATATTTGTTTACTTAAAATTTTTAATTATTTATATTTAGTTTATTTTAGACCACCTCAAAAACTGGTCAGACTACAATTTCCATTGCAGGTTATGAAAGGAAATGAAGTGAGTTAGAGAAAAAAATTTTTTTAAAGGTAAAATCATGACTTATACAAATATAAAATGAACCATATCTTAGATTTTATTTAACTTATTATTAATGAGGGAGCCAGTAATATGTTACAACTAGCTCAAAGAAGAATTCAAGAACCATAGGTACATAGGCAATCAGGAATGTTGAAATGACTTTACAAATGCGTGCAAAACTGATCCGTTCATAAGGCAATAATCAATTGCATTCCACCAGAGTTCATTTTCATTTCCATGGACAAGTTTCATTTGCATTGTTATCAGTTTTCTATGAATTACTGAGTTGTGAAATAACTCTAAGGCCATGAAAGGCAGAGAGAACACTGAAGGATGTATGTGACAGGGCACCCAATGATTTTTTTTTGCCCATTTCGAAATCTTTTGCAGTTCTCTTTTTATTTTCTATTGTCATCCATTTGCCTTTCAAGATACCAAATCAAATCATCCTGTCAGATTAATATATAAACAGAAGTTTTCGTTTTGTTATTTTTAAGTAGCCACATAGGCATTATCCTTGATGTATTTCCTTTCTGTCTTTTAAAGTGGTAATCTACTAGTCTCATTAATATCTGTTATATCAGTTTAGTGGGTTTTTGGCTTGAGGTTATTGATGCTAAAATCCTAGGCCTTTTGAAAAGTATGTGCTTGCCTTCAGAAATTAAGGGAGAGAGCTAGAAATAGAGGGGGTGTAAAGAGACTGGTTTCATTTTTCAGGAGAAACATTTAAATCTCACATGAGCCATTTAGAACTAAAGATATAAATGTAAAATCAAGAATGAAGTCACAAAAAAGCAAATATGACCGAGGAGAAGGGAATTTAGAGAGGAAAAAGGTTTTTTGTTTTTTTACATTTTTTTAGTTTTACTTTTTATTATAAATGTTTAGAAACACGTGTAAAGATAGAGAATAATTTGAGTAATTTAATGAACCCCCCTCACTCACTCACATTCCATAATATCAACCTTTTTGTACACTTGCCTCGTCTGTCCCTTCTCTTATTTTTTTTTCCAGAAGTATTTTATTTATTTATTTACTTATGTATGTATGTATGTATGTTTGGTGAGGAAGATTGGCCCCTGATCTAACATCCGCTGCCATCTTCTTCTTTTTTGCTGAGGAGGATTAGCCCTGAGCTAACATCTGTGCCCATCTTCCTCTGTTTTGTATGTGGGATGCCGCCACAGGATGGCTGATGAGTGGTGCATAGGTCTGCGCCCGCAATTTTAATGCAAATCCCAGACATGAGGGCTTTCCCCCCAATTACTTCAATATGCATTTTAGAAAGCAGTATCATTTTCTTCCAAAATGATACCATTGTCATACCTAAGGAAATTAATAATAATTCCTTAATAAAATTAAATATCCTGTAAATATTCAGATTTCTCTGTCTCAGAATACAGTTTTACAATTGGTTTGTTCACATCATGATCTATTAAGATACATACGTTACATTTGGTTGCTGTGTCCCTTATCTCTTTGACTTTAGAACAGTGCCCCCCCCCTTTTTTTGTTTGTCTTTAATCACGTCATTGACTCGTTGAATAAATCTAGTCCCACATTTTAGATTTATCTGATTGCTTCTATGTGGTATCGTCTAACTTGTTTCTCTATAAACCTGAAAATGGAAGTTAAGTTTTGGCAAGAATATTTTAGAGATGGTGCAACTGTGCTTCGTATCAGGATTCTCATAATCTGGCTGCTCCACAGTTAGTGATGCCATATTCCATCAGGGAGTTTGGATGCTGATGGCCTAACCCCTCCTTTGGAAATATGGTTTTCCCCCTTATGGCCAGCAAGCAGTTGTGGGGTGATGATTTAGCACTCTGCAATATCCAGTTCTTCAGCAATCTGAGAAGCTTTTTTGATTGAGGAATTATCATCTCCTGTGTCTCACAAGGCTCCTGTGTGTCTTCAGGAGGAATCTGTATAGAATGATGAAGAAAGCCAAATCAGACCAGCGAAATCAACTATAACGGAATAAAAGATGTTGCAGGCACATTTTTCTTCTACTCAAGAGTAGAACATAAGGGCATAAGAGTTGAAAAGAAAGGAAAGACGATCATAGGTAATTGTATTTAAAAGACTTATTTAGTGTCTGGGTGTCCTTAGCTAACGACACCACAAGGACCCTCACCTAAACTAAATATAACAACAACAACAACAAAACAAAGCCTCTGGAAGGCTCATTTTTCCCCAGTAATACAAGCTTCATAGAGTAGAAAAATATAAAAACGAAACCAAATCTCAAATCTCCGGTCTAATTTAAAAGTTTTACTCCGTTGGAGAGGACAGCCTAGGTGATAAGAACTACAGTGGCAGCACCACCTGAAGCCGGCATGATATGGCTGATTTAACTACATTGAAAGTGACAGAAGAAAGAGTGACTTTACAAATGTAAGATACATCCATTTCAGAAAATTGCTAAACTTGTGGATATAGCGGACAAGCTGTAAAACATGAGGTGGAGGCTGTAGAGAGCAGAACTGATGCCCCAGAGCAAAGACTCATTGATGCTTGAGATAGAGGAACATAGCACAACCAAATTAAAAAACACCCAAAGCTAAAACAATGTCCCCAAAATGGAAGAATATTGAAAAGACACAAGGAAATCCAAGCTGCATATAGCAGTGGTAAAGACCAGTGCATTCATTCATGTCTTCATCTCTGTGACTGTGGTTTCTATATCACCTTTTTTGGTTTCGATAACATTTCTCAAATTGAGTCTTTAGAAGACTCCCAGGGCATCATGCATGAGAAGCCTTGAAATGATGATGCCTAGATATTTAAATTTATGAAGTGTTTAATCTTCATTGCAAAGATACGCTCTTACAAGGTTCCAAGGTATAAAGAGAAAATTTAAAGACACATAAGAGTATAAGAATGACTTTGAGTCTTACTTTTCAGACTTTGGAGACGTGTAAGAGTTTAGAGGGAAAGAAACAAAACAAAACAAACAAACAAAAAAAAACAATGGAACTAATATACTTTGGTGTGGCATCTAGCCAAACCAACTTTTCTTTCTTTTAGGATGGAAGATCCTTTAATAAATAAAACATATAAAACAATATGTCAGTGAAGTACTCAATAGCAGCAGTGCTCTTTTCAGAGTCCACTGACCATTGAAAATTAGATAAATTATATAGTTTAGTTTGTTTATCTATGATTGTGATTATAGCTTGCACCCTGCTATTCTTAGAAAGCCACAGATCAAGTAAGGAATTAACAAAGAATTGAATTGAATAGTGTGAAAAATAAGATTTAACTGACATAAGAAACTAAATGCCAGGAGAAAGACGTATGTTTTCAAATGCACATAAATCTTTCGTAAAAATATTGGTCCTATAACTTGGACAAAAACAGATATACTTAATATAAAAATGTTATGGTTCAAATTGTCAGAAAACAGTGCATTAAAGTTAATATAACAAAAATTAAAAGTGGGTGGCCACATAAAAATTAAAATAAAATTGTGTATATATAAGGAAAGAGAGAAATCCATAAAAAATAAAAGCATGCCTTAAAATCAGTAAATTTTGTAATGATGCAGTTATATTTTCATGGGTTGGTGTCAAACCTGTACGTAAAGAAAATTTTATCAATTTAAGTATATTAGAAAAAGAGAAAAGAAATAGAGAAATGTAATGTGCCCCAGACAGGGGAAATATGATTGATAAAATTAGGCAGAAATAAGCAAAATCACAACAGTCGATTCTTTGGGAAATTTAGTCAAAGTGAAAATCATTGGATCAGTTAGTTAGACAAAGAATAAAATGTAAATAGGATCAGGAGAAGAGCTACAGTAACATACAGGAAAACCAAAATATGTGGGAGAATGTTACTTTTAGTTAGATGGTATTAATTAATGGCCCAGGTCAAAAACAGAAGTAATTAAAGTGTGTGCATGCATGAATGTGTGTGTGTGTGTGAGAATTGCCAAAGTGGATGCAGCTAGAAGTAGAAATTATAACTGGAATGAACCTCCTCAAATTAATTTTTAAGGAAAGAGGTAAGGTGTAATTAAATCAAATAAATAAAAACAACTGTATTAGAAACCCAAAGAGTCGTAACAAATAGCAAACAAAACGGCACCTAACCCTGGTGGGGATTTATTTTGGAGAATTTTTTCAAAAGTTCAAAGAACAATTATTCAGTGTATAATTAATTGCAGCTTCAAAATATAGAAAGGGACATTGTTAATTATGTGATTCATTTTCTGAGCATAAAGGATTTTGTTTTGACAATTTGATAAGAACAACACCTTTAAAAGAATTTATGGACTGGGGTCATTAACCAGCAAACGGTACAGTGCTGTTTGACAATAATTATTTACTATGAGCAAGTAAATTATCCTCAGATTCTTGGGTAGCATAATAAAAGAAAAGCTATTAACACAGAGGAGGAAATTTAGAATTCGTCTTGGATTCCATTCCTTCCTTCCCCTCTGTATCCTACCAAGGAGAAAATCTTGTCGATTGCCTCCACAGGCATTAAGAGTCTGTTCCCTTCTCCGTTGACACTGCTGCTACCCTAGTAAAAGTCACCACCATCTCTCCCTTAGATTAACTGCAGTCATCTCCTGTCTTAATCTTCCTGTTCCATTTTTCACCTCACCTCCTAACAACCTATTTTCAAGACAGTAGCCAGAATGATCTTTTTACTGTCATTTCCCTGCTTAAAACCTTTCAGTGGCTTCTCATCTAACTTAGAATAAAAATCCAAACTCCTCGTTTTTAAATGATATAATTTGGCCACTGCCTACTTCCCCACCTTTTCCACATGTCGCTCTTCACCGGGGTCTTCCTGATGCCAGCTGTTTCCCGTGGAGCTTGTTTCCTCTTTACACCGCCTGTGCTTGCTCATCTCTCTGCCTGGAACATCCCTTCCTCAGCTCCTTACACCGTCACCTCCCTGGGGAGGCTTTTCCTGATCCCCCAATCTCAAATAGCCTCTCTTCCATGCAGTCATTCTCTAACACAGTTCACTGCTTAGTTTCCTCATGTACTTAACTGAAATTTTCTTGTTTACCTGTTTATTGTCTGTCTCCTCCCCTAGAACGTAAGGCCCCTGTGCACTGCTGTATTCCTAGTGCCTGTGACAGTTTCTGAGATACTTAGTGAATATTTGTTAAGTGATTGCATGATGGGTAATAATAGGAAAAATAAGTAATATAATATTGGGTTAAAATAGAAAAATTGGGCAATGCAATTGAATAGCAGTTACCTTCCCTCATAGAAATTCAGCATGTAGCAAATTAACAGTTGATAATAGGAAAAGGATGCTTATAGGAAGTAGTGTAAAAATAGCAGTGGTCTTAGGAGTTTTGGGTTTTAATTCTGACCCACTCACCTAACTTGGAAGAAGTTACCTGATCTAACCTTCAGTATTGGTCGTTTGTAAAATCGGAATAGTACTATCTCCTGGGTGTTTTATGTACGTATTTGTGCGGGTAAGGTCCTGCCTCCTTCCCTCTCTCCTTTCCTTTCTCTCTTATAAGACACTTTAATGGTAAGCATTCTATGCCAGGCCCAAGATTTCAAAAGCGGTTCATATCATAACACCAATTTAGATAACATCTATAAAATACCTGGCACAGTGCAAGGCACGTAGAAAGTGAACTGTAAATGTTAGTTCCTTTCACTCCTGGTTGGAGTCTTTAGGCTGGCTAATTCCATATTTAACTCCAAATCTTCCTTGGGATTCTTTTTTTTTTTTTTAATTTTATTTATTTATTTTTTCCCCCCAAAGCCCCAGTAGATAGTTGTATGTCATAGCTGCACATCCTTCCAGTTGCTGTATGTGGGACGCGGCCTCAGCATAGCCGGAGAAGCGGTGCGCGTCCGGGATCCGAACCCGGGCTGCCAGCAGCAGAGCGCGTGCACTTAACTGCTAAGCCACGGGGCCGGCCCTTCCTTGGGATTCTTAGAACTGTATATTCTTGTTATTAGAGTACATTCCTGCTTTCTCTTGTAAACTCTTAAGAGTATTTTCCCTGTGACATTTATCATAATGATTTATTCATTGCTTGTGTTCTATAAATGTTTAAAATTCAGCATGCATTTGTTAAGTACCTATTATGTGCAGTGCATGAAGTCAAATACAGAAAAAAAAGTAAAGGAAATGGAAAGGCATATTCTAGCAGCAGGGGAAAATGTTGCTCACTTTTATAATTTAATTTATTTATTTTTCCCCCAAAGCCCCAGCAGATAGTTGTATGTCACAGCTGCACATCCCTCTAGTTGCTGTATGTGGCACGCGGCCCCAGCATGGCCAGAGAAGCGGTATGTCGGTGGGCGCCCAGGATCCGAACCCGGGCCACCAGCAGCAGAGCGCGCGCACTTAACCGCTAAGCCACGGGGCGGCCCTTGCTCACTTTTAAAAGACAGATTTGAATTTATAAAAATAAAAGATGTTGACATCCTGAAATGTAATAAATGTGGAAAAGAAAGTAAAAAAACAGAAAAAATATTTTACCCACATATCTGATAAAATCTTACTATGCAAAATAGATGAAGATTTGATAGAAATGTATATGGTCTGTAACAGGATTCTGCTTGATAGATAGTTGGAGGAGAGAAACAGTTCACACACAAAACCTGTATGAATAATATATTGTTTTTCCAACAATTAAAGAAACGTAGGTCAGACATTTTCAAAGTACATTTATTCAGTAAAAGATTTACTCACGAAACGTGTAATGTGGTGCAAAAAAAACATGATGACAAAAATATGTAGTACAAAGCATTAAAAACAAAAACACCAAAAGCTAATCCCCTTTTTCTAAGCCTTTTTACTTCCATGCCAGCTTTTGTTTTTAATAGACTTTATTTTTAAGAGCAATTTTAGGTTCACAGCAAAATTGAGTGGAAGGTACAGAGATTTCCCATATACCTCTTGCCTCCACATAGACACAGTCTCTCCCACTATCTAAATTCTACACCGGAGTGGTACATTTTTTATAATAGATGAACTTACATTGACCCATCATTATGACCCAAAGTCCATGGTTTATATTAGGGTTCACTCTCAGTGTTGCAAGTTCTATGGGTTTTGAGAAATGTATAATGACATGTATTCACCATTAAAGTATCACGTAGACTAGTGTCATTGCCCTAAAAATACTCTATGCTCTGCCTATTCATCCCTCTCTTCCCCCTAACCCATGACAACCACAGATCTTTTCAGTGTCTCCATAGTTCTGCCTTTTCCAGAATGTCATGTATGAAGTTGAAATCATACACTATGTAGCCTTTTCAGATTGGCTTTTTTTCACTTAAAAATATACATTTAAGTTTCCTCCATGTTATTAGCACTGAGTAATATTCCATTGTCTGTATGTAACACAGATTATCCACTCACCTACTGAGGGACATCCTGGTTGCTTCCAAGTTTTCACAGTGATGAGTAAAGCTGCTGTAAACATCTGGCAAGCAGTTTTTTGTTCCCTGCCCATCACTTAAACTCTCTGGGGCTCGAATTCCTCATCCGTAAAATTTAGTTGATGATTTCCAAGGATTCTGAGGTTTGAAATTGTGTGGTTATCTAGATAAAGATCATGAGATCTTATTTTATACTGATTGAATAACTCAGGTATGCCTATATGCTGATGACACTCTTAAGTTGGTAGAGCCTTTCCAGTAGAAAGCAGTCTGGTCCTATATAACAGAAATTATACTCTGTTCTTACTCTTTGATCAGATCATTCTATTTCGAGAGGTGTACTTCAAGTAAATCCAAATGGAGGTTAAAAAATAACATCTTTTTTTTTTAAACAAAGTTTTTCCTAGAGGGGTAATTTATAAAAGCCAAATAAAACAAAACAAAACTATGGAACCAATTCAAATGCAAAGTAAGTTGCATGAGAGCAGGGATCATGACTGTTTATTCTGATCGATGTGTACCTAGCACCTAACTCAGTGTGGTGGTCTAAATATTAGTTGAATGTAGAAATACTGGAAAAAGAACTTACGGCAAAGAGAAGAGCTTTTACTGAATGTAAAAGATTATAGGAGATGGCGTTCTGTCCTTCCCTTTGCTTGCTACTCGGCATCTCATTGCCAGACTCAGCGTGCCAGCTGTTCCTGCTGAACTCCACACTTGGCCCCTGTACAGACACCAGTGAAGCCCTCAGGCATGTGATGTAGCAGCTATGACAGATCTGCTTCTGACTTGGAAAAGGGCATCAACATGGCCGTAAAGGGGTTACAGCAAGAGTAGACTGTGTGTCCCAGTTGCCAGGACAGTCTCCGTGTACGCATGATGTCTCAGTGTAGATCTTAGTAGCATCTCCTTTCACTCTCAAAGGCATCCTGGTTTGGACAGTAGGTCACCATTTAGGTGAGGGTCTGACTGTCTACTTCACTGCTATATTGGGAAACATTTTCTTGTTTTATCAGTTCAGTTTACTTTTTTTTTTTTTATTTATTTATTTTTTCCCCCAAAGCCCCAGTAGATAGTTGTATGTCATGGCTGCACATCCTTCTAGTTGCTGTATGTGGGACACGGCCTCAGCATGGCCGGAGAAGCGGTGTGTCGGTGCGCGCTCGGGATCCGAACCCAGGCCGCCAGCAGCAGAGTGCGAGCACTTAACCGCTAAACCACGGGGCCGGCCCATCAGTTCAGTTTACTTTAACAAGCATCTATTTAACACTCAGTAGATGTAAGATACATCTTACGTCTATTGTGTTGTGAGATACTACAAAGAAAATTCAGACAAGGCTCCTTTCACCAAAGAATTTCACTTTAATGCTTTTTCGTCTTTATTTTGGTAACTCATAGCCTCATTTAGAATCAGAAGTGTTCCTAGACCCAAGCTCGTGCCCTGGCCTTCAGCCATTTAGAAGACCCTTTTCTGGCTTGCCTCTGGCTGTATGCCCCTCTCTCCTGTGGGACTTAAGGGCATATTCCCATCTAAGGAATATAGATGGGCCCTCCTGTGCCCTCACCACAAGGCACTCTGGGTATTTGGGGTAATGGAATTCCTCACCCAAACACTTTTGAGCATGCTTCCAGGACTTGCATGGACCTGGTCCCTTGGATGCATGCAGATAAGACCCCTCACAGTGCCAGGGGTGGAAGGAGAATGGAGTGGACAGCAGGCCAGTGGCAGGAGCTGGGGTAGGCTCCCTGCAACCTTACACATTCTGGAATTCAAGAATTCTAATTTTGTACCTGGGCATCAGGCTCATTTTCAATGTATATTCCTCAAAGTAGGAGAATAGAACTATTGTGTGTAGCAGTTTATTAGCTTAACTTACAGCTTTTAGATATTTAAACACATGACATCTGAGCCTCCATTTGCATTCTTGCCGTGGACCCCACAAATATCAGGGGCAGGCCCACTTGGAGTAAAACCTAAAATCCTTACTGTGACCTATGAGATCCTACGTAGTCTGTTAGATCCTCATAGATCCTGCCCCCACCCCACTCTGCTCCAGCTGTTCTAGCTTCCTCACTATTCTGGAACACTCCAGCACACTCCCATCTCAGGTCCTTGCACTCGCTGCTGCTGCTTCTTAGAGTTCTCTTCTTCTAGGTACCCATGTGACTTCTTCCCTCATATCCTTCAGGTCTTCCCCCACCCCCACCCCAAGTCGTTATTTTATCAGTGAGACCTTGCCTGGCCAGTCTTCCTAAAATTTTACCATTCCCCCAGCACTGGCTGACCCTTCCCTGCTTTGCTTACTTAGCATGCATCCCTGTCAAAACGTTAGAGGTAGTAAAAAACAGAACTAGCTTTTCACCTAACTATCTTCTAAAACCCCTGAGATATTAAGACTTTTTTCCCTTAAAAAATTACTACTTTAGTTTTTATGCCTTAAAGTCATCCATGTACTCACTTTAAAGAATCACATAGTTCTCTAAGGCTAGTTACTTAAAGCAACAGTCCCCCTACCCCGCCCGCAACTTCAAGAGTGACCATTTCCAACTCTCTTCAATGATTCTTTTGGTTTTTGCCACCATATCTGTATAAAGTGCTTATATTGCTACTCCTAACTTTTCGGTTTTAGGCATTATCTATTTATTTTCCCCTGTAGAGGATGAGAATTAAGCTCTCTCTTGTCACTGTCACACCCTGTGCATGCACACACGTATCCAACTCTCCACCTTCTCGGTATGGTTAAGTTGTGATTTTGGTTAGATCAAGATTCAGTGTTTTAAAAACTGTGAACGTGGGTCACAGCTGAGCCAGGAGTATACTCAGTATACTGTGATTACTTCTCTTTTCCTGCAGCATTTTATTTTTCCTGGAGTGCAAGTTGTCATGATTTTGATTTGTTTACTTCTCTAGGTTATTAGCATCACTTCCACCCCAGACTGCCCCAGTTATGTATATCTTCTTTCAGTATGTTCAGACGTCTATATTGTTTCCTTTTTCTTGAAAAAATCTCTTAGTCTTCAGATCTAATCTGAATGGTTGCTCTCAGGGTCGATTTGAGTTTGACTGAAACCAGAGACACCTCTGAGAGGCTTGTTTATCCCCAACAGGACATCAGGCAGTCACTGCAGAGACAGTTGTTTTTTTCAAATATGTTATTATGTGAGAAAATCATGAAAATGTAACTATTTACCATGAATTTATCTATGGTTTTCTTTCATGTGTTGTAATTAAGATATTTTTTATTCCAAAAAATATAGAATGTATTCTTGTATTTTATTATTTTGCATAGAGCATATTCAGAATTACTGGAATAATCTCAATAAATTTATATATATATGTATTTATTTATTTCATATTCTTTCTTAATAGGCTCTCAAAATTAGAGAGATTTGTAATTGCCCACCACTTTCTGGACCAGACCCTCGATTACTGTTCAAACTCAGTGTGAAGCATTTTCTTGAAGAATCAGAGAAAGAAGACCCAAATATCACTGTTAAGAAACAGAAAATGGATACTCTTCCCATTCAGAAACAGAAGCAAATACCATTAACCTATATAATTGAGAAAAGAACTGACAGTTGAATTAAAATTTGAGACAGAGGATATATGAAGAATGCAGCAATCCTTATCATTTTTATGTTACTTTTTAAAAAATGATGTTTGAAATGAAAAAAAATGGGTATTCAAGGTCAAATCATGTATATTACAGGTATTACCTAAATTCTTTTAGGTATTTATTTTTCATGAAATATTGATGTATTTTAATCTATTTTAAAATATTTTCAACAAGGAAAATGTCACAGAATAAATTTATATTACACATTTTACTCTGTCTCATACTTGCTTTTGATTTGAATGGCAGACCTCTCGAGGATGAGAAATCAGAATGTGCAGTAATTGTTATTGTAGAGAAGATTCCTGCTGAGCCTAAACTGGGTTTCAGCGTCTGGATGGTTGTGATGAACTGGGAAGCTGATAGTCTAAAGCATGCAGAGATTGGTTTGCGTTGGGGTAGAATTTTGTGGAATAGGGGACCTTGGGATAGAGAATTTCCTGATTCTCACTTATGGACGACGAGGGATTAAGGCTATAGGAGGAGCTGAAGAAGGTGTTTTCATGCACAAGTGGTGCTGTTTGTGGTCCAGGTGACAAAGTGAGAAGCAAAACGGGGAGAGAGGGTCATTTCCTTGCAGACACAGTATGCTTCTGGTGCCCTGAAGTCTTAATAGTTGTGTCGTTTTGGCTCCTTGACGATATTACATTTTGGGAATCTCTGGGGATCTCAGAGAAGGCAGTCACCCTGTTCTCACTGAGGTACCACCAGGAGAGGCAGGGGCAAGGTGCTGCCCCAAGTTCATCTCCCTGGGCAGCAGACATCAACAAAGGGCTGGATGAAGATGAGAGAAGCACAAGACACAGCCCTAGTGATACCCAGAAATTACTGTGTTACGTAAATGTGGAAATAAGTTTTAAAAATGCATTATTACTTATATGATATTATTTGTACTCCCAAACTAATGAAGTCTAGTGATGTTGAGGTTATATTCCCAAGAGGGACATTTTTCTTGAAACACATTCCAGTCATGTGTCACTTCACGATGGTGATACGTTCTTGAGAAATGCGTCATTAGGCAATCTCATCGTTGTGCGAACATCACAGAGTGTACTTAAGACAAACGTAGATGGAGTAGCCTACTACCTGTCTAGGCTATAAGGTACTAATCTCATGGGACCACCATGGTATAAGCAGTCCATCATTAACTGAAATGTCATTATGTAGCACATGACTGTATATTAAATAGTTTGTTAGAGAATTAAAGGGGAAAGAAATGACCTTTTATTGAGTATCTACTATGAGTTGGGCCCATTTATTCCAAAACTCTGTGAAGCAGGTTTTATTATTACCATTTTACAATGAGAAACAGGCTTGAAGAGGTTAAATAATATACCCAATGTCTCTCACTTAGACAGAGCACAGCTAAGTTTGACTATAAATCTGCCCATTTCCACAACTTGCAGGTATCTAAAACTAGGCTATCAAAAGACAAGCAACAAACTCCATTCTCAATTGTTCGTTAGCTTCCTCATGTATAGCTTCAATACAGGAAAAAATCTCGTAACTATAAAATCAGGGAGCTCCTGCAGTATCTGCAGGATGATTCTCCAGGTCCTCCTCTCAGACCCTCCTATCAGAATTTCCATGAAGAGCCTGGAGCCGGGCAAGGTGGGGGAGTGGAAGCTCTCACCCTGCCTGTGACTTCTCATTTAGGATGTGTGCTGACACCATTACATTTTCTCAGGCAAAATATTTACCTAATTCTTAAGAAGACAAGGTCAGAGCCTATTTATGTTTTTCAGGGCTTGCGAAGGATCTCTTGACCTGTGCACAAAACAACATTTGGAAGGCAGAGGCTCAGATGAACTGTTCTCCATGTAGTCATTTTTTACACTCTAGTGACGGGTCCTGTCAGAGGCACTCTATACCATGTAAGGACATTCGGAGAATGTCACCTAGAGGTAAACGGTAAAACACACCGTTTGATTTCCCTGTAGATTTCCTAACAAAATAGTGTAGTGGAGACCCTAGTCTATTTTTGCTTCCATCCCATTATCACATCTAATTGTATTGTTCAGAATTCCTAGAAAACATACAAGTTGACATCATGTCAGAAAAAGCAGAGAAAATACAGAGATAATACCTTTATAGTGTATGTGAAAAAGATTTTTTTAACCCATGAAATCAATAAATGTAAAAGAAATGTTATATTTCAGCTCAGGGTTTTAGGAGAAATTAAATAGCAATTGGAATGTAATATGTATACATATGCTTTAAGTTGCATATGGAAACGACCTCTGCATGTTCTGCATTTAGTTGCATAACTTATTGTCAGTGCTTCCCATGTGCCCATAGGATTTAGATGTTGGCTGGTTAGCTCAGTTGTTTGGAGCATGATGCCGGTAAATCCAAGACACACGTTCAATTTACTCGCTCTTATAATCCAGAAAGTTATAAGACTGTATCCTTTAAAACTAAGAGAAATGCACATTTACTGCTATGTCCCTAATACCTAATAATTTTTGGCACATTATAGGCATCCCATTAATATTTTACTGATACTGAACACTCAACATCATATGGTCAAAGGGTTTAAAAAAAGGAGGAGAAACAATCATACTTTATGAAATCTCCTCCTCTTGGTAGCCATGGGACCCTGGGCAAGTCACTTAAACTCTCTAACCCTCAATACTTCATTTGTAAAATGGGAATAACAAATCCTGCCTCCTAGGCTGATGTGATGATTAAGGGAAATGATCTACTGAGAACATTTAGCACAATGACTAGAGCTCCAAACATAATAAAAACAGCCACAAATTATTGAATACTTACTTTGTACCAAGCATGGCGCTAAGCATTTTTCAAGCACTATTGAACCTCGCTGCAACCCTATGTATGATAGGTATTATATTATCACCCATTTAGGTCAGGAAACCAAAGTTTAGAGGGTTGATGAAACTTGCTCAAGGTTACATGGTGTATTTCTTAGGATTATTTTACTTGCAAGAACAGAAAAACCAGCTCAAAATCAAGAAAATTTATTGCCTCGTGTAACAGAAAAGCCCAAAAGTACACTAGCTTCAGACACAATTTCATCCAGAGGATCATGATATCATTAGAGCAATGGCACTTTTTCTCTGCTATTTTTCTCAGCTATGGCTTCACTCTTCCCTGATGATTTCAAGATGGCTGCCAGCAGCTCCCAGGGTCACCTGACATCCAGGAGGGGAGAGTGACTCACCTTGAAACTATTGAAACAAAGCCTTCAACACTAATTGCGCTATATATAGCACCCCAGCAGCAATCACTCTGGCAGTTGATGGGATTATCCTGAATGTCAGGAGCTGAGGATGGGTACTGTCAACCCCGAATGGCTACAGCACAATGGGAGACATGCAACCACAGAGTCTATTAAGTAACTGTAATAAAAACCTGTTGCATTTATCCTCTTTCACCAGGCAAACTAACAAGATAATTCCTTGACGATTTGGTCTGAAATGATATTTAATCTGAGCAAAAACAATGTAGCATAAATTTTACATTATGATAGTAAATTTGCATTGGTATATTTGCTTTACCATTTACAAGATATTTTTTCCTGACCTGAATTATCTCATATCCTCAGAACCAACCCATGAGATTGGAAGGACAAGTGTATTTATTTACTCATAGGGGAGAAAACTAAGGCTTGGTGGAATTAGGCAAGTTATCTAAGGATGCATTTCAAGTAAATGGCTGAACCGAGACTGAGGGAAGGATCCATTGATCTGTAACCCAGTGCTCTTTCAGGAATACCACGTTCTTTGGAGAGGGAGGTATTACCTCCGTTTTTTAATCTGGAAACTGAAGTTCAAAGATAGTAGGCAACTGTGTGCCCAGTACTACTGAGCAAGTAGCGGCAGAACTGAGATTCAGACTCGCATCTTCTGACTCCAAAATCAGTGCTCTTCATCCGTTTACTACTTCAGTTGGCAAATCTCGTAAAGGAAGTGGGGATGAAAAGTGGGGATGAAAAGTGTTCGTTTCCCTTCATCTCTCACCTGTGAACAGCAGGGCCAATACCCTCCTTTCCCGCGTTTAAAAGTACTCATTTTAATGCTCTATGACAGGTGGTAAAAATATCCGTTTAAAGTATATTCACATACATGAAGGATAAAATTTATATTAATCATCTCATAATGTGTTTTTATTGAGACTTAGAGAGTTCCTTAATCTGTGGTGAGAAATATCTCTCACTTCATTACTGGAAAGAAAACCCTGTCAGGTTACTACCCCCTTACTCCTTGCCCCCTAACTTCCAACAGAAAACCAATAGCCCTCAAGGTAGACTGGTGGCTCCCAGCCTTTTAATCACAAGGACTCCTTTTATATTACCTGGCTCTGCATGTGTGGGCTTTTACACCACAGAGTTCTCTTTGTCTTGAAAGGTTGGAGTGTCTAGACTCATGACCAGGGTCTTGCTGCACTTGGCTGTTTAGGAGTTGAGGTAGTTGGGCTCGGGGCATAAGTCACAGTGTGGTCCTGCTTCTGGGTCTCAGAATTTCTGTGACATCATCAAAGACCAATCAGGACCTCTGATCATCATGTGATCTCTGGTGTTACCAAAATTCCAGCCAAAAGAAAGATTTGTGATTTCAATTAGTCTGAGTGGCCTAATTATGTGAGAGAAAATATAAAATTTTTAGTTAGGCTCTTTGAAATATTAAGCATAACTGGTAGATTCCATTACCATCTTCACAGACCACAAGGGGCCTGGGACCTCATCCTGGGCAGTATGGGTTTAAAATCAGATTTGTTTTTTTCTCTCCAGAATGTAAAAGAAAATAAAATTAACTTGTATTAATTTTGACCAGTATATCAAAGTATAACCCTATTTCTATAGCTTAGGGATGATGGATAGTCTGCTTAAGGGTTCTGTTGTTCTATATTTAAGGATATATTTTTAAAAGTTGAGTATTGTTTTTGCACAGAAACAAATAAGTTGAATTTAATTTTTTCTACTACAACTGTTCCCCTCTGATGTTATAGTAGCATTGAGAGAATCAAGGGCAATGTGGCTGGTCTTATTTTTTCTTTGGGAAATGGGATAGTAATATTTGCTTTGCCTGCTTCCCAGGGTTGTTGTGAGCTTTAAATGGTAACATGTGTATGCTCTGTACAACATCCAAAATGGTGTACCCAGGCTGATTGCTATGCTCTAGCATTGTCTTAGTCTGGGCTATAAGATTATTAGTTAAGAGAGGTCATTTCCAAAAGGATGACCGTTTGCCTGATCTAACCAGAATTAATGATGTTCTGCTCTTACTCAAGTGTGAGAAAAAGGGAAACTTATTTGCAGCATGTTTTGTTTTAGTTTGATTTATGAGTGTGTGTGTGTGTGTGTGTGTGTGTATAACCTAGTTATTCTATTAACCCTATTATGGTTCTGGTCTAGAGTGTGTTCCTGATTTCCATCAATTTCTGCATTTTGATGCTTAAAACTAGAGAAAGAAGGTCAACCTCTGCTTGGAATGGCCAGCCCATTCTCCAGATGGTGGACGGAGAATGGGAGCTAATGTTTGCTGAGCCCTACTAAGGACAAGATGGCACAACCTTTCTCTCCTTTTAATCCTCACAGCAGCTCTTCAAGGCATGGGTTATTCTCCCAATTTACAGATCAGGAAATAGAGGCTCACAGGACTGTGTAATGCGGCCAAGGTCACACAGATCCTCCAGCAATTTAACTAGGTTTGTGAGACTCAAAAGCTTTTACTGACTTTCACGTGCTTTCTCTCACACATGGAAAATGAGAGCAATTCTCAGGGCAACATGGGAAATGTTTATTTGGGGTCCTTCCTTTTTTCCAGAGGCCAAGGCTTTTCTCCTGCTCCATAATCCCTGGAACTTTCCGTGATCTCATTATTCAACACCATCTCTCAACACTCACCTCTTGTAGTGAGCCAACCAGCTAAGTGAAAGTTCTTTGTGACAAAGGCCCACCAGCCCTCAGGAACACGATTTGGCACATCGTAAGTGCTCCCTGAATTCAAGTCCAAAGATAGAAAGAATGAGTGTAGGTGTGAATGAATACAAACAAGCAAGCAATAGGAGTTATTTGAATGCTTGAGATAGTTTTCGAGTGAACTTGATAAAATAGTGAAGGGTAGGTCTCATGCACCCACCAGGGGTATTTCTATATCACGTCCTCCCACTGCCCAGGGTTTTGTGAGCTTCAGCTCTATCTACAAACGTTCTGTGGCTGGGTATAGAAAAATCCTACCAGTTCTGCACCTTCCAGTCACTCACTAACCCTATTTTCTGCTTTATTTTTCTTCATAGTATTTATCTCCATCTGAAATCATAGACCTGTTGGCTCTATGGCTACCCAAAGTCATTCGAGTCAGCTTTGATCTGAGCTAATCCCAATGAGCTAACTCCTCTTCCCAAGGGAATGAATTTAGGAAACCAATGAGGATTCAAGGTCTAAAGATCCAGGTTCAAACCCTGCCTTCCCCCCCGCAGCTGTGTGATGGAACAAGCCACTCTGCCTCTCAGAACCTCAGCTCATCCTCACCGGGATGTTATGGAGAAGGAAAGCTCTACCACCACACCTGCCACGTTGCACTGCCAGCCTGCCATTGGCTGGGGCGGTCCTTGAGGGCAGGAGCTCTGTCGCAGTCATCCTTTTTATCCTCCGTCCAAAGCACCGCTCAATACGTTTCTTAAAGCAATATAAAGAATAGTAACCAGCCTTACCTTTTAACATTGTCCAGGCAAATACCTCACAGTCTATCTCCACAGTTCTATCAAACAGGTTAATTTTCTTCTTGGGTTTGCCCTTAGGAGCTCAGTCCCTGCAGCCAGCAGACCTGGATTTGAGGCTGGCTCATTCTGGGTAAGTTACTTTACTCTGTAGGGCTCAATTTTCTTCCTCTGGAAAATGGAGATAGTAGCAGTTGATGCTTCATGGGATCAGAATGAGGACCAAATGTATGCTTAGCCATTTCCCGGCGTGTAACAAGTACACATCAAGAGTGAGTGTGAGCATCACTGGGGAGGCCACACCTGAACTCACCTGCCACAGCTGCGGAGCAGTCCAGTGCTCCTCTCGCCCTGCTACTTTCTTCTCTCCTGAGGGGTTTCTTTGGCACCACAGGGTGTTGCTCAGCCACAGGCAGAGACCCCCCAGAGGTGCCAGAAGGTCAGCTCCCCTGGGGTGTCCTACAGCCAGTGGGAATCAGAGTCAGTGGATAAATGTCTCATCCTCTTGAGATGATTCTGGGGTGTGTTCCACAGTTTGCCAGAGGGTCCCCTGTGGACTGAGCCCCAGTCGCACACAGCTTTCACCATCTCACTCATGCCCGCTGTGTTAAGCATATTGTGTTTCTCTCTTTGTCCACTCCCTCATGTGTGCTTCCTGAGATCACCACCAAGTAAACGGCCCAAGGCCCACTTTTCCTACCCTAGTGCCTGTCTTAGGGCCTGCTTTAGGGGAACCCAACCTGTGAAGTTAGCTATCAAACTTATTATTATTATTGAATCCCCACAACAACCCCACTTAACAGGTGAAGAAACTGAAGTTCAGAGAGGTGAAGTAAGTGGCCTGTGGTTATACGGCAAATAGTTCTAATAATCCTTACCTCGCAGGGTTGTTTTGAGGAAGTAATAAGTCAACTATCAGATATGAATGAGCTTTGTAAACTGCAGTACTGGGCACGAGTTTCTTATTGTCCCTTCATAGTGCCACCTCTTCTGATGATGGTGATGTGGAAAATGATCCTCTGATGCCCAGAGTAGCCATAAACATTCCCAAGTACAACAGCTAATCGTTCCTTTTTCAGGCCACACAATCAGTCCCCAGAGCAGCCTTGCAGTTTGAACCTATTATCTGTGATTCATAGGCTCTGGATCCGGAGTGACCCTAATGCACCCATGCAGGGGGAGTTTTGACTTCGAATTCATAGTCCAGGCATAAAGTGGTATTTACACACACGTGACAGCTCGCTGGGGACGAGAGAAGTTTATTTAACAGCTGGAACAGATTGCGGAGTAACACTCAACAGCCTTGTCCGCAACACAGAAATCTGTCAGGAGTCGAAATGTGGAGGGAGCGCAGGCTGGGAAGTCAACCAGTCTTGGGGAAGTCTGCTCCACAGCGCTCAGACTCACTCTGCAGGGGACATTCAGGCTGGATTGTTCTCCAGACACAGTCACGAGGGCTCAGCAAGACCCAGTCACTAACAATAAGATCAGTATCCAGAGCAATAATAAGAACCACCGATTGTTATTGAATGAATAACGAATCACCTCTTACAGGCCGGGCCCTGAGAACGCTGGACAGGCAGGAGCTGGTTTGATGCCTGCAGCAATTCTATGAGGCGGATATGATTGTCCCACTTTATACACGAAGGAAGAAATTGGAACCCAGGGATCTTGAGCGACTTGATCCAGACAGACCCCATGATATGGACTACTTTGCCCTTCCAAGCTCATGGGCCCCAGATTTAATGCCATCTGCAGGTGTTAGGTGTTGGTAGGTTGGCTTTTTGGCTGGTTGGTTGGTTTATAATGCATGAAAATACAGTGTGCTGTGGAGAAATGTCTTTCGAATCAAGTAGACCTTAGACAAATCACTTCTCTTTCCCAGGACTACTTTCACTCCTGCCAAATATTCAGTGATGTCTGCTTCACAGAGCACCCGTGAGAAGGTAGTGGGTTTATGCTTGTAGGTGCCTGCCACATGGTAAGTGAGCACTGCTTGCTATGTCTCTTTTCCTTTCACCCTTGTCCACTTACTTCCAAAGATGACTTACAAAGGAAAATTGGGAGCCAAAATCACTTCTTGCCAGGCCTCAGATTGTTTAAGAAATTCTTTTGTAAGGCAGAGAATGTCAAGAGGCAAATATAATAAGGGTTTTGCAACAGTCTTTTGTCTTCTACTCATGATAACATTAAGTACTATTCAGGCATTACCTGCCCTGGTTTGTCTGCCTTCTGCTAGGGTGGTCTCTCCTTGAATTATTTCAAAAGTCCCAGCAGAGCTGGAGAGCACTCCTCACCCAATTGACGTATGAAGGGCAGAGAGAGCTTCCCTGGTCAAGTTCAATGACCACGACTGGTCATGGACTCTTTCCCTTGAAGGCAACTGCCTCTCCCTCTTTTTACCCAAGACATTGATAAGATGTTGATTCAGGCTAAGTTTCTAAGTGAGACTTATGAAAAATAATAATGATAAAAATAAAACAAAACAATTGGGCCGGCCCCGTGGCTTAGCGGTTGGGTGTGCGCGCTCCGCTGCTGGCGGCCTGGGGTCGGGTCCCAGGCGCACGCCACGCACTGCTTCTCTGGCCACGCTGGGGCTGTGTCCCACATACAGCGGCTGGGGGGATATGCAACTATGACATGCAGCTATCTACTGGGGCTTTGGGGGGAAAATAAATAAATAAAATTATTAAAACGGGCTGTTTAAAATAAAATAAAATAAAACAAAACAAGAAAACTAAAGCTAAAGTTATGTCAGGGCCAAAGATATGAAGGACAGGAGGGACTGTTTCTGAGAGAAGATGGTAGGGGTAAGATAGATGGCACAGAAAGAAATATTTTACTCCTATACATGACCTAGGCTAATGGTCACACAAGTTGTACACTGCACACCTCCAGAGGGCGCCATCCACCCAGACGGTGATACGAATAAAACCCTGTAGAGATATGCAACAAGGCAGCCCTACCTATGATGCTTTTATCCTTTCTGTCAGGGAGCATGATCTTCAAGGTAGACATAATTAAGGGTGAACTGAACTTCTAGGTGGGAGAAGAGATGGTCAGAGAGAAACTGATACTTTCTTTAATGTTTATAATAGTAGTAGGCAACAGTAATAGTTAACACTTATGGAGTAAAACATGTCAGAGACTCCAGTAAGCCCTTTGCATATACTATCCCATTTTGCCCTCAACTATAACACTGTTGCTGCCCAGCCAACAGCCATTCTTCCATTTCCCTTCCAGCAACTTTCATTTTGTTTGGTTGGCAGCCCCTGCCCAAGGGGATAAATCGTGATCATCTAAGTGGATCATGGCTACGCTATCCCCTAAACCCGGGATTGGTCAAGGAGCAGGAGTGTGACCAGATCTGGCCAATGAGAAATAGAGGAAAGTCTAATATTTTCCAGGGTTTGCAAATATTTTTCTCCCTAATAAAGAGATAGGCCACAGAAAAGGCTGTTTGTTGGTTTTATTAAAACTTATATTTTCTATTCCTAATTTGCATATATTATGTTAAGATATGATGCTTGTTACTGCTATGGCCTTCTAATGAGCTTGAGGGAAGGCCAAGAGAATCGTGGAGATGCCAACATAGAACCCTAACGTCACCTCATTGCTGAGCCAACACTGGGCTCCCTCTCCTGAAACTTTTTGTGAAGTGAGATAATGTGGGATGAGATAAAGTGGATGTCTTTATTGTTTATGCCACTATTAATCGAGTATTCTCTCACTTGCACCCAAAAGAATTCCTATTGATAACATATTGTTGGTTTCACTGTACAAATGAGTTAACTTTCCCAATTACACAGTTAGTAAGTGGGAAGGCCAGGTTTCAGGCCGGGTCTGCCTGAGCCTAAGCTCTTCACTGCTCCTCCTCTGCCTGGGGCCAAGCCTAAGGTGCAGGGGAACTACGTTCCAGGGCAACATGTGGGCCCAATCAAATAAGAAGAGCTCTCAACAGTGGACAGCTCTGCTGGGTAGGGAGCTCTCAGTCACTGGAAGTGTTCAAGCAAAGACAAGACTATCATCCATAAGAGTTGTTGCAGAGGAGAGTCAGGTTCTGAGTAGGCAGAAGCGAGGAAGATGAATTGGGAGTGAGAAGCAAATGTTCCATAACTGTGTTCTGGAACAGAAGCAAATGGACTCAGACTAGGTGAAAAAGAAGTTGCAGCCTGGACTAACCAGGTTTTCACTCTGAGACAGTGTCTCAGGCATCTGCACTCAAGAAATGGATGTGATGGCTCTGCTCCTGAACCTCCGAGGGCAATGGTGTGGGGATGTGTAAAGCTCAGATCTGGGTCTACATCCGAGTCCTAACTCTGCCATTTCTTGCCTATGAACCTCAGCTTTCCCCTTTGTCAAATGTGAGGAATGGACTTCACATGCCACTGTGAGGATTAAATGAGATGATTATACACTTCCACAAACATTTATGGTGGTCTAACTGTGTGCCTGACCTTCTGCTGAATCCTGATGTCTGTGTAAGCTATAAAGAGTTTCTCAAATGTAAATATTAAGTATTTTTCTTTATTTTTTAAAATTTTCCAACTTCTCTCTCTTTCCTACCCCACCAAGGGAACAAAAAAAGACCCCATTCATCTATTTTGAAATAAGTTGAATTCCTATCCAGGCAAATAGAAGAAAAGGCTCCAATGGACAGAGTTTCCAGCAAGACAAATTCCCCAGTGGCTGCTCTGTGCCACCGCTCAATAACGGTGTTTGCTATAAATCAGAGAGCTTCTTTATCAAGTGCTTGGAAGCGCTTGGGACCGATTTAGCCCTTGAGTGAGATTAATCACAAATGCTGCTTTGGAAAGAGTGATGAGCGTGAATAAGAAGGTTCAGTGGAGATCATTTCCACTCACCCCTATTGCTGTAGAGAGCTGGGGTTTGCAGAACTAAGCGTCTAAGTTTTTAAACATTTCTTGCAGTTTGAGAAAAATTCTTGCATCCAAGAATATGTTTCTATTCCCCTAACAATGGCCTAGAAGGACAGGGGAAGGAACTAATGTTTTTTAAAGCACATACTATGTGTGCCAGATGCTATGCTTACATCATCTGTCTCTTTTTTTTTTTTTGGCTGAGGAAGATTGGCCCTGGGCTAACATCCATGCCCATCTTCCTCTACTTTATATGGGATGCTGCCACAGGTGCCTTGACAAGCGGTGCCTTGGTCCGCATCCGAGATCTGAACCTGCGAACCCCAGGCCACCGAAGCAGAGCACGTGAACTTAACCATACACCACCAGGCCGGCCCCTTAGATCATCTCTTTTAATCCCCATAACAGCTCCATGAGATAGGTCTGGTTATCCTCATTTTACAGATGAGGAAACGGAGACCTACAGCAGTGGAATGACTTGTGCAAATGGCAAGTGCAGAGATGAGAATGAAATGCACGTCTGTGTGACTCCAAAACCTTACCACGGAGCCTCTTGGAGCTTTGCCTGTAGATCCCTGGCAGCAGAGTTCAGTGTAGAAACAAGAAATAAATGAAAGTGGCTTACTGAGACCACTGGCCTCAGCAATGATGTCTGAAACAGTGATCTTTTAGGACCCAGCTTTAATGACACTGTTCTGTGATAACCTCAAACATCTCTTTTTTTCCCATAAGATAGAGAATGAATGAATGAATGAAAGTCCTCCAGACAGAGTAAGATTCTGCTTCCTCTCTGCTCCTGCTCAGTGGGTCAGCCATGGAGGGCACCACTCAGATTCCTATTTGAGAGAACTCACTGCAGGGAGCATGGTTGGCTCCATGGTACTCCAGCTGCCACACCTTCAGATCCACTGTGACACTTCACCTGGACTGCTCCCAGCCTGGGACTGAGCACAGGGGTACCGGAGCTGGGCTGGGCCACCCCTGCCTCACATGCGGCATCTCTAATGGACAACCTTTGCTTGAGGTCTCCCTGTTGGCCTAACTGAGACTTTCTTAGAACTGCGCTACAGTCAGAAGCAATTCCAACTCAATCCTCCTTCCTTCCCACTCTCCTTTCCTATGAGTCAGACCTGCATCATTGTCTGAAGACTCTCCCTGCCTACTCCTGCTGCCCCACATCCTTCACATGAGTTTCTCCAATAAATCTCTTGCACATCTAATCCCGTCTTGGTGTCTGCTTCTTGGAGGACTCTAATAGACTTAGTGATTCTACTTCCCCAACCCAAATGTCTATGACCAGGAAAACAGATCAATACTGTGGTATTGTCATGCAATGGAATACTATAGTGCAGTGAAAATGAATGAGTTAGTGATATAGACATCAACATGGATACATCTCAAAAATATAATGAGCAAAAACAAAAAAAAAATTGCAGAGTTATACATATAGGATGTGATATTTACATAGAGTTTTATAACATGTAAACCAAAACAATACATCATTTATAATATGTACATATGTAATAAAACTATAAAAACACACTAGGAAGGGATAAGTTCTGAATTCAGAAGCGAGGTACCACTGGGAAGACAAAGAAGGGGGAATGCAGTCTGGTTTCCTCTTTTAAGCTGGATGGTTGCTACACGGTTGTTCTTTGTACCTACGCTTTTAATATGCCTGAAGTACTTCATAATAAAAAATTAATACATATTAAATCATATCCAACACATTGCCTCTTTAGAAGAAGTATTAAACCGATTTGAAATTGGCTCTGTTATGGAAAACCTTGGATGTGTATAGTCACGTGCCGGCAGTTGAGTCTTGGTCTAGCGTGGCTTTCCCTGCACTGGGCAGCAGTTCCTCATTTTTGTGCTCGTTTCCACTGTCTCTCTCACCGACCCGCACTGGACCCCAAGCTCTAGGAAAGAGGACTCTCAGCTTCTTATTTCTGAATCCCCAGTGGCGATGACAGCAGCAGGGGAGCAATATGTGTTTGTTATGTTTTTAATAATCGGGAGACGAGAAAGCTGGGGCCTGGGAGGAGAGAAGGCAGGGAGAGCAGACGGCAGAGCAGACGTAACTGCTGTCAACAGAGCCAGAGGCAGAGGTTCCGCGGTTGTCTGAGCCCGGCTGCGTGTGGGCGATGGGGCCGCAGGGAGGGTCCTGAGGGGCCAGGTCAGAGGGTCTGATGTGTCTGAGTTGCTACTACTGTGCCAGACACTTTGTTAGATGCTTCCTCTGTTTTATTTTTAATCTTCCTAACTTGGGGAGTTGGGCATTATCACCCCTTTTTATGGATAAGGAAATTGAGGCTCAGCGAAGCTAGAGCTGCCAGAGCCACCCAGCAGAGCCAGATTCCCACGGGAGTCTTTCTGGTTCACTTGTCCACTGAGGGGCTCTGTATCCAGGTCCCGTCTCTGTTTTGCACAAGGCCAGGGATGTGTCTGTCTGCTCTGAGGCTCCTCTTCCATTTATTAACGCATTCATCTGTTCAGCACTCCCACATTCCAGGCACTGCAGCACCAGAATGCAGTGATCACAGTACAGACTCACACCCGCTCTCGAGGAGCTCCCCACCTAGCGGGGGTACAGAGGCATAGACAGGTGCCAGGGCTGTGGGGTGAGTTGCATGATAGATGAAGGTCAGGGGGCATTGGCAGCAGAAAGAAGTGGCACAGTGTCAAGGTGTCAAGTCCTCCTGGAAGGAATGACCTCCAGATGAGACCCAGGTGGAGCCAGGTGAAGGGAATAAAGGGGAGTGTGTGGCAGGGGAGGGAGATGTTTCCTTCAAGAAAGAACAGCCTCTCTGAGGCCTGAAGATGTGAAAGTAAAGTGACAGGGCTTTAAGTGACAAAGATTTGGATAACCTCCCCGAGTATCCCTTTCATCTGCCTTTCAGAATCCTATGGACTTCTGCTGGGCATCCACATGGCTTCTTAACCACCTGTCTCTGTTTGTCCAGGTCCTCAGAGAAAGCAGAAACCAGAAACTGAGACAAGATTAGACAGGCAGGGGATCTAGAAGGGTAAATGCCTGTGAGAGAAGATGAGGAAGACACCAGGGGAGGCAGGGAGTGTAGTCTGTGACATGGCTCTGACTCTGAGTGAAGGAGAAAAGGAGGGAAGGAAGGTTGGTGGGAATGTCTTAGATGGAGTCCTTGAGCCAAAGTTGCCCATGAGAGGAGACCTGAGTCTCCCAGGAATGGCCCTGCTGAGTGTCCCTGCCTGGCTCTGCCATTGGCTGGGAGCGGCCAGGGGCAAGCATGGCACGAAGGCAGTGCTGAGTTCCAGAGAGCAGTTGGTGGAACCGTTGGTCAATTACACTCCCTGAAGTTGGACATCCGAGAGACACATTCTCGAGGCCACCACATGCCCTAGGTTCGTTCCTCCCCAAGTCCGGGCTTCTGCTTTGGCCCCTATTCCTGTGTTCCGACAGGAGAAACACATCTGCTCAGAGGTGGTGTAGGGCCGTGGTTAGGAGTACAGCTTGGAGCTGTCCCCCAGCTCTGCCACTACCTGGCTGGGTACTTTAGTCAAGCTACTTAACCCCCGAGTTTCCTCATCTGAAAATGTACAAGACACTTCCCATCTCAGGTTGTTGCAGGAGTAAATGAATTAAAGTGCTCACTAAACGTTATCCAGTATTACTTTAATGGAGCCATTCTGATTCAGGGGCTATTTCCATGCATCAGTTTGCCAGGGCTGCATCAGAATGTAAACACACTGCACCCCTACCACTGCTGTGTGCCACATACCCCAAGCCTCACTTTCTGCTTTTTTTTTTAATTTATTTTATTTATTTAGTGTGTGTGTGTGTGTGTGAGGAAGACCGGCCCTGAGCTAACATCCGTGCCCATCTTCCTCTACTTTATATGGGATGCTGCCACAACATGGCCTGACAAGCAGTGTGTCGGTGCGCGCCTGGGATCCGAACCTGGGCCGCCAGCAGCGGACCATGAACACTTAACTGCTGCGCCATGGGGCCGGCCCCTCTCATTTTCTCCTTGAGCCTTCTCCCATTTTTCTGTGAAGCTTCTCCTGACCCTGAGGCTCCGTTTGGAGTCCTCCTCTTCCATGGAACTTTTCACAATGATTGATTGCAATTTTGTCATTGTTGTTGTTTCCTCCACTAAACTGAGATTTCCTGTGGGTCGGGACAATGTCCTGTTCACTGTTGCATCTTCAGGGCCTGGCATGCTGGCTGGTCCCTACCCTAGCAAGCCTCAGACACAGGGCCATCTGCCTGAGCCAGGAGTGGGGCTGCAGTCTCCTTGCTGCTCTGGACACCCAGCCGTGTGCTCAGGGGCACCGTGTCTGCCCGAAGGAGGCACAGTGTTCTAATTTGCATTTGCACAAAGTTGCTGCCAGTTCACCAAGCTGGGCACCGTTGGGCTGCACCTACCCACAGGAGGGTCCTTCTCTTATTTGAAAAAGGTGCTGTGTCAGCTAACAGTAGCTCTGCCAATCAGCGGGGCTTAGAATGTGTGAAAGCATGGCCCAGTGCCTCACACTGTATTAGCTCCTCCTTCCAGAAACTTCTGGAAAGTCTTGGATGAACCCTCTGAGTCTGTTTCTGCCTCTGTAACATGAGGTGTTGGGTTGGTGTTCCTCTAGGGTCCTGTGCTGCCCAGACATTCAAGGATTCGAGTGAGCCAGTGTTTAGATCCTGCCGCCATGTGAGGACAGGAGCTGCCCCACGTGAGTTCAGGATCTCCCAATCCTCTCCTGGGCAAGGGTGAGCCTTGCCCACCAGCCTGGTCACTTCCCTCCTCTTCCTCCAAGGAGCCTGTCTGACCAAGCCCGCATCCACCGCATTTGCTTCATACTTGATCATTTATTAGGTGACTTCGCATCTATTACTTCCTTTAATTCTCACAACCTAGTGATTGGTGTTATTATCTCATCTTAGAGATGAGAGAAATAAAACTCAGAGAGGTTAAATAACTTGCCCAAGGCCACACAGCTAGTAAAAGGCAGAGTTCAGACTTGAACACTAATCTAGAAAGTAGAATTTCTACCCACTTTCTCTGCGTTGCTTATCCTTTTTCCCTGCATTGCATGTTTTATTCCCCCACATAGAATCTAAGAACCTCAAGGACAGGGGACACGATTCTGCTTCATTCTGGTCCCTCCCAAACACCTCATGTACACAGTAGGTGCTGTCTAAATGCTGTCTGAGTAAAAGCAGCATGCTCGAGATGCAATCACATCAGATGTCAAACCCCAGAAAAGCCGTGTGCAAATCCAGAGCCCCGTGTATGCACAAAGCACTCAGACTGATACCTGCTACGCATACACACGGTGCACATTTAAGGAAACATCTCTGGTTTAAAACAAAAAGCTCTCCTGCCTGGGCCTGCCCGGCTCTGCATTTGTGAGCCAGCTGCTCCGCTTCCCCGTTCCTGCCCTGCGCTCCTCCCTGTGCTCTCCTCCCCACAGCCCGGGCTCTACATCTCCTCTCATTTAGTGTCTGCTCTTCCCTGACCCCTCCGGCTGTGCGCTCAGCTTCTCCCAACTAAACCTTCCTGCCTCTTCCTAGCCTTGGGGCATTCACCCAGAATGTCCAGCTCTGCTCCACAGATGTCCCAGGGGCAGCCCCACAGCCTGCCTGTCTCAGATCCTCGGCACCACTGAGACACATGGCAAGTGTATATACAGACTCATGTGTGCCTGCGAGGCCACAGACTTACACTGATGGGTCTATCTGACCACAAAGATCCATGTCCCCTGGGCTAGAACAGAAACACAGACAAGCATTTGTGCCCATGGGGGCAGACACAGGGCTCACATGCAAACCCACTCACATTTTGTATGCACGGTGTGCCCAGGTGCACAGGTACTCTTAAGTGTGCATGTGACCTTATGCATTTGAGACTGAGTCTGGGGTGCACTTTCCCCTTGGGATATGGCTACCAGTGTATGCAAACACAGCACATGTGCCCTTACACGGAGACACACTCATGTGCATGCAAAGGCAAGGAAGGCAACCTGAGCCTCCTCCTCCTGGGGAGGATTCCATCACTGCTCCTGGACTTTGCAAAGATATAGATTCACACCTTCTCCTTTGGGCCAGCTCTGCCTTTGTCAAGTTGTCTGGCCCTAGGAACAGAGCCGGAGCTTGTGGTCTGGGATTCCCCAGGTGCCCACACGATGGCCTGTCACCTCCACACTCAGCCAGTCCTCTCACCAGGAGTTCTCTGCTCTCAGCAGGGAAGGCGCTGAGGCTTGAGGTAATTAAATCTCTCTCTTTTCGCTTCAGCAGCATTGATCTGTACAGGGACACTCTCTGACTCCAAAGGAACAAAGCTTTTAATTTCCCAGCTGGAATATACTGTTCTTAGACTTGTTTCATGTGTGAGTCATAAGAGTAAAAATTACAGCATAGTCTCTCATCTTCAGAGCATGCTGTAGCTTATAAGGCACTTTTGCTCCATTTCATTTGAGTCTCACAATAAGCTATGGGGTAGGTAGTATATGAATTAGCCCATTTTACAGATGAGGAAACAGAGGCTAAAACAACAACATCAAAAACAACAAAAGCTGACTTCCCATGAAGTGTCAGGCACTGTTCTAAGTCCTTTGCATGTTTCAATTTTTTTAATTCTTACAATAACACTAAGAGGTGGGTCTGTCTTCATCCCTGTTTTAGAGATGAGGAAACTGAAGCACAACAAGGTCATATTAACAGCCTGAGGTCACAGACCAAGTGAGAAGTCCGGCTTCCTCAGAGCTACAGGAAGTTAAAGGGACTGGCCCAGGGTATTCGCCTTTTGGGTAAAAATCTAAAGCCACGACTTCCCGTATTCTGACCACTGATGACCACATATGTGATTTTCATACATCATTGAATCCACCCTTGAAAGAGTTTATCCAATACAGACACTGTATTCTTTAAGAAATATCCTGTGTTATGCCATTTTTATGAGACTTTTGAAGTTTTGAGAATAGCTAAATGGTACCCTGAACCTCCAAAACATGCTGCTGGCTGAGATGCCCTGGGATTGAGGGGATTGAGGATAATTTAGTTAAGGTACTTCTTCAGACTGGCCTGGGTCCAAATCCTGGTTCTGCCATTTACCCCTTTTGTGTCCTTGGGCAAGCAACATACCCATGTGAGCCTCAGCTCGTTTGCCTGCAGTGTCAGATGGGAAGAATTGCACCCATAATTGTAGCATTGAGGGCACAGCAGGGTGATCGTAGGTGCACCCAACACCTCAGAGTGAGGAGAGAAGTGTTGTAATTGTCAGAAACATGATACAGCCGGCAGAAGTATCGAAATCAGTTATGTAAATTGTGAGCTATACGTCAGAGTTCCATTTGTCCTGAGACAGGGTGGAAATCAGCACATTTCTCATCAAGACAGAAAATAAAAACAGAGAAAAACCAGGAGCCCTTTGGAATAACTCAGCCGCGGAAAGAGCTCCTTCTCTTCCTGGGTGCTCTGTTGGGGCCCACAGGAGCACCATTGTTCCTCTTGACACTTGCCTGCCTCTCCACCCCTCGACATACATCTTCTGACCGTTTTTTAGCTATTTAGTAGTTTGTTAGGGTTGGCTGTGGTTTTGTCCTTGGTTACTGTGCTTATGTGAAAACAACTTTGGAACAAATCGGGCTCTCCCCTTGGCGATCCCTGAGTAGCTCTGGCTCAGCAAAGTCTCAACTCTGTGTGTGTCCGTCTTTGCTCTCTCCTTTCTCGCCCATTCTGCCTTTTCCTTACTTAGAATTGTTTCAGGAGAAGGAGCACAAGTCTCAACCACATTAGGAGAGACAACTGGGCTCTGGTGCACTGGTCTTCAGTCCTCGTTGATGCTGCACCTCCACCGGCAATGGAAATTTGAGCATCCAGTACCAATGTACGCACTTTTCTTTATTTACAACTTATGTAATTACTTCTGTACTAATATTTTGCATGTAAAACATACACAAATGTAGATTTTTAAGATGGGGATTTTTAAAAAGGGTGAGATAAAAATAAACAATAATTTCAAAATAATTAATGAGACAAAAAAATGCTTGCTCACACTAAAATATTACATTTTTGAAAACCTTGTTTTAACACTTTCAAAAATAGTTATTCAAAGGTCTAGTCCAAAGTTCAATTTATATCAGAGTTTGAATTTAATCATTGTCTTAGCTGTAAGGGACAACGGACAGCTAGTTTTATCACAGAACATCAGCAAATTGCGAACACTTGTCTTGTTGAAAGACGATTGCATATCTCGTCTTTATTTTAGACAACTCTTTTAAGTACTCAGCTCTGGGATAACTAGTGAACCTCTATTTGGTACAGAAGATTTTCATCATCTTCACCCACTACTAGTATTTCAGATATACAATCTGTAAACCACTTAACTGTGCCCGCATCAACTACAATAAACCCTGAAATGATGAAAACCAGAAATTGAATGAGGATTCCATGGGCAGCCCTTCTGCATTGTGGGACACTCACACGTTCCTCAGGACCTCTCCCAGAGAGTAGGCGACAGATAGACTGCGTAAGAGCATGAGTGTCCATCTGTATATTACATTTTATTAAACCTTAATATTTTTTCTTATTTTAAATTTAAATATATAAATAAAAGGCTGCTATGTTTTTCTCCAAAGCCCCTGTGAATCGTTATGCATGCTGTCTGGGTAGCTCAACCTCAATTTGGAGACCACTCAGCAGGAGAACAGTGAGATTCAGGACCATAGGCAACTACATACACTTGTAGAGGGCGCTGTATTTTTATAATCTGCCTTTGACACCTATCTGATAGGATGTTGTGAGAAATAAACAAAATGGCATAGTGAGTGTTCCACAAATATTAATTACGTCCTTCTTCTTCTCTGCTGTTCAATCTGAGGCCAAGTGATGGAAAGGAGATGGATTCAGGGAAGGTGTTCTGTCCAGAAATAAAACGGTGCAATTTTGGAGGTCTTTCTGAGTAGGTGTTTCCCATGCCTCCGTCCCAACACAATGCCCCAGTTAGGCGAACGGCTTTCCGCACAATGAGTTCGTGTCCTATTATAACAGAGACGAGGCACCTTCTTTCCCTGCCCACACGTAGGCAGAGCTACTGCTGCTACGTCCCACTGATGTGCTGGTTTCCTCATCTGATAAGGTCAGGCCTTTGCTGCCCTCCGAGATCTGACTCAAGCTCCTGGAAGGGAAAGAGGTGCTTATGTGCCTTTGTGCCTTTAACTCTGGTGGATCTGTCCACACACTCTGCTTGAAGGGAGCTCTGGGCACTCAGCCCAGTTCATGCTAGGGGAAGTTTTAATATGTGTCCACAAATGCTTTATCTTTCTCCTTTCACAATGTAGAGCTTAACTCCTCCTCGGTCCAGTGTGGGCTGGACTTAGAGACTTGCTTCTAATAAATAGAGTATGGCAGAAACGATGGCATGCCGTCTGTGGAATTAGATTATAAAGAGACTGGATTCTCTTTAAGACCCTTGATTGCACAGAAGAGAAACTCACTCGAGCTAGCCTGGGTAGAAGGCATTTACCGTAGGGCTTTCTCAGAGGTCTAACAGAAGCTTTGATAGAGAATTAAGCAGAACAAGTCCTCCGGGCAACCGAGACCTGACTCTTCTCTCTCAGGGCCTGTGGGTCTCTGCTTCTCTTAGTGGATTTGCTCTATTCTCCAGACCCTCCCTGTTTGCTTCTGCTTGCACATCAGCTTGTACGTGGCCCCCCAGCTCCTCCAGCTCTTGGTCCACATGATCTTCCCGCTCCAGGGCCTATCGCAAACTGGCAGCACTCTCTTTAAGTTTCCAATTCCAGACTTTGGGGAAGAAATCATCTGGCTCAGCCCAACTTGTAAGTCTGCCACATGGTTCTTGGCTTGGGTTGTGTGTCCACCTCTAGCCTGGTGAGCAATTGGGTGAAGTACAGGATCAAATGGCCTGGGAGCTGCTCCTTCCAGGGGCTGTGGCAAGGGCAGGCCCTTCGGAAAGAGCTACTCACATTAATTCCCTGATATGTCGGGCTGTAGATGCACAACTCCCCCTCTGGCGCAAAGTCAAGACCGTGCATCCAACTGCAGGGGCGGCTGCGGTTTGGGGGCAGCCAGGGAAGCCTCAGTATTAAGACACGTTGTCTGGCCACCTGACTGGTGATCAGAAATTCCTTTCAGACTGGCCAGAGCAAGAGGAGGACTCCGAGATGGTGAGGTCAGGAGGCTGACTGGTGCGGGAGACCTGGAGGAGTCGCTGACCCGCACTCAAGATCACCTTGAGCAAGAGGCGGCCACAGCGACACAGAACAGCTCTGCCGACAGATGAAGGGGCTGGCCAGGGGAGGGGCGGGGGCGTAGCTGTGAAGGGCAAGGGGACGCCAGGGCACGCGAGGAGGAGAGGTGAGGAAATGGGCATCCCAGGGACACACCTCCTTGCCCTCAGAGTGTCAGCCTCCCCCTCCCCACCACCTCGGGACCCTCCCTCCTCACCCAAGTCTGGATGGAGAGGCCACGGCCCTGTCGCCTCTGTTACAGACCTTCCGAGACTTCCTCAGTTCTGCCTGCCCCCAGACACAACAGTCCCCCAGACCCAGTTTGTGACAGTAAAGTGCTGTTCTCCTTTCTGAGGAAAGGACATGCTTTGTCACACACTCTTCCTCCCTTCAAGTATTTATTTATTCTGTAAAACATTCCTCTCCTTCCCTACTGCCCCGAGAGCAGAGCCACCCCTGCCCTTGGTGCCTTCGGGCCACACAGCACCAGTGACGTGCGCCATCCGGAGCCGCATCTGTGTGCTTCCTCTCCCTGTCTGGATCATGAGCTCCTCGAAGGTAAATGCACCTTTTCCATCTGTTTCCCCACCACCTGGCACAATTCTGAGTAGGGTCTGCATGTGGGTCCCTGCAGAAGCAATTCTGAGATATGGATTGGAGGGCAAGTGGTTCATTTGCGAAGGGACTCCAGGAGACAGCTGTAGCAGAATGGGGAAGTGACATACAGAAGTGATATACAGAAGAAGGAATGAACTCTGTTATATTTTATTCTGCATGAGTTTGCAGGATAATCTCAGGCTGGTTGCTCAAGTGTTCTAGTCCTTCCTAACTGTCCTTCCTCAAAACAAATAAATAAAAAAAGGCCACAAATATATCCCCTCATATGATGTCTATCATCCAATGGACAGTTGTCTCAGAAACTGTGGTTGAGTCACTGTGGGTGGACGTCTCCTTCCTCCCTGCTCCATGCCACCAGCATCCCTCCCAGAGCCAGGAGGTCGATCAAAGCAGAGAAATGTCCCCAAAGGGATGCCCTTTTTCCATCAGAGGCACATGCAGGGACTCCGGAGTCAGACAGGCTCGGGCAGGATCCTGGCTCTGCCTCTACTCCCTACATGACTTTGGGTGGGTTAATTAACTTTACTGTGCCTCTCTTTTGTCATCTATAAAATGGGCATATCTACTTCGCTTACTTTTATGGGGATGAAATGACATGAGGTGTGGAAAACATTCAGCATTGTGCTCAATACTTTTATTTTTCAATTTTCTGTCCTTCCCCTAATGCAAGGTAGCACTGTAAGAGGGTCAAATAGGGGAGAATGACTGATTTCAAACAACAACTGGGATCTTTGGGATCCCCCGTAAGCAGATGAGGGTACTGAGCACAGAGAGTTTAAGAAAATCATCCAACGCCACACAGCTAATAAATGGCTCTGCTGGGATTAGAACCCAGACAGTGTGACTCCAGAGTTTATGCTCATAATCATGGTTTTACTGATTCATCTGAAAATGAATACTGGAAGTGGGAAGATAATCTAGTAGGCTGCTGAAAAAATCCAGAAGTGCAATAATGATGGTCCAGAGCCGAGCAGGCATGGGTGGGAGTGGAACGGAGGCCTGGATAGGAAAGACATGGCAAGGGAGGAATATGAGGTCTGGGAAAGGGGAAGGGAGGATGAGAGAGGGAGAAGGGAGGAGGAATCAAGGAGGACTTGTATTTCGCAAGCCTGGGGCTGTTTTTTGGCATGTGTAACTTAGGGCCAGACAGCCAGGTTTGGGGAAAGATAGTGACATAAACGATCTCAAAAATATCCATTGAGTCACCAAATACTTACTAAGTTCCTGCTATATAGGAAACCCCCCATTAGGCCTTAAATATGATTCAGAAGCACCTGGGAAGCTTACTGCTAAAATCCCAGTGCTTAGACCTCACCACAGACAATTAAGTCAGCATCTCTGGGGCTGAGGCTGTGGGCACTGGCATTTTTTAAAAGCACCCCAGGTGATTCTATTATGCAGCCAGGGTTGAGACCACTGGAATTCATTATCTCATTTAATCCTCACAGCATCCCTATGAGGTTTTATTATTATTGTCTCAGAAAGGCTAAGTGACAGCTAACAAAGAGCAGGGCCAGGGTTCAGGCTTTAGTTTATGTAACTGTCAAGTCCGGACTTTCAGCCACTGTGCAAGCTTAGAGCTTCAAGAGGTCTTCAAGATTGCCATGTCCAGTCCCCTCCCATTTCATAGAGTAGAAAATTGAGGTCCAGGGAGGGCAAGTGAATTGCTAGAGGTCCCCCATACCAGTAGTGTCAGAGTCCAGACTCCTTCCTAGATCTCGGGACCCCCAACACCCAACCTCATTGCTCCCAGCCATGCTGCATTCTGCTTCAGACTAGAATATTGATCCAGAGAAGTAGCGAGGAAAACCCCCTGAGTGCTGGGTCAGAGTGTCAGATGGAGCTCCCTCACTCCCAAGGCTGGAAAGACGGACGCTGAATTACAGGGAGGTAGCCAAGAAAGGAGCCCTGGCAGGCCACCCTCACCCTGCCACCTCCTCATGTCTGCACAACAGCTCCTGCTCAGTGACAGCTAAACCCCTTATTAAGTGGCCTGTGCCATCCTGTCTCCTGCCCTCACTGAACTTACACCGCTCATGTTGTAGGGATTAGGGGAAAAAAATCTCTCCACCCCGAGGCAGAACAATAACAACACGGAAGCTGACTGGGAAGGCAGTTTGTCGTGTTGGCTTGAAAAATAACGAAGGTGACATTTAGGGGGCTGCTCTGGCCTCCCTGTCACCAAGCCTCATCATTAATTTAACCATCTCTGCTACAGACAAACTTTCTAGTCAGCCTTGGAGGGATGAGGAGGGGGCTTCCTGTCCACTGTGGCCCATTAGAGATGTAGGGGGCTTCCTTTCCTTTGTCCCCCCAGTCACCTGAAATCTAGTCTCTGTCCGATTCCTGGCTCAAATGACATCTCTGCAGGAGAGCATAATTGGCTGCTGTTGATGACGGGAGAAAAGGCAAGACGCGCTCGGGCAGGAGGGCTCTGCTAAACATCAGTGCTCTGCCCAGCTGATAGATGCTCTTTATTGAATGCCCACAATGGGCCCCTCATTCATTCATGCATTCACTCATTCAACAAATAACGACAGGTGCCTCCTTTGTGTTGGGCACTGTGCTAAGGGCTGAATATGCCACCGTGAGCCAAAGAGGCACGACCCCTGTCTGCCTGGAGCTTCCAGTCTAGTGCTGTGCTGTCCAACATGGTGGCTACTGAAATTTAAGTTGATTTAAATTAAATGCAGTCAAAAATACAGCTCCTTATTTGTACTAGCCACATTCAGGTGCTCAGTAACAACATGTGGCTAGCGGCTACCGTATTGGATAGACAGGAAACCTTTCCATCACCACAGAGAGTTCAAGTGGACGGCACTGGTCTAGGGAACAGCAGACACTGTCTGTATATTCTTGCATCCATCCCTCACGGAATCTTGGAGGCAGGAGTTGTTTCCTGTTTTAGAGAGGGGGGGACAGTGATCACTTGGTCAGTTGTGGAGCCAGGATTTGAACCCAGGTTTGTCCTACTCCAAAACCTATACGTAAGTGAAAGGAACCAGGATCAAACTACAGGTAGAATGACAGGGTGGTTTAGAGCATATGGCTTGCAGTATGACCTATTAAAGTTTAAGTGTTAATGTGGGGCTGTTTTTTAACCTCTCTGAGCCTCAGTTCACTCATCATGTGGGGCTAATCATATAGTCACTTCATATTCTGGTAGAATGATTGGCAAGATAATATCTGTGTGCCCCATGCATAGAATGGGATAAACGCTTACTACGTGTTAGCTGTTGTTGTTGAATGTTGGATGAGGAAGCTGAGCTCTAAGAAGAGAAGTAAACAATAGCGGTTTAGGATCAGAAAGGAGATAAACTCATTAATCATTTCTTTTGGAAAACTCAAGAAGGCAAAAGTTAAAATCAGTGAGGAACAAGGAGAGGGGACCCAGTATTCTGAGTATTATATTGTCTATTGCTATGTAACAAATTACCCCAAGACTTAGCACCTTAAAACTACAAACATTTATTATCTTACAGTTTCTGAAGGTCAGGAATCTGGAAGAAGTTGAGCTGGGTGGCTCTGGTGAAGAGTCTCTTACGAGGCTGCAGTCAAGCTGTTGGCTGGGGCTGCATTATCTGAAGGCTTGACTGGGGCGGGAAATAAACTTACAAGGGGACTTAGTCACAGGGACATTGGCAGGAGGCCTTGGTTTCTCTCTGGCTGTCGGATGGTCATCTCACATCTCCAGCACAAAGGCCTCTACACAACGTTCCCCAAGTGTTCTTAAGACATGGGAGCTGGCTTCCTCCAGGGCAGTGATGCAAAGGAGAAAGATGGAAACAGAACCTGAGGGTGGCTGCCACACGACAGGCAGCAGCCCTAGAGAGCAACCTGAGGGAGGTGAGGATGGACTAGCATCAGCCTGGACTCCAGAGTGGCTTGTGGCACCAGGTCATCCCAGAGCCTTTGCAGCACGCCTCAGGTGACAAGGGACAGCTGAGATGTGGAAGGAGCTGACTCTTGAGAGGCAGGACTCCAGGTAATTAGCGGAGATGGCTGTAGATTCAGAAAGGCTGAGAGGAGGGAAGAAAATCCTTTCAGGGTGGGGACAGTGTGAGCAAAGACATGAGAATATGATTACATTCATGGTGATGATGATGATGATGATTATATAAGTTTACACACAATCAAATTGACTTTCTGGGTTTACAGTTTTAGGAATTTTAATACATGTATAGATTTATGTAACCACCATCTCAATCAGAACACAGAAGAGTTCATCCCCCCAAAACTCCCTTGTGGCCCTTTATGGTCAAGCCTTCCTCCCACATCTAACCCTGGCAACCACTGACTGCTCTCTGTCACTGCAAGGTGCCTTTTTCAGAACGTCCTAAATGGGATCATTCAGTATGTAGCTTCTGGAGACCATCTTCTTTCACTCAGCACAGTGCCTTTGACGTCCATCCCTGTTGAATGTTTTTAATTACTGAGTAGTGTCCCATTGTATGGATGTACCACAGTTTGTTTATCCAGGCCACGTGGTTTCCTATTTTTGGTAATTATGAATAGAGCTGCTATAACATTTATGTGCAGGGTTTTGTGTGAACATGTTGCTATTTCTCTGTAGTAAATACCTAGCAGTGGGACCGCTGGATCATGTGGTAAGTGTAGGTTCAACTTCACAGGAAACTGCAGACTGCCTTGCAGAGTGGCTGCGACATTTTCCATTTCCAGCAGCAATCAATGAAAGTCCCAGTTGCTCCGTATCCTTGTCAACACTTGGTTTTCTCATTTATTTTTTAAAAAATATTTAGCCATTTGCTGTGGTCTGAATGTTTGTGTCCCCTGCAAATTCATATATTGAAATCCTAATGCCCAAAGTGATAGTATTGGTAGGTGGGGCCTTTGGGAGGTGATTAAGCCATGAGGGCAGAGTTCTCATGAATGAGATGAATGCCCTTATAAAAGAGACCCCAGAGAGCGCCCCTTGCCCCTTCCATCATGTGAGGACACAGAGAGAAGTCTGTAGCTATCACCTGGGAAGAGGGCCCTCTTCCAACTATGCTGCCACCCTGATCCAGAACTGTGAGAAATAAATTTCTGTTGTTTATAAGCCACCCAGTCCGTGACATTTTGTTATAGCCGCCCGAATAGACTAAGACACCATTCTCATAGGGGTGTAGTAGTATCTCACTGTGGTTTTAATTTGCATTTTCCTAAAGGCAATTGTAATCTTTTCTTGTGCTTATTTGCCATATTCTTTGGTGATGTGTATGTTCAAATATATTTATATACTTATTTTAAGGATTTAACTTTTTTAGAGTGGTTTTAGGTTCACAATAGAATTGAGAGGGAGATACAGAGACTTCTCGTATACCCCCTGCCCACACACATGCCTAGCTTCCCCCTTTATCAACACCCCCCCACCAGAGTGCGGCATTGGTTACACTGATGCGCCTGCACTGACACATCGCAATCACCCAAAATCCACAGTTCATCTTAGGGTCCACTCTTGGTGTTGAGTGCTACTTCTCTGAGCCAATGTTTTTTTGGTTCGTTTTTTTTTTTTTTTTTTTTTTGTGAGGAGATCAGCCCTGTGCTAACATCTGCCAATCCTCCTCTTTTTTTGCTGAGGAAGACTGGCCCTGGACTAACATCCATGCCCATCTTCCTCCAATTTATATGGGACGCTGCTACAGCATGGCTTGCCAAGCAGTGCGTTGGTGCGCACCTGGGATCCGGACAGTGGAACCCTGGGCCGCCGCAGCGGAGCGCGCGCACTTAACCGCTTGCACTGCCGGGCCGGCCCCTTTTGGTTCGTTTTTTAATTGAGCATTTGTTTTCTTGCTGTTGAGATTTGAGACTTCTTTCTACATTCTGAATACAATTCCTTTGTTGGATTCGTGAGTTGCAAACATTTTCTTCCAGCCTTTAGCTTGTCTTTTGTTCTTTATGGCCCCTTTGTCATTAACTGTCTCTATCTCAGGTAACTGTTCTTATCCGTATATCTACTTTGTTATTAGCCTAGCCCCTCTAGCTTTCTTATGATGAGTATTTGTATGGTACATCTTTTGCCATCTTTTCACTTTTTAACAAAATACTTTTTATTTTGGAATAATTTCAGATATTCAGAGATTTGTCAGGTACCCTTCACTCAGCTTCCCCTTGTTATAACTAAGAAATTAATGTTGGTGAGTACTATCAACTAAATGGAGGGGAAACAAGCATGAATTGGGGATCAGATTCGTCTGTGCTCCAATCTAAAATTGTGTGAGACAGGTCTTTAATTCTCTGATATCTATTTTCTAATTGTAAAATTGTGCGTGGGCAAGATTCCTGTCTTCTACCTTGCTACTAACATCCTGTTTCTGTTTAGATATTAAGCAATCGCAAACTTCCGGGGAGGGAGTTGAAGCCTCCAGTGGGTTAATCTCGGTCTAAGCTGATCAGGGTAATTCCTTTCCTCTCGTCAGTGATTGGTTTAGGAAAGGGCGCGGGGTGGAATTCTGGCCCATGAGGCAGGAGGGGATGTCTGCTGGGGGCTTTGGGCGGATTTCTTCGACGGAAAAAGGGGACTCAGGGGAAGCAACACTCACGTTTCTGCCTCAGAATGTTGTCCCTCATGTGATGCCTGGAGCTGTGACAGCCATTGCATGAGGCTGCAGGCACAGACCACAAGGACAAGCCCACACCCTGAGGGGGCGGCGGGGCAAAAGGCAGGAGGGCCCAGTTCTGGATAACATGGTTAAGCCACTTAATTGAGCAACCTAGAAACGGTGGCTTCCTCCAGTCTTCGTCTCGTACAAAATAAATTTCCTTTTGCTTAAGTTATTTTCATTTGAGTTTGCTGCAACTCACAGCCAACAACATCCTGATATGTGGTATTATAATGCCTATCTTACAAGGTTCAAATGAGAGACTTTCTGCTCATCCTTTAGATCTCAGCCCAAATGTCACCACCACAAGGAAGTCTTCCCTGATTGCTCAAATAGGTCATATCTTCCTGTCACACATTAGTCTCTAACACCATGTATCTTTCCTTCTTTTCTTTCACAACACTTGTCCCCAGTTTGTTTCCTTGATTATTTATACTATCCCTCACCAATCTCTATGCTCTGTGGAGGCAGAGGCAGTGTTTCTTTTGTTGATCCTTGTGTCTCCCGTGGCTGGCATAGTGCTCAACATATAATGGACCCCCAATAAATACTTGTGGAATGAAAGAATGAATGAATACACGAACATATGTAGAAAACAGCTGGCGTATAGCAGGCAAGTCTACCTTCACGCCCTTTCTGAAACTGAAAAGTTGGTAACTCTTTATTTTTCATTTTGATAAATGACTTTGCGCCCGATCATTGCCTGACGTATTTCAAAACAGTTTCAAATTTACTTTGAAATGCACCGGTATCTCCTCCCCTCAGGAGCAGGTGCTCTTCCTCCCTGCCCCCTTCTTGCTGCTGCTCTGTTAGCATCCATGACAGCTCAGCAAAACCCTTCTTTGATTTTTCTTCCTCGGCAGGCTCTAGGAGACTGATCAGTCACGACTTGTGAATAATGACCAGGGAGGTTGGTAAACCAGGTAGGAATCTGGCTCCCTCGCCATTGAGCCCTCAGCTCCTGGCCAAGGAAATGAAGGACGTTTGGTCACCAACACCATCCCAATGGGATGTCCAAAGAGTTCCCTTTCATGATCGAGCGGGGATCACAGGGGTCATGATTGGAGGGTGACACGGGGGCTCTGAAAAGAACAAGCTGCAACAGCCTCGTCATCCCTCAGGAGTGTTTCGGGGGAAGGAGCCAGCATGGCATGGTGATGTTTTCTGAAGCTTTAATTTGCCTCGGAGGGTGAAGGTGCGGGAGTTTGGAGAGTCAGAGCTTGTAGTGAGAGAGGCAGGGCTTATCCTCAGCTTTCTCCTGCCCGCTGACAAGGAACAATGGCGATGGGATCAATAACAACAATGACGATCGCGGCCTCAGGGGAGTCTGGAAGTGGAGTTGGCAGCAAGTGTATGTGTTCAGTTATCTCGTCCAGCGTTTCTCAGAAGGTGTTCTGCGGAGCATAAGTCCCCCAGATGCCCTTTGCTAAAAGGGTTCATGGTTAACTGTTTGGAAAACAGTAAGCACTTTACTCAACAAGCACAAAGTTCCCTATAAAATAAAGAAACCTGATTGACTTTGTCTACCCCAGAATTCTGGTGCTTATTTCACCAAGGAAACCCTTGTTTTCTGTAACTAATATTAACAATTCCTGGAAGGAGGACAGTTAGGGAGATGCTGATCTGAGCAAGGGTGGTTAGTAGGTATTCTTGTAGAACAAACATTTACCGAGCAATTAATTAATGAACTCATTCATTCATTCATGTAATCATTCAGTTATTTATCTCACAGATCTATTGAGAGACTATTCTGCATAACGTGATGGGCAAGGATGCAGGTTTGATCAATGCCTGCCTAAAGCTATAGTCTAGTGGACAACACTAAATAACAAATTTCCCATTGATTACTCAATTACACCTGTGATGAGTGCTAAAAAGAGAAGTGCAGGATGCATAGAAATTCAAATAACAGGATAAGGGAGGTAGTTTGGGGGGCAATCAGAGAAGCTGTGGACCAACCATCTTGGTTTGCCCAGGACTGGGGGTGTCCTGTGATGGGTGACTTTCACTGCTAAAATTGGGACAGTCACGGCAAACCAGGATAGTTGGTCACCCTAGCAAATTGTGACTTCTGAGGCGCCATCTGAGGCTCTTACTATGGCAGAGAGAGCTCTGTAGGGTGGAGACCTGTTTCCCCGAGTTGCCTCTCCTCCCTGGGCCCGACTTTCCCCATCTGAGGACTGAAGGGGGCGATGGCTCTTCTGCTTTCTCTCGGGTTGTTGGGAAATCAACTGGAGTCATTACTATGGAAGGCCTTTGCCAGGTGTAACTGGCTTCCTAAGTGCAAGGGATGACTGTTCCTTCAGGGGAGCTATAATTCATCACCTCCAAAGGAAAGGCCTCCTTCCTCCATGGGAGGTTTTTCTGAGAAATCAGTAGCCGCACACCTGGCTTTCTAAATCCTCCAACAAGAGTTTTCCACAGATGTTAGAACAGGAGCGCATGTGCAAGCTCCCGTCGGAGGAGCCAGTCGGGAGGGGAAACCGCTGGGGGGCTGCCAGGAACACTTTCCCAGGCCCGAGAAGGGCCAAGCCCAATAGCATCTTCCTTCCATCAGGCCCCTGCGCGGGGCGGGGCCCCAGCGCGTGACGGGTCTCTGCCCCCAAATACAGGGTTACAGGTGGGCTTGTGTACCTTGGGTGACTCCCGTTACCCGCTGGGGTTTCAGTGTCTTCATCTGTAATGTGGCAACTATGATATTTATTTCAACCAGTTACTGGGAGTTTAATAATAGTAATGCTATTGCCAGAATGTAATGACTTTACCATACACAAGGAATTGTGCTATGTGTTTACATATACATTTAATCCCCACAAAAAAGGAGATTCGATTATTATCTTTCACATTAAAAAATGGGCTTGGAGAGGTTGAGAGACTTGTCAAAGGTAGGGTGACCAAACGGGCTTGTTTGCCTGGGACTGCCTGATTTTAGCGCTGAAGGCTCCGTGTCTCCGGAAACTCTGGGTCCAGGCAACCTGGACTGGCTGGTCACCTTAGAAGATCACTCAGTGAGTAAGTGGCGGAGATTGCATATATTTGAGGAATAGAATTATTTGTTAAAACTGTTAAAAATTTAAACAACAATTATTGATATAAGAATTATATTTTACTATATAACAATATGGTAATAATCATTATTATATAAACTTCCATTTCAATATAAACCAAGTACTTTTAGCCTTTTAAGAAAACTCCTTTCTATGAATAATGCTCACTAGAGGTGAGTGCTACTCACTAGTATTGGTAGTTTTCTTCCTTTGGGCCCAGAACTTTGGATGTCAGGCGTGACGCAACGACTTGTTTGACCAATGAACTGTGAGTGGAAGTGACGTGCATCACTTCAGGGCAGGAACCTGTAGGCGCCAGTATGCACTTCACCTTCCTCGCGGTGCATGCTGGCGGTGCCTCTCCCAGATGCCTTTTGTCTGCGGTGCACTCCCCTGCAGCTGCAGTGAGAGTGGGACGCTGACAGCTCACGGCTGTCCCTGCTCAGAAGTGCTAAGAGCACAGACTCTGGAGCCAGACCACCTGAGTCAGGCCCAGCTCTGCACGAATGGTTGTGTGACCCTGCACTAATTGCTTCACTTCTCTGAGCCTGAGCTTCCTTATCTCTGAAAGGGAGCATCCCTACCTCCTAGCGTGCATGTGGGGGTTCACTGAGGAATGCACGGAGGGCTCTCAGAACAGTGTGGCCCCCCAGAAGCGCGCCGGTGGGCTTTCCTGTTTCTCCTGCCCCACCCTGCCTGCCGTGTAGTGCGACAGTCCACACCAAGGAGGTTGAAGCTCTCACAAAAGGTGAGGAACCAAAGTCCAGAGACACGTAACAGCTGCTTCAGTGTCACCTGGGGCTTTAATGCTGGAGTTGGAATAAGCACCGACACAGGGTTTGATGACAACTGTACGTCAGCACTGACTGTTTGCCAGGCCCTGTGGTGCCTCAGTCTTCACAATGTCTGAGCTGGAAATGATTATAGTCCTGACTTTACAGATGTGGAAGGAGAGGCAGGAGAGGTGAAATAAAGTGCTAAACCCGTAAGTGGTGGCAGAGTTAGAAGAAAACAGAGATGAGATATTTTAGGATGACCTATTATGTAGCATCAAAAATGATAACTATGATTTCTATGTTTAAACAATGAAAAGTGTTGGTTATTTGTTTCCTTTTAGGAGAGCAAACATGTTTGTTCATTTATTTATTTATTTTTATTTATTGATTTATTTTTGTGAGGAAGATTAGCCCTGGGCTAACATCCGTGCCCATCTTCCTCTACTTTAGATGTGGGATGCCTGCCAGAGCATGGCTTGATAAGCTGTGTGTAGGTCCACGCCTGGGATCTGAACCTGCAAACCCCGGGCCGCTGAGGAGGAGCGTGTGAACTTAACCACTACACCACTGGGCTGGTCCCCCGTTTGTTCATTTATTTACACGTGTTACATACAACATCCACTATTCTATACCTTGCTTTTTAAAAAATGAACGCTTTATTTTAAAATAGATTTACAGAAAGCTTGTGCAGACAGTACTGAGTTCCCACGTACACTTCTCCTCGCTTTCCCCAGCGTTAACATCTTACGTACCAGGGTACATTTGTCAAAACTGTTGGCACATTACTATTAACCACACTCCAGACATTTTTTTTCAGATTTCACCGGTTTTTCTGCTATTGTCCTTTGCCTCACCCCCTCGGGGATTTCTGAATTTTAAGTGAAGAAACGACTTGGCAATGATGGGAAAGCTTGTTTGCTAATGGAATAAGGATTTGATATTAGGGCAGTAGAATTATAGGCAATATTTTGTTTCTACGTTCAAAACTTGAGCTCTCTCGCTGCATTAACTAGTTGGGAAACGTTACTGCGGGAAGCCTCCTGTACTGTGGGCGTTCGGCATTGTTCAACTCAAGCCAGGTCGTGGACTGGAAAAGTCCTTAAATTATCATGGCCTCATGAGGCAGCGAGAAGCATGGATGTATGTGTTGGGGGGAGGCAGGTGACGGGGAAGCTGAGCCACCACCATTGTCACCAGGAGGGGACAGGAAGAGGGAGAGGCTGGATGCATTTAAATTCTGCCTTGTGGGTCCATAATCCAGTAGCTGGTAGATCTAGGAGAGTGACTTCAAAGGTTTTTTCCAAATTGGAGCTTCTGTGATTCTTAGATAAAAGATTTATTAAGTATCTATAGTGTACCAGGCCCTCTGTCAGCTGCTTTACTTACGCTGTCTCCTGTGATCCTCAAAATAAGACGTCCTTATTCTTTTAAAGATCAGGAGTGAGATCAGAGAGGCTAAGTGACTTGATCAAGGACACACAGCTTGTCAGTGGCAGTACAAGGATTAGCCCCAGGTCTATATGATACTGTTGTTCTCTTATGCCCCAAATTGTACTTCTTTCCCCAAATTGTACTTCTTGAACCTCTTCTCAATAAAAGCCACTCTGGAGTTTGGCATCCAAGGAGGACCCTTATAGTCTGCTGAGCATTTGGCTCGGGGGCCTGAAGCGACACCTAGGGAAAGAGCTGGAAACTTCAGGAGGTACAGTGGGGTTTTGTGTGTGAATGTTTGTCCATGAGGTTGCTGGGTGTAAATTGTTTGAAGTAGAGATTCCAACCTCTCCTTCCTCTCTTCCTCAGCTGAGCAATAATAAAGAATCTTGTAGTCAGCTCTTGGTTAGAACTAGCATTTTAGAGGTTTGGGAGGGGGGCCAGCACTTGCATGAATGAGCCTCCAGATCCATCCAGGGGTTCCCTTGGGACTGGCCAAGTTGAGTTTCCTGGGCCAGATGCTTGGGAAACCTCCTACTTGGATTTGGGGGAACACACCCACACCACCCCCCCAAAACTAAATAAATAAAGTGGAATCAAGAAGCTGGAGACACCCCAGCGTGCCCTGTTTACAAACTACTTTAGTTCCTTCTGGTTGTATTTGATTTTCCCCTTCACTGAGAAATGGGGAGACACCAGGATGACTTATGTGCCAAAGAGAGCGCTCCCGACCATCCTTCAGCCTCTCTCGCCCCTCAGTCCCTCTCGTGTGACAGGATGCCCTAAATTACTCTCTCTGGGGGGGTCCCAGTCAGAGGAAGATGGAGCCAACCATCTGTTACCGATTCCAGCAAGAAATTTAATTTCCTCTTGTTCCCAACGAGGAGGATTTTGTAAGTACATAAATTACCGCCAGTCTTGGTTAATCGGGAGTTGCCGTCTGAAGGGGCAGAGATGGTCAAGCCAGAGACACCCACTGACCAGGGCTTACCAGGGTGGCACCCTGCACTTTGGTGGAAAAGCTGCATGGGAGAAACGAGTAATGTCAGACAGGGACACTTCCCTAGATATCGCCCAACCTGACACCTCCTTTTATGAAGGAGGAAATGGGGGCTGGAGAGGGGAAATGATCTGTCTGGCTAGGCAGGGCAGAGAGGAGGCTCCAACTAAGGAGCCCCAATTCCCAAACTCAGTCACAACGCAGCACGAGGTAAAATGACTACCTTGACTCCTTGCCCCTGGATTTACTCTCTAAATGGGGGACCAAAGAAGAATAATCATGACGGCAATGACAACCACAGCAAGAGCTTTGTATGAACAGCAACAGAGGGGAGGCAGTTTGGTGTGGAGTTAATAGAAAGGGCTCTGGAGCCAGCTTGCCTGGGTTCAAACCCCAGTTCTGTCACTTAATAGCTGTGTGACCTTGGGCAAGTTGCTTAACCTCTGGGACCTACAGCAGATGTTGTCAGTTCTTGGTGCCCATCCCTTCACATCCCCTTAGTACTCCCACCCATTCCAGCCCAACTTTCCACGGCCAGCATCTGCATCTCTGTTGGAGGGATGTCCTCCGGCCTCTGGAACCCACTTTGTCACGTGCATTGCAGGCCCAGAGTCTCCTGGGGCTGCCTTTGACCAATGACTCACAGATGTGAGGGTATAAATGCCCCGGATCCCTTGTCTCTTGGCCAGGATAATACCCAAGCATGTGTTTTGCGCCATTTTCCAGAGTTCCCTGCAGGATTAAGCTCTATTTAGTCACCGTAGTAGCTGGCTTAATCATGCGCCTGTTGTTGCTGCCTTCCTTTGCACCTCTCCATAAACTATGTGCATTCAAATCCCTGTCTCAGGATCTGCATCTGGTTTGTTAATACGAGCTAAGACAGTGCCTCAGCTTTCTCGTTTATAAAATGATGGTAATGATAGTTTCTATATCAAAGAATTTTTGTTACAGTTAAATGGGCTAAGAATGCAAAGAACAGTGCCTGACTCTTAGTGAAAATGCAACAAACAGCTATGTGGCTGATAAATACTTATCTCATTAATTATCTTATTAATTCCATACTGTACACACAATTACTCCCATTATACAAATAAGATAATCCAAACTCAGGGAGGTTAAGTAATTTTCCCAAAGTCATGCCACTTCATAAAGAATAATGTCAAGATCCAACCACAAATCCATATTCGAAGTTCCTTCCATTTTTGCCCCTTCCAGGAGGTTCTCTATGCTACTCCCAATCTGGGTCAAGGTCAAGGGTCCTTCCTCTTGTGCTCCTTGTACCTCAGTCATAGCCCTCATCCCAGGGTATTAAAATGGCTGCTTGCTTGTCAGACTTTCCCGCTAGGCTTTGAGCTCCTTGAAGCCTGTGAGCTTCCGTTAGTCATCTCTATAAGCTCAGCATCCAGCCTGCTGTCCTGTATGTAGTAGGCTTCTAGTGAGTGCGGAATAAATAAGCGCACAAACGGGTCTTGTGGTCTTCAGGTTTCAACTGGAAGCATCTTGGAAATCTTCCTAGGAAATACTCTTCTGCCCCCATTCCTGCCGCGAGAGGATTTGTGAATGTGGTTGACAGGCCTCTGGGGGGTTCCAAAATTTCGTCAAGGCATCTAGTCCTCCCTAAAGTCTTGTCAGGAAGACAAGAGTCTCACGTTACCACACAGAGATAAGCGAGAATCCACTCCCAGGAATCGTTCCATTGTGAGGTCGTGCTGGAGTGACAGAAGCTTCCAAGGACTGTCAAAGAGGAGACAGAGCAGGCAGGAGAGGGACTGCGGATTGGCATGCCGGGAATGGTGTCCACTGGGGAAGAGGAGACAAAAGGAGGCTAGAAATGCAGGATCTCACAGCGATGGTGGCAATGGTAATCACACCCACCTCTTTTGAGTGCCTGCGCTATGTGTTGGCCTCAACACATTGTCTAAGAATCCAGGTTCTGGATTAATACTGCCTGAGATTGACTTCTGCTCTGTCACTTACTAGCTGTGTGATCTTGGTGAATTATTTAGTCTCTTTGTGTCTCAGTTGTCTTATTTGTAAAACAGCGATAACACGTAGCCTCGTCACAGGATTGTCATACATAAAATAGCATGTGAAGCGCTTGGGTCAGTGGTCTACCATGTAGTAAGCAAGTAGGCAATTGCTAGTTTTTACTAAGCATTGAATAAGATTTTGAGGAATAAAGTGTGGACAGTTTTTGCTCTCAAGAAGCTCAGAATCTAGGGTTGAGGTCCCTAAACTTTTTTGATTAGCTGCTCCAAGTGTAAGAAAATGTTTGAGCAGGTTCTCCCAATAAATATTCATTTGTTAAAGGGAGCTGAATGATAAAAGTAAGACAAGGATGCTGGGGGAGCATGGAGAAGCAGCATCAAGTCCAGCCCTGTGTGGGGGCAGTGACTGGTGGAGGTCAAGAAAGGCTTTCTGGAGGAGGCAATACTTGAAGTGAGCTTGAGGGACACATCAGATCCAACTGAGAAGGTACGAGGGGGCTTTCCAGGCAGAGGGCTTTCCAGGCAGAGGCTTTTCCTGAGCCAAAAGCCGACAAATGGGCTGTGAAAAGGCCGTTTGAGAAATGTTGAGGAGTTTAGTGTCTATAGCATTGAATGGGTGAGTGGGGAAGGGTTACTCTGCTACTTAAATCTCTCAGTGGTATCCCCTTGATCTTGGGATGTAGACCAGGAACCTGTACAGAACCCATTCAGGCCCCATGCCCTGGCCCTATCCCCCTGTTGATCCCGCCTCCTTCCATCCTTCCCCACCTCACTCTGCTTTAGCCACGCTGGCTGTCTCAGTTGGGTTCTTCCAAAGTGGACTCTGAGCCACAGATTCAGATACAGGTGGTTTCTTCTCCGAGTTCCCAAGAAAAACCCATAAGGAAACAGGAGAAGCAGGATAGGGAACAGGAAGAAGCCAAGTAAGTGTGATTTCAGGTGCAGTTCCAGACTATTCCTGATCCCATAGAAAGCTCTGGAGTGTAAATTATACCTCAAGTTTGTCCAGTTTTGACTCTTCCACACCAGTCAGGTATTGGCGCCTGAGGAGGACTTAAATTCCCGGGCACTGCTAGCTTTCCGCACAGGCAAGGTGTCGCCAGCCTCTGATGGTCACAGATGTAAGGGAAGCTGCTAGCAGCACATCACATGGACACAGAAGGGATGCCAGAGCAGGAAGGTGGGGGGTGGGGACCCATAGTGTCACCACGCTGGCCTGCTTTTGTAGCTGGAATGCTCCCAGCTCTCTCCTTCCTACCTGAGGTCTTTCATACCTGCTGCTCACTGCCCAGAACCCTCTCTCCCCTACTTCATCTAGCTAAAGCCTTTCATCCTTTAGACCAAGCTAAGTGCCATTCCTCGGAGAAGCGGTCTGACCCTCAGGGCTGGGTTAGGCCCACCATTGTTTGTTCTCAACACACCCTACCTTTTCCTTCATAACAGATTGCAGTTAACTATGTATGTAATTAGTCCCCATGTCTAGGCAGAACTCTTGTCATCTGCAAATCACAGAAAAACAACTCAAACTAGCTGAAGCAGAAAAAAGTGGAATGGCTTCTGCTGCTGGAAAGGGTGTAGGGTGTGACTCAAGAATGGAAGGAAACTGACAGCAGCCACCGGGACCTCCACACAGCAGGCTCTTCTCTGTCCTCATCGCTAACCTCTGCTTGTTCCCACTTGACCTCATTTTCTGCCACTGCAGATGTGGAGGGAATGTGGTCATTGATATCTCCAGGTTCATATCCTCATAACTACTGGAAAAAACACCAATTGACCTGCACGAGTCACGTGCCCACCCCAGAACCACCACCAGAGAGGACGTGGAGATGGGCCACTGTGATTGGCCAGGCCTTGGTCATGTGCTCATCAGCTCAGCAGAAGGCAGGGCACTAGCATCACATGACTCTAAGGGGCAGTGCTACTCCTCAAAGGAAGTGTGGGGGAGGGGTGGGGACACAACATTCCCTCTTGTTTTACGGCCTCTCTCCCACAAATATTTACAGCCTTACCCACTATGTGTCAGCCACTATTCTAGTTAATAAGAGATATGAAAGTAAACAAATACATTAAGTCCTTGCTTACACTAGAGCTTCTATTGTAGTGGGGGAAGATAGAAAATAGCACATTAATAATCATAAATGTGTCAGGTGGTGAAACGTGTTCTGGAGAAAAACAAAGCAGGGTACAGAAGATAGGACGTGCTTAGGGGACACTATATTCTACATGGTGGTCAGAGAAGGCAACCTGGAAGATGGCACTGGCAGGTGCCAGGTGGGGAGGAATCTGCCACATGGTTCTGAGAAATGTGACTGAGTCCTCATGCCAGGCCTGGTTGCCTTCCTTCCTTTCTTCTTTCTTTCCTTCCCCATTTTTCTCGAATGTAGTCTTTAGACTGTCTGTATCAGAATCCCCAGTGAGGGCAGGGTATTGGTTAAAAATGTAGGTCCCAGGCCTCTCTCAAGACACATAGATTTGGAATCTCTGAGGTGAGGCCTAAAACTGTATCTTTAACAAGCTCTCCAGGTGATTTCTATGCACACTCAAGTTTGAAAACTACTATCTGAGAAAGTGGAGAGATCAGAGAGACCCTGAACAGAGAGAAAAGTTGGTCTCATTTGTGTTTTAGAAAGATAGCTCTGGAGGCTACATGGAAGATGGGCTGGAGACCCAGAGACTGGGTGGTTGTAAAGATCCCAGAGACGGAGAGAGAACCCATAGCTGGAGGCGCTGGAACAGAAGAGAAAGGTTAGGTGGTAAATCAACGGGAATTGGTGCCTGGTAGGGTGTGGGGTGAAGGGGAGGCAACAGCTCAAAGGCTCCTTGTGCTCTGACGCAGGCACTGGGGGTCGGGGGACCATTCACCCAGGAACAATGAACTGTGGACATCACTGACACTGCATTTCTGTCTTTAGATACTCTGTATCCAAGGAGTCATTTTAGACTCACATATTACAATGTGTCATTTGATTATTCAGCAGATGAATAAAAAGCCCTTAATTGTTTCTTTTTCTCCTCCTCCTAGTTTTTCTTCTTTTTTGAGTTTTTGGATCTTTACTTGAAAGAAATTTGTATTAGCTACTTGTCTTTCCAATTTTTGTCTCTAGTATGATTCGTCTGCCAAGAGGAGACCCTTAAGAAAGAGCCAGCTTCATCTTTGTGACATGGGAGTGAGAGATGGTGAATGATATTGAAGAGCTAAGAGACTTGACAGATTAAGAGTGTGGTGGCCAGAACTTTTAGTTGTTCCAACTGGGAATCTTGGGTGAAACTGGCTGCTCTTTTAGGGAGATGGTTCCCATTCCCTCACATGTGTACAAAATCCTATAAGAGAAAGAATAATAGTCATGCGTTAACAACAGGAACATGTTCTAAGAAATGTGTCATTAGGTGATTTCGTCATTGTGTGAACATCATAGAGTGTACTTACACAAATCTAGATGGTATAGCCTACTGCACACCTAGGCTATATGGTACCAATCTTATGAGACCACTGTTGTATATGTGGTTCATCGTTAACTGAAACATCGTTATATGGTGCATGACTGTATTTCATTATCTCCTTTCACTCTTCCCCCAGACTCCATTGAGTGTGCCTTAGGTACAACTAGCTGATGATTGAGCATGAGGATTACATGAGATAATGCTGGTAAAATTCCTTGCATTCAGTAAAATTCATGCATTTTCACAATGAAATACCTAGGCAGGTATTATTAGCCTCATTTTATATGTTCAGAGAAGTGAAGTGACTTGCTTGAGGTCACACAGCCAAGATGAAGATCTGGCTTCACATCTTGGCTAGTTGGATTCTCAAGTTTGTGTGTTTTTCACTGCTGGGCAGGTGAGGGCTAGGTAGGGTGTCAACACCTCAGTTATACAGGCTGGAGTTGGGGATGGCTTCTATTCCAGGGAGGAAGACCATTAGTTTGAGAAGCTGAGGCAGCAGTCTGGTCCTCTATCCTGTGGTGGCCCTGCCCAGGCCACTGGCTGCAGCTCCTGTGCTCTTCAGGGACCAAATCTAAATTCCCACCGATATTTGTTCAATAGCTCATGCTTGCTAAGGTTAGCTGTCTTATAAATTATGGAACAGATTAACTGAGTTAGGCCTGAGGCATAAATAACAAAAACTCTCCACCGAATGATAGGACACAAGACTGGAGGCAGCAAAAACACAGGAACGGTGACAGAAAAGGAGAACGCTAACAGGGAGGAGGACCAGGACAAAAGTAGGGGATAAGGGGCTAGGCAGGGGGACATTCCAAGCAGAAGGGATGACAGAGCAAAGGAAAATAGGCCCTTGGGAATGACCTCATCCATTCCTACAGCTTTGTGGAGGCAGAAGCTTGGTTGACTGTTGGACACGATGACTTGGAGGTGTCTGTGGGACACCCAGTGGAGGTGGCCAGTGAGTAGCTGAGCACATAGGTTACCACTCCACTGGGAAGGTATGGGAAAGAGCTATCGCGGTGGTTTTTAATAACGTATAAGATGAGTGATAGCTAAAACTGTGGAGAAAAACAAGATCACCAACAGCATGTAGAGTGAGGAAAGAAGAGAAATTTGGTGAGGATGCAATACCAGCGTTTAGTGTACAGGGAGAGGATGATCCATTCATAGAGACTGAGACAGGAATGTTCGAACCAGGGGAAGAAAAAGTTCTACAGGAGCTCAGTGAGGACTGGAATCTTGAAGGAAGAGGATGCAGCCATTGCCAGATTTGGGGGGGAAAAAAAAAACAGGGAGAAAGCAGAGAAAAAAAATTACCCTGACTTCTCTTTCTGCCCAACAATCTCCCATTGGATGAACCCAGTCTGAAGTCAACCAGCAAGGGATCCCAAATGATGCAATCCACAGGATCAAACTCCCAAAGATACGAGTCTTTGTGGTTATCTGTCGTTTCCTATATTCTGGAGATGAGAGTTTCAAGAAGGTAGGGTACTCATGAAACAGTGTCAAATGATACTGAGGATCCTTCGCTGGAAGTCTTTGATCATTTTGGAGCAAGCAGTTTCAGTGGCGTAGTTAGAGCCGAAGCTAGATTGCTAGGTGGGGAGAAAGTAGAGACTGTGAAATTAGATTATTTTTCAAGAAGTTTGACTGAGCAAGGAGTGAGTGAGCTAGGGCTTGCAGAGAGTATAGTTTGTTTAGTTTTCCAAGCGTGTCTAATTTCTTTTAGGTGTCAAAGCACCCTGCTAATGTTGGAGGCTAGACTTTGGGTCATTTCTCCTACACTCACTGTGTTGGTGACTCACCCATTCTTATGGCATTAAATGCCATCTATATGGTGATGAATCTTGAATTTATGTCTCCCATTCAGGTCTCTCTCCTAAACCCCAGGTGCGTAGACATTCCAAATTCAACGGGTCAAAATGGAACTCTTGATTTTCACTTGCAATTCTGTTCTGTTTGCAGCATCTTCCATCTCAGTGCACAGCATCTTCATCATTTCTCTGGTTCTCTTCGCAAACCATGGAGTCATCCGTCGGTTTTTTCTTTCTCTCATATCCCACTTCCAATACCTCAGGAAATTCTATTGGCTCTACCTTCTGAATCCAGAATGTTACCTTGTCACCTTCTCCACTTCTATGATCCTTGTCCAAGCCGTCATCCTTGCCATCTTGCTGGGATTAGTTCAGGGGCCTCCTACGCTAGTTTTGCCTTCCCTTGCCCCTTTACAGCCTATTCTCAACACAGCAGCAAGAGCCATCCTCTAAACATGCAAGTCAGATTACGTCACTCCTCTGCCCCAAACCCTACCATGGACCCCATTTCACTCAATCAAAGCCAAACTCCTTCAGTGGCCTACGTGATCTGCCCCCCCAACCTTTCCTCTGACATCATCTCCTACTCCTCATGCCCACGTTCACTCCTCTCCAGCATGATTGACCTTTTGGTGATCTTCAAAAACTCTAGGAAGCTCCCACCTTGGGGCTTTTGTTTCGGCTCACCCTTCTGCCTGGAATGTTCTTCCACTGGGTATTCATGTGGTTAATACCCTCACTTCCTCAAAATCTCTTCTCAAATGTCACCTTTTCAGTGAGTACCCTGCCCACTCTATTTAAAATTGCACTGTATGCACCCGTCCCCTTTCCCACCCTGCTGACCCGCACCCCCTACCTCCTTTCTCCTAGGGTTGTTTGTTAACAGGAGCAGTTGAGATCACCATGTGAAGTACCTGCCAAATGTGCAATCCTGCACCTTCGTGAGAGAAGCCCTCCAGTCTGGCTGGTGCCCTGGGTGCGAATGAAAAAGGCGGGGGTGTGGGAGGCCCCTCTTGGCTGCTCACGCTCCGCTCCGCTTTCTCACACAGCATACAACCTCATTATCCACACACAGGAGCACAGGCAATCCCCTCAGGGGACAAATCAGCTTGCAAAGAGGAATGCCTGGGAGGCAGACAGGAGGCTGAGGCAGAGTTGGCAGCCAGCAGGAGGGGCCAGCTCTACTTTCCTGATGTCATCAGCAGGAAGGGAGCTGGGGCCACAGAGTAGGAACCCCAGCCAGGGAGCCCCAAAGGAAGCCCATTTTATCCAGGCATCTCCTCCCACGGTGGAGGGGGCGTTGTGATTTAGAGCTCACAGAAAGCATCCGGCCTCCTCCTACCACCCAGGAAAATGCTCCTGTTACTGGGGCAAACCGTCAGTTCAACAAATGTTTGTGTCGGGCCCTGGCCGGGGAGGCTGATGCGGTCCCTGCCTTCGGGAAGCTCTGAATCAGGGCAGTGGGAGGACTGAGTGCAGGCAAGGAAAGGCTTTCAATTCCGTGTTATCAGTCAGGGCTGTGATCAGGTAAGCACAGGCACTAGGAAACACATGGGAAGGGCAGCCTGATCCAGACTCGGCGGGAAAGCTAGTGGAGGAAGTGACCTCTACAGTGATCCTGAACTCATTCGTTCATTCAACCAGGACTTGCAGAGGATCAGCCGTGTGCAAAGAGGCGCTTGTCAGCTGTGGATGGTACAGTCGTGAATCAAGAAAAGTTCCGTCTGATTTCAAGGAACTTAGAGGCCAGGAGAGAAGACAAATATAACAAGTAAACTAAAAAATAATTGTAAAATTAATTTCTTCTTGTTAAAGGCCATGAAGAAAAACAGCAGACACTTTTGAGGGGGTACTTCGGAGGCTCGCTCTCCCAGGAAGAGAAGTTTAAGCAAGAGCTGTGGGGTGCCGAGGAAGCAGCCATGCGAAGAATGGGGTGCGGGGAGCACTTCAGCAGAGGCCCTGAGGGAGGAAGAGCTGGGAATGGAGGATAAGTAAGGGCAGCTTGGAGGAGGCCCTCTTGGCATGGCAGCGTTCTGAGGGCGGAGTACAGGCCCTTCACATCTGTTCCACATCCGCCCATCCAGAGCTTGTGAGGACTCTATGCTCAAGCCCTGCTCAACGACACAGGGCCCCTCAGGCCGCTGGCCCATAATCATGTTAAATGCTACTTGTCCTTCAGGGCCTCATCAGATATCACCCCCTCCATGACCCTTCCCTAAAGCCTGCAGGCCAGGATGGTCACCCTCACCTCTGAGTTCCCAGCCTGGAGATGTAACTCATCTGCCCAAGTGTCTGTCTCCCCACCCAGGCCGTCAGGCCTTGAGAGCTGGGGCAGTGTAGCCTCTGAGTGCAGATCCCACGGCTTAGATCAGGTGGGTGCTCAATGAAGGTGTGCAAAGAAGGGAGGGAGGAAGAAGGGAGCTAACTTTTAAAAAGCAGTGTAGATACTTAACTCCCACAAAGGATGTATTCACAAACCCTTGTAAATCCAGATATTTGCAAATGTCAATGTAGAATATATTATTTTTGCCACAAAACTTTTCCTTTCTAAGAGCCATTGCTTTCCTCGTCTTCATTACTTTTTCTTCCTGTCCATCACCACATTAGCTCTTGACTTTCCTTTTTAGAAGAATGATTCGCAGAGAAGCCATTTTTCATATATATATATTTTTGTGTGTGTGTGCGGAAGATCAGCCCTGAGTTAACATCTGCCAATCCTCCTCTTTTTGCTGAGGAACATTGGCCCTGGGCTAACATCCATGCCCATCTTCCTCCACTTTATATGGGACGCCGCCACAGCATGGCCTGACAAGCGGTGCGTCTGTGCGCGCCCGGGATCCGAACCAGCAAACCTCGGGCTGCCGCAGCCGAGCTCGCACACTTAACTGCTTGTGCCACCCGGCCGGCCACTTTCATATGTTTTTAGAATTCAATTCATGAGCATTACCTTGTAAACCTCAAGAACCACACTGAGATATGAGTCCTGAGGTTCTCTAACCCACTTACTAGCAAAGCAAATGGCTCTCAAAAACCAAATTAATCATGCTGCAAAATGACAAATTACTATGTGTCATAGACCTCGGGGATCCTCAGAGAATAGTGCAAATGGAGAATGTTAAAGCCAGAATAGCTAATGTGACCATGCTCACCTGGAAGGTACCAGGGGCCCTCTGGGAAAAACTTGGCAACTAGTTCTCTCCAAATGCCACTAGCTCTCGCTCACACTGGCCACAGGTTAGCTAAGTACTCGGTTACTAAGGAAACCCAAGTTGTCAGTCCTGAGCCGTATGGGAATAATGGTGATTTATTTAGGAAAAGCGAGGTTTGTCACTTTAAGCTTACTGCTACAAAATTGCTTTTTGATTACCTCCCTCCTTATTGCATTGTCTTGTCACAATAAACTGCAGAAACAAGTGGCAAGGTTAATAATTATGGGCTCCATTCTTGTTACTCTCAGGGCCAGCAAGGTCACGGCTGCAGCCTCAGGATGGAGAGCGGGCTTCTTCTCCAACTCCTCCTCCTCCAAAGACGGCTTCCAAGAGGGCCCCGTGCACCCCTGGCTCTCTCCCTGCGGGCTCCTTACTCCTGATGCCCCACTGCCCAGGGCATTTCTGGGGCGACAGAGTTCCTAAAAATCTGCCCCCCTAGTTCTGAATACAGCCCAATCCAATGCCATCTCCTTTCTGTGAAATCATCTGGTCCTTCCTTTGCCCACTCAGAGCTCACAGTTTGTACTCAATCAGGACAGCTTACTGAGTGACTACCAGGCGCCATGCACTGTGCTAGACTTCTCACATAGCTTTTACCTCATTTCAGTCTCACAACCCAAGTGGGTGTCACTACGATACTTGGTGATGCTTCGCCTTCCATGTTGGCTCCATACTTTTAGATTGGCTTCTCCATGATTTTCTGGCTGCCATATGTCTAGGCTCACAATCTTTAGGGGGGAAAGAGGCTCCCTTGACCCAGCTAGAAAATCCTGGTGGCGAGTTTGGATTAGCTTGCCTTGGTTCAGGGCCTATCTCTTCATGAATTGATTTAGTCAGTCTGCTGTTCCCATCAGAAAGTGGTTCTGGGGTACTGAATGATAAATGTCCTTTACAGAGCAGTATACTTCGTTATCCACTAGATATCCCTCCAAACCCCTCCAAAGCTGTGCTCACATCCACACTCTGCCTCACTGAATCATGTCATCACCTTCACAGTGCTCCGCAGACCAGAGGTTTAGGTCCCATCGTCGATGCCCCTCTCTCCCTCACAGTTAATATTAGACCGGTCACCGGTCCTATTGTTCTATTTCTAAAATGCTTCTTGATTTGCATTCTCTCTCCTTCATCCCCACTGCTATCTCTTAGTTTTGAACCCCCATCCCTTCAGTTCAAGACAATTGCCACAGCTCCTAACTGGCCTCCCTGTCTCCAGTCTTGTTCCCTATACCAGTCAGGGTCCAGCTAGAAAACAGAAACTACCCTAGGTTTTTCTCTGGTTTAATTAAATAGAAGGAATGTGATTCAGGGAATAAATCTAGTGGCAAAGATTGTGTGTTTACCTTAGACCTTCTTTTTTTCAATTTTCTTAGAGGATCTCTATGTGGGAAGGTAGCTAGGTAGGGTGCAGACACAACAGAACACAGAGAATCCCAACCATAGGTGGTTATTCCACTTTGGACTGCTCTGTCTCCTTTTCACTTCCTTCCAGGGGGCCTGGTGAAACCTACACGATGTCGGACTGTGATGCTTTGACAGCCAGCATGCTCATTAATGTTTCCAGGTGTTTGTTCAATAATGATGCACAAGGAGTGTGTCATGGGCTGCTGTGCATATATTCTGCATGGTGGCAAGTAAGAAGAATCTATTTCCCCCAAAAGGGAGACTTATAGGCTCCTTCCACTGAGACTGACAACACTGATGATGTATGGAGAAAGCAGCATAAGTAGAAAATGAAGACCCAGAGCTCAAAGTCATGGAGACAGAGAGTGGTTGCCTTCTGCGGCCTGTTGGCAGCAGCCAAACCCCAAGGAGCTCCACAGGTAATAGACCTGTATCTTAGGACTGTACTTGGAGTGAGTCCAGACGCAAAGCCCGGCCCGAGGAGGGGTGTGGAGGGAACAATGGCTCAGGCAGGACTTTGCAGTGGTTCTCTTGCTTGGTCTTCACAGTAACCTGTGAGGAAAGTGTTGTAGGATATACTTTTTTTAAATATAAGAAAACTGAGGGTTGCACATAGTTATGTAACTTGCCTGGAGTCAGCAGCTACAAGTGACAGAGTGAGGTTTAAGTCCAGGTCATCCTTGACCATTGCCTCATTGAGGAGGGTGTGGAGACCAACGCTGGTGCCCACTGTTTCTGCTTATACACACAGGTATACAATTCTCTTTTCAGGCTGGTGGGCTATTTTTTTCCCAACTCATCCTTTCATCATGTTTTGAAAGTTCTGGATTAAAAAACTCTTCTAGGAATTGTTCTATAATCTATTCCTGGACTAAGTGGACCCTACTCCTTAACTAAAGATGAAATTGTGTCTAGAGCATCAAAACCTGATAAGCGCCCTTCCCTTCCCCCGTGGCTTTAAAATGTCTACTGCCTTGTCATGCGATGTGCTCAAATTCAAATAGCAACAATTTATTGAGCACATTGTGTGCCAAGCATTGTTCTAAATTCTTTGATTACGTTTACTCATTTAATCCTTACAACAGTCTTAAGAGATAGATGTTACTATTATCACCATTATTTTCAGATGGGGAAATTGAGGCACAGAGTGGTTAAGTTATTTGCCCAACATCACAGACTACAGAGGTTGGATTTGGACTCAGGTCATCTGTTTACAGAGTTCAGTGTTTAATCATCATGCCACTCTGTCCGTCATTGTCTGATTTCTGGATTGGGGGACAAGGAGGGAATGAAAGGGGGCAGGGACCCATCATTCACTGGGCTCTTGCTGGGTGCCATCACTCTGCAAAGGATGCCACATATGTCATCTCACTTGATTCTTGCAGCCAAGTGTTGCCTACACACCTTAACTTCCAAAGGAAGCTCGGGCATCCTCCTCTGACCTCTCACTTCTCTGCTAAGAGAGAAGACCTCCGATATGGCCCAAGAACATGGCAGAGCTCTTTTAGGAGGGAGTGGGGAGTTTAGTGGGAGGAGTAAAGGGAATATAAACAAGTCTTGAGAAAAGGGGAAATGCTCTGTCTTAGACAGCCTTTCCTTGGGGCCTGTGCTAGTCAGCAGCCCTACAGAAAATAGTGTTTAACTGAAGAGAATTTAAGAATAGAACTATGGGCAGGGTTAAATGAACCAGAAAGTGATGCGGATGCACTCAGAGGCTAGCAACGGTGGAAAGTTGCTACTTCCCCTCGGCCTTAAGGTGAAAGGGAAGAAAATGTTACTGGAGCCCAGAAAGTAGGGTCCCCTGGCTGGAGCTATAGCCATAGCGGGACGCAGACACTGCCAGAACTTCAGCGCTGAAATCAGAGAAAGTGGGGCAGAAATACTCTCCTCTCTCTTCTCTTGCCTTGGATCTTCTCCCAGTGCCTCCCATTGACCAAACTCCACTGGAAGTTTAAAGGTTGGGAGCCCTGGTGGTGCCGTCCTTGCAGGTCAGCCTCCCGGCAGAAAAAAAGGCAGATGGCGGATCTAGGGAGCGCGATTGGCCGGCCAATGGGGAATAACCAGCATGGGCTGGGGCTGTAAGACAAGCCAACATCTGCCTCCAGGTGGGAGACTCCCTTGGCTCTTCCCGTGTCTTGGAGCACAAACAGGATCTCGGAAGGAGGAACTGACCTTCTACTTAGGTGGTCAGCTCTACGCTTTAGAGAAAAGTGCTCTCTCTTTTGGGATTCGTTCTTCCCGCTGTGGAAACAATAAAACCTAGAGCTCTAAGGTTGGGATGTAGTCCAGGAAAAGGCCCAAAGAGCAATTATTTGCCCACATTCCTGTCTGGTTCTTAAGCTGAAGGAGCAAAAGAGGTTTTTCTGGCTTTATATGGACAACCAGAAAGGCTCTGGGGCTGAAGTCCTGGCTAGTAGTAGACAGTATGTTTTCCTAGAAGGTTGTCTATTACCCTTGGAACAGGGCAGAGGTGGTGTGATGGAAAAGGTGAATAGAACTCAACGTCCATTCTACCCTCCTTCTAGTGTGCTTTTCAGTGCTGTGGCATTTTGAAAGGTATCATTTAAGACTCCTTTCCCAGACTCCCTTGCAATTGGGGTTCTAGATGTCTTTGAAGTTTGGCCAATCAGATTGGCTTGTGTGAGATTTAGAATTGAGGGACACCTCGCCTTGCCCCTGCCACTTCTGCTGGAAACTATGGCTGTAGAGGCTTGATTTCTTTCTGTGGCTGCATTAACAGAGGCTCCACTGTCTATGAACCAGCCTCAGGGTGTTGAGATGCAGGGTATCCAGCAGTGACACAGCTGGTGGAGATTGCAGAGGGCACCGCGTGGCTCTGCAGCTGGCAGCAGTAGCAGTAGCCTCCTAGTAGAGGCAGTTTCCTGATTGCAGTAGCTTCCTGACTATGACCATGAAGATGGATTTATTTCTAGTGGCTTCTAGATGGTAGAAGAGGCGGCAGCTCTCTTGGGGCCTATGGCATGTCTTTGGGAGTTGATTCCTGAAAATTCAACTTTGAGCTTGTCCTCAGCTCTCCATAACTCTCTTGAACATTTAAGCACTATAATAAATTCCTTTGCTGCCTCAACCAGCTGGGGTAGATATTTTCCTCTGAAGCTGAACCCTGAACAAGAGAGGCAGCCATAGGACTAATGACACATTAAGCGCTTAGTGCGTGCTGGGTGCCCCAAGCATTTTACATGAATTATTTTATTCATTCAATTCTCATGACAATTGTATGTGTTAGGTGTGATATTAATCTTCATTTTAGAGGTGAGAAATCTGAGGTCTACAGAGATTTGATGTCACCAGATTTTAAGGGGTGAGAACAGGCACGCAATGCAGTCTGGTTCTAGTGCCTGGGCTATTGAAACTTCATTCCATGAGGCAAGTAGGCTGGGGATTCTGGGATGCCAGATCTCAGGCATCATCTCCTTTTTTGAAGATATAATATAATTAATACAATCCAAAGAGGAAACAGAGGCCTAGTGTATTTGGCCCAAGGTGATGTGGAGAGTAAGTGGCCAGGCTGGGATTCAAACACATCTCCTTGACTTCAAACTCTATGCTGCTGTCCACTTCACAGTCTGTTCCCGCTGCCCCATGACAGCCCTTCAAGGCTGAGAGGACAGCTTTCATATCTCACTGACTCTTCTCTGCAAGTTAAACACGCTGAGTACTTTCAGCTGCACCTCTGTGAGCTCTCTCTCTACCTGGCTCACCATCCCCCAGTTTATAAATGTCCCTCTTCAAGTCTGTCACCCGGGACAGATCACAGAGCTCTCTGTGTGGTCTGACAAGCACAGCAAAGCCTGGGGGGCTTTGAAAGCTCTTAATCTGGGTCAGACTCTTGAAGTTAAGAGGAGCAAATCTCTCTCCTGCCACCATCTTCCCCCAAATGCTTTCCCGGGGGGACCCATTCACTTTGCCTTTGAGGAAGACGTGATATATATATTTCCGCACAAATTAAGAGTTTTTTTTGTCAGGCCATTCCAAGCAGGCGGCGTATTCAGTCTCCCTTCAGTTCCAGAGCTGGAGTGGACTTTTGAGGAGTTATTTATGGTCAGAATGCTAATTAGTTAACTACAAATATGTAAATACTTTGAGAATAAATTCATCACAATATATTAGGCATCACATTGTAATTAAGCTCAATTAGGTATTATTAGCGGTATTAATGTCATGTTGCTTGTGCCTGTTCCTAATGAATATGTTAACCCAGCCTTGCTGCCACCATCCACGTGGGTGCAGTATGATGATGACGATAATAGACACATAATTAGAGCATTATTGCTTTGCTTGCAAATTGTGGAGAGAAATGTCAATGTCTTTGCAATCTGAATGGTTGGCCTGACTGGATCTGTTAGATGTGGCCTGGGGATTGTGTGGTCTAGAAATAAAAGTTAGCATCTTGGCATCTTAGTTTGTAGCCATTGAAAGAGAGAGGTTTCTGATTTTCCTTCACAGATTAGGAAAAGTTCAACAGAAACGGGGTATGGAGAGGGGAACCACCAGAAAAGTGTTTGGTATACCAGAACGATGAGTTTATTGTTCCAAATCACAGCAGAGGAGGGAGCCAAATCTGGACATGGAAACGGGAGAGAGGCTGAAGGCAAGGTTAGACATAAGTCTGCAAGGAGGTCAGGTTCAAGGAAGGGGGAAGAAAATGGCCCTCAGTTCCATCCATTCTTACAACAACCCTGTGAGGTAGGGACTAGTCTCCCAAATATACAGAGTAGGCAACATCTCAAAGACATTAACTAAAGTTGCCCAAGGTCACATAATAATAACTGGCAGAGCCAGGATTTGAACTCAGTTTGTCTGAAGATAGTTCATAAGAGAATTCAAGGTAGGGCATTCTGAAGATTTAGGGCCAAGCAGATCTATGATAGTGAGTGTTTATTCACCAAACTTTACATGAGTTCTTTCTGTGAGCCCTTCCTCTGGTCTAGGTGATTTCCACAGACTGTAAAAACACACCTATCCAAAGTGCCTACCATCTGCCTCTAGAAGGGTGGGAGGAAAATCAAATAGGCCAATGCAGAACCAAGAGAATGATACAATTAAATCTTTTACTCATGATTCAGGGCTGGATTGGGAGCATGTTGGTGTTAGATAGCCAAGTTTCAAGTACTGGTGGTGAGGTTGGATGTTAATTCTGATCTGGAGCAAATTGATGAAGCCAGAGAGATGGCTGTGGATAGAGAGAAAGAACCTAGCAGGAGAGGTAGATGTGACCAACTCTGAAATTCTTTGACAAAAAATTACTTGAATGTTAAAAGTAGAAGATGTCTTAAGATCATCCACCGGCTTCATTTTACTAGTGAAATAACTCAGCTGGGACATCAGTAAGGGTCCAGATAGTAAAACCACTCTAACAACATCTTTCAATACAGGGAGTGGTTACACAGGAAAGAACACAGAAGACAAGTGGGATGGAGAGGCCACTGGGAGACTGTCAAAAGCAGATAGCTGCTACTTTCACTAGGGCTGGAGGGCCAACAGGAGGAGGTAGAGTTATCAGAGGTCAGAAGCCAGACCTATCTGGTAGGTGCTAGAACCTTAGGACCCTGGGAACCTTAGAACCTTAGAACTCCTGGAACCCAGCAAGATCTGGAGCTATGGTGGCTATACAGCAGTGGCAAAATACAGCACCTAAGGTAGAGCAAGACAAGAAGAAATACCCTGGCTTTCCCCCTTCTCCCACCCTCTACTCTTGTACAAGAACATCTCACTGCCTTCGCCTACCGGGAAGCCAGCAGTTAAAGGAGCCTGGAAAATGTAGTTCCTGACATACAGAAAGGAGCAGAGAGAGGGCCAGGGAAGAAATCTGAGAGGAAAAGGGCAGAACTGAGAATAGAATCCAGGTTTCCTGACTTCCAATACAGTGTGTTTCCTATTGAAACGAGAGTGTGGTTTATTCATCATGAGGGATTCTCATTAAGAAGTAAGAGAGAAATAACAGTGGTGATGAAGATGATCTTGGAAACGATGATCTTAGAAATTTTCACATAGTTCTTATAATATTTTATGAGAACATTTTTTCTGAGAACTTTCTCACAAAATATTTCATCTAATCCTTACAAATCTTATGAGGATAGACAGTATTAGTCCTATTTTACAGAAGAGAAAACAGAAGCTAAGGGAGGCTTAGAGACTCTTACAGTTTCACCCCTGGTAAGTAGCAGACCAGAATTTGACCCCAGATGTATGTTACTCCAAGCCTAAGAAGCTCATAGAAAGGATGAAGGAGACGCCGAAATCCAGGGGTCTCTGAATTTGCTTAAGTATAGGATTGGAAGGGAAGCAGAGCTAGCTAAGACAAATGCACACTGCTGTCCTGCCAAAGGAAACTGTGTGCATGGCTGACACACTCCTGCCATCTACACAGGGCTACTAGGGTGCTCTTAAGAACTCACCCAAATCCCTGTCTCCACAACACACTGCAGTTTTCAAAGGATGTTCATGAAGAATTACATTCCATTTTCTCAACCACCCCTAGAGGTAGGGAGGTTGAGGACAAGTGGTGAAACAGAGTCACAGAAAGATGAAGTGATGAACTTGGAGCTCATCACTTAACATCCCCTAGTGCAACTTATGCCTCAGCTGAGCTTACTTTCACTCTCCACACAAATAATGGCTGTCATGACTTTGCACTTGCCATTTCCTCTGCCTGGAATGATCTTCTCTCTCAAAGAACTTTCCCAGGATGAGTTACTTGGTTCCTCTTCTAGCTCCCATAATGACTTGCTCTTGCTTCTGTTGTGTTGCTGTGTGGTTATTTGATCACTTAGTCTGTAGTAGACTCTAGGAGACTCTGAGCTCTTTGATGACAAAGACTAGTACTTAATCATCTCTGTCTCTGTCCATTGTGCTGAATGAATGAATGAATACATACATGCATAACTGAGACTCACACCCAGGGCTCCTAGGTCCTTCTTTCCACTGGTCTTTCTACCTAGACAACACTCTTGCAAGCAAGGGAGGATGCTGTTGACCAAGAAGCATAACAGGGGCTGATATAATGGGTTTGTATAAAGCTCTAAGCCATCTTTTCTTTCCCTTTTAACAGGAGAGATCATGCAAAGAATTAAGTTCTCTTCCTGAGACTTTAGTCTTGCTGAAATAGCAATTCCTGATCAATTAGACTAAAGGGCTTTCTCTTGAACATGTCAAATCTTGATTTTTAATTTTGCGGCAAAGCTATGAGAGAGGGTAAGAGAGCAAGGAAGTGGCAGAGGGTCTCAGGCACACAGGAGACAGTGGCAGAATTGCAGTGCTGGGGCGAGGGATAAGAGTGGGATGGGAGGGTGGGCTACAGCCAGAACTGAGTTTCCCCTTCCAACAGGCTACAGAGCTCACCTAGTTGCTCTAAGTGAGGTCCAGCCCTGTGAAGAGCAAGAGCAAAAGTGGAAGCAATGTGACGGTTTCACGGTGGGAGGGAATCCAGCATATACACTCTCCTCCCACTTTCTAGTTGAGGAAACGGAGGCCTAAGGAAACAGAGTAATTCATCCAAGGCCACAGTGACTCAGTGTCAGGGCAGAGATTCACCCATTTTTGTTACATCTCTTAAGAATTTACCTGTACCCACGGCACTGTGCTGAGTGGCATTTGTGGCTCTGCCCTGCCCAGGATCCATTTTCTTTCCTTAAGCAGAAGCACCCTGATTATCCTCTGGGGAACTGATCCTTCTCCACTAGATACCTCTTAGTGGATCTGTCAATCAAAGTGCCCTCCCATCCCCAAACCACCCCCATCCAAGGACCGGCCGGTGAGTCAGACTTAGGCAATTAGATTCTATGCCCTGGAATTTGTAGTGTTGTGACACAGAGATTGAAAATAATTTGAGACCTGCATCCAAGAGGCAGGGACCACCTTTGCCTCCTGCTCCCTAGGTCCTGCCCTGGGTTCTTTGCCAGGCCTGCTGCGTCAGCTTTTCCGTAGAGCCCAGGAGTATTCTCACATCCTTCTTTATTTGGTTAAGATAAGCAGAGCTGATTTTTACTGGTTGTGACCAAAGGATCCTAAATGATCCACTTTCCCAACTGGCGCACTTAGCGGCAGGAAGGGGAGGGAGGACGAGCCCTCCCATGTGTGTGGCCCTTTACTAATGCTGTCCGATTGATACATCATGGGAGCCAATAGGAAAGTTAACATTTCCTAGTAACCATATTAAAAAAGTACAAAGAAACAGGTGAAATTTATTTTTAAAATAAATTTTATTTAACTCAATATATCCAAAAGATTATAATTTCAACATGTAACCAGTATAGAAATTATTGAGATACTTTACATTTTTTTATGATAAGTCTTTGAAACCTGTACATATTTTACACTTTTACATTTCAATTTGGATGCTAGATTTTCATCAGAAACACTTGATTAAGATTTCATAAAATTGACAGCTGAGAAAGTAGATTCACATACCCAAATTGTGAACACTTGGAAGTTTTCCAATAACCGAATTGAGTCTTAGTTTTTAAATTTAAATTGAATTTAACTAAAGTTAAAGATTCAGTTCCTCAGTCACACTAGCCACATTTCAAGTGCTCATAGCCACTGGTAGTTAGTGGCTACTATATTGGACAGTAAAGCTCTTTACAGTAACTGTGCCCTCATCACGTCAGATATCTTATTAAAGCCTCCCAGCTGTGAGGGAAGAATTATTACTATTATTAATATTATCATCATCATCATCATCATCAGTGGCATTCTCAAACCCATTCTCCAGATGGGAAAATGGAAGTTCAAACAGATTTAATAAACTGCCCAGGGTAAAAGAGCTGGGAAGGGCTAGTTTCAGAGCTTGAACCCAGGTTTGTGTGACTGGGGGTGCCAGGCCAGGGTCTCTTGAGTCATCCACATAGGGATGGTCTTGGATCAGAGAACAACTGAAGCTCTAACACCAAATGCTGTGTGACCTAGGATACACTGCTTGTCTTCTTTGAGGTACCATTTTCCTACCTGTAAAACAAGAGAAGGACTGCATCCTTGCTAAGACTCTTTGATGCTTTAGCATCCTACCTCTCTCTGAGGGCACACAGGTGGATAACAGAATGTAAGAAAAGCTATTGTTTATTGAGGCTTACCACGTGCTACGCATGGTTCCAAGCACTTCACTTGTATTGCCTCATTTGGTCCTCACAATAACGCTATGAGGAAGGGTCTTGTTACCCCCACTGAACAGATTAAGAAACTGAAGCTGAGCGACTTGCCCAAATTCAACAGCCAGTTGGTGGCAGAGCTGAGATTGGAGCTCCAGGACGTCTGGCTGCTTGGGCAGGTGCTTCATCTGCAGGCAGCACAGCCCCTGGGATGGAGACTTGGTGAGGGCAGGAGTCTGTTTTGCTCATGGCTGTGGTCCTAGCACCCAGCACACAGTTGGTACTCCATTAATAATGTTTAGATGAACAAACAAGTGACTAGGTGGGGAGGAAGAGAGAACCCAACGTTGTGCGAATTTGGCTCTTGAATTTTTTGGTCTCTGGAGTGTTACACACACAGGTAGGTATTTGGTATTCTAAACAAACAAATTCCTGCGTGCATTCGTATTTTTGGGTGAAGTGGAGATATGAGTTCTGCATTTGCTTCATTTGTGTTTGTCTCTTCTCTGACATGTGCGTGTGCCCTGAGGGTAGCCAGGGATGGTGAAGAGCCCAGTGGAGCCCGTGCCTTAGTGAAAAACGGATTTCTTTCCTTTTACTGAAGACTAGATAAGGAAAATCATAAAGGTTGTGATGCCAAGTATTACAACCCACGCAACCTTGTGACAATGTTTTTACCCAAATATTTTCTCTTATTACCACTTTTTGTCTTTTCAGACACCTCTTCCCTGTAGCCTAGATCTTTGACTTTACATAGTGAGTATTTTACCACACTATGCAACAGTGCGAAACTTGGAACAGAAAGACATCTTTTCTTTCCTGGACTTCCTTGTACTTGCTGTGACCTTGGCAAGTTCCTTTACTTCTTTGGTGTTCCTTTTTTCTCATCTTTAAAATGAAAAGAAGGTCTAAAAGGCTTCTCAACTTGTGACCCTCTATAATTCTGTTTTTCCTTATAGCTAATCGTAGAAATAAAATGTTACTGCTTGCACACGATTCTTTGATATATCTTTCATTCATTCATTCATAAAACATGGAACACTTACTCTAATGCTGGGCATCATTCTAGGCATCGGGAATATAGAGATAAAAACACAATAAAAACAAAACGAAGCACAATCCTTGCCCTCAAAATGTTCCTTGTCTCGATGGGGAGACTGAGGAGGAAACAGACAATTACGACACAGTGGGATGAGTTTTCTGCTAGAAGATGCTGAAGGAGCACATATCAGTGTTACCCAGCTCAGTGTGGGGGTCAGAGAATTCTTTTAGGGGATGACAGCACATGACCTGCTCCGGAAGGATGAGTATGAGTTAGAGAAGATGTGAAAGGACAGAATTTCAGGCAGAGGATAGCCTACACATTGTGGGGAGAAATGAGAGATTCCAGAATCTGCATGGGTAGTTTGGAATGTCTGGAGCATGGGAGTGTGGGGTGTGTGTCAGGAGGCGAGGCCAGGAAGGGAAGCAGATGCCAGATTACCAAGGCCTAGTGCACTGAGCGAAGGTATTTGGACTCAGCAATGGACAGCCACTGAAAAGTTTTAAGCAAGGAAGTGACATGTCAGATTTGCATCCTGGGATGTGTCCCTTGCCTATAGCATGGAAGATGACCCATAGGGCATCTCGGGAAGCAAAAAGACCAGTCGGACAGTTGTAAAAATAGTGTAGGGAAGAGATGACAGGTTCTGAATTAGGAAGGAGGCAGTGGAGTTGGAGAGGATGGGTAGATTTGAGAGGGAAGGTCCAGGGGATGTGGGGATGAAGCTGGAGAGCATCAAGTTTAGGGTGTGGGCCATTGGGTGGATGACGGTATTTTCCACTAAGATGGAGAACGTGTATAGAGGCCCTATGATTCCCTAATGTTGAGAGACGGGTTCTTAGCAGCTCTGACTGTGTTCTGTTTGGGGGGGTGTTTCCATTCCATTTAGCTTCAGAATATGTTCTATATTAAATACCATCAGTGTAATTACAGATATGATACACTGTAATTATGCTCTATAATTACATTTTCTTCCATTAGCAGCATGGCATGCCCTCTCAACACAGGCCCCCAGCACCCCAGACTGTTAGCACAGTCGGGACTGCAGAGGCCACCTGGAGCAGATATAGGTCTCTCTTTCTCAGCCTTCGTCAAGTGATACAGTGGGAATCACAGGGAGGCCGGGCAGTGTAATGGTTAAGAACATGGGCTTTGGAAGCAGCCTGCCAGGTTTGAATGACAACATTACCACTTATTAGCTTGGGGCTCAGGGAAGTTAGTTAATATTTCTGTGCCTCAATTTCTCTGTTTTTAGAAAGAAGAGAATAGGTCCTACCTCATAGAGTTATTTTTTAAGAATAAGTGAGGTAATGGATGATAATACCCAACATGGTGCCTATCAAATTTAAGCCCTCAATAAAAGGTTATACTGATAGGAAGGGATAACAAGAGGGGGGCCTTGCTCATCTTCAGACTCCTAGACTAACATCTTGCCTCCAGTGATGTGGAGACTTTAATGTGCCAAGTGCTAAGCTATTAGGAATGATGTTATCATATCATAGAATCATAGAATGTTCCTAAAACTCACCTAAGCCTCCCCTCCCTGCCCTCATTTTATCAGTGAGTAAACTGAGGTCCAGAAAGGATAACTGACTTGTTTCATAGGTCATTAGTCTCAGAGATGTCTGGGCTCAGAATCTAGGCCTCCACACTCCTTGACCAGCACTAGGGACTGAAGCTTTAACTTACTTAAATACGTGTCTCTACACTTGACAAAGTGTGTAACATGCGTCCCCTCCCTTTATTTCACATTTGAATAGCAATTTAACATTTTAATTTTTTTAAGAGCAATTTTAGGTTTATACCAAATTGAGAGGAAGGTACAGAGGATGGTACAGAGATTTCCCATATATCCCCCACCCCCCCACACGCACAACCCCTCTAATTATCAACGTTACTCACCAGAATGGTACATTTGTTACCATTGCATTGACACATCATAATCACCCAAAGTCCATAGTTTACCTGAGGGTTCACTCTCGGTGTCGTACATTCTATGGGTTTGGACAAATGTATAGTGACATATATCCATCATTATAATATCATACAGAATATTTTCACTGCCCTAAAAATCCTCTGTGCTCTGCCTATTCATCTCTCCACTCCCCACACCCCCCCACCAACCACTGATCTTTTTACTGTCTCTACAGTTTTTCCTTTTCCAGAATGTCATATAGTTGAAATCATACAGTATGTAGCCTTTTCAGATTGGCTTCTTCCACTTAGTAACGTGCATTTAAGTTTCCTCCATATCTTTGCATGGCTTGATAGCTCATTTCTTTTTAGCACTGAATAATATTCCATTGTCTGGATGTACCATAGTTTATTTATCCTTTCACCTACTGAAGGATACCTTGGTTGCCTCTAAGTTTTGGAAATTATGAATATGTAACATACATTCTTTCATTCCGTCCCGAAGTGACTCTAATAAATAGTATTCCTGATTTATAGATGAAGTAAAGAAGTGCAGAAGCTGAGTCTAGGGGTGATAAGAAGCTTTTTCAAGGACAGCCATTTAGGAAATTTGAGACCTGGAGTTTGAACCCTTATGTCCAATGCTCTTCCTTTTCTTTTTTTCCACAAACATGTATTGAGCGTCTGCTCTGTAGGGGATGCTGTAATACACACCATGGGTACACAAGGCTGCCTGTCTACAAGGAGTTTTCTTCTCAGATGCTAAGAGGATATATGTGCCAAATTTAATATGAAAGGTAAGATTTTATGAATTCCAGTTGGCTACTGCAAACCATGAGGAAAATGATGTGGTAGGACAGAGGGAGACGGATGTTGCTTCTGGCTGAGGTGATCGTGGAAGTTCTGCTAACTGTACTAAGCCATGACAAGTGACAAAGGGGTCAGAAAGTGAATGTCAGAACACTTTTTCGTTTGAAGTGACAAAAACCTAATTCAAAGCAGTTTAAGAAAAAAAAAAGAGAGAAAATTTATTGACTCACAGCACTGGGAAGTCCAGGAATGCAGCTGGTTCTAGGCAGGTCTCCATCCAGGGACTCCAATGATATTATTTTGCCTCTTTGCCTCTTTTGCCCTCTTTGGCACTGCTTTTCCCTACTGGGCGTTATTCCTCAGGACGATTCCTTTTGAGGGCAGGCAAGATAGCCTGGCAGCCCCAAACTCATGTCCTCCCAGTTGAGCAACACCAACAGGATGATAACTCCAGTGGGAAAGTCGAGGGGCGGATGGCTTGGCTTGGGTCATGTGTCCATCCCTGAAGCCATCACTGTGGTCAGAGTGGGTTATTCTTTGTGGAACATGGCCTGGAGGTGGGGTTACATTAGATCCCACCTGGATCACATGGAATGGGTGCCTCATAAGGAAGGGGGATTCTGTTGGCACAAGATGGTGGGAAGGGATCCTGAGGAAATCTAAACCCGAAGTGCCCACTACAGAAGACAGTCCTGGGAGGGGAAGCAGCAGATGCAAAGGCCCAGATGCAGCAAAGTATAATTCTGTTGATAAAGATGTGAATAGCACAAAATTGAGAGATATATTTGCAAGAGTAAGTTGGGGCCAAACTATGGAAGTCTTTAAGTGCCATGCCAGGGACCCAGACACAGAAAGAATGTTCCCTTAATCAAGCTCTCTGAAAAGGAAATGACTAGCTCACATCCCTGCCTTGCCCTCTCTGCTTCAGGTACACAGAAATTTTGTAATTCTTTGAACACTCCATGCTTTCTCTTTATTCCAGAACAGTATCTGCAGTTCTGTTTTCTCTTCCTGAAATAGTTTTCTCCTTTTCTGTTTGGGCCACTCCTGCTTGGCTATCATGTCTCACTTAGAGGTCACCGCCTCCAGGAAGCCTTCTCTGGCCACCCCCCACCCCCCCAGTGGATTAGATGCTCCGCTGGCTTTCTGTACACATACTCCATTGGACTGTAGATACCTGTTTACTTACCTATTTCACTAGCTTCCATGTATTCAGTGCTTATAATGAGGCAGGTTGCTAGTATTATCCTTATTTTACATACAGGGTAACTCAGCCAAAGAGAGGTTAGGTAATTGACCAAGGTTATACAGCCACAAAGTGAGGGAGCTGGAGTTTTTTTTTTTTTATTGCAGTAACATTGGTTTACAGGAGCTGGAATTTGAATCCAGGCACTCTGCCTTCAGAACTTTCTCTTAACCACTCCTGTTTGAGTATGTAATATTCAGGATTGTATTCCCAGGCTTAGCATCGTGTCTGTCTAGTAAATATCTGTTATTTAGGTAAAAGAAGGTAAGTGAGTGAAAGAATGGATGAAATAAGAGAGGGTAATGAGATCCCCATCGCTGGAGTTATTCAAGCTGAGGCCTGAAGGCTATCAGTGTAGCAGAACACATACAGCAACTGCATAGTTTAGAGTGCTGGGTTAGATAGCCTCCGAGTTTCCTTCCAACTCTATAATTTTTCACTTTAGGCAAAAGAGACTGAAAGCTTTTGAGCGATAAAGTGGCCAGCCGCACTTATCTGTGCAGGAAAGAACTCTGGCAGTATCACGTAAGGTGAACTGATGGTCAGTTCACCACCTCAATCCACTGGCGGCTGTGGGCTGGGAAGCAGGCTAGTTCTCCCCCATCATCACAAGACAATTACCTTTTCATTCTTGGCCTATCATTTGAGAAGTTCAGCCCTTCCAACCTGGACCCTCTTCTGAGCTCAGGAATAGAAATGAGGCCACACAGTGATTAGGGGAACATCATAGTGTGTTGGAAAGTGCCTTGGACTTGGAATCAGAAGAAGTGAGTTTGAATCCTGCCTCTGTTAGGAGTCTCAGTGTCCTCATCTGGAAAATGGGACCAGCAATACCTGCTCAGCCTATTTCCAGCCTCTTCACGTGGATGAACTGATGTGATGGATGTTAAAGTGCTTTGCAGATACAAAGCACAGTGCACGTGGAGGAATTTATGCATTAGGTGGTGGAGGTCATCAGTTCAGCTCCCTCCCCTCCTGCCCCCTTTCCTGGATCCTCCAAGAAGAGGGTCGGGTGGGGGGAAGCAGAAGAAAGGGCCACATTAGGAAGAAGGAGCAATTCCCTAGAAATGTAAATTCTATCTCAGGACCTTAACAGACTGGAAAATTGTTATCTGAAGACTGGACGTGATTTATTGAAAAATAAAAAACTCCCCCTCTACTGCAGAAAGCATCCTTAAAGATCTTATATATGATTTCATAAAGCTGCATAGCATCCTTTCAATTCCTTCCTGGGGCCAGGTGGGCCCAGAGCCCAGCATGCTGGTGAAGTGGAGGGGTGACCGAAGCTTAGAAGGAGAAAAATCCAATAACTCTGGCCCTGGGATAAAGGAACTCCGGGGATTTGAGATCACGGGAGCATAATTGGAATTCTAATAAAACAAGTTTTTTAGGAGGTGGTGTGGAGATGGAGGTGGTGCGTGGGGAAGTGCAGGTTCCCAAGCCAGCTGTGGGAATGGCTCCAAAAGACATTGTCATTGGACCAGTATTTTGCCGCCTGGAATTTTCCACCATACGAGTTTTCTTGTGGGCAGCTAGAGGCAAAATTGGGAAGGAAATAAAGTTTCAAAGCTCCCAGGTCCTTTGGCTGAACAGAACATTCACCGACGGTTGCCAAAAGCCTGGCCAGACCTTAGCCACCCTGGCCTCCACGTCTGCCCTTTGAAACTGAGAGCCTTTGAATGCAAGGTCTGGAAGGAACCTTAATGGTCATATAATCCCATGACATGAAAATGAGATGAGAAAGACTGTCCCAAAGCCATGTATCTGGAATAGAATCATGTGCTTTTACATCCAGAAGCTTAGAAGTCATCAGTCTAACATCCCTCTCTTCACAGAAATCAGTCCATCTCCCAGACAAATGACTGTCTGTTTTCTGTTTGGATGCATTCAGCGCAGGGAGCTCAGCTTCTCACGAGATAACCCAGTGCATTGTCAGACGGCCGTGCTGCTTGGAAAGTTCTTCCTTATATAAAGCTGAAAACGGACTCTGCATAACCTCTGGGGGGTACAGGGCCCCTAGTATTTTTTCTTTTGAGCAGAAGTGCTCTATCACCTTGTGCAAATCCCTTCAGCTCTCCGAGGCTTGCTTTTCTCATCTGTGCAAAGGGGACTCGGATATAATTACCTCCTAGGAGTGTTGCAAGAATTCAATGAGAAGTGTTAGAAAGCATTTAGCTTAAAACAGACCAGATGCTCAGGACACGTTACTGTTTTTATTGCCATCTGTGAAATGGGGATACTTACTCACCTGAGTTTCCGTCGGCATCACATGAGATACTATAAGTAAAGCACCAAGGAGATGCTGCTAAATCTGTTTCCTCTCTTAGCACTGTCCATCCTTCCCCATGATTACCTCTGTGCATGTCTTAGCTCCCATATTACACTTTAAGCTTCTCAAAAACAGGGTTCATGTCTAATTTTTCTCTGTGTTCCTCCCAGAACTTGGCCTTTAGTGGGACTTCTACATGTGTTGAATGAATGCAGGAAGTTCACGTGTAAACCTCAGTCCCGCATCCCCTCTGATGAGGTCCCACTCAGCATGCTTAGGTCAGAGGCTCGGCTGTGCGCCTGGTAGCACCCACGGCAACACTTCTCAAAATTCCCTTTCCTCCTCCTCAAGTCTCCACCCCTTTCATTCTCCAAAACCAAAATTCTTAAATACCCCAGTTTGAGTATTTTATTTTTCTTTCCCTCTTTCCCTGCCCCCACTTCTCATTATAATATAAATTGAAACTCTCTTTTGTTTCTCTTCTGCTGCCTATTAACTTGATGTTCCATTTACTTATTCATTCCTTTAATAAATATTTTGACAAGTGCTGCTCTGAGCGCTAGGGATAGAGCGATGAAAAAGACAGACAAGGTCCCTGTTCTCCAATGGAGCTTACAATGTAGAGGAGAAAATAAACACGAATAAATGATTATTACAATTTAATAAAATAATGCCTGTAATGAAATAATGTGATATTAATTTGGGTCAGAGGACAACTCTAGATAGAGTGTTCAGGGAAGGCTTGTGTGAGGACATATCAATTGAGTTGAGACTTGAATGACAAGGATTTAATACCATAAAGATATGGGGGGAGCATATTCTAGACAAAGAGAAAAGCAAGTGCGAAGGTCCTGGGGTAGGGATGAGCCTCTCTGTTACTTCATTGGGTCTCAAACCTGAGCATGCGTCAGAATCCCCTGGAGGGCTTGTGAAATTGCAGATTGCCGGCCCTACCCCTGGAGTTTCTGTTCAGCAGGTCTGGGGTGGGGCTGGAGAATTTGCTTGTCCAACCAGTTTCAGGTGATGCTGATGCTGCTGGATCGAGGACCACACTTTGAGAACCACCAAGTTAGAGAAACAGACAGTCAGCGTGGATGGAGCTGAGTGAGTGAGGAGGCGAGCAGTAGGAATCGAGGACCGAGAAGCAGTGGAGGCCCAGTCGTGTAGGGCTTTGTAAGACATGGTAAGGAGTTTGGATTTTCTCCAGAGGGCAATGGGAAGCCACAGGTTTTTGGAAAGGATTTTAGTAGAAGACTTACTTGATTTTTAAAATGTTACTGTGGCTGCTCCATGGAGAGTGGATTTCAGCAGACCAGAGCGGAAACAGGGGGATCTGATAGGAGGATGTTGCCGGCTAACAAGTGAAAAACCTCAGTGTCTTGGCCCAGGAGGGGCACAGGCAGACTGTTGGCGGGACTGCTGACTGCACTTAATATGGGGCGGGGCTCTCAACCTTGGCACCACTGACGTTCAGGGCTGCATAAGTCTTTGTCATGGGGCTGTCCTGTGCACTGTAGGATATTTAGCAGCATCCCTGGCCTCTCCCCACCCGATGCCAGTAGCACCCCCCGAGACGTGACATCCAAAAATGTTTTTGGACATCGCCAAATATCCCCTGGGGGAAGGAACAAGACCACCCCTGGCTGAGAACCATGGGTGTTGGGGATTCATTCATCTTTCTTTCATTCATTCTGCAAATATCTATTGATGCTAACAAGCATCCACGTGCTGTAATTGTAGTAGGTGTCAGGATACGGCTAGGAACAAAACAGAACAAGTCCGTATCATCAGGAGTTTGCGTTTCTAGCAGACAGAAGAGATGGAAGGAGACCGAAGGCCCCGGGGATGCAGCGGTGTTTGAGCACTAACATTCCCTCAGATCTGCACACAGAACTCTAACAAAGATGAAGTCTCCCTGGAGGGTGGGACCAGAGAGAAGTTGAATGTACGAAGACAACGTCCTCTTTAGCAAGTAGGAGATGAGGGGGAGGTGGGAGAGGAGAGGTGAGAGAAGATGGGAACACTTCCATGTTGATAATTTTGTCATACAGGCATGAATGAATTTCTGGAGACCAGAAATACACAATAACAGGAGGTCAAAATGTCACACCTCTCTTTCTCTGCTACTAGCAGTGATAACATTAGCACACCCACCCTGTGCCAGACACTGTCACCAACATTCTAGATGGATCATCATCTAGGGGTCATTTGATATCTTTTCTCCAGCTGAGAAAATGGGTCCAGAGGAGGCTACGTAACTTGTTCAAGGTCACGCAGCTGGTAAGGAGCATGGTCAAGCTTCCCACTTCCAAGCCTATGATATTTTCATTAAACTCAGCCACTAAGAACCATTCTTTTCTTCAGCTTCATGAGGCTGAGGGGCAGAGATCCGGGAGATGGTGGGGTGGGGATTATACTATCTTTCTTTCATAATTATCTTGGAGCAGAGAGTCAGAGAGAATCAGAGCAGGTGCCAGAGGAGCTGACCTCGAAGGCCGCGTCTCCTGAAGAGCCCAGGGCCGGCAGGCCATTGTCGTCAGTGGCATATTATTTCTAGTGCAATTATCCCGTCCTCCTCTTACAACTCTCTCAGAAGTTCCTTCCGTGATCATTAAAACTGGCTCTGGGCTGTGGCTTTGAAAGCGGCTGGAACCGCCCAGGGCTGGATCGTGTCCTCGTTAAGCAGGGACGGCCTTCCAGGGACTTCAACAGGATTTCTGCCTCGTTACAAATTGAGGCAGATGCGACCAGGCCATGCCAATTACAGGTGGACGCCTCTCAAAAGCGGTCGTTCTCTTTTGCTTTCAGAGATTCTAAGATTTCTGGCTCCATTTAAACTCAAAGGCAATCGTGTGTCTCACATGGTCTGTCGCAGGCCCGCGGGTCACAGAGCCGGAGCTGAGGACAAAGCAGGAACAGGCAGTGGGGAAAGGAGGCAGCATCGCACGGTGGTTCACCGACTTGGGGGTTGGATGGTCTTGGGTTTGTGGTCCAGCTCCGCCACGACTTTAAACAAGGCACTTGACCTTTCTGTGCCTCAGTTTCCTTTTCTGAGATGAACAGAGGGTTACCATGGGAGGTTAAGTGATATCACGCACATCAAGCACAGAGCACAGTTCCTAGGACTGGGCAGCACTAAAGGATCCTGTGTTCCTGAGGTTCTGGGGACACTCTACTGAGATCTGGACTGTTCCTTCCCGCGTCATGGGCAGTCGCTCACCTCCTAGAGCAAAGCAAAGGGTAGATGGGGGTTGTTAGAAGAGAGTCACCCAGTCCTGTGAGAGACCATGCTAGTCTCCGCTGGGCCTCCATTTCCTCATCCATAAAATGGGATGACAACGGTCATATTCACTTGTTCACTCCTGCGCTCATTCACTCATCGTGCCTGAGCTCTCACTCTGCTGGCTCTACCCTGTGACAGCCCCTTTCTTCGTGGAGTTCACACTCTGAAAGGGCAGCCTTATAATAAGCCATTAGGAAAGGAAACACAGAATAGATTTGTAGATTCTGATCAGTGCTCTGAGAGAATTAAGAGAGGAAGATGTGACACAGTACCTGGGAGGAATCTTCAAATAGGGTGGTTGGGGAATGCCTCTTAAGGTGCGACATTTGAGTGAGCCCTCACGATGAGAAGGAGTGGCTCTGAGAAGAATGGGGTTCCAGACAGTATTCCAGGCAGAGAGAACAGCATGCACAAAGGCTCAAGGTGATAAAGGGCTGTTGGGGAAGAGGTGGGGTGAGTGTCGTTGGGAGGAGAGGGAGTAAGCGGGAGGGGTGGTATTGTGCAATGATCCTGTAGGATTAAATGTGGTGACCTGCGTGAACGGTGCGTTATAAACTGTAAAGCACGGACCACAGGGAGTTAGGATGATCAATATGGCGAGAGAGCCTGCTAGGCCCAGCTGGGACCATCAGTCCAACGGGAAGATTAATATGGGCTGAAGGGTCTTGGAAGCTGGAGGAAGAAGGAAAAGCAAGCACAGAGGGATGAAGAAGGAGGGGCGTGGGGAGGAGGGTGGACGGCTGCTACTCCCTGGACATCCACTGTTCCCTAGGCACTGTGCTGAGAGGGTCTCTTCTCATTTCATCTTCCCAGCCACTCTGGGGGCCACAGATGAGGAAGCTAACAGTGGAGAGGTTTAGTGACTTGCTTGGGTCATAGATAAAGTTCGATTTGAACCTAGATTCTTAGGATCCCGGAGAGTGGGACTGCAGCTTTTGCAAGTTGCTGTGTGGGGACCACACTGCTTCCCACTTCAAAGCCGTGGCTCCTGTTTGGAGGGGGGATGACTTTCCCTGACAGTTTGCTCAGACAAGACACTCTTCTAGGAAACTGTGGAGGAGGCAAACTTAATTCAGGTGGCCCTCGGGGCTGACAAGGGACGTTGGTCCTGCTGGTCCCCAGCTGCCTTGGGGGACTATGTAATGATCATACAATTATTCCTGATTATTAGAGAGATGAGACATGAGGAATCCAGGACTCAGGTCAAAGAGAACAAATGTCCCAGCCTTTCCACTTCATCTTGTAACAGTCCACTAAGGCCTTGGCCTTCCAACAGGAACCTACTGCTTGCGAAATCTGATCCCCGAGATGTGGTGTCTTGTCAGGCAATCTCAAATGTACATCTTGTACCCAAAGAGGCTCTAAGAATCTCAGGGCCTGGAGGAACTTACGTCTTATGCCTGCATTCTGTTGACACACCTTCCAAGCAGGTCACTCAATTGGCTTGTTCAGTGCCGGTGATGGGGGTCTCACCACCTCTCTGGAAGGCTGCACATGATGGCCCTAAGGAAGTTCTTTACACTAAACAGAAACCCAGTAACTACCACCTGTTGGCCCTAGTTTTGCTTCTGAGAGTTCACAGAGCAAGTCTGGTCTTTATTCTTTGTGTTAACTCTTCAAATGTTCTTTGGAACCTTCGCCAGACCAAATAAGTCCAAGTGTTTCCATAACGTAGACTTGGGTCTCCCTACCATCCTGTTTGCAGGTTGGGGCTAGTAAAAAGAGTGATGATTCTGGAGTCAGAAGACCAAGGTTCAAAATCCTGTTTAGTCAAGTGTGAGTGTGTGTGTGTGTGTGCATGTGAATGCACATTTGCAAGCATTTATAGGGGGTGGGAGGGCGGTGGAAAGGGATCCTGAGCATCTGAGAAGCTATCAAGGGCCAAGATTCTACTCAGAGCTTCCCATCCAAGATCTAATCTCATCCTCAAAATCCTGTGAGTAATACAACTGTCTCTCCCATTTTACACCTTTACAGCTTCCTCAGAGGAAACTGAGATTCAGAGAGGTTAAACAACTTGCTCGAATCACACAGTCAGTGACAGTGCTTGAGTTTAAAACAAAATCTCTCTGATCTCAAACTCTAAAGTTACAGTTAAGATTACTGAGGGTAGGATTCTGCATCTGTAGGTGAGAGTAAATAATGATGCCTCCTTCTTGGATACTGGGACATTAAGAAGAAGTGGTACAGGGGAAAATCTTATGAAGATCCCAAAGCACTATAAATTTTACTTCTTTTATTTTCTTTCTGCTTGTCTCCATTCTCCAGAGAGTTAAGGAAATATTTTTGTTTTAGTGAAGTTTATTTTGGTTGCAAAAATAGATCCCAATTTTGGTTAGCTTAAGCAAAAAAGAAAATGCACTTAGGGGTCCAGGGGAAGCTTACAGAACCCAAAAGAATGAACCAGCCATGCCTCAGAATAGGCAAAGACCAGGGACAGTCTTTGGAGCTCAGTAGCAGGAATTCTAAAAGTTTGTTCTAAAAGTTTGACTTTAACACAACTCAATTGCAATGAATCCCAGTCTCTGTGTCTCAGATCAAAATTCCTGGTTCCTGCTAGAAGGATGGACTGGCCCAGCATAGCCAAGGTGTGAAGTCACATGGTGTAGACATCAGCACTGGGGACACACCTGAGAACTGGAGGCAGGTTGTAGGGCTGAGTAGTTACTGTGAGCTGGGCAGTTTGTCTGGGAGAGGTCCAGAAAGTGGTGGTGCCATGGCCGTCCGAGGCTCTCCTCATGGAGGTGTTTGACTTACAGTGAGCGTAGTGAATTTGTTTGTTGTTTACCTTCTACCGTAGCATGTAAGCTCCTTTAGGGCAGGAGGCATGTCAGTCTGTTCCCTATTCTAGTACCAGCTCCTAGCACGGTGCCCAGCATACGGTGCTGACTCCATCAATAAATGCAGGAAAAAAGGAACGAGTGTTTGAATCCAGACCCAAATGAAGTCACCAGTTCTCTCTTTCTCCTCCTCCTCCTCTTCAACAATTCATTCAACGGATGTTTATTGAGTGTCTACTAAGTATCAGCAACTCTTCCAAGTATTGGAATACAGCAGAGTTTCCTTTGGTTCACATTCATTCTCTCTCTCTCTCTCTTTCTCTATCTGTCTCCATCACTACCTCTTGTCTCTCCTTCTCTGCGATTCTCTCTTTCTCTCCCATTGCGGATAGACTTTCTTTATGCAGCAGGAAAGATGGCTATCTATGGCCACTGATACAAATATTTCCAACTTAATCACTTAAGAAAAAGCAAGAAACTTACCCTGCTAGTTAAACATTTTTTGGGGGGGAGAGGACTTTGATTGGGCCACTAGAGGACCAATCACTGGGCCAGAGGAAAGTGATACTGTGATTAGCTGGTCTGGGTCCCATAGCGGAGGGCGGAGGCAGGGCTGGTCCAAAGATTGGCAGCTCTGCTAGAATGATATTACTGGCTTGGAGAGTAGTAACTCTTCCAAGGGAACTAGAGCGACAAAACAACAGATGTCCACTCCATGAGCATCTGAAGGCAGGGCTCAGAGTATACACTCATCTTCACCGTCTCTCAGGATATGGATCCTTCAGTGTAATCAAAACCCTATCAAGAATTGATCATTGCAAGTGTTGCCAGCTATGGGCAGAACATTTATTTTATTTCCTTTCCTAGGACTTGGATAAATAAGTCAATTCAGCAAATATTTTTGGAGAAACTTCTATGTCCATGCAACGAGTGAAAAAAAGCAATAATAGTAATATGGAGGAGAGAAAAACCCCCGACATATGGGTAACCTGAATATGGAATATGTTATCGGTTTAAAGAAAACATCAGTTACAACGAATATCTGAGACCTAAGGAAAAGCAATCGTTTCAGAAGATGTGGAAGGGAGAAGGAAAGTGTGCTCTGGAGCCAGCTTGACTATGTTTTCTATCCCAGCTCCTCACTTGGTAACTTGGGCAAGTTACTCAGCCTCTCTGTGCCTTGGTTTGCTGAACTGCAAAATGGAGAGAGTAATTACCCCTGCAAAATATCACCTGCCTCAAAATATCACCTGGTAGGAGAATTAAACAAGGTAATGCACGCGATGCTTAGCATGTGCCTGAGACGTAGTAACTGCTCTGTAGTGTAGGTTATTATTTTTTTACTACCTGCTGGTGATGCGGCACAGTAGGTACAGACATGGGAGCAGAGAGTCCGGGCTCTGCCTGTTACAACTGTGTGACTTGGGCAGGCCGTGGAACTTCCCTTCCTTCTGTACAATGGAGGTGGCACGTCTGTCTTGGGACACTTAAGAAATGGAGCGAGTAGGGAGCTGAGAGGAGGAAAGGTTTTCCAGGAACAACAGCAGGGGGCTTGAGAACAGCCTGATGTGCACAGGTTTGTCTTTAGGAGACACAAGGAGTGGCAGGAACGAGGAGGAGAGACACAGAAAAGTCCAGATCACGGAGGGCCCTTTTTGCCAGCAGAGGTGCTTGAACCCCCATCCTGACGTCCGTGTGGACGCCCTGAATGCTTTTAGCGGGAAAGGTGGAAACAGAGTTGCCCTTGAGAGATCCTGCTCTTGAGGATGGACTGGACTCTGTGTGCCTAGAGGCAGGGGCTCAGTCAGGGAGTGCGATGGGTCAGAGCTGAGAGCAGGCAGAAAGAGGGCCATGGCAGCGGGATCGAGAGAAGGGAACAGCTCTGTGACTGCTAACCACTGACTGGTATTTATTGAGGTTTTACTGTATGCCTGAAATTCACTGCTCCACATGCTTTGCATATATTAAGTCATTTAATTATGTTGACAACCTAGTGGGGAGGTACTATTGTTACTTTTTTTTTTGTGAGGAGATCAGCCCTGTGCTAATATCTGCCAATCCTCCTCCTTTTTTTGCCGAGGGATAACATCTGTGCCCATCTTCCTCCACTTTATGTAGGACGCCGCCACAGCACGGCTTGCCAAGCAGTGCGTCGGTGTGCGCCGGGGATCCGAACCGGCGAACCCTGGGCTGCCACAGCAGAGCGTGCGCACTTAACTGCTTGCGCCATCGGCCTGTCCCTCTATTGTTATTTTTATGTTACAAATGAAGAGATTGAGGCACAGAGAGACTAAGAAATATTAAGGAGATAAAATCCACAGGACATGGCAAATGATTTGATGTGGGGTGAAGGAGTAGGTGATCCCCAGGTTTCTGGTTGGGAAGACTGGCTTGCAGCCCAAGCACCCAGGAGAAGGAGCAAGTTGGGGAAGGAGGTGGGAAGATGCTGAGTTGAGTGTGTCTGTGTGGAGGGCACCAGGGGCTTGTGTGAGAGGCGGTGGGACATCAGGCGGATGGATGCGTTGGACCCTGGATGTGGAGCACAGGGGGCTACGCTGCACGTGGAGGTCTGGGCTTCAACATTATTTCAGGAGTCATGACGCCAGGGGAGAAAAAGAAACCTTCTCTGGGAAATGTGAGGGGTGGTGAGGGAGGTAAGGCCTGAGTCCTGGAGCACGCTGACCTTCACAGATGTTTTCTGTCCCCCAAGTCCAAAGCCTGTTCCCTCCCCAGGGCCTGGACCCCAAGTGCGGGAGGGTGTGGCTGCCTGCGGGCGCTGTGCCTCTCAGGAGCTCTAACGTCCACTTGGGGGGATTAACTCTGGTTCACAGGTGAAATGGGAGATCAACCAATCCCTACACATTTTGGGGGAGAGGAATCTTGTGCTTGGGCTGTGTCTGGGGCTCCACACAGGTCCCTCCGTGAATCCTCTCAGCCCCCGGACCTTGAGTACTCCCAGCTTCCTGTCGTCTCCTCCTGTCCCTGCCTTTCTTTCCCTTCAGCTGCTCCTCTCGCCCTCAGTTTCTGTATTTCCCTACTGCTTTGCTTCTGCCGCCTCTGTCTTTGTCCCACGGTTGCCTGTCTCTCCACTTCCCTCTCTCTCTAGTTCTGCCTCTGTCTCGCCCCGTCTCACACTCTTTTTTGTCTCTATTTGCCTCCCTCAGTCTCTGGGTCTCTGCTACTTCTCTCTTTTGTCTCTGCGTGCCGGTTTGTCTCTCCGTCTTTCTCTCTGTTTCTCTGTGTCTCTCCCTTTGTCTCTCTCCATCTCCTTGTCTTTGTGTCTGTGTGGACCCCCCTCCTCACTACCTCCGTGTTTTCTTTCTCTCCTTTCCCTCCTCCCTCCCCCTCCTGCCTCCAGGAAGAGGGCAGAGATCACGGGGTAGGATTGGATGTCATTAAAAGCAAAAAAAAGAGAAAGGACTTCTTTTCTACTGCTTGCCCCTGGGGAATGCCTAACAATGAGAGACACTTTGGTGGGTAATCGATAGGAACAAGATGCAAGAGACATCTTTGTTGGGCAGCTGGCAGTTCCCTCTGACCTGAGCCCCTGGGAATGGCTGGCCCCTTGACCAGGCTCAAACAGAGTGTATCACAGTGGAGGGACTTGAAGTGTGGGCCCAGCACATCCTGACCCGGGGCGCTTCATTTCCATCACCTCCTCTCCCTCCCTCCCCTGCTCTCCTCCCCTTGATACTACTTCCCGAATATCATGAATAGAAAGAGATGCCGTAATGGACAGGGCATAGCTTGTACAGGGCATAGATTGTGGCCCGCATAGGTTGTTGAGTTGGCTAATAATCGGAATCTCTAGCTGAAGCAAGAATCTTAATCCTTCCAAACCCCAATTTCCTTATGTGTAAATTAGGGAGACTAATACCTGTGATCCATTCTAGGCTGGGCAGCCGGTTTTCTTTTTGAATAACCAATTAGGTCAGTGCCTCCCCCACTGAAGCTCCCACAGCATGGATCACATCTGCCTTTTTCAGATGAACCCTGAATCCTAGCACCAAGCTCACACGAGGTGCTTAATCAGCATATATGGTGTCACACACAGTAGGTGATCCATAAGAGTTTGTCAGATGAACGGACCTGCCTGCTTCTAGACCTGGCGTACCTGGCTGGCTTCTCCTTTTCTCCTCTGACTTCCGAAGTCACTTGAAGTCCTGGGGCTGGGTGGGCTCACTGAGTGAGAGTGTACGTAGTGAGATGAACACGGCTGGCACCCTGACCAGTCCCACCATCTAAAGGATGGACAAAGGAAAAGATATGGATATGAGGAGATTGTGTAGCCTGGGGGGAGGAGGGCAGCAAGAGAGAATAGAATCATAGAAGCCAAGGAAGGAGTGGGATCTAAGACAGACGGAATGGCTAACCATGTCCAATGCTATAGAAAGGGCATGCCCTAAAGAGGGGCCTTTGGATAAGCCAAGAGCTGGGCATCGCTACCCACTGAGCCTGTGCTTTCAGTGGCGAGACAGGCAGGAAGTCCAACGACAGGTGGCTAAGTCAAGCAGGTGGTTAGGTTTTGGGAGCATCAAGTATGAACTCCATCCTCCACTCCAAATTTTGGTGGAAATAGGGAGAGGAGAGAGGAGGTGGCAGCTTTCTTTACGGGGTAGCTGCTGTGGAGGGAAGAGTCTGCTGAGGAAGGGACGGCGTCAGCCTGGAGTGGGGGAGTGGGGTGGCTTTACACTGCGTCAACTGGCTGAGCTGGGACAATGTTGCCCTTTGCAGTTCTGGGTTAGAATCGGCCAACAGAGACATTTGCACGCGGTTTGGAAGGTGCAAGTGAGGCAGCGGCCGTTGCTCTCTGAAAGGCATTGTGGTGAAATGCTGCCATGGGGGTTCCATGCAGGGGGCAGGTGGACTCTAGCTTGTCTTTGCTCTTTCGTGGCAAGAGTTAGAATGCAGAAATGTCAGAAAATTCCAGCTTTCTTTACTGTCCTCAACTCTGTGCTTAGCTCTTCTTTCTGCCTGCCTGCCCAGGTCACCAACATCCATCCCAGGCCCACAACTAGCTGTTGTGACTTTTCCACCAGCTCTCCTTTGCAAACCCACTCCAGCAGCTGTATGTGCCCAGCTGCCCATATTCCTTTCTGAGCTCCAACTTGCCCCCGTTTCCGGTGTTTCAGGAGTGCCGGTGTGTGACTTTCATTTGCTCCTCCAACTCTCCCCTTTTGGGCCCTCACTTCCCTGTTTTTCCCACAGTTAGAGAATGTATTATTCCTACTCACAGAGTTTCAGCTTCCTTGATTGAACCCTGACTGATAGGGGTCGATGGGACACTTTCCTTTGATTGAGGGAAGACCCTAAAAGTAGGTGCAGAAAAGGAGTAAGCAGGTAGATGTCAAAGGAATTGAGTCACGTGGTCTTGAGGCCACATGAAGACATAGGAACCAGAAACTGCAGAGAGTGGTTAGGGTTTGGGTAGAGTTTGAGGCTTGAAAAGATTGGAAACGATCTTGAAAGTATGGTATAAAAAGTAGAATAAAGTGTTGAGAGAATCCTTTGTTGGACAAATCAAGGGGTTGGGAGGCAGCCAGGAGGAGTGTAAAGGGTAGAGGGCCAGAATTCAAGTCCTGGATTTACCCCTCACTGGCTCTATGGCCTTGGATAAGTCACATATTTTCCTCTCTATGCCATCATTTGCCTATTTGTTCTCTCCCCTCCTGTGCTCTGCTCCATATCTCAGGAAACCACATTTCCCAACTTCCAAATAGGCCTGGCCAGTGCATGGTACTCATAGGAGACTGGGCGAGGGAGAGGAAACCAGGACATCTGCCACCTGCAGCCCCACTGAACCTTCTTCCTCAAGGGTCCCTTCTGGCTGGCTGGTTCTTGCTCCAGCCAGAGGGCCTGGAAGTGGTAGCCATTTCATGTTTGTTACTACCCTAGATTACTGCTTCAGCTCTTCTGTCACCTGTGGAATGAGGTTCCCGTGTTAAGTTCCCTTTTGTTGGAAATACTAGGTGTGGGTTTTGTTTTCTTGACTGAGACACTCATCTGTCTAATGGCACTGGTGTTGCCTACCTGCCAGAGTTATCGTGAGGTGGATGTATCATCGTGGCATGAGGAAAAGGAAGGAAGGTAAGTAAGGGCTTCTCTGTTAACCTAGGCACCGCTCCATGGGGTAGCGACCACTGAGTGAATACCAGACACTTTTCATTCGTTTTGCGTTATTCTTACTCTCTGTATGACCCTGGGTGGCTTACCTCCCCTCTATGTGCCTCCGTTTCCTCATCTATAAAGTGGGGGCAATACAATGCCTACCTCATAGAGTGACTGGAAGAATGGGATGAGACACTGCACGTAAAAGGCTTAGAACAGGGTCTGGCACATATTAACTCCTCAGTAAGTGTTAGCTATAATTATTACAAATTTTAGCTATTATTGCTTTCTTATTATTATTTCACAAAAAGCTTGAGGAAACTGAAGATCAGTGAGGTTATACGACTTGCTCAGAGTTTCAGAGACAGTAGATTATGCGACTTGGTCTCAGGTGATCTTTCCCCTGCCCCCTTGCCAATGTTGGTCACGCCCCCTAGGATTGTACTTTGCAGGCACACGGCCACAGCAGCAGGACCTCCACATGGAGCCGCTCTTGGCTCTTTGCTCCCCGTCCCCCTCCCTTATATGGTTTCTATATTTAAATCTGGGTGAAACCAATGCAGGACCCTAAGAACAAGATGGACTCGATCCTGGTAATAAGTCCCCTGGGAGGCCCTGGCTAGCAGGGGGACAGCTGGAGGTCCACAGAGGAGGGCAGCCACTGGCCGGGGGTGGAGGTGGGGGATGTCTCCGCCTGGGCAGTTCCCTTCCTGTCTGCTTCAAGAGGAGCTGTGTGCATTCTGGAGGCTTTTATTACCAACAGGCAGTGCTCAGCTTGGCTCTCCCCTCCCTCAACCCCTCCTCAGCCCAAAATATATTGAGCTGTGTTGAAGGCACAGTATATTTTTAGCCCTGCTCTGGCCCTCAGGGAAATGGCTACCATGGAGAAGAGCCAGGGAGCTACGCAGAACTTTGCACCCCTCTTCTAGCACCTGCCCCCCAGCCTCCCAAGCACTCCTGCCCTGCAGGCAGCTACCGCCTCACAAGTTAAGTGTGTCAGGTCTGCTTCAAGGCTGGCATTGACCTAAACAACCTCCTTCGTGGTTCTTTGCAGACCAATGACTCTGTATCTTTGGAATTCAATTTATAGCCATAACCAGCTCTTCCCTCCCCTGCCCTCTCCTCCCTTTCCTGCCAGCACTGGGCTTACTACCAGACCAGAGTGGAGAATACAAATAATAGCAACAACGAGCCTGTGCAGGTTAAGCATGTTCGCGTCTGATGTCATTTGAACCTCTTGACAACCTCTGTGAGGAAGAAATTGAACCTCAGAGTAATGATGTAATCCATCCCAGGTTACGTCGTAGAAAGAGGTGGAGCCAGGGTTCAAACCTAGAGGTATCTGGCTGGAAAGCCAGAACTCTTAACCCTCTGCAGTGCTGCCTCTAAAGTCGTGAATGCTAATTTAGATGCTAAAGTTCTGGCTTGTTGGCTTCATAGGCAATTCTTACTGTCCTATAGCACTACATCAAAACAGAGTTTGACCAAACCACCAGAAAGCACATGTTTTCATTAAGGACTCATGACCCTCCAGTCCAGATCAGGACCTTGAAATGCTGTTGGGGTCTCCTATGCCCCTGCTGGAAGTACCATAAACGTTTGTTGAGTGCTTAATATGCACCATGCCCTTTTCATGGGGAACTCATTGTGAAATGGAGATTACTGTTGTCCCTTTACAGTTAAGGTCCTGTTTAGGATTACATAGCTAGTTAATAGCAGTTGCAAACTCCACACTTGGGCTTCTCCAGGTCTAAAAGTCACTTCAAAATATCTAGCTCTTCCTCCTGTGTCATACTGCTTCACATTCTTTAATGACTTTAATGGAAAATTGGAGTAAAGAGCCTGAGAATGCTTTTTAACACTTGTTGCTACGATTAACACCTGTTGACAACTAGGATTGTACTTATCTGCGTGTAATAGAGACCTGACCCCAGTGGCTTAAACAAGTAGAGGTTTATTTTTCTCAGGCAACAAGAGTCAGATAGATCATCCAGAGCTAGTTCAACTGCTAGAGCAACACTCAAACACCCAGTCTCCATCTAGCTTTCTGCTCTGACATCCTAAATATATGGCTTGGATATATTTGTATGGATATATTTGGATATGAAGATGGATGTCCTGTCTCTAAGCATTAAGTCTGTGCTCTAGGCAGGAAGAAAGGTAAAGGATAAAAACCGCATGTCACTGGAGTCTGTCCTTTTCTATTAGAGAAACAATACCTTTTCTGGAAACTCTGCTCAACAGACTTTTGTTTACATCCAATTGGCTGGAAATGGTCACATGGCTGTCTGTGGCTATAAGGGAATCTGGGATGTGAATATTTCTAACTAGGTTCATGGCCTCCTGAAACAGAATCCGAGTTCTGTTAGTATAATAAAGAAAGGAGAGTGGAGATGGGCAAGAGCTAGCAGTGTTTGCCACCAATTTACACTGGGCTGTGCAGTAACGGCCTCAATAATCCCTTACATTGATCCAGGCTTTTCATTTTCCAAAAGCACTTTCATGTGCATTATCCCTTTTAATCTCCCTCCAGGAAAACCTTTTAAAGTAGGTAGGGCATGGATTACCAGAAGTCATGCAGGTCTGACATCACATTTCCCATTTTATGAAAGAGGAAACTGAGGCTCAAAGGGGTTAAGTGACTTGCTCAAAGTCATAGAACTAGTGAGTGACAAAACCTGGAATGGATCCAGTATTCTGGGACCCACTGTGACTTTGGATAAGTCACTTACTTTCTCTGTTTATCATTCACCCACTGAATAGCAGTAATAACCCTACCAACTTCATAAGGTTGTTGTGAGGACTCAATGAGCCCCAGGGCCTGCCTATCTTAAATGCTCTGTAAAAATGACAATAAACATTTTATGGACTCTAATACATTTTCCTGATCATCTCCAAAACAAGTTAGTATCTTTTCTCCAACTTACCATTTCTCACTAACCTCGGGTATAGAATTTATCAAACTATTTACACGTTTTACCCATACACAAGGGATACATAATCCCCATTAAACCGAGAGGTCCCTGAGGGCTTGTTTTGGGGGAACCTATTTCTTAGGGCTCGCGTTTCACTAAGGGGCTTCTACATCATTTCTTAGGAGGAAAGAACACTTAAGTACCACTTCTATCCTAACTCTTGACCCTTCACTCATCCCACCCTATGGAAGGATAACTAACTTCCTCCCTTCTTCCCTTCCTTCCTTTGTGTTTTTGTTCAATGATATGGGAAAATTTCTTCTTCTTGATTGGAGAGAGTTAATATGTTATAAACCACTCTTTTGGGTGCAAGGCAGGTACTATTTCCCATATAGTTGGCTAAGTTTCCATCCCATAGACTCCTTCTTCCCCCGGATCTCAGGGCTAGACTTGGTGGTAGGAGTGGGAGACGGATAGGAGGAAGCCTGATTCTGACATTTGATCCACGTATTCTACCTATCAGGCATACAGCACCATGTGATAAGCATTGGTTCAAAGCATAAACTGTGTCTAGGAGGACAGCATTCTAACTCTGCAAGGTGTCGCCCCCAAGTTGGTGCCTTAGCTGCACCTTTAAGAGCCTTTCCAACATTCTATCAAGCCAGCAGCTTTGGATGGTGTCTTATATAGTAATATCAGTGAAGCTCGTGGTCATGTGACATGACTATTGTCTTACATCTATTGACATAAAATGGGTGCCTGGTTCCAAGATTATATTATGCAGGATCCCACAAATCCCTTGGGTAGTGGTACAGGCTGAAATACTGCTGGAAAGAAAGGCAAAATCATACCTGGAATATGTATCAATCGTAGTTAGAACAAATCACTTCCCTTTCCAGAATGGAAGAAGACTGATAACAATTAACTTGCCACCGGGTAGCTGGTTAGTCTACTCAAGACATGGTACCATACTGAATGCTCACATTTGGTCTCTGCTGTTAATAGGTTGGGCATTCAGCAGCAGCAGTGACTTGGTCAGCCTTGGTGAGAGGGGCCCTTGCTGTGGGTCATGGCCTTCACTCTTGACACACAGATACTTGGTTTATGAGTCCATTGGGCAAGTACTGGAGTGGCTGAGGACAGAAGCTTACTGCCCTCCCAGGATGAATTTTCCTGCCCAATTTGTTGTTTAGTGTATTCTCTGTGGTGGATGCTTTCTCGTGGACATTGATATGAGACATCCAAGTAGAGCTGTTGTGTAGAAGCAGTATATTTTCAATCTGTGCCAATATATGAAGTTGACCCATTCTGAACAAGCCTGGGTTGTCGTCTACTCTGTTGGAAGTAGGAATTCCCCAGAAAAGCCATAAATGCAAACTGAGGAAGAAATGTTGGTGTAACAGAGGAGGTTACATAATTACTACAATAAATATGAAACTTCATCTTGGAAAGGACAGGAAGTTTGCCTATGGATATGAGCATTAGGAAATTGTAGCTTGCGAATTTTTGTGAAATGGTAGATGGGGGATTATTTGAATTGGATGCAAAATTTTACACCAGATATGGATGAGTATGGCTCATAACACAGGCAGTGAAATGAGGAAGCTGGTACATATTTGAGGTGTGTACGTGTGTACATTTTGTTTATTCCTATGTGGCTTGGTTCTTCTAGGTGTTCTAGTTTGCTTGTGTTTCTTACGGGACAAAATCACTCATAAGCAAACATGAAATTCCTGTTATGATTAAATTGTCCCTGATATATCAATCACATTGGAACAAATTTATGTTTTTAAAAGAAGCATTATAAAAAACAACTTCAGTTATGTAGCAGGCCTGGAATCTTTGTAAGATTTATTTCCTGCCATCTGGTGTGCACGCATCATATGAGGGCATCTAGGTGACTTGCCATTTTCTGCTCTGGAGTTCTGATTAACACGAGATCATCAATATAGTGGACCAGCACGACATGCTGTGGAATGTCCAGATGATCAGCTTACTTTCGGACTATATTATGTCAAAGAACGGGAGAGTTCACATAACCTTGGGGCTACTTTATGAATGTGCACTGCTGTCTGTTTCAAGTGAATTACCCTTACTAAGACAGTGACTCCTCATCTTGCCTGCTGGTCTCTGGACACAAGGAGCCCAAAGTACCCAAGCAGCAGCCACAGTTTATACTGTGGGATTTTTGCTGCATCCCTTGACAAAAGTGTGTCTTCTTGCGGAACTAGGACCTCTAACCCTCAGAGCCCAGAGGTGTGGGGATGGAAAGCACAAAGTCCCACAAGGAGAGATTGGGAGAAATGGGAAAGTGGCCATTCCTGTTCTACTCTTTGGTTCCTGAATCAATACATTTTTCCTCTTGGGGACACAGAGCCATGTAAAAGTATTTGATTAATGCCTATACTACATTCTGGAGGATGCTCCCCACACTCGTAGAGTATTGCCTTTGAGTTGCTGCTTTAGCTATGTCATTAGTAGGCCATTCCAATGCTCTATAAGGCGAGAAGCTTCTGGTATGTAAAGACCAATGGGTCCCTTAGTCATGGGCCCACATCTGTGCCTTCTTTACTCTAAAGTGGATCCCCTGGTCTGGCACAACGATAGGTGGAATCCCATGCTGGTGGACCAAACGCTAAGTCAGCCCTTGGATCATGGAGCTGGCTGAGGCCCTGCAGGAAAGAAAGCCAAACTGATACCCAGAATAAGATATCTATCACTGTGAGGATGAAACCCTGGCCCTTCCAGGACGGAAGCTGCCCAGTGTAGCCAACTTGCCACCAAGTGGCAGGTTGGTCTTCTTAAGAGCTCAGTATTGATCTCTGTCACTGGCAGGCTGGACATTTGCCTGTGGCATTAGCTCATAGCTTTTGTCAGGCACCGTCAGGTGCATCTACCACCAGTGAAGGGAATACTCAGTGCCAGCCAGACAGTGAATGATCTGGCTCCAAAAACTCATCCTATCTTCTACTCTTTTGGACCACTCTCAATATCAACTGTCACAAGTTGTAGGGCCAGGTCTAGGGTGAGGCAAGTGAGGGGCCTAGGGCACAACATTTAAGGAGGTCCTTGGTCTCGGGTTAGTGCGAGTGCAGGGTCAGCGCCTGAGTGGGTGCCTCCTTGTAGTTTGTGCCTTCTCTTGCCTTCTCCTAGGACTAGGTTTCTAAAGTTGACGCTGAGATGGAGTTTGGATTGCAAGATCAACGCCTGTGAAAAGGAGGAGGAGGGGGGAGGATTGGGCAGAGGGAGAATTTAAACAAGCCTTAGCCAACCAGGCAGGGAATTCTGAAGCAAATACTGTCCATTAGAGTTGTTCTGCATTTGGCAGAATTCATAGCCTTACCTCATTCAGTCATCAGAGACATGCAGCCCCAGTAAGGGTATGACTTAGGTGAAGCAGCTCCTTGCAGCTAAAGTGGATCCTGAAAGGACCAGACAGCCCCAGCCTCTCTCAGACCACACTCCTCTCAGCTGGGCAGTAGCCTTCCTTGACGGGGGATCTGGGTGACATGTCTCCAGGTCTACTATGACTTTCTTGTGGGCCTTTTCTCTTTACCTCTGTAACTTTGAGTTCTGTTGGTTTGGATGTCTTCGTTTCCATTAGAGAAATGCTTCAACCAGGGGACAAAACAATCCTCTTATTTGTTTGGAATCTCTTCATGCCATTGAACCAAGAAAAGAAGGGGATTAATGTCTTGATTAGAGTAATTGATCTCCAAGGGGAAATTGGTAGGCTACTACGTAATGAAGGTAGGAAGGACAATGTCTAGAAGGTAGGGATTCTCTGGAACACCCCTTGGTAATTGCATATCCAATAGTAAAAGTCAATGGAAAATGACAGCAACCAAATTAAGACAGGACAAATGTTTCAGAACACTCAAGAATGAAGATTTAGTTCACAATGTCAGGTAAAGAACCCAATCAGTTTCCCTGAGGACAAAGGAAACAAGGAATAATAAGGAAGGAAGAAGTTATAAATAGCAACTATGACCTTTGACCAGTTAAAGAAACAAGAATGATAGCAGCTATGAGGATTTTCTTCCTTGTTTGTTATGAATACATACACACACTCATATACACACCCATGCATATAAATATACACATGGTATTTTCTTCTTTCTCTCTCTCCTCCTTTCCTCTTATTATTTTATATAAGATTGATGTTGGTGATTAACATTACAATGTAGTGTTTAATTTGCAGACTATTCAGAAGTAACTGTGACTGAGTTTGAGAAGTAAGTTCAAAATTATGTAGAAAGGTGGATGCAGCTGTTGAGTGGTCAAAGGGATGGACTGTGCCACTTATTAAGCTATCACTGTCTCTCAGCTCCAGACCTACCATATTTTGCTCTGTTTTGCGGTGCTGGGACTGGGATTGTGAAAATGCACTTCTCTGTTGTTAGCTGCCTTCCTGCTGGTTTCTGCCAGACTGGAAGGCCGAAGGAGGGAGGACTCCCTGCTCCCCGCTTGTTTGCTCTTCCTCTCACTGTCAGCCAGGCAATTGCTCATTACCCTGGAAGCAGTAATTGGTTCCAGTAGCAGTTGGTTTCAGTTTTCGACCTCTCTTCCTACTCCCAGGGCCAATCTCTCCATTCCTCCTCAGAGGTACCAGGTCCAGAAGGGCCATGCTCCTTTCCTTAGAGGATTGAATCCCAGTTCTAGCATCACAGAGAAGTATATTAAAAGTGTGTTTGGAGTAGGGAGGGAATGGCTTAATAAACTATGCATTCTATTTCTGAAAACTTTTCTCAAGTGTTTGTCTTTCAGAAATACAGGCATACCTCAGATATATCGCAGGTTTTGTTCCAGACCACTGCAATAAAGCGAATATAGCAATAAAGTGAGTCACACGAATTTTTTAGTTTCCCAGTACATATAAAAGTTATGTTCACACTATATTGTAGTCTACTGTGTGCAGTAGCATTATGTCTAAAAGAACAAGGTACATACCTTAATTAAAAAATACTTTGGGGCTGGCCCAGTGGCATAGTGGTTAAGTTTGTGCATTGCGCTTAGGCGGCCCTGGGTTCATGGGTTCGGATCCCAGGCACGGACCTACACACCACACATCGTGCCATGCTGTGGTGGCGTCCCATATACAAAGTAGAGAAAGATTGGCACAGATGTTAGCTCAGGGACAATCTTCCTCAAGCAAAAGAAAAAAAAAAAAGAGGAAGATTGGCAACAGATATTAGGTCAGGGCCAGCCTTCCTCACCAAAAAAATAACCAACAAAACTTTATTGCTAAAAAACACTAACTGTCATCTGTGCCTTCAGTAAATCATAATTTTTGCTGGTGGAGGGCCTTGCCTCAATGTTGATGGCTGCTGACTGATCAGGGTGGCGGTTGCTGAAGTTTAGGGTGGCTGTGGCTATTTCTTAAAATTAAGACAACAATGAGGTTTGCTGCACCGATTGGCTCTTCCTTCCGTGAGTTATTTCTCTGTAGCATGCAATACTGTTTGATAGCATTTTACTCACAGTAGAACTTCTTTCAAAATGGGAGTCAATCCTCTCAACCGCTGTCGCTGTTTTATCAACTAAATTTATGTAATATTCTAAATACTTTGTTGTCATTTCAATAATCTTCACAGCATCTTCACCAGGAGTAGATGCCATCTCAAGAAACCACTTTCTTTGCTCATCCGTAAGAAGCAACTACTCATCTATTAATGTTTTGTCATGAGATTGCAGCAATTCAGTCACATCTTCAGGCTCCACTTCTCATTCCATTTCTCTTGCTATTTCCACCACATTTGCAGTTAACTTCCTCCACTGAAGTCTTGAACCCCTCAAAGTCATCCATGAGAGTTGGAATCAACTTCTTCCAAACTCCTGTTAATGCTGATATTTTGTACTCTTCCTGTGAATCACAATGATGTTAATGGTATCTAGAAAGGTGAATCCTTTGCTGAAAGTTTTCAATTTACTTTGCCCAGATCCATCAGAGGATCACTATCTATGGCAGCTATAGCCTTATGAAATGTATTTCTTAAAAAATAAGACTTGAAAGTCAAAATGACTCCTTGGTCAAGGGGCTGTAGAATGGATGTTGTGTTAGCGGGCATGAAAACAACATGAATCTCATGTACATCTCCATCAGAGCTCTTGGGTGGCTAGGTGCATTGTCAGTGAGCAGTCATATTTTGAAAGAAATCTTTTTTTATGAGCAGTAGGTCTCAACAGTGGGTTAAAAATATTCAGTAAACCGTGTTATAAACAGATGTGCTGTCATCCAGGCTTTGTTGTTCCATTTATAGAGCCTAAGCAGAGCCGATTTAGCGTAATTCTTAAGGGCCCTAGGATTTTCAGAGTAGTAAATGAGCGTTGGCTTCAACTTAAAGTCACCAGCTTCTTTAGCCCCTAAGAAGAGAGTCAGCCTGTCCTTTGAAGCTTTGAAGCCAGGCATTGACTTCTCCTCTTTAGGATGAAAGTCCTAGGTGGTGTCTTCTTCCGACATGAGGCTGTTTAATGTACATTGAAAATCTGTGGTTTAGTGTAGCCCCCTGCATTAATTATCCTAGCTAGATCCTCTGGATAACTTGCTGCAGCTTCTACATCAGCACTGGCTGCTTCACCTTGCACTTTTATGTTATGGAAATGATGTCTTTCCTTGAACCCCATGAACCAACCTCTGCTAGCTTCAAACTTTTCTTCTGCAGCTTCCTCACCTCTCTCAGCCTTCATAGAATTGAAGAGAGTTAGGGCCTTGATCTGGATTAACCTTTGGCTTAAGGGAATCTTGTGGCTGGTTTGATCTTCTATCCAGACCACCGACACTTTCTCCATATCAGCAATAAGGCTGTTTCACTCTTATCATTCATGTGTTCACTGGAGTAGAACTTTTAATTTTCTTCAAGAACTTTCCATTTGCATTCACAACTTGGCTAACTGGTGCAAGAGGCCTAGCTTTTGGTCTGTCTTGGCTTTAGACATGCCGTCCTCACTAAGCTTCATCATTTCTAGCTTTTGAGACGTGTGACTCTTCCTTTCACCTGAACACTTAGAGGCCATTGTAAGGTTATTAGTTGGCCTAATTTCACTATTGTTGCATCTCAGGGAACATGGAGGCCGGAGGAGAGAGATAGAGACAGGGGAATGGCCGGTCAATGAAGCAGTCAGAACACATACAACATTTATCGATTAAGTTCACCACCCTATATGGGCGCAGTTTGTGGCACCCCAAAACAATTACAGTAGAAACATCAGAGATCACTGATCACAGATCACCATAACAAATATAATAATAATGAAAAAGTTTGAAATATTGTGAGAATTATCGAAATGTGACAAGAGAAACAAAATGAGCAAATGCTCTTGGAAAAATGGTGCCAATAGACTTGCTTGATCAGGGTTGCCACAAAGCTTCGATTTGTGAAAAGCACGGTATCTATGAAGCGGAATAAAGCAAAGTGCAATAAAATATGGTATTTCTGTAATTCCTTCCTCCCGGCTCATAAGCCTGCTGACTCTAGAAAAAGGGCAAGTTTCTGCCTCTAGACATATAGCTCCCTATCTTCGCTCTTAATAGAGGCAGAAAATACTCTGTCCCAGCACGGTTCTATGGAAAGCCCCAGGGGCTCTCCAGGCCTAGGAGGGAAACAAGAGCCACCCCTGAGGGTCCCCAGTGCAGCAACAGAAGAGAACAAGAGGGTAGAAGAAGGCTGGATGCCATTACTCTCAACCCATAGTCTGAGACGTGAAAGTGGGGCGGCCGTCCATGCTGACCTTTCTTTCCAGCTGTCTGGTAGGCTTTTCCCTGGAAAATGAAACTTTCCATACTGTCTATCTTAATTATGCATGGACACAGTTGATTTGCATATCCAAATACTCAGGGCTATGGAGCGAACAAATAATTGCTGCCTGGTGGTTGGCTGCAGAAGGATGAAAAAAAGGGTAAGACTTGCAAAGTCCCCTAGCCTGTGTAGCGCTCCGTGCTGATCAAGCCCCCACTAACTAAACTGTGAGGTTTGCAGGACTGGCTGAATTCAGTTGTCTTTATTATTTTTTTACCATTATTCTTACCCCATTACCAGGCCACACCAGCAGTCTCCCTGTAGCTTCACATACTTCTCGTTGCCCCTTGACTTAGCCTATCAGAGAATAATCTGGTGGATAAAATCTGCCATGAGGTAATGAGAGGCCCTTGGAAAATCTCTATATTTAATTGAGTCTTAATTTCCCCACTTGCAAATAAGGAATTTGGACTAGATGATCTTTAAAGACATTTCCAGCCCTATAAATTTTAAAGGTGTATATTATGGACTAAATTGTGTCCTTTCAGAATTCATATGTTGAAGCTCTAACCCCCAATAGGATGGGATTTGGAGATGGGGCCTTTAGGAGGTAATTAGGGTTAGATGAGGTCATGAACATGGGGCCCTGGTCTGATGGGATTAGTGCCCTTATAAGAAGAGATACCACAGAGTTTTTCTCTCTCTCTGCTGTGTGAGGACACAGCAAGGAGATAGCCATCTCTGAGTCAGGAAGAGAGATCTTATGTGAAACTAAACGCCACTGGACCTTGATCTTGGACTTCTCACCTCCAGAACCGTGAAAAAATAAATGTTTGCTGTTTAAGCCACCCAGGCTGTGGTGTTTTGCTATGACAGCCTGAGCTGACTAAGACACTGTGATTCTGCCTTTTTCCACAGAGTGAGCTGGGCAAGCTCCGTCTCCCCCTTGCACTGCGGTTTTCTCACTGGTAAGTGAGGAGGTTGAATGAGACTAGATTTAAGGTCCTTTCCACATTTGAAGTTCTCCGATTCTAATTTACTCTTAGATGTCACTGAAGGAATGCATTGCCCCTTCTAGGGATAATTTCAATCAAAGAGTTGAAGTAATAGTCTTCACTTCCTCCCCCTCCCTTTCCCCTCCTCCTCCTTCCCCTTCTTTCTCTTAACTCCAAGGGATAGAAAGCGAATTTGAATGTAATCAAAGAGAGGAATTTATTGGTCTAAGGAATCCAAGGAATGGTCTAACTACCAACATTCAGGAAGGACAGGGATGCAGCAGGGTCTCAGGGATTCTAGAATGTTGGCTCAAAAGCCAGGAAGACCCATCGCTCACTTCTGCTCTTTTCTGTGTTAACTTCATTTGTTCCTACTACAAGTCAGTGTTTTCTACCCACAGGATGAGAGATGTACTGGGAAACTTCTTGAGATTTATCCTCTGCCACTAGGAGGGACCAACCTTGATGTTCTGGGTTTATATTTCAAAAATGCCAGAGAAGAGAGTTCTTAGCCCAGCTTGGTTCTGGTGCCACCTCTGGACTAATCGGCTGCAGCTGGGAGCCAGAGGAATTTAAAAACCAAGTCTCACTTAGTATCCATGGAGCCTGGGGCAAGGCAGTTCCCAGAGTAAGGGAGCATGTACACGCTGGTTCAACATTCCAATGGAATATGACTATCATAAAGAGATGGGTTTTTAATGGTGGGATTTTAGGCCACAATGAAGAGGCCACAAGAGTGGGGCTGTTGGCCTCAAAGGTTGAGAACAGCTGAGGGGCAGGTAGGAACTATAATTCTCTCAATTTTTTTAATGAAGCAACTGAGGCTTAGAGAGTTAAATAACAAGTAAATGGTAGATCTGAGACTGAAACCCAGAGAGTCTGACTTTAAAGCTCGTATTAACCTCTGGGTTAGCATGTCCCAGAGCCAGATAGTGCCTGCCACTCTGTTTTCATAAGTACTTAGTAGGCACCGTGATAGGTGCTGGGATGAACAAGAAAGACAAGGTCCCTGCCCTGAAAAAACAGTCCAATAGGGGTGCAAACAAGCATGTGGGTCATTGCACTACAGTGGGGTTTTGTGGACACAATGACAGATTTTCTTTAATGGTCTGATCTGTAGGAGAACAGAAAGCACCTAGTAGGGGCACCCCCAGACCTAGCTTGTTGAGGTGAGCCCTGGAGTTGTTCCTGTCTAACCACATACCCTGACTGTGCCAACTGGAGAGCCTCTTGGTACTGCAGAAGCAGCAGGAGGGCTGAGGCTGTGGTCTGAGAGAGGTCTCCTTGCAGATCAGCGGCCTCAGCAACGACGATGGACACCAGGCTTCAACAGTGTCTGTAGCATCTCACTTTTTAGGCCGGGAGGTAGGTACATGGGCATTCATCATGTTTTCTAAATCATTTTCTACATCTGACATATCTCAAAATTAAAAAAAAAAAAACTATGTTGCAGAGGAATTTCATGACATGCAAAAATATTCACAAAATAGTTTTAATTGAAATAAGTCTGGTTACAAAGCAATTTATTCAGAATAATTCCAATTTTGGAAAAAAACATAAAAAATACCAACATTATTTACCTAAGTGACAAGATTTTGAGCATTCTTTTTATTTTGCTGTATTTCCAAACATTCTGTAAGGAATATGTATTGCTTTTATAATCGGAAATTAAATTGCTACAGTTCCCAGAGCGGTCAGCACTCTGACGCCTGAGGTCCTCTCAGGATGGATTTGACTTTCCGCCAGCCACTTGATTGCTTCTGTTGCGACTTGAGCAACCCCCTTCTTGCAGTGTCTCTGAGTGATTCTCTGTACCTTTCACAAAATCTTATCCTCTCTGTCTTCTCTGCTTGAAGGAGTTCAGCCCCGTGGCTGTGGAAGGAAGGCTATGTTTCTTCCAGAATCTGTAGTGGAAAGCAGGGTAAAGCAGATATAAAGATGAAAAGCTGCAGGATAAGACGTGGCCTCAGTGCTTCGTGCTCATCGTGGATCCATATAAACATAACGTGCCCCTAAGTGTGCAGAGACGGTGCTTTACGGCTTATAGGATGCCTTTCCATCCACACACGTTTTATAGTCACAACAACAGCTTGCTGTTCCCACAATAAGCTGCTATTTCAAGTTCCTCTGACCTTGCATTCACTGTTCTCTCTCCTCCACCTCTAAAAATTCTACACGGTTCATCTGAAGTGCCTCCTCCTTGAAGCCTTCCTTTGAATCCAGGCAGAATTAATCCCACCTTCCTCTGTGCTCCCAGAGCACATTGTACATACCTGCCGTTTTCATAGGTAGTTTACAGTAGGTATTGGAATATAGCTCTGTTTTCCCCACTAGAACATGACCTCCACGAGAGTGGGAGTAGAGTCTTATTCGTCTCTGTGTACTTAGCATTTAGCACCATTCATGGCCCAGAGTAGATGGTCAACTTGGTTGACATGATGTAAAGCCAAGCAAGGTGGTTAAGATGACCTCCATTTGAGAGAGGAGTAAATGAAGCTCAAAGATGGATGAGTCACCTTACCTAAAATCCCTCAGCTCCTAAGTGATGAAGTTGGGATTTGAACCTAGGTTAATTTGACCCCCAAACCTGTGCTCTTTCAGCACCAAGGTTAACAGTCATTTCCATTATCATCACCATCATCACCATCATCATCATTGTCATCATCATCTTCCCAGTGACAGCATTGTTCCACGAACATAAGAAATACTAGTTGAATGAATAAATGTACCACTGCCATCACCATTATTATCACTCTCCACCTGTTCCTCCCTAATATAATTCCTCTCTCATACCTCCCGCCACAAGCATGTGTTGACTACTGGAGCATGCCAGTACATCTTAAGTCCTTTGTATCTCCTGTGGTAACTAGCACAGTTCTGACGACAACATTGAACAATGGACTTCTTGACTTGACTTGTTGGACTTCACGTTCTAGAACGAGGAACTGTCCCCCAGCTGAGAACTCGGCACACTTTGGGCACATAGGTGCACAGCTTGGCCATATACTGAAGACAAAGCTGTCACTCTTCACATCTCCAGCCAATAATTTAAAGTTAGTGTGGGATAGTGGAAAAAGCCCTGAACTTGAGAGCCAAAGCCCTTGGTTCATGTCCTTTTTCCTTGACTTGCAAAGTAATTTTGGACAAATCCCATTATGTATGTCTCTGAGTCTCTTAGTTTCTTCATGTTTGAAAACAGGAGAGGTAATATTTCTGACTTCCTTCACAGGTGCTGTATGAAGGCTTACATAGGATCATGTGTGAGAAGTTGCTTTTCACTCTGGGAAGTTGTCCACGTGGGCAAGACCTTCATGTTATTAAAAGTAGAGGGAATACAGTCGTGGGCTAATGAAACGACCTATCCTCTCCCCACTCCACCCAATATTTAGCTAAATCCTCCATCTTGAGCTCACTTTCCTCCCTTCAGAGCCATCCTAGATCCCAGCATCCTCTGACTCTGTGTGTGTGTGTGTGTGTGTGTGTGTGTGTGTGTGTGACAGACAGAGAGAGACAGAAAGGAGAGAGGGGAAAAAAGGCAAGGAGACATAGCCATATTATTCTGGAATTCTGCAAAGCATGTCCAAAGGAGATCTTAGGATTTGACTTGTATGTATGAGGCTCTTATTTGATGGTGCTATTTTAAACAGTTCTCAGTTGGGAGGCTGGCAGCTCTGATTGCTTTTCAAAGCCCTGTCTTTTATCACCATCCTTTTCTTCATGCATAAATCCAGGCAGCATCCTCACCTTCTGTTTCCTTTCTGTCTTTGAGTTGAGAGTAAGCAAGATGCAATTTAGTGGCTGGGCTGGGGAGGGGACTGGGTTGCTTCAGAGACCTCGTTGGTTTAATTGACTTGTTTCCTTTTGGATGAGTCATGTTAATTCTGAGTTGTTTTCCTTTAACTAGATCGTGGTGGTGCTTTTTTTTCTTGTTGTGTTTCTTTCTTTTTTCTTCCCCCCTTGTCAAGCACAATCAGTATTGGTTCTGATGGAGCATAGGCCTGGCATTGAAGGAAATATTCTTTCTCCTCTTTCCTGAAATTAGAAGGGGGCACTCCACACTTGGCTGCAGTTGGATAATGGCTGAACTTCCAAATTTCCAGCTGTTCTCATCCCCACAGTCAGGCTTTGCCAAAGCTTCTTATCCCCACGTTTTCCTGCTCCCCCGCCTCATATGCACAGAGGTAGTTAAGGCTCCTGTGGGGTTCCTTTCAAACAGGTGTTTACATTCTTAAATTTCTAATCTGGATATTTCTGGAAACAGGTAAACAGAGCCTTTGAGTTCAGCAGAAATGTCTTAGCAGCAGGGAGTGGGAAATTTACCCACAGAATAAAAGACTGAATTAAGGTTTGGCAACTTTATGTCAATAGAGGAACATAAGAAACTGTTGAGTGCAGTGCCTGACGCCTAATTTGTCTCATAAATGTTTATGGGTAGAAAGAAAGGAAGGAGGATGGAAAGAATTGAGGGAGGGGAGGGGGGTCATCTCCTTTACTGGCTCCTTCTCTACCTGCTCTTGATGGTGGATTTCATAGGTCTCTGTCTCAGGCAACCTCCTCTATCTACCCATTCTCTCTAGACTCCTGCTCCTCAAAATGAGGTCTCCAGACCAGCAGCACTGTCATCAGCTAGGAGCTTGTTAGATATGCACACTACCAGGCCCTGCCCCAGACCTGCTAAATTAGAATCTGCATTTTAACAAGCTTCGAATGCCCATTAACACACCTAGTCTTACAGCATCAAATGCATTTGCTGGTGACTCCTAAATATGCTTCTTTAACCCTGATACTCTCAGAAACTTTAGATTCATGTATCTAAATGCCCACTGCCTACTGGACTTTCTCACATGAATGTCAACAGGAAGTCATCTCAAACTTTATATGACTAAAAGACAACCCTTGACTCTCCACAATACTTCTCTATTTTTCCTCTTCCCCAGAAATGGTACCACCATCCAGAAGTGTACATGTTATTTTTAATTTCTCTCTTTTCCTCACCCCCAGCATTCAATTTATCAGCTAGACCTGTGCATTATTCTTCTAAACACATACTCAATTTTGCCGCTTCTTTCTACCCTCACAGCTGTAGACCTAACCCAAGCCACCAACCATTTTTGGTTTGAATTACTATCCATTTCCACTTGTACCTTATACAATCTATTTGCCAAAAACCTGTGGGAGAAATCTTTGTAAAACATGCATCTTGTCGTTTCCCTGCTTAAAACTTTCCAAAGGCTTCCCCTTTCATCTAGAATGTAATAAAAAAAAAGTCTTTACTTTAGTGGCAAATCCCATGAGCTCTTTTGCCTACCTGCCTCTCTGATCCAAACGTGTATCAATTGCCCCCATTTCTACTCTGCTCCGCCCACACAGGCCTTCATCTTAGGCTTTTGCAGGAGCTCTTCTCACTGTCTTGCGTGCTCTTTCTTGATCTTAACATACTGGTTCTTTCCTTGTTACTCAAATCACAGCCCAAATGTCTCCTCCTAAGAACAACCTTTCCTGATCACATAATCTAAATTTGCTTCAGTTACTTTCTATCAGAGTAATCTGCACAGCACTTGTCACTGATTTTGTATTGTTGGTTGTTATGTATGCATGCATATATTTTTTTTCTTTCTCCCCTAAGATGTAAGCTCCTTTTGAGCAGACTTTGCTTGAGTTATACCAGGCATAGTGTTGTGGTGCACAAACAGGCGAGGTTTCTGCTGATTTTAGACAACATATAAGCCAATACTATCGTTTTACATGTAGATTATCGAATAGAACTTTTCTGGTTGCCCGGGATTGACAACTAGAACACAAAGCAGAGGTCAGAGGGAAACCAAGTGCCAAATGAATGAAGGCAGACACTCCTTTGAGGACTCTGGAAACCTCAGCCATCATCCAGGTTCTCCCCCATCTCCATCTATTTATACAACCTTTGCATAAATAGAAGACTAGGAGGAGAGGAGGATGACCAGGTTCAGAAGTTATTCACTTGGGAGGAGAACTGTGGCTTTTTCTTTTCCTTCCCAATGGATGTTCCCTCCAGCTAAGTAAGGGGACCTCCAAGAGAATTACTTAACAGAGACAGGGGTGCTTTCAAGAAGGGGATATTGGTATCTCATTTTGGGGTGTGCTGTTTATTGTTACAGTGGAGCAGCTGATGTGACCCATGCCTATCCAAGCAAGGTACCCACAGGACTCTGCATTTGCCTATGATAGAGGCACCACTTGGTTTCTTACAATACAGGAGCTATTAATAGCAACCTAGAGTTATTCAAGAATAGAGGGAAACAGCCTTAGATGAGATGAGCCTTACACCATAGCATCTTTCCCTGTACCTCATCTTCTCAGAGGAGGAGGGGAATGAAGGGGAAAAGGAGGTGTCCAGGGAGTATACAAGCCTTCTCTTTACCAACAAGTTCCTGATACCTAGGCCTGTCTAGGGCAGAAGTGAGAGGAAGAAGTGAGCATCAGACTGGGATGCGATAACCCATCCAATCTGGACTGGGCATTTCAATTCATGAAAGTAACTAGAAAGCCCAGAGGTCTGTCAGACATGTTATTAAGGGACAGAGTCATCAGAGCTTGAGAGAAAAGAGTGATGGGAGAAAAATAAAACTCTTCCTTGGTTGCATCACACCAAGTTCAATCTGGTCAATAAACCAGCTACAAATTTCCACTGATAGACCACAAAGTGTACAATCTATCTAAAGATAATTAAGGATCAAACAATATAGCCTTCTCATTCACATTTGCCATTGTATGGAAACTCTGCAATAGAACTGTTCCACTTTATAGATGGAGACTGGCCAGTGAATTTGGCTAAAGGCTCTTGGTAGGGTTGAGTTAAGGAGAGCTGAGTTGTGTGTTTGCTTCTCTGTTTCATTTTTAAGCTTCTTTGTAGTCTGTATGACATCTCCCTGGCAACCTGAGAGCGCTTTAGATCAGAAACCACTTCTTTAGTTGTTTTATAATTTCTTATCACCTAGAACAGGACACAGGCGACACTCAATAACCATCTATTGAGTTAATCAGGAAATGAATTCATAGATTCAGTTTGATTCTTACACCTAGACCTTGACCAAGTGAGTTTTAGATGAAAAATCAACTAATTTAGGATGAGAAGGTTAGGGCACAGATTCCAATGATGCTATTCCTCGGTTGTCTGAATTTGGGCAAGTCACTCATTTTTCTGATCCTTGGTCTTCTCACCTATAAAATGGCAGTAGCCATACTTGCATCACAGGTTGTTGTGTGGCTCAAATGAGGTAGCATATACGAATGCATTGAGCACACAGCAGTTATCCCAAAATGTGTTCTTGAAGCTGTAGACTCAAGCACAATCTTCCTGGACTCTACCCTCCGTGACTGTTTGACAAACGTTCCCTCCTCCCTCTTTTTTCCTCCTCCTCTATGTCCTTCTAGATTATAAATGCAGGCGGAATCCACCCTCTCAGACACATAAGAGACACGTGTGAGTAGGCCGAAAGACCTTTAAGAAAAGACCAATATTTGCATATCTATTATAACTACTGACTGTTCGACTTGTTTCATTACAATTTCTATTTGGATAATATGTAAGGTCAATACTGTCACTGTTCTGGAAAATTCATTTTTTATTAAAGCAAAATGCACTGTATTTATAGAGATAACACCTTAAATGCTACCAGAGAAGGCTCGCCAATTACACTGGATCCCTTGATGGGGCAAGTTTGTGTGCTCCATGTTTTATCATATGTTACAAGAAGAGGGATTTTTGCCTGTGTTGATGTGTCTCAAGTGTTATCTCCTGGCTGAACTTGAATAGGGCTGACACCTTGACCATCCTTTCTTATAGACCTGGGAGCCCTGAGATAACCATACTGAGAAAAGAAAAGAAAAACTAAGGAAGGTTTCTTGTCTGCACCTCTACATCAGTTTGCTCCCACTGCGCTCCTATCAGAGTCTCCCTGTGAGCTGCCGCTGGTCCCGCCCATTAGACCATGTGCTGTGAGATAAGAGGCACAGCGTCTGGCACATGCCAGAGGCTCGATAAATATTTGTTGAATGACTGAAAATGAATGCCTGACACAAAGCAAGAGCTTGGTAATCGCCTGTTGAATTGTGTTTCTCTTAACGAGATAAAAAAGCATCAGGAAGGAAAAGTACACACAGACTTGAAGCCAGGATTTCTTGAATTCAAATCCTGGTTTTTAATCACTTACTAGATATGTGGCAATGTATTTAGCTAAATGAAAGTCAGTTTCCTTTTTTATTAAATAAGAGAAATACTCGTGATGATTATCCTTTTACAGTTCCTGGCACATAGTAGATAAAATGTATTATAATTCCAATTCCCTTCTCTTCTTCCTTTTTCACTAACAAAGAAGAAAGTAGAATAGCTGATACTTTTTTTACTTATTCTATTCTGCCCGTGTTAACAAATATAATTAAAATATGGAAAATCTTTTCTTGTATGTGTTTTGTGGTATTTTCTACAGAGGCTTGACTTCTGTTTTTCTTTGTTTCCCCCTCCACTAATTTCAAACTCAATAAATCATTGACCAGCCTAGTTCTTTTGGTATAGTGAGGTCTGGAGTTCCTAAAGGAGGCTCTTAGAGAATACTAAAGTCTGTGAAGGCACCACTGTCAGGGTAGCAGTGGAGTTCTCTGTTATTTTTAATATGTCAGGAGGCCTAAGGGAAACGAAATGTTTATGTGTTTTAAGGTTTCATGTGCTAACTCAAATGTCAAATCTATGTGTGTTTGGCTGGAACAAAATCAACTCAAAATTGTAACCTTGGTTATCTCCTGGTGATCCAAACCTCAATCTTTATCGTATTTTGAATCATTAAAACAACGGGAATATGATTTACTTGCACCTTAAAAATGAAGTTTGTTTGATGAACTAAATATTTCAAAACATGGAATTCATGAAGTGGGCATGAATAAAGAAAGGGCTTTTGGAAGAAGAGGCAGTGGGCTTTCCTAGCGTGATCCGGTGCTGCAGCACTGCATAGCTCCAGGCCGTGGTGTTTACAGAGACTACAACACTGAACGGCACCTCCTGGAATCATGCAACGTGTTGGTCTTGGTTAGGCTCATTTGTTCTGATGGTCTCTTGTTACTGTGCTGGGATGAGGTAGAAAGAGCAGAGTTTGGAGAGTTAGAACTGGCAACATTAGCTGTTGCCCTCAACCAAATCTCTAAACTGAGTCTAAATTTATTCATCTCTAAATGGTGGTTCCTTTCTCTACAAGTGTTAGAAGTGTACCTGATGTCTGTTTACTCAGAGTCTGAGCACATTGATGGCTGACTAATTTTACTTCTCCATCAACATTTTTCAATCTTCAATATACATTTATTGTTATCGATAATAGGAGGTCAGATCACAGACTTAATTTCAGGTACGGCACTTTGCAGAAGACATCAGCAGGTAGACTCACATCGCCACTTCCCTAGGTTGTGCCTCCAGCACAGGTGCATTTGGAGGAGCCAGAGGAGGTGTCTGGGCACAAGAGGAAAGATGGGGGTTTCTGGAGAGAATCAGTGCTTCCTGTGTGCGTCCACTGGAGGATGTGCTTTCCAAGAGCTATCACAATAAGCCTGTGAGTTAGGCTAGACTGAAACATGTCTGGGATACGTGGGTGCCCTGGGCAGGCCAACAATGTGACATCCCTTCAAATTGATAGATTTAAAAGAGAGGCTGGTGCTATAAGGCAGAGAAGTGGAGAAGAAGAACCAGTGACAGGAGTGGTCAGTAGATCCTCATTTGTCCTGAGCAGTTCAGTAGTTCCCCTCTGGCCCTTAACTTGCCTGCCCACCCTACTGGCTTCCTCACTCACTTCCTCATTTCCAGGAACAACCCTGCAGTTAGCTAGACTCACCTCTTTAGAAGGGTGTTCATCCAGAAAGACTCTTAGCAGTACCTTTAGGGATCTCAACAGCTCCACCTCTTCCCAAAGAAGATCAAAATTGACTTTCCTGTCTTGGACAGCGCTCTACTTTACCAACATTCTGGTCAATCTAGAGTTCTCTTGCTTCTAGCGGGGCCCCTGTTGTCTAGTGTGGCCCCTGCTCTCAAAGTTGTTGCAGATGAGAGTGAGAGAGCCAAGAGCTATTTCAGCCTACTACCACTCTTTGAACTTTCTGGGCTGTTTCTTGTATTTGATTCTTTGAGGGTAGGGGCCATGATTGTGTGTGGGCTTATGCAAGAACCCTGCTTAAGCCTAAGGTGTTAGTCCATTTCTTTAACAGGATGTCTGTTCCCTTGTAGTGCTCACGTCCAGATGTGGAGATGAAGAACTTCTCTTTGGACAGGGCTCGGATAGATACTACCAGCAATTGCTACCAACAACTTTCCCCAATGGGCACTGGCTCAGGCCCACTGGCCTGTGTCCTGGGATGTGGGAACATGATTCAGGTATGGGCACCAGAGCAATGACTCAGGCACGGAAGGAAACCAGACTGGGTACCACTTCATGGAACTAAGGGAAAAACAGGGGCTCAGGCTCAGGAGCAACCCAAGAGCTCAGATACTCAAACCAAGACCAAGGTCATAGAATGATCAGCATCCTAATGTCATGTGCCATTAAGCTTCTGGGCTCACGGATTTCTCCTGAGTAGGGACAGTGTAAGTTTCCAAAGACTTGGGTGAGGCTAGGACTGCAGGTTGGGTACAAGGTGCCCCCTTTGAAGTGAGGAAGCTCATGGGGTGGGAGCCAGACACTCTTCTCACTCAGAACTCTTGTGAGCTCACCTTCTCCATGAAACTTCCCCAGATGAGCTGCAGCCGGCCGAGCACTCCAATCTCCCTAATGACATTTTGATGATCTAAACCAGGGTCAGGCACCTTTGTAAAGTATCTTACCAAGTCTCCCTTTGTTCATTCTAATTCGGGGTCTGAAAATCTTTCAGGAGTGGCATGCCAAAGATTTCATTTATTCACTTTAATTTAGGGTTTCATGTGCCAAAAAAACATTCCAGCACGTGTAAATTTCCCTTGTAGGGTGAAGCAAAAATCACGATGAAACCACACCATTCAAATCACAGAATCAAATTGTTGCATTATTGAGTCCAAAGTCGTCATTTTAAAGGTAGGGAAACCGGGCCCCGAGAGGACAAGGGTGTTACCTGAGGTCTCACAGCTAAGTTGGGGCAGACCCACACCAGTGCCCATGTTATATTCAATTTTCTTTTTACTATATCACTGTCTGTTTTTTAAAAGCAACTTTGAGCCTCAAACTATAGAGCATCTGCTATCAAAACCAAGAAAACGGAAACCTGAAACAAAATCAGCGTTCTTTTTGGTATTTCCAGACATGGATTTCTCCAGCATTTAGAGACTTCTAGCCCCTCGTGATTTACCCAATCTCAAGGGAAGGCTTGTGGTTTGGGGGGAAAGAACACAGACTTCCTTGAAATCTCATAGACGGAGTTTAGATTCAGTTCAGCCACTCTGTTTTGTAATCTTGAGTACATTGTTTAACTTTTATGAGACGAAGTTCATTTAAAGGTAAATAGGGAAAAACAATAACCTCATCAAGTTGTCAGGGGGCATACTCGTCAAGGTTTTGTAGGAAACAGAACTCACGCCAGGTGGTTCTATAAATGTAATTTAATATGAATTGGTCACAAATTGCTAGAATGACCAACACAGCAACCTGGGGAAGAGGAGGCGATCTCAGGACTGGAAAGTGCGAGAAACCACTAGACTAGAAGCAGCGTTACCAGAGCCCTGGAAGCAGAGCCCAGTGCGAGCCAGGACCTTGGAGGATGGCCATTCCTAGGGGTAGTTGGTCAGGACCTGGAGTTACTGGGGACGCTGCCCGGCAGGAGCTCAGATCATAGTTTGAAGGGCTGACTGTAGGAAGCTGGAGCCTGGAGGAGAAACAGCCACTGCTGTAGACTCTGCCCAAAGCCAAGGGGGCAAGGTGAGAAGCTCTGACTTCTCCATTCCTCTCTCCCTCCGATCTCCCTCCATTGCTTCCGATTGGCTAAACTTTGTGTTTTGGCAAGAGAGCCTTGGACATGGAGTTGGCAGAGGTTAGCCTACCCGTGATAGAGAGTGGACCAGGGAAGGGTAAGAACGGATCAGAGAGCAAACAGGAGTTAGGTGATTTCCTGCATATAAAGCACCTAGCATTGTGCACAGAGGGTGGTTCTCCTCCCCCTTGTGACACAATCCATGTGCTCCAGGACACCTGATGAAGCTTCAGAGGATTGTCCTTTCCGGCTGGCTCTGTCCTTACCAGAAATATTTTGGTCTGGATGTGGTAACTGTCAACCTCAGCCAAGGTCAAGGTAGCTGGGGCTGGCTTCCTATGTGCACCCTATTCACAGCAATCATCATGATCATCATCATCATCCCCTATGTTTTATAAAGTGCCTTTCTGTCACATATTTAATCTTCAGAACAACTCAGTGAATCATATGTTGAAATAAATGATGAAATTGAGGCACAGACAGGTTAGGTAAGTTGCCCAAAGTCAAACAGTTAACAGGTGACAGACTCAAATTTGAATTGCAGTCTGACTCTAAGTTTAGTCCTTTCATCTATAGACTGCTGTCTGCTCCACCACTGTGCCTACTGAATTCTTGAGTTTTAAATGTTTTCATACATGATATTTCCTCTTTTCCTTCTGACAGGCAGTTGTTATTATTTCCCCTTATTTTTACACAAAGATATTGAGGTCTAGTGAGATTAAATGACTTGCCCATTGTCACATAGCTCATTAGTAAGAGGTTTTAGGACAGGAATATTATTTGTAACGCAATGAGCTTCTCATCATTAGAGCTAATCAAGCTAGTGATCGTATGCCTGGATATGGTAGAATGGATGCCTACATGTACTTGATGATTGGAATGAATCATTACATTTCAAAGGGCTTTCTGTGGAACCCCAAGTTTCTGAGGAAGGTTCTTTATTCAGAGAAGCTCCATTTTCATGTTTCCTATATTGAGCTGCCATGTGAGATGTTACTTGCAAAAATGTTTCCAATGCTTTAAAACAAAAGCAAATTGACTTTACTGACTAAATGACCTTCAAAGTCTTTTTTTCAGCTCTGATTCTACAACACCATGAATCAACAAACACCCACACACAGTGCTGTTGAAACTGCAATACAGGGGCCCTATGCAGAGGACAGGATCCTCTCATAAAATCTGAACAACCAGCTATTGTGAGTCCAGTGGGTGATGGCACAGGGCCCTTCATATCCTCTTCTAGCCAAGGAAAGTTCTGATCAGGCTGCAGGCCACCTGCCCATTCATCTGCAGCAGGAAATGGATTTAGCGTCTGTAAGGACCAGACTCCCATATTTATCATCCATTTAGGCCTAATCAAAATGTTTTCCATTTCACCGGGTACGTGCAAAGGGCTCAGAGGAGGGTCTGAATGATGGCAGTGGGGCCCCTTTGCTTTCTCATCACTGAGCTGCAGTTGTTAAAAGTCCCATTTGTCCTCAGTGTCTCACTCAGAGCTGAGAAAGGCAATCTCTCCTGCTCCTCTTCCTCTGCTCCCTAGAAGCTGCTATGGGCAGCAGCAGAAATCCATGGAATTGACCTGGGAGGGGAAGGGAGGAAGGGCAGATTGTGACCCCAAGGAAGGCTAAGGTCAGAGGTGAAGCTTAGAACTGAGAGATAAAATGAAACTCCTAGTGAAAGCCTCCGTGGATAATGAGGGGCTGCAACCTCCTGGGATGGGGGAAGGAAGGGGAGGGGAGGCCAGAGGTCCTCTTAAGCAAGGGAGGAGCTTGGGAAGGGGCTTGGAGTATCTCTGGTCCCTTGGGTGAGGAGGAGGTGGGGGAAGGGACTGCTGATTAGAATGAAAATGTGACAGTCATGTAATGCTTCCAGTTATGCATTCTTTGCCAGGATGCCAGGAGGAGGTACTTGACAGCCCCCATTAGAGGAGGAGAAATGGAGGAAATTAAGCATTGTTTTGTTAGGGGAACCCTCAAGACTGGGGGATGGAGGAACTCCTGCTGGATTCATTACTGAGGGAGTACTGTTTTCATGAGAAAAACAAATAATGTAAAAATCCCCCCACTTTGATGCAGCAAATTCTGATTTGGATTACACTGGGATGAAATATCCCTGTGTGGCTCTCAGTACCCAAAATCAGACATAATTCTTTTATTTTGCAGGATGTTATAGGTGGCATAGGGATGGTGGAAAAGACAGGAACCTGCCATTGAGTTTGATTCAGCTGGGAAGTGGGTTGTTCCAAGTAGTGGTGAAATAACATTACTGAGATAGGCTAAGCGATGTGGTCTTTGTTTCAGGGTGATGGGGAGCCCTGAACATCTTTTGATCAGGAGAATGACAAGATCAGAACTCTACTTTTGAGGATAATTCTGACAGCCCAGTGGAAGGTGGGCTGAAGGGGCTGAATGGGGCTTTTTCTTCTTTTCACTTCATTGACGAGTAAATGCATCTATTGGATGCCACGCAGGGAGGCCCTTAGAAGCCAGTCTCAGTAGTAGCATAAGGGGAGGATGAGAGACCCAGCTCGACTGGGGAAGGCTAGTGAGAGGATGGTAGAGAATTACAATATTTTGAGTATTCAATGAGAGCCTACCTTGTGCCCAACACTATATATATATATGACCTCATTTAACCCTTGCAACCATCCTGCAAGATAGATGTTAATATTCCCTGTTACAGATGAGAAAACAGGCTCAGTAATGTTAATTAACCTCTCAACATGACTTTAACCAACACACACAGTCTCATCTGCCAAGACAATAAAAAGTCTTTCTCTTCAGTCCACTCACCTCAGCCTGCCATCATTTTTTCTATCAAGACACGGGGTTTTATACCCAGAAGGGGCTTTTTAGATTATCTAGTCTTCCTTCTCCATTTTATAGAAGAGAAGACGGAGGCAGGGAGTAGAGGCAGAGACAGCTCAGGTCTGTGTTCTCTTGATTCTGCCCAATAGCCACTCATCCTCAGTTGTCAATACGAGCCCTCCTCTCACTGAAGCTCACACCACACTCCCAACAGATAGGAAACTGACTTACAGCGATTATGTTCCTGAAGCGGTTCAAGACGAAGTGATTGTCAAAAATCTCATTGCATTTTTTTCCCCACTGAGATACCAATTTCATCTCTCATCCGTTTTATCTCTGATGCTCAATGATCTTCCTTAATCTTTGTCACAAGAGGCACTTTCTTTAATCACCTACTGTGTGCAGGAGGTCCCTTCTAAGCATCAATTAATTTAATCCTCACAACAACCTTAGGAACTGAGCAGAGTTGTTTTGACAATTGAGAAAACTGGGGCTCAGAGAGGTTAAATAATTTGCCTAAGGTCACACCGCTAGGAAGTGGCACAACAGAATTCAAATTCAGGTTGGTTTTATTCCAAAGCCTCCCTCATGAAAGGGGCCCTCCTCCTCTTTTCATGCCATTTCATTATGAAGCAAACATTCTGCGTGTCTACTACATGTCAGATACAGGGACAAGCACTAGAGACTTACACCAAAGTGAGAGACTTGTCCTGTGCCTTCACTGAAACTCTAAAGGAAAGACAGAGGTTGAACAGTCATGTTTTTATTCTCCTGTCCTTAATAATAGACAGAGCACTTGTGTCCACAGCACTTGACAGTTCACAATGCATTTTATATTCGTTATCTTAGTACATCCACACAACAACTCTGAGAAACACATAGTTTCTGTCCCTTTCTTCATGTATGGAAGACAATATGGGAAATGGAGTAAACAGACTCATAGAGGTTGGGTGAAGTGTGTAAGGCCACACAGTTAGTAGTGCAGTCTAATTGCTTGCCCACTGCTCTTCACTCGGCACAACATGGATTTTTTCCTTCCTCTCTCCTCTCAATTTTTTGTCAGCAAAACCTGACTCTTCCTTTTAGGTCTGTTGAAACTTTGTCTATAGTCTCCCTTTTAGCTATAAGCTGACATCTTATTCTTCCTCACTCTAAATCATTGTCTATATTCATGCTCTTCAGACCTGTGATTCCTTGTGTGGTCCTATTTTCTTCTTTAGGTTTTATGTGACTTGAATGACCCTGAAAACCATTCTGCTCCATTTCAAAGTGTGAGCCTAAGGAACTAGAGCGGGTCCTATAGTGCATAAAATTTTCCCTCCTTCTCCTTTTCTTTATCCATCCTTTCAACCATCCATCCATCCATCCATCCATCCATCCATCCATCCATCCACCTATCCATTCATCTATACATTCATCCATCCATCTACCCTCCCACCCTCATTCCTTCCCTCCCTCTTTCCCTCCTCTCTACCCTCCCTCCATTTCATCTTTTTTTCCTCCCTTCCTTCCAATATCTATACATCCATCCACTCCACAAATATATACTGAGAATCTACTCTGTATCGACACTGATCTAAGCACTAGGAATGTAGAAGAGATCAAGACATACAAATTTCCTTTCTTATAGATACTATAGTAGGGAAGACAGAATATAAGAAAACAAATAAGAATTTCAGATAGTGATGATTGCAATGAAGAAAATAAAATAAAATGGTAAGGTAGAGAGTGACTGCAGGATGATGCTTTCCTTTGGGTGGTGAGGGAAGGCCTTTGAGATTAAGGGACATTTGAACTGTAATCAGCTCTTTCAAGATCTGGGGGAATAATTTTCTAGGCAGAGGGAATAGGAATTGCATAGGCAATCTTCTGCCCACTTGCACTACCAACTCACCAAGTTAAGATTCACTGGACTCTGCCAATATTCTTAACAGTAGAAAATGTGCAAGGATCCTTGTGACTCAATCCTATTTTATAGAGAAGATGATGAAAGACAAGTGTTCACGAGCCTTTCTCATGATCACTAGGGTTGAGGGTTGCAGAGATAACATGAAATGATCAAAGGGAATGAGCAATGGAAAAGGAATCAGGGGGCCTGGGTTCTGAGTTCAGCTCTGCACTAACTTGTGGGAACATGCATAACTCATTTTTCCCATGAAACTCTGGTTTTCTCAAAAACAATGAGTAGTTATAGAATTTTAAAGTGACACAGAAGCCAATGTGAAAAACAAGCAAAAATTAATGCTGACATTTATTGAGTGCTTATATCATGCCACGAATTATTCTAAGTGCTTTACATACAACAAATTTAATCTTCTCAACAACCCTACGAGATAGTACTATTATTACCTAAATATTAAACACAAGAGACCCAAGGCACAGGGCGGTTAAGTAACTTGCCCAAATCCCACAGAAAGTAAGTGGGGGACCTGGATTCAGAAGCTAGGCAATCTTATTTGAGTGCCCCAGCTGTTAAGCCCTACATAATGATCCTTCTATTGAAGAGCAATAGAGCAGGCGACCTGGTTGAAGTTGAAGTCAGGAGCCCTGACTCTCCTCCCCTCCATTTTGTCTTCTTCCCAGAGATATTCCCCTGGACCCTGGGCTCTGTGAGACACAGTTTGAAAGTCTGAGGACAAAAGAACAGTAAAGGCTCTTCCACCCTTAAATCTTGTGGTTCCAGGAATAAGCAGGCCTCAGATGGCATGATGAAATGGGATTCTAGAACCATTTCTCATCAGAGATCATGAGTGTCCTGGGAAAAGGATGTGATTAGGGATGGGGCACATGCGCTGGCAAAGCAATCTCATCTGCCCTGGGATCACTTGAGATTTGCCGGAAGGGAATTGATGTCTGACTCTCTCTCTGATCCTTTTGTGAAGCAAATCTGGGAGGGAAGAGGGAGCATTGAGACCAGGACATACTGGACTCTCCCTAGACCACCTCTACTCATGTTTTCTCCTCTTTCATCCAGCCTAGATGCAGTTCCCTCTCTCCAGTTTTCCAAATTGACACTACTACACTGTTTCACATGGACCAAAGGATCCTCCTTTCTATCCTGGATGAAGAGAAGACAAATTTTCTTAGTTCCACTGAAGTGAGGTTGCCAGGAAGTATTGCTTAGTGGTTAAGCTTATGGATTCTAAAGTCAGACTGCATGGATTTAAATCCCATCTATCTGTATCATAGCTTCTGATCTTGAGTGATTTTTAACCTCTACAGTCCTTAGTTTCCTCTTCATAATGGGGACAACATATTAATATGCTTAACTCATATGGGTTGTTAAAAATCATTAAAAAATTAAATGTGATAATAAGTGTAAAACACTTAACATATTGACTGACATTTGGTAACTGCTCAGGAAACAGTTAGTCTTTTTTTTTTTTAGTGGACCACATATTAGACAGGGAAGGAAAAAGTGATACTTATTACTTAACACAGAATCCTTATCAAAATTTAACTAAAATTTGATGCCAGATGGGATTTGTTGGTCCAGTTTATATTTATTTCATTTATTTTAAAGAAACATTCACTGAATATTAATAATTACCCAGAATTTGGCCAATGTGGAACATACAAAGAAAAAAACATGATTCTATCACACCCGTCCCTTGTTCTTGCTTTGATCTCATACTCTGGCATTTCTCTCAGTCTTTGGGTGTATTCCCCATGCAGTGAGGTAGAAAGGGTACCAACCTCAGGGTCAACTCTGTGTTTGATGATTGCATGACCCTGAGGAAGTAACAAAACCTCTTTGGGCCTCACTTCACCCATCTGTAGAGTTTTGGACTAGCTGATACCAAAAATCACATCCAATACAAAGATTCTATGACCCTATGATTCCCTTAAATGAAGGCTAAAGCAGAATTAAGCTCACCAATGATTCTCAGTCTCTCCTGTGATCACTTTCACTATTCAGTCCTTAGGCATGATTAGATACTCCTGGGACAAAAGAAAGATAGAGTTGGAAAGAGTTAAGTGATGTTTCTAGAGCCATCAGATCTAGGTTCAAATCCTGGTTACACTTGTAGCATCCAAGTGACTTTGGAGAAATTATTTCAACACTCTGAACTTCAAATTTCTAATTTTTAAAATAAAGACAATAAGCAGATTTATCTTGTGTAGTTAGGGTATGAACTGAATGAGATAGTGCATATTAAGCATTTAATACAGTGTTAGACTTTAATACATGTGCCCCTACCGTGATTTCCCCATGAACTCATTTGTATACCTCCCCTATCCCTTACTTACACTGCATTCTACTTACTTACTTACATATCCCTGTCTTCCCTTGACTGTGAGCTCTTAGAGGGTGTAGACTCCTTTCTCCTTTCTTTTGCCTAATACCTGACCCAGTGGTACCAGTATCTTGATAGATCATTAAATGTTTCTAGAAACCAACTAAAACATTTTGGTACAAAGATACATAAACGTCTTTCCCCCTTTTATTTTCCAAAAGCTAAAAAGAGAGGAAAAAAAAACAGAACTGCCTAAACCACATATGTAAACATGAAAAAGGTCTATTTTTTTGTGTAACAAATTTCGAACATTTTATCAATACAGAAAAGAAAAAGAAAGAAAAACTTAAGAGTTACCTAGACAGGAGCGTCCAGCATCCCACTTGTAGAGAAAGAGCCAGCAGCCAACGCTAAATGATTCAGCACCGTGGACAGCCACCCCCAGTATTTCAGTTACACCAGGCTTCCTATGAGGCAAATCGGAGACTGTTGATGGATAAAGCTAGAGAAGTAGGCAAGGACCAAGTCATGAATGGCAAGACAGGAGGTTTGGACATAAGCCTATAAGTAAAGGAGGCATGGATAGACTTGATTCAGGGAGTGACATGACCAGATTTTACTCTTAGAAAGAACACTTTGGGTGTAGTGTGGAGTTTGAACAGCCAATTTTAGAATACAAGAGATCATTTAAGAGAGAATTGCAACATTTGTAAGCAGTTATGGGGGCCTGAGCTGGGTATATGTGGTGGGAGATGAGAGAAAGGGGAAATTTTGGGAGACAATAAGGAGTTGGAATCAGTGTGTTTTAATGGAGGCAGATTCAGGGAGGTTTAGGATGCCTCCAGAATTTTTGTTTGGTCTATGAGCTTTGATATCGAGTACACTGGAGAGACAACGAAATTGAGAGCTAAAAAATGTTGCAGTGAGCTTTTATGTATTGAGTTTGAGATGTTAGTGTGACATTCATATGGAAATGTCCAGTGAGCAGTTAAGTATATGGGTTTGGAGTTCAGAAGAGAGGATGATATATAATGAACACTGAATGGATATCTCTCATGTTGCTATATTATGCTAATCTGGATGGAACCCTAATTATTGATTCGTCCACATACTCATTAGGATGTTGCTGATCACTGGAGCTCACACACATTGCCCTTTGATGGTAAATCTATGCAACCTAAGGTCATAAATCCAAGCTTACGAATTCACCGAGAGACTTTTTAATCTTTTGGGCTCTTCCAAGATCAGCCATCTCCAAAGTTCCTCAGATTCCACCTGAGTTGTGGCCTCTCCTGCTTACAAATATCTAATTTCTATTTTGCTAGAAACTCAGGTGCTGCTGTCTTTAAGTAGGTTCATATGTGCAGACATTCCAAAAAGATACATCACATTACTTCTCTGGGCATCCCAGAATCAAATATTTAGAGAATCTCACAGCTAGTAAGTGCTCTTGCAGATCAAGTACAGCTTTTCCATCTTATAAATGGAAAATGTGAGGCCATGGCAGAGAAAATGACTTACTGAGGCTCCCTTCACTCAATAAAATGCTTATTTATTAAGTGCCTACCATGTGCTAAGCACTGTCCCAGATGTTGGAAATACAATGGTGAAACTGAAAGACGTAGATCCTGCTCTGCTCTTAGTGAGTTTATAGTCTACCAGGAGGGATATAAATGCTACTAACCAGGCCACTAACATAAGCTTAGAGGGAGCGATATCTAAGTTCAGATTCGGTATCCCTTTCCATTCCCACCCCCTCAAAAAAAATCTCTCATGGTGAGTACCACTGTGTAGCAGAGCAAGGATCCTGGTATCAGGTTTGTCTGACCCTAACTCTTAGTCCTTTCCAACATTTGTTCCTCCTTTTATTAGTGGTCTGCTAAAATCACACTTGAGAAGTAGTTAAGGGCATGATTATATTACCTGGATTCAAATCTCAACTTCTCACTACCTCTGTGACTTTGGATAAGTTACTCAACCCATCTGAGTGTTAGGTTCTGCTCATTTCTGAAATGCAGGTAATCCCTACTTCATAGGAGGTGCTGTGTTTAATAAGTGGTACCCATTTTTATATGTTTTAGATAAACTTCAAGGTTCTTTCCAGTTCAAAAAATAGTTTCTAACTGCTTCCTGCTAAGGGAGGCTGTGAATTAGAGTAGAAGAGCATAGGAATTAGGATTATTGGATATCAGTCTGAATTCTGCTCCCAAGTAGTTGTCAATTTTGGACCATCATGTGACTTTTCTGGGCCACAGTTTTTCCATCCTCCAAACATGGGTTCAGGTTAGATAATCTCTAATGTGCTTTCTTATTAGCTGATTGACTATTATAAGGAAGATGGGCCTTATTTTGGATATTATAAGGAAGGACTTGAAAAAATTAAGCTTGACTGACTGTCATATGACACACTTTCCTTCTCCCCCTTAACCCGTAATTTCTATGCTTCAAATTACTGCACATTGTTTTTTTTTTCCATAAATGCTACTTATGTGGGTAATATACTGACATTAATTGGGTCTGCATGAGGCCCAGAATATTTTGGTAGAAATTGAGAAAAAGATACTGGTAGCTACCCAGCTGTTTTATCTACATAGCCCTCAAACACACAACCTTTTAGATCTGCAATCTGGATAAGCATGGAAATTTCAACAAACAGCTCTTGAGATTCATTCTTTTCCAGTATCCTCTAAGTACCAAGTTTTTCCACCTATGGAAGACAGCTCTGAGGAGAAAGTATTCCATTTTACAGATGAGGAAACTGAGCTTTGGAGTAAAGTGACTTGATTGGGGTCACACTAAGAAGTAAGGGCAGATATGGATTCCAACTCAACTTCCAATGTCAAATCTTAGTTCATATCCTCGCCCTAGAACTTATGTCTGTCTCTCCATCTGGAGTAGTCACAGTCACAGCAAACCACCCTCTTGTCGTGTGATTTGTGACTTGGGAAGTGAGAAGCTCCACACTCCTTTCAGTCCAGGCTCTTGTATCTTTTCTAGATGAAGGAGAGACTACGATGATTAAAAAGGCACAGCTCCATCTTAACCCAGCTGCTGCTCCTCATGAGTCTGGGGCTCTGAAATTGTCTTATTGTCCTAATGACCTCACCATATGCATCCTTTCACAGGGAGTGGAGTCGGGGGCAGGATGGGGGAGTTGGGAGGGGGGAACCAAAGAAGGCAGAATCCAATACAAGCTGAAAACCAGAGACTCCTGAGCTGAAGGCATTTTGGTTCAAGGAGCCTGGCTCATTAGGGTGACAGATCTTCCCCTCTCTACCCTCGTTTCTGCCCTTCTATCCTATCCTAGAAAAATTGAGAGATGAATGTTTCTAGCACCTAGTAAAGAACAATAGAAAGACTTTGTGGGTGGGTTGGGGGAAGGACAGAGAGAAGGTGGCTATAGCAGAGGGCAGGAAACTCTTTCTGTTAAGATCCTCTGACAAATGCATAAAAGAAACAGTCTTTATAGACAAGCACCAGAATGTATGTGGTCAGAGATATCTTTCTTTTACTGATCAGCTCTCTCCTTATCTTTTACAGCTTTGACTGCACAGTTAATAAAATCAATGTTAGTTTATTTTATGGAGTAGAAATATTCTTGAAAAACTTAGCTCTGATTAGAATTTCTAAAAGCAAATCCTATTCTTCTCTCTTAACTCAAATTATAAAATTGGAGGAGTAGTCAGTGGAAAAAATATTGGCCTAGAATACAACAATCAATCATTCTTAAGATTGCAAGATGTCTTATAAAATCCTATATTTAAAATTCTAAATATTAATTTTAGGTAGAATATTAATAATCTGAATAACACCACAAAATCTGCAGTGAAAAGTAACTAAAATATTTCTGTTTGGAAAAATTCTCTTAAAGTCTTACAGATCAGGAACATGCTAAGGATCACACAAAAGTTTTAGCTTGATACATAACATTAACTGAGGTAAGGAATAAAAGGGAAAGATTAAGCTGGCTAAGGATGGGGAATAATCACATGTTGTCCATATACAAATAGAAAGAAATTTTACATGGTTTAATGAAAATGTCAGACTCTCTTTTTCCTGGGCCTTTGAACATTTCCTCTCTTGTCTGGATAATTTTGCCATATCCCAGCATTCTCTGGACCTCCCCATTCCCCTACTCTATATTTTTCCACAGCACTTATCACCTTCTAATATAATATAAAATATTTTCGTTTTATTTTTGTTTGCCTTTCCCATGCCCCCCTGCCAAATGTACGCTCCATAGGACAGGGGTTTTCCTGTTGTCATCACAGCTGTAGCCACAGCACCTGGAACAGGTCCCGCCACGTAGAGAAGCCTTGATAAATATTTGTGAAATGGACGAAAATCCCACCTTGTCGGGCATCTTCCCCATGAAGTTATCCTAAATAAGTTTCATCTTGTACTTACTCCATCAGAGCACTTTTCACACCATAAATTTAAAAAGAATTTTTTACGTGAAATTCATGTAACATAAAATTAACCATTTTAAAGTGTACAATTCAGTGGTACATTCACAATGTTGGTGCATTTAGTATATTCACAATGTTGTGCAACCACCATCTTTATCTAGTTTCAAAACATTTTCATAAGCCCAAAAGAAAATCTTGCAGCCATGAAGCAATCACTCCCCATTCGCCCCTACTCCTAGCACCTGGCAACCACCAAACTGCTTTCTGTGTCTACAGATTTACCTATTCTGGGTATTTCATATAAATGAAATGGTACAATATTTTGTGTCTGGGTTCTTTCAATTAGCATAATGTTTTCGAGGTTCATCCATGGTATAGCATGTATCGGATCTTCATTCCTTTTTAGGGCTGAGTAATATTCCATTGTATGTATATACCACATTTTGTTTAGCCATTCATCTGTCGATAGACATTTGGGTTGTTTCCAGTTTTTGGCTATTGTGAATAGTCCTGTTATGAATAATCCTGTGCAAGTATTTGTTCACACCATATTTTGATTGCTTCTTTTCTAATCTGTCTCCTTTACAAAAGTATGGACACCATGAGGGCAGGGACTGAGTCTATCTGTCTTGTATACAAATATATTCCCAGACTGAGCTGTGGCCTTAAAATATTTGTTCAATGAATGACTGAATGCAAAATGTCCAAGTCTCTTGAATTTTTAATTAAAAGGGCATGATTGAAATTTCCTAAGTAACAAGGATACCACAGCATTTAAAAATTGTATAATGCCACAAATATAAGAGACTATCTAGGCTAATTCCATAGAAAGGCGAGCTGCAGGAGAGGGGTGGGGATGAAGGTGGTGAGAGGAGTGAAGGGCTCAACCAGGGCCAGGGAGGAGATGGCAGCAGAGAGAGCACGGGGGAAGGCACGGGGTGCAGAAGGCTGAGGCCGGGTGAGGAGGGAGAGGGCTCTGAGATGAAGGAGATGGAGCAGCTCTCAGATTGCTAGCTGCCTCTCAAGCAGCTGAGAGAAGTCCTCTCTGCCCCCAGGAAACAGCTTTTTGGCTTTCATTTTCAAACATCAAAGTTTATTTTTGAAATAAAGGTTTGCTTTTGTGTGGAATTCTGAAGGTGTTCCCCAGATGTTCAAGAGTGACTTTGGCTTTTAGAAATAAACTTTTGAAATGGAGAGTTGTCTTCAAATTTTAGTCACTATTCTTTTTTTAATTGTGGTAAAAACACATAACAAATTTACCCTCGTAACAATTTTCAAGTGTACATTACAGTACTGGTAACTATATGCACAATGCCGTACAACAGATCTCTGAAACTTTTTCATCTTGCGTGACTGAAACTCTATACCCATTGAACTCAAGTAAGCATTTATTGAACTCCTACTGTGTGCTTGCAATGAAAGGAAACCATTGTCTTTCTAGGTAATTTGCCCCTCTGTCCATTTACATCTGGGGACTCCATGTCCATTTCCATACACTAATAATAACTATGCATATATTTTTATAATGTTTCATGGTTTATAAAGTACTTTTCTTATATTTCCCTGTATGTACCTTATACCTTATTAGGTACTTCCTATTTATCCCATTATTTGATTCTCTCCCAAACTGTTGTTGTTTTCATTTTACAAATGAGGAAACTAAAGTCAAGATAAGTGATTTATTCAAGGTCACAGAGCTAAGATTTGAAGTCAGTTTTTGAAAGCAAGTTCTTCCCCAATGTATTATGCTACAGTGATTCATTCCAAATAACATTAAAAAGTGACTTTAGCACTGCCTCTTGGGTTGCTGAGAAAAGAGAAAAACACTTATAAAATAAACTTCATTATTGTAGTTCAAAATATCTGAAGAAAAAAAATTTGCCATATAAATTCCTTTTTTCTCTTAACCAACCCCTCTAATCCAAGATATTTTTCTTATTTGGGTTTTATTTGTTGTTTTGAGCATTATTAATTTGCAAGTTTTAACCATTGCATTTGATAAATGCTAAGGTGTTGGAGCCAAATTTGGGCTTGAAACTTGGATTTGCTACGAAATTAATTGTATGGCCTTGGAGAAGTCATTTAAGCTCTCTAAGCTTCAACGGTGCCATGTGTAAAATAGTGATTATAACAGTATCTACTTCATGCTGTCATAATGAGAAGTAGATGAGATAATGCATCAAAATCGCTTAGCATATTTCCCTGGCCCATAGCAAGCACTTAACAAATAGACGTTATTATTATCCTAAACATAAAAATGAATACTTTATCCAATCGAACCCATTTTTGGTAAAGAACTGAATTCTTGCAGGTAGAAAGTATGGAAGGAGTCCAGAATTTGAAGTCAAACAGAGTTAAGTGCCAATCCCCTCTCTGCCATTTACTAGCAGTTTGGATTTGGTTTCCTCATTGCAAAATGAGGATGGTAATACCTATCTCACTGGATTCTTGTGAGGATATTTGTAAAGATCCTGAGACATAAGTGCTCAATAAATAGAAGCTACTGTTATTATCATAAATATTACTATTGCAAATAAAAAAATTCCAATATCACAGATCAAGAGATCCAGGTACTCAGAGAGGATACCCAAGGTGAATGCCAGCTGGGCGTAGAAGTCTTTCTTTTGGGATCAGAACTCAGATAACGCTCAAACACTAGACCAGAACATGGCGATGACAGTTAACAAGATGCATCTTATAGCCTAGACTCCAAAGTGCCCAGGGTATTCGTATGTCATGGATGTTTACATCTGCATCTTATTCTTCCTTTGGTCCAAAGTTTTTACATCCAATTTAACAATCATTTATTGAGCATCCACTGTATGCCGGATCCTGTGCTAGTCATGTCGGAAACACAAAGACAAATGGGCTGAGCCTTGGATCTCTTCTCGGTCCACATTCCTGGGGGTGGAGGAGGGGTGGTTATTCAATTCCATGGCTTTAAAAACATCTATGTGCTGATGACTACCTATTTATTTCTTCAGTTCCACCCTCTCCTCTGACCTTCAGATTCATCTCTATTTACCTATTTTCCATATTCACTTTAGATGTGAAGCATCTCAAAGGTAACATGGCTAAAACAGAACTGTTGATATATTCTCCCCTCACCCTCCATAAACCTGCCCTTCCCCCAATATATCACATTTCAGTAAGTGGCACCATAATTCATTCAATTATTTAGGCCAAAATTGGAGTAATCCATGGCCTTTGTCTTTCTTTCACATACTGTATCCAATGCCTCAGCAAATGTCATCAGCTTTACCTTCAGAATATAATCCCAATCCAACCACTTCTCACGGACCCCCTCTACTACATCCTCGCCCCAAACACCAGTCTTTTGCCTGGCCTATTGCACTAGCTTCCTGACTGAAACCCCTTGCTTCCACCTTTGCCTCCAGGCCAATGCCTACGGCCACATGCATCACGCACAGCACAACTCTAGGGACACCATTGACGCAGACTTCTGTGCGAGAACGCCCCTGGAGTCCTGTGATGCAGTGACCCTGCTTGCTTTCTTCCAGTCTACTCTCCATGCAGCAGATTTTCAAACGTAAGTCAAAGCCTGTTGCTGCTCTGCTCAGAACTCTTCAGGGCTTCGTTTCACACCTGCAGTAAAATCTGAAGTTCTATAAGATGCCACAGAATCTGGCTCCGGGCCACACCACCCTCATTTATTTCTCCTCTTCTGCTCTCTCCCTGTCTTCTAGCCACACGAATCTCCTCGCCTTTCCTTGACCATCTCAGGTACATTCCTCTCAGGGCCTTTGACCCTGCTGGTCCCTCTACCTGGGATGCTCTTCCCTAGGTATTTGGATGGCATGTACCTGATTTTAGTCAAGTCTTTGCTCAAATGGTCCTTCTCGGAGAGGACTTTCCTCATCACCCTATGATTTAATTTGATATTATCTTACCCTGCTTTATTTTTCTTTATAATACTTATTCTACTTTACTTTATATATTTATTTATTTATTTGGTTGTTCTTTGTTTCTCCCATCAGTGTTTAATATTTGAGGGTAGGGACTTTTTTCCATTTTATTTACCACTCTATTCTCAGAAGGGCTAGTGCATAATAAATGTTCAATAAATATTCAGAGACTGAATGAATGGAATATGCAATTCATTCCTTGGCTCATGTATTCCTTCCTTCCTTCATTAAACAATCATTTGTTAATAAACTATACTGTGCCAACATCCCACACGTTTCCTTTCATCATTTCCTTTCATCCTCACAATGATGTGATCTTCATTTTCACAAGTTAACAGAGTTTTGAGGAGAGGAAGAATCTGGGCCACATGAGGTATCAGTCTGATGGGCTTCATCACCCATAAGCTTTCCATACTAGCAAATTATCACTTACCTAACCCATCCTGGCTAGTGGTTATCCATGGCAGGTGATGAAATAAAAATGAGAAATGATTTATTATGACAATATTTAGAGTTTATTTGGGGGATATATTAGTCAGATTTTGCTATAATAATATATACCCAATATCTCAGACACTCATAGCAACAAATATTTATTTTTTGTTCACATTACATAAGGGCTATGGACCAGCTGGGCTCAACTCAGCTCACGTGTCTCCTCATCCTGCAACCCAGACCGAAGGAGTACCCACTCTCTGGGAGATGCTGTTTTCATGGCAGAGGGGACAGTGAGAAAGATCAGGCCAAACTGTGACAGCACATTTAAAGTTTCAGATTTGATATGGCAAATGTCACATATTCCTGATATCCCACTGGTCAAAGTGTGTCACACAGCACGGCTGAAAGTCAATGAGGCAGGGATGTATATTCCTCCCTCTGTTTGGCAAGCACATCACACGGCAATAGGTGGGAATATATAGTTCTACTACAGAGAAGCAGAGAATAGTTCAGAAAAATAATCCCCAGTCTATCACAGAAAGAGAAGATATTTCAAAAAATGTGATCCATGGGGCAAAAATGACAAAATTCCCCTCTAGATATCTTTGCAGACCAGGTGTCACGATGGTTTGGGGTCTGCCTTCACATTGGCAAATTTAGATTGACAAAATTATTATTCCCACCAGCAGTGAATGGCTTCAGAGGGACTTCATTCATGCTTCCTTTTATGCATTCACTCAGTGGAAACTTTGAGATCTTACTCTGTGCTAGACACTGAGAAAACTGAGATGAACTTCACAAAACGTTGTGAAAACCAGCTGTTAAATTATTTGTTTACAATTGGAGCTATGCACCTTTTAGCAGCCAAAATCTTTGGTATACTGTCCAGGAGATCTTTTTCTCTTGCGTGGTGGGAAGCCAAATTCGCCTTAGTAAAGAGGACATTAGAATAAAGGGAATTAAGGATGTCTTGTCAGAGTTTTCACCAAGGCGTTGACTGTTAAATGAACAGATTGGTTATTACCCTCACATATAATACCTCAATCTCTCTCTCTCTCTCTCTCTGATACACACATATACTCAGTCTTGGAGATGCCCTGACATATTCATGCTCTTTTGCATCTTTTCTCCTAGACTTTGTGTATAACTCTTCATCTAACATCCTTTATCAAGGCTTTACGGCACAACTATACTTTTATTTATTCAACAACACCCCTCTCAATTTTCTGGGAATAGGCCATTTTTCTTTTGCTTCTGAGAACTGTTCCTTCTGCTTTCCCCTACTCCAACTAGGCATCTGCAGGAACCAGAGCTTTCTCACATGACTCCTCCTCCAACCACTCTTGATTGGTTCAGAGGGGGGCATCTGATCTAAGCCTGGCCAATAGGAGCTCTTGCTTTCTATTTTTAGAATTGGGATTAGGAGAATGCATAAATTCCCCTCCCCACAGGAAAAAAATGGGTGATGTGAACCTAAGAAGGTTTAGGTCTCCACGTTTCCTCCCTTGAGAAGGAAGATAGCCTGAATGAGGCAAAATAAAGCTGACACACTGAAAGAGTTGGAAGACACCCAAATGTGCCATTATGGGTAGTTTTCAAGTCTCGTGTCCACTTGTTCCTGATGTCCAGCCACACTTCTGTCCTGATTGTATTTGATTATTCACCTCTTTCTTGGATCCTGTGAATAATTAATTCCCCCTTTTCAGGGCAAAGATAGTTTAAGTTGTATTTCTGCTTCTTGCAAACAGGTCATTATTTGGAGCATAATGGCATTTTTAAAACTATTCTTGGAGAAAATAGGACTGAAGGGGAACATAAATAAGTTTTTCAGGGATGGGCTGGGAGGGGGCCCTGGCAGAAAAGCAAGGGGAAAGCCAGGAGGATGTGGGGTCACAGGTGATTTGGAGAGGAGGTTTTGAGAAGGAAGGCATAATCTACAGTAGTAACACACACTTCTGAGAGAATTGGCAAGATAAGGACCAAAAACATGGGATTTAATTAGAAGGGGGTCATTGATGACATCAGTATAAAGCATATACAGAGGAATGGTGGATGCAGAGGCCAGCCAACATGGATTAGGGGGTAAATGGGAGCTGAGGAAGCTCGGACTGTGCGTATAAAGAGTGTTAGGAGATTTGACAGTAGAGAAACAGCGAGAAATAAGGTGAGTATCAGTACAGGGAACTTTTCTGAGGAAGAGTTTTCATTTTTTTCCCTCTCTTAATATGGAAGAGATACAATCAATAAGCATTTAGTGAGTATGTACTATATTTCAGATACTATGTTACGTGTTGGAATAAAAAGATGAATAAAACACAAGCAAGATTAAATAAATTACGGTACATCCATAAAATGGAAAACTAGAAGCCCTAAAAATGATGTTGTAAGAGGACTACTTAAATAATAAAATCTGTTGGAATATTAAGTTAAAAAAATCAGATTAAAAAACCAGCATGTACATATAGTCCAGTTTTTACTGTATATGTCAAAATAGATATGCATACATAGAAGAAAAGACTAGAAGAATACACAGAAAAATGTAAAGAGTGGTTAATAGTGGTGTTGAGATTTATGGGCAACTTTCATTTTATTCTTTTGCTTATCTGCATTTTCTAAATTTTCTACATTTAACCTATGCCACTGTTGTAGTAAGAAAAATACACAAAGATAGTGTATTTCTAAACATAGATGTAATGTACACCCTGAAGTTGGTCACTGACTAATAGAAGAAACAATAGACTAGACAACCAAGTACACAGAGCACTACTTATTAAGTTCAAAAACAAGCGCTTACATGAATGGATAGTAATTATATCTGCCTAGTGGGGCTGGGGAGGCTTCTCAGAGGAAAGGATATTTCAAGTTAGGCTCTGAAAAATGAGCAAGAACTGGTCTGGCTGAAAAGAAGGCAAGAAAACAAGCATAAAGTAGGGAAGTCCCTGAAATATTCAGGGAGTTTTGAGCAGTCTGGAGGGCAGAGGGAAGGAGCAGAGGGAAGATGGCTGCTGGGGCCATGAAAGACTAGGACATTATCCTGTAGCGCCGGCAATGGAGAGAAAGTAGAGAGTTAAGCGGGTCTTTGTACAAGAACCATTGCTCGGAGCAGATGGAGAGGAAGCATCAGAGAGTGATGGGGTCAGTGAGGAGGTGAAAGTCCAGGTGTGAATAGGTGAGGACTGAACCAGGACAGTGGTAGTAGGATTACAGAAGCAAGGCTGTGCTGGAGAGTTATTTAGGAAGAGAAACCGATAGGGTTTAGTAACAATAGTAACAGCTGTTGCAGGTTGGGTTCTTCGGAAGCAGGCTTTTGAGATAAACTTGGGGGAGCAAGATGTTTAGGAATCCACATACATGAAGGGAAGGGATAAGAAGCTGGGATGGCCAGAGAGAAAAGTCAGACTGCAATGCAGTCCTGACAGAGCCTTGGCCAAAATGGCGGGAGCTCAGGAGCATGTACTGCCCATCAAAGCTGTACTGCGTTGGGTCAAATGACCACACCTTTAGACCCCGTCTCACTCGGTCACGGGATATGGCGACCCCAGGAAGTGTGTAACCTCAGGTGAGGTGGCTCTCTGCAGGCAGACCCTGCAGGAGTGACAGCTGGGGGCCGGGCAACAAGGCTTTCCTTGAAGTGGGGACCTGGGCAGCACATCGCTGTGTCTACAAGAGGTAACAGCTGTGGACTACATACTAACATTATAGCTCAGTCTTCACCCCGCCCTATGAAGCAGTCGCTGCTATCATCCCCATTTTACAAATGGGGGAAGATGCACAAAGAAATCAAGACACTTGCCCAAGGTCATTCAGCTCGTAAGCTGCGGAGTTGAGATTTAAACCTCCAGAATTTAGCATTAGTGCCCACGTACTTAACCACTGGCCTACACTGCCTGTCTCCAAGAGTGTGGGGGAGGGGAAGGAATGGGATTGGGCCCAGGGACCTAGTTGGGCTGGGCCTGACAGTTCTCCTGGAGCATTACAGCCTGAGAATTTTGATGTATCTGCCTTCTTATCTTCTCTCTGCCTGCCTTCCCTCCCTCCTTCCCTCTCTTTTTTTTTTCTCATATACCATTTATTATCATAAGAAAGAAAGTCAAATTCGATAAGTACACATTGATTTATTAAACAAAGTCCAGCATGGGAATTAATAAAATAAATACAGACTTCAGTGAAATTGTGCCCTAGCACTTATTTTTAAAGCCATGTTTCAAAAAGTTTATCCATAGGAGTTACGGATAACTTTTATCAAATGATAAGAATAGACACTAATTAGTAATGGCAAATTTTTGTGTTTTCAGATTGTCACTCAATACTTAGGTTTTCAAGATTTTTACTTTTTTTTAAAGTGATATGATCACTTTAAAGCATGGTTCACACAGGGAAAATTTTAAAGATTTTATTTATTTATTTTTCCCCCAAGGCCCCAGTAGATAGTTGTATGTCGTAGTTGCACATCCATTCTAGTTGCTGTATGTGGGACGCGGCCTCAGCATGGCCGGAGAAGCGGTGTGTCGGTGCTCGCCCGGGATCCGAACCCGGGCCGCCAGCAGCGGAGCGCGCGCACTTAACCGCTAAGCCACGGGGCCGGCCCCCACACAGGGAAAATTTTAAAGCACACAACATAGTTTAGTATTTTCTAAAACAAAGCCATGGAGTGATTTTTGTAATTTTTCACTTAATAGGGAGCTGGCAGATTGTCTGGGTTGGGGAAAAGTGCTGAGGGGTTTGGAGGTGGGCTGTGGGAATGTGGGGACCCAAGAGACAAATAGTGATGAAGGAGAAATTATGAAACCATCCTTCACAGCCTTAGAGTCAGAGGACTTGGATATAAACTCCAGCTTCTCTCACTCACTTGCTCTGTGATGGGTGAAATCACTTCGTGTTTCTGAGCCTCGGTTTCCACAACTGTAAATGCCCATGTCATCGAGTTGTTGTCAGAATTAAAGGAGACGATACCTATGAAAGAGCCTGACACCCCACAGGAACGAAGAAGCATCGTGTGAATGTGAACCAGAAACACGTTGTTCCCTTCATCTTCAGGCACTTACAATCTGAGACAGTCTCTTTCTTCTCCTCCTCTCATCTTTCTCCTTCTCCAGTCCTCCTGCAAAATGGGGATTTCTGTATTCAGGGGCTCTTGGGAGCTTCGGGCTTTGAGCGCTGGCCGAGAGGATAATTCCTGCCTTGCACTCAATCAACCTGGCATTCATCTGCAGCCAGGGAGAGCAGCCAGTCTGAATTCTTGACATAAACACACTGAACAAGCAAGACAGGCCCCACTGAGTTATTTAAAACCCCGATCTGAGAGGGAGCATCTTGAACCTGAAGTTCCTGCCTAAATATAAATGGGCAAAGCTTATTCAAGATCAAATCAAATCAATGATAATTTGAGGACTAATTAGCATTTGGGGCTTTTTTCGGCAGCATGGTGATGTGGTGTATAATGCTACATGATTGGGGAGAAGCACATAATTACAAAGCTGAATACATTGTCTCCTGGAGACTCACGAAGGAGCCGATTCCCTCGCTAAAGAGGCCTGCCACTGGCCAGAGGGAGGAGCGGAGCGGGGTGTGGGTAGGTGGGGCGACTGAGTGCAGAGTGCCTCTCTGAAACTTGCTGCCGCTAGGGGACCTGCTGAGGGCAAGACATGGGCAGGCATCCTCCTTGGTAGTCCCACCTCCTCTCTGACAGAAGGTTTTTACTTCCACTTAGATCAAGGAAGCTTCACCTCTCATTTTAATTCTAAAAGATAAAAGAGGAGATAAAATTATTTCAGAAAGGAATAAGACAAATGGGAACTAAAATTTGGAACATGCTTGCTGGGAGCCAGGTGTCAACATAATCAGAGCAACAAATATTTATGGAGTGTTTTTATGTGGCTATGTTTAAGCCATTTACGTATAGCACCAATTTAATCCTCAGAATGGCCTTACGAGGTCAGTACTGTTTTTTGTTTTTTGATGAGAAAACTGAGGCTCTGAGAGGTTAAGACGTTTCCTAGAGTCTTACAGATAGAAATTGGCAGATCAGAGCTTAATATACTTAATATACTTCTGGCTCCGAAGTTTGTGCTGCTGATCCCTATACTGTACTTCTTTGCATAAGTTATGTTGTTTAATCAATCTCAAGAAGCCTATGGAAAGTGATATGTCCTTAAAGATGGGGAAGCCCTGGCTTAGAGAGGTAAAGAGAGTCACCCAAAGTTGCCAAGCAGTATGTGGCCAAGTCTAGAGTCTAAGAGAAAGGTAAAACGAGAACAAAGAAGATAATTACAAAGAAATATTAGCACCAATAAAAAAAAAAAAAAAAGACAAAATCCAAAGAGAACAAGCCCGTGTGCAAACTGTTTGCCTCCTCCAACAGGAGACTTGGTTAAAGTGCAGTGTCTGCCATCTGCTCCCCATCTCCTAGAACAGACTCCCTCAGGCCTGCGGCTCATCACCAGGTGCCCCAGGATTCAAGTGCCCAGTCAGGGACTCCGGCATGAGAGCTACAAGCAGGGAGAGGACAACACATAAGTGTCTCTCCTATGCTGAATCTGACCTACTGGTAGTGGCTGCCTGGGCTGTTGGGCTGGGAAAGATTCTGAGGCCCGTTAGGGCTCACTAGGAAAGAGGGACAGGTTGGTTAGTGATGTCTGTGGTGGCCACAGCACAGTGGAATGGTGACATATGTGCCAGGGATTTGCTATATCTGTCTTATGTCCAACAGCTCTTCTAGTTTCTCTTTGTGCAGTGAATATGTATGTAGGGATATATTCTAATGAGACTCAGGTTGAAACAGCTGAATTCTGTAGGAGGCCCCAGCATGCAGTTAACCACATTCTTTTTCTTCAAGGGACTCTGAGCTACTTCATTTTAACATCTAGACATGATCAACCAAGAGGCAGGTGTCTTGGAACAGAAAAGCACTATAAGAAAAATAAAATCCTTTGGACTGAACTGTTTTTCCAGATTGAATATTAAGAGGACAGATAGTGGCTGCTTTTTCAAGCATGATGAGGGTGATTCAAATTATACTCACTCAACTGGAGATGGCCTGATGGGGGTCCAATTGCTGAGTACCATGTTGGACATAAAAAGTGAGACAATTAGTCTTCTCGAGAAGCTATTGAGATGGCTTAATTGGCACCAGGGAACAAGAGCTTTTTTTTGTCTTTTAATGCGATGAGAAAAAACTCAAAGAGCTGAGGCCTGAGGGTATTGGCAAAACAGCTGTTACAAATAGATTAGCAATTGTGTAAGATTATGGTCTGGATTACCATCTGATTTTGGCAATAACTCAATCAATTCCTTATTGAGCATCTACTATATACCTATATACTAAGTGTTCTTATAAAGAGGATTATGTATTATTTATAATGTATACTCAGTCTACATATAGAAGGTGTTTGAGGGGGACTGCCGTCAAAGATATGTATAAGATGAAGCTGTTAAAATAGAATTAGACAATATCTGTGGAAGAAGGCAGAGGCAAAATCACTAACCCCACGGGCTAATGTGGTTGCCATGATTGAGAAATAAGATTAGCTCTGAGCTTCCTGGCAGACAGCGCAAAATGGAGATCATGATGGGTGCATGTTTGCACTACCAGATAAAATAAGCAAACTTGGAAAATGTAAAATTTTTGCTATTACTAATTTCTAAAAGAACTTGGGTGGTCAGCTTCCTGGGGGCAGTGAATGAGTCTTATTTATCTTAAGATCTTGGTCACCTGGTAGAGTCCATGGCACCTACTAAGATATATAATAAAAGGGAGTTTGTTGAATGTAGTCCATTGATACATTGGTTGACAGGGATGTGGAAGATGGGAAATGCTATTCAAGGTAGAGCGTTATTACGATCTCTCTGAGGAAAGCCTTTTTGTGGATGCCTAAGCTAATTTAAACCAACAATTCAGCTTCCTGGTGATCTGCATATATACAAAGATAAAACTCAGAATATTAAAAGGAGCACGGGCACGGAGGCAGACCACTATTTTGGCAAAAGCAAATTATAATTCATCAAAAAAACCCTGGGGGGAAATCCTAATCTTTCCCCTGCCACCAAATAGTGCCAAAGGGCAAGGAGAGTGATGGACATGAGCAGACTCTGGCTACACACTGCTATAGCAAGGAGGAAGAGTAGCCGTATCAGTCAGGGTCCAAACCGGACAACAGAAGCCGTTCTAAGTATATCAATTGGCAGATATTTAATGCAGAGAGTTAGCTCCATAAGTGATGGAGGATCTGAGAAGGCAAGAAGGGATGGTGAGGCAGCTCAGAGATCAGCAACACCAGGAAGCCACTACACCTTCTAAACTAGAGGGAAGAAGTGGTATTGCTAGAGCTGGGGTCACCTGGAGGGAGCTGGAACCATAGCATGCCAGGCCAGGTGGGAGCTAGAGCTGGGGGGGGTGCGGTGCAACCACTGCCAGAGATACTGCCCTAAGGAGAGAGGGAGGGGGGAGAAGCTGGCTTTTCCCTTCTCTCACCCTGTAGTTTTTTGCTTCCTGTTGGCTGAACTCTTGAAATCAACTGATGTGGGAACTGGGAAACACAGTCTCAGGTCTCAGACCCTCTGAGATACAGCACTGAGCAGAGGAAAGGCACAGATGGATTTGAGGGTCAAGTACCCAGGACTGGCACAGGTGCAAATAGGAATTGGGTGTATCTGTGCTCAACTTGGCCCGGCCATGCATCATGAACATGGTAAGCTTCCTAGAGAAGCTGATGTCTGATTTCTTTTTCACAATCTCACTCATAGAAAATATTTTGGGCTCCTGATAATCTAAAAGGTGCTTTGAGAATGTGATTTGGTTGCAAACAGGTCTAGGTTTAATTCCCTGCACTGCCACTTAAGCCATGCTGAGAACTTGGGCAACTTACCCCGTTTCTCAGCCTCAGTTTCCCCATCTCTAAAATAGTAACAGTAGTACCTACCTCACAGAGTCATTGTGAAGACTAAGTGAGAAAATGAATGTAAAACACATAACATAGTGCCTGACACATAGGAAGAGCTGAGCCCCTGGCCACTCTCGGATTATTATCGATAGTTGGTGACTGCTTCACACTCACATAGCTACTGCCTTCAGCACAACCTACTTGGCTTTCAGGACTGAATTTAAGTGTCACCACCTCCATGAAGCTTTTCCAGGATGTCCTTCCTGTCTGTCCCCAAGGCACTCTGGATGTACCTCTATCCAGGCATATTTCATGCCGTGTTAGAATTGTCTGTTTACACTCTGTTTCCTTCACTAAAATGTGAGCTCCTTAAAGGCAGGAGAGTACTGATTGCTCTCTCCGAATCATACCTAGCACAGCGCTTGGCAGAGAGTATGAGCTCAGCAAACGTTTGCTGAATGAATGAAGAAACGATTGCTATCATTCACTCACCAGAAGTAAGATGAACAATTTTCCCAGCCATGGTAATCTATCTTCTCTAGCTCCCTCTTCATTTAGGCATTTTTGCTCGGTTTCTAAGCTCATCCCGAACAACACAGTTAGTCTATGATCATCCAGAGAACAGCAGATGGGAGAAAAATGAATGAAATATTCGATTTAGTTGGAGCAAGTTGGGAGAAAGATAGTGGACATCTATTGGATGTCAGATGAGCACTTCTTTCCTAGAAAGAGCAACCATGGGAGCTGCCATGCTTGTATGAAGAGCCACTGGACACTGTTCTCAGTTCATTGCTTCAGTGGAGGATATGAGACCCAAATGGGGCTAATTAGTTTTGATCCCTTGGAATTTTATGACAGAAACCTATAAAGAGAAGCCAATAACTTACCAGTGACTGATGATGTAAGATATAATACTCAGCAGCAGTTGGCAGACATACTTTTTCTCCTTGTGATGTAAAGAGAAGTCATTTTGCAGATAGAGAAGAGAATAAAGGAATTATACGAAGGGAGTAGGGAGGAGAGAGAGAAGAGTCCTCAATGTTTGAGTCCCCAGTTCAAATTGTCCCTGTCACATTTCTCTCCATAGATTCCGTGAATCACAACAAAAATTTTATTATAGAGCTCTCTTTTTCTTTATGCTAGTTCAAGTTTGGTTTTTGTTATATGCAAACAAAACATCTTAATCTAAAAGGAATGTGAAAATGGAATATGAAGCAGAAAAGTAAATTGAGACTAAAATATCAACAGCCATGAAAGCTAAGATATAACCTTTGGGTTTTATTCTGTAGGCAACGTGAAGCCTTTGCAAGTTTTTGAGGAAGGAAGTCAAATGCATTGGTGTGTGTTAAATGAAAGACCCTAGCTGACAATTAAATAAAGTGTATATGTCTCTCCCTGTCACCTCTGTAGCTCAAAAGTAACAATCAGTTAATAATCCTAGAGATGTACTCTTCCCAATTCCCCCACAAATACCTCTCACCCACATGAATGCCCAGCACACTTTTCTCTGACTCCACAACCTTCTTTTCTTGCAAATTTGCTGTCTTACAGTGACCTGCTCTCCGGCTGTGGGAGAATTGTCCTTCTAGAACCAATACTATCACCATGGAAAGATACCAAACGTCTGTTAGCTGCAGAGAGGGTTACATTTAGCACATCAGAAAGAGGACAAAGATTTACAATGCATGCTTGGATTAGCTAAAAAATTCATTCTTTCTGCCTTTCAGGTCTTAAATTTTGAGGTGAGTGAAGATCTAGATTCCCTGGGGAGGAACAAGAGCCTGAGGCCATTAATCAAATGGATGCTGGGAGGCAGTGACAAGGTGGATGAGGGGATGAGAAACCCTGGGCTGTAACTCAGCTCTCATACTAATGTGGTCTTTAGATGTAGGCTACTTCTTTCCTCTCCCTGCCCCTCAGTTTTCTCACCTGTAAAATACCGGAGTTAGTCTACAGAGGTCTCACATCTGGTGATTCGATGTGTCTGAACATGCCCCGGGGGGCAGGAACATGGCTTTGGGTCTGGGTCACAATCCCTGAAGATGGCTCACTTCTTGGACAGCTCCTTAGACCAGGCCTGTAAATAGACTTGAAGGAGCCTCTCTCAGTTTCATCCCAATCACTGGAGGCTGAAAGTCTGTTGTCCACTGAGGATGCAACCTTAGTAAAGACATAAAAGTGATGCCTCAAAGGCCCGTCTAGAGCTTCCAGGAGTATCCTTCTCCAATATCAGCTCAGATGCAATTTCCGTTAGTAGAAATAAGGTGTGGCTAGCATGAGGCAAGAAGTGAGGTGGCATTTATTTGAATAACCAACAAGCTAAAGTCTTTCCTGAATGTTCCAACCCACACTCATCTCAAACCTCCCATGGCAGTTATGGTCTAAGCCACACAGTCCAGCATCAGGTCACACTGTCTTTTGAATTGTTCTCTCGTTTTTCATGTGTGCTCAGATTGGATCCCTAACCTTGCTTGAATTTAAGTTCCAGGCAGATATTTATTGGGAACCTATTCTCTGCCAGGCATTGTGCTGTTCGTTAAAGATAAAGAAACACAAGGCCCAGTCCCTGTCTTTGAAGAACTCACTGTCTAGAGAGGGGAGGAAACTCAAGTAACCAGATGTTTACACAGAGGGTGTGAGGCTAGAGGGATGTATTCATTTTCTATTGTTGTGTAACAAATCACCACAAATTTAGCACCTGAAAATAACCCCCACTTATTAGCTCACAGTTCTGTAGGTCAGCAAATAGATGGGCTTGGATGGGTTCTCTGTTCAGGGTTCCACAGGGTCAAAGTCAGAGTGTCACCTGGGCTCTTATCTGGAGGCTCTGGGGAAGAATCCACTTCCAAGCTCGTTCAGATCGGTGGCAGAATCCAGTTCCTTGAGATTGTAGGTCTAACATTCTTGTTTCCTTGCTGGCTGTCAAGCCAGGGGCTGCTCACTGTTCCTAGAAGGTCAACTTCATTCCTTCACATGTGGCCCCGTTCCTCTGTCTTCAAACCAGCAATGGAAAGGAAGTCCTTCTCACGCTTCGACTCTCTCTGCCTTTTTCTTCTTTCTGCCTTTTTCTTCCACCACCAGCCTGAGAAAGTACTGTACTTTTAAGGGCTCTTGAGATTAGATTTGGCTCACCTGGTTACTCTCCCTTTTTCACGCTCAGCTGTGCCTTACAATATAACACAGTCATGGGGGTGATATCGCATCCCATTCATAGATTCCGGGGCCTGGGTGTGGGATCTTCAGGGCCATTCTGAGAAAGTGTCCCTGCCACAAGGGGTGTAGAGGATGTTAGGGAGCACAGAGTGGGTAGGAGCAAACACTCCAGCTCCCATGAGGTTATGGGAAGGTCTTTGGCTGAGGAGTTGCCTGACTGAATTTTCAAAGGATGAATTAGACTGAAGCAGGGAGAGGAAGGGAGCCATTTGGAAAAGACAGATGAAAGAGCACCATGACAAGCTCGATACTCTGTTTCCTCCCCAGCATCGAACCCAGTGCTGAGCGCTTAAGAGTTTCTCAACAACATTTTCTTGACAAACTAACTGATTAGTTGTAGGTCATTGTAGTGATTAAATAAGATAATACTCAGAAAGTACTTAGACCAGTGCTTTGAACAAACTAAACGATTAATCTGTACTAGCTATTATTATTATTTCACAACTCAAAATAGGAAACCTCTCACAAATAGATCTGGAATATTTATTCATTCATTTAACAAAGGTTTATTAAGAACATACTAAATGCCAGTGCAAGGCCTGGGGAAGACAGTGGACAGCAAACAGAAGATCCTGACCTCATGGAGTTTACTGATCAGTGGGGGAGACAGACGAGCAAAGGGCAGCTGAGTCTGGCACACTGTCAGATGCCACTCTGTCCACGTGTCTGTCTTTGGAAGGTTGTTTCCTTCTTGTCCACCTAGTGACTGAGCACAAGCATCCTCCCTTAGGTCGACCTCCCTCTCCAATCCCCAGCCCTTCTCATCATACTCCTCTCTCTCTCTCTCTCTCTGTTAATTCCTTGTTGTCTTGTGGCCTTCTTCCCTGCATTTGAGCTCCATGAGGGCAGGGCCTGTAGCCTATTCACTACTTTTCCCTGTGCCCAATGCCAGAGCTTGCTCATGGAAGCCCTCAGTAAATGAGTGTTGAATCAATGAGCTCTTAGCTTAGACTCTGGTTTCTTGTTTGAATCAAACCTACTATTCTAGTTTAGTTTATTTTACATAAACGTTGGCATAGCACCTGTTACGTGCCAGTGTGTAAGCAACAGAGCCAAGATTCAAACCCACTCTGCAATTGAGCCACGTTAGAGTGTACCTGCAGACCCGCCTGCCCAGCTCGTACTTAATATGAGTGACAACAACAACAGCAAACAAAAACAGTCACCACTACCACGTATTGAGTATTGTTGCACAGCTCCTGTACTGAATTTGTAGCATAATTTCCTACAATAACAATGGGGAGTAAGAATTATTATCCTCATTTTAGACATAAGATTCTGCCTCCCAGAGATGTTTAGTCCCTTGCATATAGCCACAAGCCAGCATGTGGCAGACCTAGGACTTAAACACAGTCTGTTTGGTTCCAGACCTGGGCTCTTTGCGGAGGAGTTAGTGCTCTGACCCATCGTCTTCACTGAACTGATTACTCCTTTTCTTTTGCAGTGACTGACCACTTTGGCATCCATGGAATCACCATCTCAGATACACTTTAAAAATGCTCAGGAGAAAGTCAGAATCGTGGTATTATGGGGAAAAATAGCATAAACCAGTTCACAATGATGTCGCCATGATCTAACTGAATAACAGATTGGTTTCTCTGTGTAAATTGGCCCTGTGTCTTCTGAGCCCCCATCTCAGGCTGCAGTCTTATTATTGTGACAATGACAGGAATAGTACTTTTCCAGGGGACCAAGAGAGCCTGGGGACTTCACCAGCTCATTCTCCATCAGTAGAACTTTTCCTTAAATTATTTCTTAGTTACCCAACAGGAGACCATGAGCACACAGAGATGACACCAAGTATGAACAAACTCCAAAGATCAGCTGCCCAGGCAAGCCTTGCTTTATCCATCCTGTACCCAGCACCCAACATAGGACCTGGCACACAGAAATTGCTCAGTGAATGTTTGTTGGGTGAATGAAGAAAGGAATCAAAAAAATGAAAACACGCTGCCCTGGGGCTTGGCAGTGGAGCTGAGTCTGGAAGCAGGATCACGGGGCATTGGAGTTTGGCACAAATGGAATAAATTGGAGCAGTGCTTCTCAAACTATCAGTGGGGAGAGCCTAGACTCCTCTTTTATCTCTAATCAATTGAGGATTGATATGCGGTCCTGCTACTAGTATGCAGTTTGCACCACTGGTAACTCATCTCTGTGAATGCAACAGCACCCTAACTAGTTGGTATCTGTGCAGTGAGATGAGACTGGTCACATACTGGGAAATCACAGCAATGTCGAATTGCTATAAGAATTTCTAAAGGCTAACCCTCAACTTCTGTCCTTACTTCATCACCAACCAGAAACAAATCGCACACAGTCCGGCCTTGGTCCCTGAATCACACCTTGAGCAGCACTCTTTAGAGCGTGCTTGGACTCATGGTTGGATTAGAGTTTTACTAGATGTTCATGATTTGGGGGAAGTTACTTAACCTCTCTCAGACTCCTAAGTTTTTTCATCTATAAAATGAGGAAAACAGCAATACCTCCCTTATGGGGTTGTAATGAGGACCCAATGGAATCATTCATTCAATATCCATTCAACAAATATTTATTGAGCTCCTATTATGACAGATACTTTTTTAAGCACTGGAGAAAAAGCACAGAACAAAACAGACAAAAATCCTTGTTGTCATGGAGCTTAGATTGTGGTGAGATGATCTATATGAAGAAGGTAGTCTAGAGCCTAGTAGTTATCAGCTGTGTCTCTTTTGACAGGTCACTTCACTTTACTGAGAGTCAGTTTACTAAAAGTGGAACAAAAACAACACACGCCTCCTATGATTGTTTTGAAGACCCAGTGAGATCAGAGAGATGGTCACTTGCTGTGATAGTGATTAAACACAACTCAAAGTTAAGTGCAAGACATCATGTTTCTGGATCTTGAGGCTCAGAGTTGTGGACTGTCCCAGCAGTTGGGAGATTCAAGGTTGCGGGGAGCCTGAAACAAAGTGGGGCACAAAAGCTGAGGGATCCAGCAGAGCCTCAGGAAGCACGTGGAAAGACAATATCTAAAGCCAGATGCATGGCCGACTGAGCCAATAAAGGAGCACATCAAAAGGACTGAAGAAAGATGTCAAGGCCAAAGAACGGAATCAGGTTTTTGGAATCAGGCAGATAAGAACTAAAACAGAATAGAGAGCATAGCTTACGGCTTGCTTTAAGTGCTTACTGGGGCACGTTGTACAGACATGAGGCAAAGATTGAAGGGATGGGTTAGAACAGATTCTACTTCCAAGAGATATTACCAAGAACACAACCAGAGGACCCAATCTGTAATCAGGCCCATGAAGTGAGATTAAAGCTAAGACTGGAAGATAAAGCCAACAGTCCAGGAACTGTGAACAGTTAAGGATGGAGCATGAAGCAAAGAAGAAATTATGCTGTGAGGGTAGAATTTATGCTGGATAACTTTCGTTTGCTCCTTCAGATCCACTCTCTACCATTCTTCACCCTGTTCTGTGCCCCTAGAGGCAGACCAACACTGAGAGTAAATGGGTCTCTTATCATCTGGCTTCTGAATGAGTGCAGCCAATGGGGAAGACAGGCAGGAGCTTACAGGGAGGGTGGGGAGGAAGCAGAGAGTGGTCAAGGGATTTGTTCCCCCAGGTTTCTCTCTTCAGGCCATTGTGGGATGTCTGCATCCCTCAACCATGGGCCTTTGTCCCTGTTACCCTCACCGGGTTCTGGAAACCACTCCTCCCCTTGCCCCTTCAGACATAGAGATGTCAGAGGGCCCCACATGTCACCGGCCCCAGGGTGCCCACTATCCTCTGTGGTTTCCCTATACCCTGCCCACAACTTTGTAAATGATCCCATTATCCTAATCAAGTGTGCCATCTGTTTTCTGCTGCAACCCTAACTAGAAGCTCCAGGGCTTTTGTCCAAAGCTCTGTCTGACTGGGTTCTGTTTGATAAACTGTGTGTGGGTCAGCCCAATTTAAAGAGACAGTGTTGGGCAGGTCCATAGTAAAGAGTAAGGCAGACTGGAGTCAGGACTCAGAAGTAGTCATGCTGGGCTCTTGGGATAATCAGGATAGATCCCAGGGGTTGAAAAAAAAAAGCTAATATTTAACATTGCACTTAGCCGTGTGGAAGGCAGTGTTCTAAGTGCAATGTATTTGGGAACTGCTTTAATCCTCAAAACAACACTATTGAGTGGGTAGTGCTGCCACCACCATTTTACAAAATGAGGAAGCTGATGAGCCAGCCCTGATGGCCTAGTGGTTAAAGTTCAGCACACTCTGCTTTGGCAGCCCAGGTTCTGTTCTCAAGCACGGAACCACACCACTCGTGTATCAGTAGCCATGCGGTAGCAGGGGCGCACATAGAAGAACTAGAAGGATTTACAACTAGAATATACAATTACATACTGAGGCTTTGGGGAGGAAAAAAAAGGAAAGAAAGAGAGAAAGATTGCTCAGGGCAAATCTTTCCCAGCAAAAAAAAAAAAAAAAGGAAACTGAGGACAGGAAGGTCAAGTAACTTGCTTGAGATCACACAACTAGTAAGTGGCTATGGCTGGGATCTAAACCCAGATAGTCCTACTCCGGAGTCCACGGTCCTGACTACCAATCCTCCACTCTCTATAAACATTTGTTATTCATTTCTAATTTCTAGGCCTGTCACTTACTTGTTCTCCTTCTTAGTCTGAACATTGCTAATGACACCCCTTGCATTGACTTTAGCACTTTAATAAGCTTTAGCACATTCTGAACCTCATGTTTCTGACTCAGTTCTTACAGGTTCCAGGGTACTTTACAGTCATCAAAAGGTTCAACATCCAGCCCAAGGTTTTACATCAGTGAATGGTGGCGGCTGGCCTGAAGCTCAATGCCTCTAAGCTTTTCTCTTCTGTCTCATAAGTCTTAGAAGTTCCTACAGGGCAGGGACAGTGTCTGTCCTAGTTCATATCCCAGTGCTTGGTTCATGGTAGTAACATGATAAACATTTACTGAGTGAACTAATGAATGGTTTTGACATATCCTTTAAAATTCAGAGCTTATTGGAGAGTATCCAGGAAAACCATATTATTTTCTTTACATACTCTTCTTTTGTTAGAACCCATCACTGTGGTAGCATCAGAACTGCCTTTTTGCATCTCCCAGCCCTCTTCCTCTCTTAGAGCCACACACACAGCAGGAATTATGATTGCTTGGTAGACTTCATCTGCAAGTCCACTAGCTTTCTCAACCAGTGATCACAGGGTCTGATGGGAGCATTTGCTTGCTTCCTTTATCTCACAGTGGTTATGGAAGTGGTTAGATGCTAATGATATTATTATACTAAGTCATACCTGGGTTTGAATCTCTGCTTTGTCATTTAACTGTGCATGAATTGCCTAACCTCTGTGTGTCTCAATTTCTTTACCTATAAAATGGCTATAATTGTAGTATCCACTTCTCAAGGTTGTTGTGAAGCTCAATGAGATAATGTATACTTATCATAGGAAGTAGATATCAGTAGGGAGTAAGAAGTGCAGGAGACTTACTAGGGATATTACCTGTGAAGTATAAAGGGGGAAGGGAGCAGGAGTCATCAGAGAGAGTCTGCAGACTGTGATGCAGGTCTGACACCTGTGAAAGGAGAGAGGGATGGAAGCAGAGCTGGGTAGGAAGATCCCCGGGTATGGCTCGGTAAGTCTTGGCCAGGCCAACAGGGAGCTCTGACACCAAGATTGCCCGTAGAGAATTTTTGCATTGGGCAGGAATGGCCAGGCCCTAGTATGCCCACTGTGCTCCATCTTTGGTTGGAGCTGCCAGGGAATAGGCCTGCCCAAGTATGTAAAGTTCTTAGCACAGTGCCTGGCCCCAAGTAAACACTCAATAAATCTTAGCTATTGCTGTCATTGTTTTTATTAGGATCCCAAGGAATGGAAACAAGTGTTACTATTCCTTGCACTATGTTTAGCTGTGTGCACACCTGTGTTAAAGAGAAGTTATTTGCTGGACACTGGTTAAAAATGGCAAGACAGATTTTATTTGAGCTACTGCAGTAGGAGAAAGAGAATTCATTAAGGATTGGGCTCAACTCTGAATAGAGCAAAGACAGCTGGAGATTTATAGCCAACAAGCAGAGTGAGGGGTCAGTGGTTGGACAATTACCAAGAGAAACTTGATTAGACATCGAAGGTAGGTGGATTCTTACTAAATTGGTCTAATAGGATTCTTGCTAAAGGAGTTAGGTATCAGGGGTGGAGGATGAGGAACTCCATCAGATATCAGTGTGGGGGATACTTGCTAAACTGACTTAGCAGGATTCCTTGCTAAAACGTGGCTTGGCAAAGCAGGGACAAGGCCCAAGATCAAGACCTAATAGAGAAGAGGGCTCAGAGGAGCCTGACTGAAGTTTGGTCAAGGAGAGAATCTTTGTCACCTGTCACCTCTCCTAGATGAAGAGCACCTTGGGCAGGAATCATGCCTAGGCCATTTTTTTTTTTTCTGAGGAAGATTTGCCCTGAGCTAATATCTGTTGCCAATCTTCCTCTTTTTCTTTTTCCTCCCCCAAGCCCCAGTACGTAATTGTATATCCTAACTGTAGGTCCTGCTAGTTCTTGTATGTGGGATGCTGCCTCAGCATGGCTTGATGAGCAGTGAGTAGGTCCACACCCAGGATCCGAACCAGTGACCCCCGGGCCACCAGAGCGGAACATGCAAACTTAACTGCTACACCACTGGGCCGGCCCATGGACCATCTTTTTACCCAATCTCCACCTCTCGCCCAGCGCGTGATGCACAGTAGGGCTCAGGGAAGGTTCATGGAATGATTATATGAGTGAATATCAGTGTGTGTAAGAAGTAGACTTACTAAACTGAACCTGATGCTCAGGACCACTGCATGGTGTACCTGGATGACACCTATGGGCAGCCAGTCAGTGTGCCTTGAGTCTCTCAATTTGCAACAAGCAGAGTCCTCATGGGCCTGAACTGAGGGTTGAACAACTGGGCAGTCTGCGGGCAAAGGACACCAGGCAGCCATATGTTTGGGTAGAGATGCCTGGAGATGACATATTGTGTATAATATACCTTAAGGAGCTATAGGCAAAGGCTTTGTTGAGTCAAGAGAAGACCAAAGCTCTAAATTCCAAATTCTTAATTCTAAATTTAACATTTTTTGAGCAAATAATTCAGAATATTGAAAAATCTACACATATAGTACCTTCCTATAATGTTGTCCTCTGGGGACCATCTTAACTTCCCACACAAATTTCTTTGAATGGCTTCCATTCACCCCAGCTTTATTCTGAATACTCTTCTATATCAACTTGTATGAAAGCAAATATTTTTTTGTGTATCCACCCTCAATTTATATATGGAGAAATAGACGTTCATTGAGGGCACAGGTCTTTCCTCAAGATCAGAGAGTAAGTGCGTGGAAGAACCAGAATTTCGACGCTAAACTCCTGACCCCAGCCCCGTGCTACATTCTCTTTGGATTCTGTGTGAGTGTGTGTGTGTGTGTGTGTGTGTGTGTGTGTGTTAACAGACTGATAGTGATCAGCCAAGTAATCATTTGGCTAATTGCCTTGATCAAAATTGTCCTGGTCTCCCCAGGGGGAAGCACATAATTTTTGAAATCAAGGTGTTGAAAGTAATTAAGCAAGATCTGGACAGGAATCATTAAGATTCAGATTTCTCCAGCTGTCTGCCAATCCAACAACCTGTTTTCTTTATTAGTCTCCAGTGTAAGCTTCCTTTTCCCCACTTTTGCTGAGCTGGTAACCTTGAAGTACATTACCTCTCCAGCAGTTCCAGATCAGCTCCTGTCCATCTGCACACAGATCTGTGAAGATGCTTAGCGCATTTATTGAAGCAGTCATTAGCATTCCCAGGTCAATTACAGAGCCTTCATTATATACTATAAAGAAGCCCACTGCAGGGTAATGTTCACTTTGCACCATTCCAATATTCACAAATGGACCTGCTTAGAATAATGAAGGTAGCAATGGAAAGGGAGAAATCGGTGGACTCATAGTTGAAAAACCTGGGTTTGAATATATGCCATAGCTCTCAGTAGCTCTATGACCCAGAACAAGTTATTGGGCCTGCTTGTACTTTAGATGCCTCGTTTATAAGAACCAGGGAAGTGTGGGAGTGAGGCCTATCCCTCAGCCTCAGCCCCTACTCCTTCCAGTCACCCACAGGAAAGACAAGCTCAGTATCTGGGCACAGCTGTAACGCAGCTGTGATACTATCAGACGGGAAGAACTGCTCTATTAAAAAGCAAGCACCCCGTGGAAGGGGTGATATGCTAAACACCAAACATTTCAGGCCCCCAAAGTGAAGCTTCTATAGTCCACATAGGTCCTTCAACAGTCTCATCCAAGCTAATTACAACACAAGATCCACTGTGTATGGAACATCTGTATTTGCAGCATGCTTTACCTAACATCCGTCTCAAGTCCTAACAACGACCCTGCAAAGAAACAATATTGTCTCCATCTAACAGCTAAGAATACTAATGCTCAAAGAGGCTCTAAGCCTAAACTATCATCCTATCCTATCATCACCCTTCTTCAGCTCAATTCCAGTCTCTCCCAGCTCACACTGCATGGCAATTATTCATTCACTCACCTAACCCCTGAGGCACTCTTTGAGGCTGTGCACATAGTAGGTGCTCAATAAAAGCTTGTGAAATAAATGTGGGAATAAATGCTGCCTTTCTATGTGGTGACTTGACCAGGAAGAGCCCTGAATGTAGGGAATGGCTGGGACTCATTTTAGGAATTAGGTCCTTGCCCAGCTATAGATGGTAAAGGAGGATACTTCCCATTGGGCAAGACCCACAGCTAAGTGGTCTCGAGGTTTTTGCACAGAGGGATGTCAAAGTGGCTGCAACAGTAGTCCAGGATTAATTAACAGGTTGCTGAGCCCAGCAAGGGGTAATTTGAGGACAAGGTACTCACAGCAAGTTGAAGCCTGATTATCCAAAAAAGGGATTCCTCAGAGGCTGTCAAGGTTGCTGGATGCTAAATGTGTCTGCTTAAATCCCTCTTGCTTGAGACCCAGGTGCATTCTAGGAGCTGGGGACATATCTAAGTGTACGTGGGCTTTGAGAGGGTGGGGGATGGTCAGATGCCTCAATTGTGGAAAGATGAGAGAGGAGAACATCAGAAAATAAGTTGGGTCTCCCAGCTTTAGGCCTTCAATTGACCCAAGCAGTGACCTGATGTCAGGTGTCATGGTTTCCCCTCCACCCAGCATATTTGCATTTAAAAAGGCTCATTGAAGAGCAACTAGTTTCATGCAAAGGAATGAATATCTAATTGGATGCCTTTCAGATGCTTGGATGAAAGGAAGAGGGAGATGCCTTGTGAGGTCAGGCTTCCCAGCAAACCACGCTGAGGCCACTGTTTTCAGCTGTGTATGTTGGGCTCTACACAAATATATGTGGCACCCCTGAATCTCACTCTGGAGGAATGTGTTTCCCAGAAGAAAATTTGCTGGATCGTGATTCCAGATGCACAGTGAATAGGGTTTGTGCAGCAGAATAAGCCAAATCTTCCTAGAGTTTCCCTTTCTCCTTCCACATGGGCTAAATCCCTTGTATTGTTCAAGGCACCGCTCAAAAGCCAATGCGTCTTCGAAGCTCTCCCTGATGGCTACTCCATCCCCACAGAACTAACCAAACTTTCTTTGTGTTCCTGTAGGGACTTGTTTCCCACCCTGCTATGGTCCCTGGCTACCTCTGCAGCTCATTTCTTGGCACCCTCTCCTCTCATTTATGCTCTAACAATGCTATTCCTCCCCTCCCCCCCACACACAGCAAAAACGACTCACCCCCAAAATGATGCTTCATGCTTCCCTGGCTATGCATATGCTGCTCCCTCCATCTGGAAGGCCTTCCCCCACTCTCCTCTCTCTCTGGCTAGCTTTCAAGTGTCTTCCAAGACTTAGCTCTGGCCTGAGGCAGGGACTACAGCTGTAGGATGCATCAGTGTAATCCAAGCTCCTAGCACGCCACCTGGAAGCAGTAGAAACTCGGGGAATGCTGGTTGCAGGCATGAATGAATGAATCTCCTCCAAGAAACATTTTCTCTGATACTCATCCCCCCGAGTCTGAGTTGGGTGTCAGTCCTTTCTGCTCCTGAAGCATCCCGTGCTTATCTTCTCTGTTGCCACTTTATATTGAAAATTGTCTGTGTCTATGTCCAACCCCCCAACTCCTCACCCACCACTTAGAGTCTAACCTTCTCAAGGTCAGGGACCAGGTTTCATTCATCTTTAGGCTCCCAGTGTCTAGCAAAGTGCCTGGCATGTGGTAGGCCCTAAATAAATGCTGAATAATAAATAATGAAATTGAACTAAATGATTGCTCCTCTTAAGACATTGCATTATGGAAAATAATTTTCTTTCTTTCTCTTTCACTGTACCCCACATAGTGCCTAATAGGTATTCAATACATAGTTATTATTTGATTTGGAAAATAAATTACCTTGTAGGGTGGAGAGAACACGAGTTGAAGGGTCAGCTTCTGGATCTGAGGTTAGCACACGGCAACTGGTGACTTTGGGAAAATCAATGCAATGGGGCCCTTTGAAACTCAGTCTTCTAATCTGCCAAGCGAGTATGAAATTCTCTACTATCTTAGTTTAGTTTTCCCATAAGTAGGCCCTCAGACAAGGGCTTGGGTTATATAGTTTATTTAGGAGGTGGTCTTGGGAAGCACACGAGGGAGTAGGGGAAGTGAGACAGGGAAGAGAGATAAATCAATAATGTGGCATTAACGATGGGTTGCTGTAGTGGACAAGTGCTGTAGGTGGGCCCAATCCCGCTGGGAATGCTGAGCAACCCTGTGGAACATGCCTCAGAACTGTCTCTAGAGATGAGCTGGAAGCTGAGGGTATTGCTCCATTACCCTCATTCCCCATTGGCTGAAGACTGTCCCTGAGAGGTTAACTTTCTCCCAGCTCTGTGGCCAAGCAAACTCCACTAGGTGCTGGAGAAACCGTCAGGCAGAGGAGCAGTGAGATGCAGGGACTTGAGATGGGAAGCTGTCAGTATGCAGGAAACTGACCATCACAGATACAGGTGGCCTCAGAGGTGGGCTGAGGAGAAACAGGGTGGGGCATGAACAGCATCTGTCCACCAACTCATAGTGTCCTGAGATCATCAACCAAATTCTCAGAAGAGAAGATGCTTTGTCAATTTCATTCACAATTAGAGGTCAGACATTTAAAGTGTACTATTTCTTGACATTTCAACATCCTCTTCAAAACATCACTTTGCCTCTTCCAGTTCTCCCTTCCCTCCCCCCTCCTCCCCTGGCTGGATTGTTGTTGTAGAATTAGCCTAATCACACCCAGCTTGTTTTGCTCCTGAAGGGTCCTTGAGGAACCCACAGGGCACTGGTGACACTCATTATTTCTCCAGGAGAATCCGAGACCTCCAATAATGAGTGCTCACTTGGAGTTCCACTCTCTTCCTGTCCAAGAGCCAGCTCCTCCTTTCCCACCTGTCACTCACACAGGAGAGCCCTGGCCTGTGTGCGGGCACCCTGGGGATGCTGACTCTTTCCTCCACAGACAGAGGACTACCGTGAGGGTGCTTCTATCACACATCCTCCTGTCGGGGGAAGAGAGAGAATCCCCCTCTGCCCTTTTCTTTAAGGTTTTTGTGGCTGGCCAAATAATTAACAAGACAGGTTAGCAGGAGAAAATAATATCAAGTTTAATAACATGTATACATGGGAGAAAGCAGGGACACTGCGTTTTTTAACACAATAGCAGAAATTTTTGTCTTAAATACCATGTTCAGTCAATGACAAAGGAGGATTTTGGGGGTGGGGGGAGTCAGTTACAGGAGATTATCACTAAAGCACAGTAAACAAGAGTAAGGTTATTATGCAGATTTAAGGCCTCACCTTCTACATTGATAAGCCTCTAGAAATGAGGCCATCCCCCCCTCTTCTCAAAACAGAGAGGGAGATACCTTTACAAATGGAGATTTTTCTTATAAATGTAAATGATTGTCTGGCAACTCCTCACAGGGCCATCCAGAGAATGTGGCCAGAGAGACAGAACTTCTGATAAGATGGGCTTGTTGGTGCCTTTCCTATTGTAACATTTATCTTACATTATCTTTACAGCCATCATGATAGACCGGAAGGAGCCACCATGTCAAATTTTTTAGGCAGTTAGTGGGGGAGGTCAAATGTCTCTCAGAGAAAACAATCAAGGTAAAGAGATAGATTTTAGGGTGGCCAAATTTTGATCTCCCACACTCCCCACCTGAAAGTTCTGGAAATCTGGAAAGATCCTCCCTATGAAGCCTTCTCCTGCGTGTCAGCAACATGGCCAGGAGACCTCAGAGTCAGCCTCACAAGGAGGTTTCTATGTAGCTTGTTCAAGGAATTCTTTGCACATCGGTGATTTTGAGATGTTTCCCCTAGCAAAATCAGTTTTAGTTTTGCAGCATAGAATTAAATATTCTGGGAACAGAGACACTTAGGGAATGGGCTGACCCACTTGAGAGAATTTTTTAGGTAATTATGATGACTTGATCTTTTTTGAATATGGAAAGTCTTAAATATTCATATGCTTTGATCTAATAACTTTATTTCTTAGCATGTATTGTAAGGAAACACTCCAACGTAAAATGCTTTACACATAGAGATGTTTGTCACAAAATTATCTGTAAGTGTAATGATGGCTAACTACAGGGTAGGGATCAAATCTTGTGAAGAGTTTGTAATAGTGTGGAAAAAATTGTGCTGTCACAATGTTCTGAGAAAAATACAGATTTCAATATTCCATGCACAGCTCAATCATCTTAATGAAAATAAACCAAATAAAAATGGTGCCCAGAAAAAAGACAATTTTATATCAAAATGTTAATGGTGGTTGTCTGAGGGTGCTATGATTATGGGAGATTTTGTTCTCCTCATGACTTTCCTGTATTTTTATATTAAACAGATATTTCAGTTCAAAGGACATTTACTTTTCACTGTTATATAAAAATATTTGTGTCCAAAATTGAGTAAATTGTCTAAATACTATCTTTATAATTGAGTAAACATAAGCATGTGAAAAAAGACTGGAAGGGAAAACAGAAATGATCATCGTTGTTGTGATAAATAGGTAGTGACTCTCACTTCTGGCTGCACATCAGGGCCCCCTGGGGAGCAAGTGAAAAAGCACAGGCTCCCAGGTTTCATCCTCAGAGATTCAGTGAGTCAGGTGGAGTCCTGATGTCTCTAATTTTGACCACCTCCGGTAATTGTAATACAGTTTACCTATAGAACGGCATTGGACAACTAATGTCATTTGGGGACTTGGAGATCTTTTTTCTATATCGTAAGTGTTTTGTACTGTTGCCAAATTATTTTTACAATTAGAAAATGTGAAAGCATGCGTGAATCTAAGAGTTTAGCAATGTAGAAATGGCCTCCTTCCAATTTTATAATCTGCTCTTGTCTTTCAGCATTAAGAGTTTCTCTTCCTACTTCATAACGATTATTTTAGTGGCTACATATTATTCTACCTGGTGTATATGCTGTAACTCATTAACCAGTCCTCTGCTCCGGAAGAAGTGTCACAGGAGGAATGGCTGAAGAATTTAGGAATTTTCATTTTGAGAGCAAAGACATCTAAAAATAGACAGAGTAAGTCTTGGGGAGCAAATTTGTTTCCCATGGTCCCAGCAGGTAAAACCAGGACCAGTGAGTGGAAATTACCATTAGACGAATGATGGCTTTCAAAGCTACACTTGGCACACACTTGGCCAAGATGTTTTAAATAAGACCTGAGTATCAGATATTTGGGATTATTCCTGACAGCTCTAGGGTCTTTTCAGCCCTGGTATGTCCTGGATCATGATTTTTTTTCCCCCCTACTTACCCAGAATACATTGCTACTCACCCCGGGCAAACCTATTTGCAAGGCTAATATAATCAAAATTTTAGTAAACTGATTGTAGTTTATTCCAAACAGCGTCTAATTCAAAGCAACTGCTCATCCCCAGCCGAGTTGGGCACTATTGTTCTTGGGTAAAAATAAATAAATAAATAAACAAACCCAATATATGAAAATCCAAACATAAGCAAATAAATTAGGGGGATAATTATTTGCAGAACAAAAGGATTCCCCACTGGGCTCCTTTAAATTGTGAGCTCTCCTACGGCATTTACAGTATAATTAAATTAACCAAAATGTGGTTAACACCCAACCCTCTGTAGCCTCTTTCTCGAGCCTTGCTTAGTTCTCTCTTCTCCTTCTAGATTAAACCCTTTGACCTCTACCTGAAGGCTCAGTCCTCCCTGGGATCTGAGACCAACCCTCCTTCCTGAAGGAGTGACATGGGACTCCATCTGCACTCCATGCGTAGGTGTCGTGTCATCTTGCTCTGGCTTGGACTTCACCTTTTGGGTTTCAGTCCTGATCACTGGGCTCCTGTGTTGGCCTCTGGAGAGGCTGAGCCCTTGTCCTGCTGATTTGTTTAGGATCAGGCCTGATTTTGTTCTGACCTGTTCTGTTCATCTCCATATACTATGCTTGTGTCAGCCAGGGTCTTAGCAGGCCCTTCAATAGGCAAGAATTGAATATGATGAACTGGTTACAAAAGTGTTGGAAAAACTGAAATGCCAAAGGGGACCAAGTGAGGCACCCCAGAGATTAGCAACAGCAGGAAGCAGCTACCATCCTTAGGCTGGGCTGATGAAGGGAGGAGGAGGTGCAGTTTCCAGAGTCCAGAAGCAGGGACCATCCAGCAGGAACTGGAACCCAGGATGGGGGCTGCTCGGAGGGAGGTGGGACCACAGAGGGAGAAGACGTCAAGTGACAGTTGGAGTCCTGGAGGAGGTAGGACCACCTCTTCCTGCTCTCCAGTCTCCAGTCTGTACCTCTTACTGGCTGAATCCAGCTGAAAGCCAGTAGGCAAGGGATCCTTGTGAATATAATTTGCAGGAGTCATCCCCCAGTGATAAGAGCAGACCAGGGGAAAAGTGGGGAACAGATTTGGATGCCAACAGGCAACATGCCTGGTACAACAACCAAGAAACTAGAGTTGGCGAGATGGGAGTTCTAATGCAGAACTTGGTGATAACAAAGCCCTTTAGGGCAAGGATAAAAACAGTAATAAAAAGTAGTAATAAAAATAACAACAGCTAATATTTATTAGTTACTTTTTACAGTCACTTTCTATTCTAAGCATTTTATATATACAGATTTAATTAATGCTCATGACAGCCCTATGAAGTACCTTCTGTTATCACTATCTCACTTTACAGATGAGGAAGTGGAGACTCAGAGAAGTTCAATAATTTTCTCTGGGCTATGCAGCTAGAAAATGGCTGAGTCCACACTCAAACATAGGCAGCTTAGCTTAAGAGCCCCTATGTTAACCATATATCCTTCCTAAGTCTGAAGTCCTATGCCCTTACCCAATAGCTGATTGGCCTTGCAAAATTCTTAGCAATTTCTCTGATCGTCAACTTCTTTACTTTGGGAAAAGTAATAATATTACCTATTTCACTGAGCTGTTGTAAAGATTAAATGACATAATGCATATAGACTCTGAACACAATGCCTGGCACATGGAGGATGTTCAAAATATATTGGAATTTCCACACTTTAATTAATTTCCCCCACCCTCGAAAAGGGAAAGTGCCTGAGAGGTTTTCTAGGTCAGACCTGCTCAGGTCCCCGGTCTTTCATCTGCTCTCCTCCACCCCTCACTCCTCTGTTTCAAGGCCCTAGTTCCTGGATCAGGGCCTCCTGGTTAGGGCTCATAACTACCATCCAGTGACTCTCTTTGACATTTCATGGCCGTTCTCCCCTTAATGTAAACAACATTCTTGAGAAAATGGGTTTTCTTGGACTAGTGAGAATGTGTTAGTCTCTGGTTATTGCTGTGTCTTAGTGCAGTGTTTATATTGAGAAGGGATTAGTTTTGTGACATTTTCAGTGCCATCTGTACTCACCAAAGGCCTAAGTACGTATCAATCTCAAAACTGTCCCTTAGTTTCAGGGGAGCCAAATTCCCTGATGCTCTCACCCCTCATTGCTCTACCCTTAAGCTACAGTGTCATGAGCTATAAAATGGGGAGGCCAGGTTCTTCCTTGCCCAGTTCCCAAGGTAGTGGTGAGGATTAAATGAGATCACAGAAGGCAAAAATAATAACGATAATAGAAGCTAACATCTCCATAGTGCTCACTATGTGCCAGGCATATACTCTGAATTATTACCACAGCCCTATTGAGTAGATGCTATTACTATCCTTATCTTACAGATGAAGAACCTGAGGCACCATCAGATCACTTATTTTGCCCAAGGTTACAGGGCTAATAAGTGACAGACTCAGAATTTGAACTCAAGGCAGTCTAGATCCAGAGTCAAAAAGATGTAATAGTCCTTCTGGGCCTCAGTTTCCCTGTGTGGGCTCTTTCCATTCTAAATTTTTATGTCAGCAGATAATTTAGGTCCCAAGGATATACAGAGGAGGGAAAACAAATGGCCCTGCCCAGAAGTCTCATGGGCCCTCCCCTCTTCTCAGAGATTGAGGTGAACTTGGTTCAAACCTACCAGTCTTACAGCTTGTATGAGTCTAGTGGCTTCCCCAGAACTTCTGTGAATTCTTGACTTCATTTATTTCATGGTCCCCTCTGCCTCTGTTCTTCTGTTAGTCTTCAAACTGACACATGCCAACTGGAGCTCAAAACTCCACCCTTTGTAGGCTTCCATAGGTGATCCAGTAGGTCCCAGCATATCATATTTGTGGTTTTCCTGAATATTTTTGAGTCATGATGTGGAGTCACAGCATGGTGGGTGAGGCCCTCTGTCCATGGCCACCAGGTGTGCATGCTGCACCTTTGTGCAAACTAGAAAAAGCCCCCCACCCCACCAATCCCAGTGACCAATGAGGAAAAGCTGCCCATTCTTTGGTAACACAGGATCACACCAAGACCCCAGCTTGGCAAGCAGAGTGCAAGAGGGCTGGATTTTAGCCCCCACTCCTGCCCTCGACTAGCCCATTTTGCAGGGCACAATGTGCAGAACTGTATACATTAGCCCTGTCTCTGCCATCTCGATGACCCCGGCCTGACTTCCTTGCTTTCTCTCCTTGCCAATCTCTTAAAGCTCCACCACCTTCTAAAAGCTCGGTTCTAGCAACTAAGTTTCTCCACCATGCTCAGGCCCTTGAAAAAGATATTCCAGAATCTCTCTTCTTTCTGAGCAGGGTCCACCCCTGCCTATTTTTCTACATTACCATGAGTCATCAGAGAAGTCACCTCTTTGCCTAAACCTAGCCTTGTCTGTTCAGTAAATTTTATTTCTAAATGTGGCTCTTTCTTTCAGCAACCCCATGGGGTTGAGCCATAAATGATGCAGAATGCAGGGAAGAGGCGGGGATGCTTTTATTTCATCCTGGAGCCTATGGGCTTATGCTCTCTCCCCTGCAGAGAGCTGCTTGCTTCTGCCTCTGGGGAGCACATGGCTGGACAGGCACTGGTTATGTAGCAGACCAAGACAGTCCCAACAAGCCCAGTACATCACATTCAGTCTTTGGTAGGCAAGAAAACAAATGTGCAGTCCTCAGAAATTCTGAGCAGTAGTGCTTAATCCTCCTGCAGTAATTATGCTCATCCATCTCTGGCTGTGCCCCCTGAGAAGTCTCAGCATGGTGTGTCACATGCCATGTGCAGCGTCTTTAATGTACACAGGCTTGGGCACCGCAGTGTTACTATCACAGAGAAAGGCAGCTAAATCAGTGACCTCTCAATATTTTTACTGTGCACCCCTATCAGTAAGGTGTTTTTGAGTGAGCACCCTGTATATGCTTGTTTATTTATGAATTCATTGCATACACGTATCTCTGTACTTATGCGTCTGTATCATAAACATATGAAAATAAAAATTAGAAACGATATTAAAACAAACATAAATAGAAGTTCCAATACGCTTTTCCCACACCCCAGTTGATCATCTTGCACATCTCCTGGGAAGTAGCCTACTTAGATACCACCAAGGTAAAGCACATCACATCCTTGCTTGGGATTGTGGGAAGGACATACTCTTTGGAATCAGTCAAACCTGAGTTCTAGTTCTAGCTTCCCCAATCCATGGCTAGGCAAATTTGGATAAGTGATATAATTTCTTGGGCCTTAGTTTGCTTGTCTGTAAGATGAGGTATGATATTCTGAGCCAGATCCTGTCCTGAGTGCTATGGATTTAGAGGTAGAGTTCAGCTCCCTTTGTCAGGAGTTCAGTTCAGACAGAATTTCCCGGGATCTGTGACAACTAACTTCAGATAACTTGGGATGCTGGTTGAAGATGCTGATTCCTGAGCCTCACTCTAGACATAAGGTCAAAATCTCTTGGAATGGAACTAAGGAGTCTGCATTTCACGCATTCCTAGTGATTCCTATGTACATAATAGTGAGAGAGGTAATCAGAGTGGTAAACAGATGTAGTGACCTAGTATCATGTAGAGTCAAGTGACAAGAAGTGCTACAAAGAGGGATGAACTCTGAAGGGTCTGGGAGCCGAGAGGAGGGGCACATACTTCAGACTGGGCAGCTTCCTGGAGAAAGTGATGCAAGGCATGGTCTTGTCTATTCCAGGCCTATCTCACTCTCAAGTTTGGCTTGGGCCGTGCTCCTATCAGAGCATTTATGGGACTCAGCCCTAGCCCTCTGAGTCTTCCTTCTCTTTCCAACTTCCGTTACCATCCCCAGCATGTGTGCAGTGACAAGTCTCATCTGGACTTGCAGAATGCCTGTGCCTCCAGCTGCCACAGGCTTGGAGTGATGGCAGAGGTGCTGAAGAGGCATAGGCTCCTTCTGTAGGCCATGTACATTGTTGCTCTGTGGAAAGCCTTGGGGGAATAAAGAGTTTAGTATTGGTAATTTATTTATACCCTACCTCATTCCAAAACAGGATTTGAAGTGTCTTCAATAGATACAAATAATACAAGTCAAAAGATGAGATAAATGAGCAAAGATGGACAAAGAAACAATAATGGTAGGGAAATAAGATGAAGACAGTGGTAGAATTAGTAACAAACTGTTTAACATATGGTCCTGTATAGCTGTTACAAGTGGCCATAAATTTGTCTGAGAGCTTCTTAGTAGCCAGTGCAAACAGGGAAACAAATATTAGTTTTATGATATTCATAGCATCCATTTGAATAAGTTGAACTGGTTGCCAAGGAGAAGCACTTTTCTTAGAACTGCCATGAAGGTGTAAAGTGTCCAGTGTATGATGGAGTAAATGATAGCCTCAACACCCCTGCAGTACTTAGTATTTCATATAACTCTTGAAAATTCTTTCAATGTGTAATATTTATTTAATCAAAATATTCTATTTGAAGGCACTTTGAAGGTCATCTATTTTACCTGATAATGGGGGAAACTTTGCCTCAAGAGATGGCAGCCTTTCTCCCAATCTCCCACTATAGCAACTTCCTTCTCAGCTCTGCCCTCTTTCCCAAAGAACTCTATCCAACCACACTTGAATATTTCCAAATAGTCTGGCACTAGCTCAACCCTAAAACTTTGTTCAATCTGCTCCTGCTTCCTTCTCAAACGTCTTCCTTATGAAGTCATACCATCTTCAAGACCCGTTCAGATCTCACCTTCTCAGGAAGGCTTCTCTGATCCAACCAGCCAGATTTACTTTCTTCTTCACCATGCTTCCATATTATTCTGCTGAGATTTCCATTTTTACATTTATTATCATCAACTTTTAACCAGAGTACACATGAGCATATCCTTTAGATATGTCTCTCCTAATCCCTTTATTCTCTCTGTCTCCTGAACCCAAGACGAAGTGGAGCACAAGTCACTTGGAACCAGAGGCTGGAAGCAATGTAAGAGCCCCACTGGGCACTCGCTCTGTGCTGTTGGGTTGGGGAGTCCTGAGATGAAAAAGACCTAGCCATTGCCCTCAAGCCACTGCCACAGCCCACTAGACCATGGGCTCTTCAAGGGCAGGGGATAGTTTTACTCATTATCACACCTGCAGAGCCTGAGGTTGATTTGAACTTGAAGCAACCTACCCAAATAACACAAAGTGACAGCCCATTTAAAACACTCAGCTTCTATTTCTTCTGCTGAATTACATATGTTCTCACTTAATTCTCACAACAAATATGAGATAGTCGTTATTAACCCTATTTTACAGATAAAGAAGCTTAAATGCTCACCTTTTTTTCATCCTATTAAGCTTCAATTTCTTCAAGTGAAAAACTGGTTACATACTACTTACCTGGCAAGGTTGTTAAGAACAATGAAATGGCGTCTATGAAATGTCTTGTCACAGCAATTGACCTAGAGAAGATGCTTCAGAATTGTGGGTTTCACTCCCCAGGAACTAACATTTTATTGAATTGTTTCTACTTGTCAGGCACTGTCCAAAGTACTGTAAATATTTAGTTAACTAATTTCCTTCTCTGGACAACTCTATGAGGTAGGTACTAATTATTATACTCATCTGGACGGTGAAACAGAGTTTAGTAACTTGCCCAAGGTAAACACAGCTAAAAGGAGGTGGATTGGGATTTGAACTCAGGTAGTTTGGCACCACCCTGAGTTTTTACAACAGTTCTGCCTCCCATTAAGGTGGCAATCCAACATAGCAAGCGTGACCATAAAGATGTGTTCACAGTGCCGTGGGAGCTAACAGGAGAAATGAGCCAGAAGGAAAGTCTTCTCATGAAAGATAATGGGCTGAGCACAGTCTTGAGGTTTGAGTGGGTGATAATCAAGCAAGAATTGGGGAACAGCACATCAGGTGAAGGGAATAGCATAAGCAAAAGCACAGAGGCAGGAGACAGTCAATGCAAATGTTAGCCTCTAGCAGGACATGCCGCTGGAGCTCTCAGCTGTTAATGTTTGCAGTGTCCACGGTTTCCTTGGTTCTCATGCTTTCTGCCTCATTCCTGGTTTCTGGTCCTCTTGGAACCTGCCTGGTTTGTGCTTTGCCCCTCAACTATCCTTGATCCACTTTCACCACCTTGCAGCTGCCTATCTCCATAGGACACTGCGCCATCTTGGTGTTTCTGAGCATAGCCTCTGCCAGCTGATCATATTACCAGCTCCTTCAGGCAGGACCACGCTAACCATTGCTCTCTGGCCGAGCGTCCACTAGAAGGCTCTATACCACTGTGGACACACCGCAAGGACTTGTTGACTGTCTCACTTCCTTTGATGTCCACATTCCTGTCTGTAGTGCCTCTGCCCCTTGCATCCCATGGTGTTTTTTTCTCTTAGTCATTCAACACTGCTTTAGGCCAGGCATGTCCTTAGTGCTGGGTATACAGTAATAAATGAAACAGACAAAATCCCTCCTCTACTCCCCGTTTATAGAGGAAGAAAGGCAATAAACAAAAAGACAATGAATATATAAGTCATATAGAGAAAACATGGCTTGAGGAGACAGAGAAAGAGGAGAGTGGATATGGTCAGGAAAGGCCTCTCTGGTCGACCAGTGACTCCAAAAACTACTGTGCTCTCTCTAGTTCTAGGGTTAGCAGAGGGTTACAAACATACTCTCCCCTCCTGCCCATGAAGCAAGAAGATCTGGAAGTAAATTTTGCCATGACTGGCCTTGTGACTGAAGCCAAGTATTTAATTTCTCCATGCCTCAGAATTCTTACCTGTGTGGGAAGTTGTGGCAAAGGCACAAAAGGCAAGTATAATTCATTATTTCAACACATTTCTTCTGAGCACCTACTGTGTGCCAGGAACCCTGTTGGCATGGGAGTTCAGTGCATAAGGCAGTCATTGCCCTCAGTGGCTCACAGTCTAGGAAAGAAAGCGAGGGGCAATGGAAAATCAGGATGCCAAATCTCAGTTTTCAGAAGAGGCACCTAAGCCAGCAGCAGGTGGTCAGCAATGGCTTTCCGAAGAACATGATCTCTGAATATCCAGTGAAAGCTATAAAATGCTTCGTTAATGAGTAAGAGAACCAACTTGGGTTCTTGCTTAGCCTTAAATCTTTCTTATCACCATTCACCACACACACACACGCACACATACAATGCTCTTGCTAAAGTATGTCGTTTCACTCCTTGGAAGGGTGTACATCCAGCATGCAAGCCTTGTACCCTCTACTTAGAATGCGTTTTCCCTGTGTATAGCTACCAAGACCTGTCCGTCACAGCTAACTTTGCATTTTCCAGAAGTCATCCCCTCTCTGCCCTGGTTGTAAGTAACCTCTCTCTTCTAAGCTCCCAGTGCAGTCTGTATCTTGGTTATGATTCATTATTTCTGGAGTTGGATTTATGTTTTCTGTGACATCTTTACTAGATGGTAAACTCCTCAAAGATGGACCTGTGTCTCCTTCACCTCTGTATCCTCAAGACCATGTACAATACCTGACACATAGTAGGTGCTTAATAAATATTTCTTAACTCAAACTGAATTGAATTGAATGAAACTGAAGCATGTAGGAATTGAATTAAAGTTTCCCTTCAGCCACTTGCCACTTATGCTATGAATGGATATTTTAAGAATTATTTTCTATAGGATTTACATGGATGAGTAATTTTTCCAGAAGTTCAAATAGCCTTAGGCAGCTGGAAGTTTTCCCATAGTCAAAGAAGGTTAAGTCCTCTCTGATTAAATTCCATCTCATCATCTCTAGTATGATATCATTTATTTATTGGTAGAATTTGGGTAAGTTAGGAGGCTGTCAGCTGCTTGAGTTTACTGGGTTTAGACTAGTTCCTAGCATCTGGCAAGAGAAAAAACATTAAAGGACTGATCCGTGAGTGAGAAAGAAAGAAGGAAGGCTGAATGATACAGGAAATAAACCGTCAGTTACTGAGGGCTCAGGGACCTATGGGCATGAGCTCCACTGTCACCAACTGTACTGTCAGGGCTCAAATAACTGTGAGCTCAAAGAGGGCTCTCTGAGTGGCTGGCTGAAGGCCAGTCCTGCCCCAAGGAGTCCTTCTGAGCAGATGTTACCAAAACATCCATTGGTTACTTCACACTGGGGCATTCCTGAGATGTTTCGTCTTGGGCTTTTCGAAGACTGACCACCTTGGGGGAAAATGAGACAGGTCAACAAAAGGAATGATGCATATAGCTTTTACCAATTGGCCTATATGGCACCTACAAACAACTGTCCTGGTATCAGACTCAAGCTTTGGGTACCCTCCTCCATGCTGGAAAGCTGGGCCATGCTGCCAGCAGCTGGGTCATCTAAAGGTTACCCTGCCAGTGCCAAGCTCTCCTGTGGTTTTTCGTGGGTGAGTGGGAGGAGGGAGTATGTGAATCAAGCTCTCCATCACTGTGCAGGCTTTATTTATACTCTGCTGGGTTGTTTCCTCCTCTTATGACTGCTGCTGTCTCTCCCGGGGCTTTCTGAGGCTGCCTCGGTAAGTTATAGTTTTGATTTTGATTTTCCTTGACTTGGCTGAGGATTTGCAGAAACAAAAACAAATGGAAAAAAAAAATGCACAAACTCACTGGAATACAGGTGGTTGCTGAGAAGCTGGAGCAAGAAAGCCGATGATCAAGATGAAGGTTTTGGATTCAGGCATTCTAGGCTGCTCTGGTCACCAGCTGATGTCCTGACAGTATCCATATAATTCAGCCAAACTCAAGCCATGGCTTCTACCTAATTACAAAACTAGGTGATTTTTTTCTTTGCCTACCAAGGAGTTTTACAATACACTCTTGTTCACTACTCACTCATTCATCCAAGGAGCATTTCCTGAGACGCAGCAGTGGACTAGAGCCTTGGCTTTGAGTCTATGCTTTACTATCATCTCACTGGGCAATCTTATGCAGGACACTCTACCTCTCTGGGCTTCAATTTATCCATTCTTAAGGATAGACTTTAGAATGTGATCTCAATGAAGTCAGGAAACATGTCTGCTTGTTCATTTTTAGATCCCTAGTGCCAAGCACAGAGCCTGACACATATTACGTGCTCAGAATATTTGTTGAATAAACAGATTGTAGAGTGCTTTAGATTAGACTACATGATCTCTAATATTCCAGCATGGTCCACCAATCTTTTCATGTCCTCACCTGAGAATTTTCTCCACCTCTTGACCTGTGTATCCCATTAACTTCTCAGCTGTGAGATTTCTAGAATCTTTGCAGAAAGCACATATCATAGGTAATATTCCAACTCCCTAACCCTGAGAAGGTGCCTTTCCTCTGAATTTCCATAGCACCAGCACTAACCTCTATCTAAACACCCATTATACCATCTTATCCTCTTGTCTTTTTACTTGTTCTTGCCCCTCACTAGTTATGAACACAACGGGGATACGTTCTTTTTTATTTCTGTATCCTCAGCGCTCAGCACAGTGCCTGTGTGTTGAATGAAACTGATAAATCATTATTTTTCTTCCTTAATCCTCATCGTAAGGCCTCATACGTTCTAATAATATTTTTAAAGTTTTGACTAGACTTTCACTATTGTGTGTATCACTATGCCTCTTTCTGGTTTTCTCTGTGCATCTCTCCATCTTTTCCTCTCATCATTATAGTATAATGGTTAAGAACGTGGGTTCTGGATTTAGATTTCCTGGCTCTGAATCTTGCCTCTGTTATTTCCTAGCTATGTGACCCTGGGAAGTTAATAACCTTTCTATGTCCCACGTTCTCCATGTGAAAATTGGGATAATACTACTACTTATCTCGTACAGCTGTTATGAGGATTAAAAGAGTTAGCACACAAAAAAGCACTTGCCACATAGTAAACACTCAATAAATATTTTAACATTATTGTTGTTGTTGTTATTGATCACATATTAGACACGATTGTAGGTGCCATGAACAAGAAAGAAAACTATCCTATTCTAGCAGAGCTTAAATTATGGTGTTAAATTATGGTGAATTGATCCCTCAGCTTCTGAGGAGAGATAGTTCTTTAGGTTTCAGCAGCCACTTACACCTTAGTATAAATCAGATAGTGGATCCTTTTTGAAGAGGAAGTTTTGATTGCATTAGGGAGATACATGAGGCCATAGAGCACCTGTCTTGAAGGCAAGAAAGAGAAGAGAAAGCTGTATGATTCAGGAAATAAACCACCAGTTACATAATTTTCCTGTGCCTCCCCCTGTCTCCAGGCCATGGTCAGCAAAGTTAATTTACTGGTTTTTGTGAGCAGCCGCAAGGCACGGCCCATCAATTTTTTGTTCTTCATGGCTATGGAGTGACTCAGACTATTAGCCTTGTATGATTACAGCATCTGTATTATGATGTCGAGGACATGTTGCTGCTACAATTTATTCCCTTTATTTAGTTCACTTTGTCTCACTCAGCATATCACTCAGCGGCTATTCGAGAAAACACTGGTGATGGACAATTTCTCTTTCTCTCTCCCCTCCTGATATTCCTTCTCCTTGCCCTTCTGTCTTTGTTGATGTCTTGTTTAAAGGAAGATTTGTGGATCTCCTGGTTTCCTCTACATTGGCTGACCCTCGGGTCTGCTGCTTTCAGCAATGCGGCACCTCTCCATGGTGCTGAAAACAAGCACGTAGTTCTAGCTCTGCAGTAGGGGCTAAGGGAGCTTGTAGGATCCTAATGTGCAGCAGCAGGCAGTGGCCTGAGAAAGTATCCTGTCCAGGCCCCGTTATTTCGACAAAAAAGGACAAGAGACACAGAAATAAAGATTGATTTCCCTAAGAATGGTGTACATCTCTTGTGAAATCAGAATATAGCTTTCCTGGAGACACTTGGAGCTTCAGAGACAAGCTAAGAAAATTCCTTAATATCTTTGGCCCTCATTTCCCTCATCTGTAAAATGGGGAAGTGCTAAAAATTTTTAACTACAACTGTGACATATAGCTTAGATAATGTGTATAAAGTCTTTAGAACACTGTCTATCTCAAGCCCACTTCTCTACCCTTATTTCCTGCTGCTTCCTGTCTGACATGTTGTGCTTTAGTAATATGGAATGATTTATGGCCCCCCTTCCCCACACCATGCTGCTTTATGCCTTGTTCATACCGTTCCTTCTGCCCATCTTGCCCTTACAACTTCTTTTCTGCCTTTATAACACCCACACTGCTCAAAGTTCAGATCAGTTGACATCTCCTTCAGAAAGCCTCCTCTGCCCATCCCTGCCCATCCTCCAATGTGGATTGTGTCCCTTCCAGGTGCTCTTTTGTCATTCTATGTGTATCATTTTATATATTTCTCTATCAAGACACCTACCACATGATCATGAATATTTTGGTGTCTCTGACTTACTTGACTACAAGCTCTTTGAAAGAAGGGGCCATATGTCATCATCTCTAACACAATACATGTCACCAAGTGGGTGCTCAATGATTGCTGTTTTGAACTGAAGGTGATAGGGACTTGAAGCATGTGAGTTCCTTTCTCTTCTCAGTCCACTGCTCTCCTCCCATATTGTGCTGTCTCTAGCTTTTTGGGAAGTTTTTGTCTTGGCTACTATTGTGAATACCTTCATTTGTTAATGCCACCTATTTGTATGGATTACTCAGTTTTCTGTGGGTCATCCTTTGAGTATGATGGATTCGTATCAAGATGGTTTGTCTTACTGCCTTTGGCATAGATTCTTTCCAAACCAGAGAATTCACATAAGCCATGAGTTAGATCCAGAGGGGAGAGGGCACCTGCCTCCCTCAATTAGCTACAAAGTCCTTATGGTCTGGCTTCCAAGAATTCCTAGAAAATTCTAAATCCTCATAAGACTTCTATTTAATATCCATTGGCAAGAACAGCTGCTCTTATTTTAGGAAAATTAATTGCCTTTCAAATTGTTCTAGAAGCTTAAGTCTATTTTGATAATGCAGTAGGGGTAAACATTCCCTGTTAAAATCAAGTCCATGAAAGCCCAAACTCTAATGACTTCTCTCAGACTTTGAAGTCACGTGTCACCTGACTGTCGGTGACATCATTAGAAACCATGTGGTTATTGGGGAAATGATCAAAATCTAAACTGTGACACTGAGATTCTGTTCCTGCTCTGATAATTTACTATGTTGATAGTCTTCAGCAGGACACGTCACACCTTTTAGCCTCTGTTCAGTCATCTATAAAATAGAAATAATTGCAATAATCCTGTTCCCTTTATTAAAGATGCCAAAGGGATACACTAAATTGATGCAAGTGTGCTTTGAAAGGTATAAAATTCTGTACAAATCCAGGTATAACAACAAGGGTGATACCTAGAAAAAGTAGGAACCAACAGTTGGAAAGAGAAATGGAAGGAAAAGTAGATGGCAAAATCTAAGGAGATGTTTATTCAATGCAGATTGTAAGAAAGGGGAAGTAAGCCTGGAAATAATAGCTAATACTTATTGAGCACTTGTTATATACTGGGAACTATACTAAATGATAAACTCTTCACAATAACTCTAGAGGTAGATGCTTTTATTATCCCATTATATAGATGAGGAATGGAGACATAAGAAGTTCAGCCTAAACATACACTAGAAAGGGGTAAAGCCAGGAATCAAACTCAGGCAATCTGACTCCAGAACCCATATACATAACCAGCCAGGCTGAAAAATTCTCCATCCCATGATCCTAGTGTGCTGATGTCTTCCTGGTTACTAAAGAGATCCAGACAGTAACATCAAATGAGCTGGAATAGATTTTTTTTAATGTATTTATGTTATTTGGAGTAAGAGATTTCAGTCAGAGTAAGAGTAAGGGAGTAAGTGGAGGCCATTTAAGTTGTTCCTGGAATAATCTCTTCCATCCCACACAATTTGTCAATTTGACTTTGGTCAACAAATATTTATCCTTTGTGTATGCCAGGTGCTATTCTAGGTGTTGAAACCACAGAGATAATTAAAAGATCCTTTCTTTCTGTAGTATACTAAAGACAGCAGCAAACTCTGCCACTCCTTTGAATTTTGGCTGACTTTAGTGACTTGCTTGGCCAATAGAATGTGGCAGGTGATGTCGTGGGACTTTTAAGGCTAGGTCATAAGAAGCCTTGCAGCTCCTGATTGGGCTTCTTGAAGCACTTGCTCTTGGAACCCAGTTTCTATGCTGAGCAAAACCCCAGTCTCATGAATAGATGCTCTGGTCAACAGCCCCACTGAGTTCCCACCCAGGGGCCAGCATCGTATGCCAACCATGTGAATGAGCATCCAGCCCAAGTGAGTCTTCAGGTGACTCCGGCTTCAGTCACTGACTGTAACCACATGAGAGACCCCAAGAAATAACTGCCTGGCTGAGCCCAGTTAGCCATAGAACTGTGAGAGATAATAAAAAAGTTGTTTAAGCCTGTAAATTTTGAGGTTGTTTGTTATGCAGCCATAAATAGCTGGAATGCTGTTATAAAGAAATTCTCAGTCAGAGAATGGGAGGCAGATGTATGAACAAGTGATTTCAACATATGTAGTGAATGCCACTGCAGTGTAAGTAGAGGATGCTAAGGAATTAGCTTAGACGTCAAGGAGTAAGAAAGTGTCCACTTTAGGACTAGCTCTGCAGCTTTTGTTTATGTGGGGTTGGCCACATAAACAATCCATCATCTGGATGGATGGATTTCATCATCTGGATGGATTCCGTCTTTTCTCTGTTTCCTTTCCAATTATGAGACTTCATGATTGCATAGATCCCTTATTACTTCTGAACCTCAGTTTGCCTGTCCGTAAAATTAGAGATAATAAGGAGTCAAGGAACCTAAGATAGGCTGTGGAGATGGGACAGAAAGAACGATAGGAAAAACTCCCCTTCATCTCACTGGAAGGACAGTGAAAAAATTTTTGGTATGGTGAAACGAGCAGACTTCATGATCGGAAGGCCTCGGCTTGAGTTCTGGCTCCATTTTTTTCCCAGCTGTGTGACTTTACCTCTGTGAACTTCAGCTTCCTCATTTATAAAATGGGCTTAGCTGTGCCGTGGGCATAAGGGAAAGCACCTGACAGCCTTGCCTCATGCATTGCCTTCCTTTCAGCTCTGTGCTTAGTCCCAGCTCTCTTCTGATGTGGCTTTGTGCAATGGAAGAAGCCAGGCTGGGAGAACTGAGGGAGAGGCAGGATAGCAGTGTAAACATCACAAGGCAGGGAGCCATGTGGGTTCACAGCAAAGCCAAGCAATATGGAGCCTTGGCAGAGCCATCCAAGGGCAGGCTGGAAGGGGTTAACGGAGCCAATGGGCCAGCTGGCATCTGTGCTGGCACTCAAGGAAAGAAAAGGAGCCTCAGTGTCAAGACAAGAAAGAGAAACAAAGCAAAATACCAGAACTTTAGCCAAATTCCCAAGTTTCCGTATGGATGGAGAAGGAGACATCCAGCCACTCCCTGCAGCAGCCTCTGGTCATAGAAGTCCTGAAGACTAGGCAAGTCTGCGAACCCACCTAGGCAACTTGTCTCTCTTGGATGGTTTGTCAGAGAACCAAATTGTCCTTGATTCAATGTGGCAAGAAAAAAGGTGCATTATCCCCCTTTATTATTCATGCATCCACTCATCTGCCCATCCACCCATCCATCAATTTGTGCATTTTTATAACATACATATATTAAACACCTACATTGAGCCAGACACTATGTCTTAGGTAACTGGAACTACAGACAAATCAGTGAGACAAAGATGAACAAGGCAACATGGTCCTTGCCCTGAGGACAAAATCTGTCAAGACTGATATTGTGGGCAGCTCCGAAGTGTGCTGGAAGATGAAGTTTGTGGGTAGAAAAAGCTAACATTAACTGATGATTTATTGTGAGCCCGACACTGTGCTAAGAGGTTTACATGCATCACCTCATTTAATCCTCACGATTTACCTATAAGTTTGGCGATGTGATTAGCCCTGTTTTATAGCTGAGGAAACTGATGCTTGGAGGTGAAGGAACTCGCTCAAGGTTGCACGGTCACTATGTGTCAGAGTTTTGATCCGAGCTGATTCAGTGCTGAAGAGAGAACCTGGAGAAGGACAGATAAGGGCGTATGCAGGGGCTGGGACTCAATGTGCCACACGGAGTCTTGTTACTGGGTGGGAGTGGATGAGTGGTTGGATGGTCAGAGTAAGGAGATGCTATGGGAAGGGAGGCAGGTTCTGCCACTGGGACCCAAATGGCAGAGCAGCATCTGTATTTGAAGGGTCATTCCTAGCTGAGAAGATACTACCCCAGACTCACCACCCCCTTCTCAGTTTTGGTAGAAGGCATTTTCTACTCCTCTGCCGAGAACATGCTTAGGAAATACAAATCCTTCTCCTCTCTGCTTCCTGGCTTGCCTCTTTTACCCATATGTGCACTGACAGATGGATGGGCTATGGAGGCAGCTGAGAATCAGAACAAGAGGGGAGGGTGCTGGGATTTTGGGGGTGGGGGAGGACTCCAGTGCAATTTTATCAGGCAAGGTTGTATGTCTGGCTGTCTGAAGGAATGGAAAGTATTTTTTAAAATCCTCCATGCTATTACTCACACAGTTTGGGAAGTAGAAGGCAGGGGGATGGGTCATCTGCAAATTATTCCCTACCAGTTTCCCAGGGAAGTTGGCTTCTTCTCTGCAAGCTATTTTCCTTGTCTGGAGTCAGTTCACACCTAATATGGAAGGATCGCTTTTAGTCTATACTTGTTGCTATGGCAGCTTCAGAAGCGGCTGCCGACAGAGCTCGGAACAGCCGCTCCCTCTTCTCCCAAACTCTTTTGGCACGAGGCTGAACACGCATGGTTTCAAGACTATGCAAGTGTCAGTGGATGGCATGTCTTTTATTTTGGGAAACATCTTTCAAGTGGGCAGAGTGGCAGCTTTTGATGGTCCTTCAGAGCCCCAGCTCTGCTAATTCTAAATCATGCATGACTTCTAGAGTCTGCTCCCCACCCCCATCCCCCCTTTTTTAGAACAAAGGCTGAAAATGGCCCTTATAAATATTTAAAATAATTTAGCTAGTTGGATTAAAGTGTGATCTTCTGGTTAGTTTTTTAAAATAATTTCAAATAAAAGAGTGCTATAAATAAGTAGAAAATTATTTCCACTGACAGGAATGCTTCTCACTGTGAAAATGAGAGGGCGTAGGGAAAGGAAACGGTGTGAAACATGGAATGCCTTTTCTGTTGCAGTTAGTAGAGTGGAGAGCCGGGCAGGTGGAGTAGGGGCGACCAAGACTCACTGAGTCCCTGTCCTTGAGAAGTTTACAATCCAGTGGGTAAGAGAAATATTGAATAAGTAATTGCCAGTATGAGGAACATTATCAAATGGGGGAGTATGGGGCGCAACGCGAGTGTAACGGGCATCTTACTCTCATCTGAGGTGGTCAGGGAAGGCTCTTCTGAGGAAGAGAGGTTTAAGATAAAAGGTAAAGAATCAGTATGTGGATCTAGGCTCAGTTCCCTGGTAGAGGGGTCAGCATATAAGAAGTTTCTGAGGGGAGACAGAATATTAGGAGGAATTGAGTCTCAGCGTAGCCGTAGCAGAGAGTGAGCGGGAAAGATTCTGAGACACAAAGATGATGATGATGTTGGTAGCGGTGGTGACAGCAACCATTAGAAAGCATTTACAATGTTGCCAGCATTGTTCTAAGTGCTTTACGTATATTAATTTACTTAATCCTTACAACAACATTTTAAAGTATGTACTATTATTACATCCATTTTAAAAATGAGGAAACTGAGGAGCAGAGAAGTTAAATAACTTGCCCAAGATCACAAAGCCAGCAGGTAAGCAGCCTGTACCTGGAGTCTATGCCAGATAAACGGGGACCTGCCACAGTAAAGGGTGTGGAGCTCATCCTCTGGGTAATGTGAAGTCATCAAAAGGTATTAAATAGGATAGGGACATCTGCACTGTAGAAAAAACCACTCAGGCTGCAGGAGGTAGAATGGCTTGGAGGGAAGGGAGTGGAGGCAAGGACAGCAGGGAGGAGGCCGATGCAAGTGTTCAGATGAGAGCTGAGGATGACTTGGATTGGGGGGTGTCAGTGGAGATGGAGTGAAACGGGTGGATCAGAGAGTTATCGAGGAGGTAGAATCTATGGAACTTCAGGGCTGTCTGATGGGAAGGTAGCCAAGGATGAATCTCAGGTGTCAGCCTTCATAACTTGGGTGAATTGCGAGGCAGACTTTGATTCCACTCCTGGAATCGAGTGTGGAGTGGGGGGGCTCCTCACAGGACAATTAGGGTAAATGGATGCTGGGTAGACAAAGACAATAGATGCCAGCATAAAACGTCAGAAATAAAACACCTATCTCCTTCCTTTGCCCTCCCCAACTCCCTTCCATGGTGAGGTCCCACCCTACTTATACCAAGTTATGGTCCTTTGCACCCGATAATGATTTAGTCAGAGGAGTTTCCTCCCTGCACAGCTGTCCCAACTTGCCTTCCTTCCCAAACCCACATGCTGTGCCCATTTCATCATTATTGGGACGACCAACCCCCATTCATTTGTAAAGACAGGGCCCATCCTACCTCCCCTTGTAGCCCTTATGGATCTTTCTTTTCTGAGCTTCTTTGGGTCTTACAGTCTCTGGTCCCCACACTAAGACCACTTCACAGATTGTCAGATCTCTTTCTTGGTCTTGCTTCTATAACTAAACAGTGAACTCCTTTACTGCCATCCCACCCACTACTGGCAAGGGTTTCGTGAATGTTACTTCATTTGAGACTCTCATCAATTCCACAAGGTGCAAACACAGGCATCCCCCTCCTCGTCATCCTCCTCTTCTTTTACAGATGAAAGAGCTGGGACTGAGATGATCTAAGTGACTTGCCCAACATGATGTAGCTGGAGAGAGCCGGGTAGGATTTAAAAATTCCAAATTCCTTGAATTTCATTTATAGGCTTTTTAAAAATCTACCAAAAATTGGGTAATTACTCTGTGCCAGGTATAAAGCTCAGCATTTTACTTGATTGTCTTTATGACAATCCTATGAGGTAGGCATTGCTATTATCCCCATTCTACACATGAAGAAACTAAAGCTCAGAGATATGGAGTAATTTGCCCATGGCCTTGGGTGGCTGAGCTAGGGCTAGAATGCAGGTGTTTCCATTGCCAAGGTGCATTCTTTTAATCGTCATGCTATGCTGCCCTTATTCTTGTTTCCACATCAGGTTGCACCCCCTCTACTAAGTGCCCAGAAAGAGACAAGTGTTCAGAGAGGGAAGAGAATGTGGCGTGGTTTCTTGACATAAGTGCAGCCATGTTTGGCTATTCCATGAACCTACAGCCACCAGCACGCAAAGAAATATAAAGCTGCTTTCTGTGTGGTGGGAACTGGCCTTTTTCCCGGGACCTGGCCTTTCTTCCACGGAGATAGTTGCAATTTGTAAGAATTTCAAGGTCCTTTGGGCGTCACGGCCTGGGGCAGACTGGCCATCTGTGCCGGGCTGGGACAATCACCAGGGAAAACAATGCACGTACACAAGTGCTGGGCTGGGATGATAGCCAGGAGGCTCAGTGCACGTATGCCACTGATAACCATTTGTGAATGGGAACACTAAATGCTTGCTCTGAAAAAACTCTGTAACTGCTTATATAAACTGCTGGAAACCAAGGCCTGGTGAGAGTCTCACCTGTGGAGGGGATGCCCAGCCCAGGACCTCTGATGATCGGATTCCCGCCCAGCCTTGTCAATTGAAGGGACTCTCCCCGGCAGTGGGGCGTGGATGTTGTGAGTAACCGATCTGAGGTGTTTTCTTTTTGGTCAACCTGGTGTTTCTCTTTCCTGTTGATTTGTGTCATTTTCCTTCAGTCGATGTGGATGTTTTCCCTTTCCAGTTGATCTGATGTTTTTCCCTCTCATTATATGACCTATTCGAATCTGCTGCTATCTCAGTCGATGTGGATGTTTTCCCTTTCCGGTCGAGCTAATGTTTTTCCCTCTTAATATTTGACCTATTCGGATCTGTTTGTGGACTATCGCCTTTACTATCCTCTATATAATAAAATATACCTTCAGTCCATTTGTTTGGAATGGAAAGTTTCTTTTACATTTCCAATCGAATTCTTGAACCTCACATAACACGTGGCTGGGGAGAGACAGTGTGGAAGAGGTGGACACGAGTGGCTCTTCACGAGAGGTGAGACCCTCTTGCATTTAGAAGAGGGCAGGTTTCATACAGACAGAGGGCTTTTCTCCTCTCTTGAGCTCACATTGCAGATGCCCTTACCAGAAGAATTGTTCCCTCTCATCCCATACCCTGGCAGCTTCTGCCTCCTGCTGTTTGGCTCAAGGTAATTCTTTTCTTCCTAGAGGCCCTATTCAGGGTGTGCAGATGGTTGGTCCTAATCTCCTGGAGTCATCCTGTTGATGAGGCCAATATAAATGCATGAAGGAGTCCAATTCCAGGCACTCATTTCTGTAAGAGCTCAGCGGAGCCCATCCACAAAACCACGGCGAAGGCTCTGACTCATGGGCTGGAAGGAGACATTTGAAGGTCAGGCCTCTCCAGGATGCTTCCTCACCACATCCACTGGGATACTTCAGGGCCTAATCTGAGGTGACAGCATCTGCCCTTTGGGCAACTAAGTACGGAAGGTGTATGTTTACAACTAAGACATCCTCCATGGGCAGAGATCTGAGAAGAGAGACTTCCTATACAGCCTTGAGTTCTCCCTGGGAAGGACCTGGTACAGGGGAAAGAGCATGGGCTTTGGTGCCCTAAGCTCAAATCCCAGCTGTGCCACTTTGGGAAAGTATCTCCACCCCTCTGAAATTCAGTTTCCGCATTTTGTAAATGGAGAAAATAATGCCCTACTCAAGGATTTGCTTTGAGAATTAGTTTAAGTGACTTATATAAAATGCTTATTACAATTCACAGAGCAAATTAGGTGCTCACCTTACAGTCCCCTCTTCCTCCACCCAGGGAGATGGGTCTAATAACCAGTCAGATCTAGACCTGATCTTTTGTATTTATGAGCTATGCGTTTCTGCAGGGAGAGATTTGAAGGAGTCAGGTTTATTAATCTCCATATAACCTGTCGAGTAATTAGAGTGTTTATTCTCAGCTCTTTGGGAAGAAGTAACTATAATTACAGGACCAAATTAAATGGTATTATCTTTTATTGTCTTGTAATGTTTGTAGGCTTTCTCTGCCAAGTTCCTTTAAGGAATCTGAGAATTTTTCCCACATCAACTTTCTCTGTCAGTGTCTAAATGCTGAACCTCCCTGCAGGCTGGCTGTAGGTTGAAAGTTCACTGGTATCTCCTGAGTAGGATAGGCATGTGTCTAAAGCGTCCATGTTTGTCACCCTTGGCAGAGATGGCCAGCTGTCCTCCAAAAATCGCTGCTCCCCTTCCGTGGTGTAGAATTACCACCAGGAAGTGGCTACCTAGCCAGCACCTACAGTTTCCAGTCCCCCTCACATCCAGGAAGGGGCTCTGTGCCCAGCTCTCTCCAGTGAGATATGAACAGAGGACATGTGTGCCCATTCTGGCCCAAGGTGGTTAGGAAGGAGGTGTGCCTTCTCCACTATTTTTCCACCCATCTGGTGACTTACTGAGGACACCAGGGAGATCTTGGAAGCTATGAAGATGGCAGAACTTCACTCAAATTAGTCCCTGAATGACTTTATGGAGCACAGTCCCCCACTGCCACTGATAAGGAAAATCTGGTTGGAATTTATGTGTGCTGGATCTCTGAGATTTTAGGTTTTATCTATTAGAGCAGTTTGCTTTACCTTAACTAGTGCATTGCCTGATTCTGCATCCCTGATAAATGGTGAAACTATGCTTCTAGCCCTGCCTTGTGGGAGAGACAGACATGTAAATGAATAAATTTCAAAACAGTGCGTAAACCCTATAGAAGTAGGAAGAGATTGCCATGGGCACAAAGAAGTGAGAGTGACTGCCCGGAAATTTGAGCTGATCGTTCAAAGCTAAATAGGAGTTCAGCAGGTGAAGGATGAGTGTTCCGGGCAAAAGGAAAAGCAGGAGCACACACATGGAAATGTAAAAAGTGAGAGGCATCAAGTCACTATGAGAAAGTTCCCGTTATGAAGGAGATCACAACCCAGGTGGTGGATTGAAGAATATACGCCAACAACTAAACAAGTGGGCGGGGTTTGACAGGGGCCAGGTGAGTGGTGTGGAGAATAAAGTACTCTTGGGGCTCATAGCGAGAGAGAGACCACCAGACCTACTGGGTCAAGAAGTTAAGAAGGCTTCATGGAGGAGGAGGTAGGTCTGGAACCGTACCTTGTATGATGTTGGTAACACTGGAGAAGAACATCATTTGTTAGTTTGTCTTCCTCTTTTAGACTATGAGGTCCTTCAGGGCAGATCTCAGGCCATATTCATCTCTGAATTCCCAGACCAGTGCCCTACACTTAGAAGGCACTGACTGAATGAGTGAATGACAGAAGCAAGGATTGAATTCAGATACATCTGAGGATGACATTTCCAGCTCCACATATTGGGAATTGAGCATCAGAAGCAATAGGAACTTTCCAGTGCAGGAATTTTCTGCCATGGTCAGGAGGTTACTGTGGAGTTCAACCTCATCCCCAAAGCATAACTAAGATTGAATTTGAACAGCAACTTTGCCTCAAGTGAAATGATGATAGATTAAGTGCTAGGAACAGGTTTACCTCTGCACCATTCTCTCCCTTGTTCTAGTAGTTAGAGAATGCCTCTTGTATACAAAGGGTTCCTGTAAACTAGGCAGGGCACAAAGCCACCCTCATTAAAAAAAGAGAGCTCACACCCTAAATTCATTCTGTGTTAACTCCTCAACCCCCTGCCACCAAGTCAAGATCTCATGATTTACATGATCTCTAACATTCCTTATTTCTATGACATTTATGATTTTGATGATCAGTGAAATGAAAAAAGAAAGCAGCATAGAGAAAATGATAAGACTTGGACAATTCACATACTAGATAGCCAGTTCTCAAATCATTGAGACATGGCAGCTTTGATGACTCCAATTCATTTTTTTGTGAGTAATAAGACTCTTGGTGCCTCCGTGTGAGAGTCCAGCCTCCTTAGCAGGACAGACAAACCTTGTTCCTCTACAGCCTCATTGGCCATCCCTCTCTCTACTCAGCTCACACCTGGACTCCCAGGTCCTTAGGCATGTATGACTCCCTCACATGCTTTATGCATACTGCTTGTTCTCTCCTCTGGAGTTGTATACTAGTCATTTTTGAGGCAGTTAAAGTGTCTGCTCTGTGTAGCTTTTCCAGAACTTCCCAAACCTAATTTTATCCCTTCTTCCTTTGTGAAAAGCACTCTCCTGGGAACACAGAGGAAGGAAGCTTGCATTTGGAAGCACCTGAGGTTTATTTTTTAGTTTTAAAAATTTTAGTTGTGATAAAATACACGTAACATAAAATTTACCATCTTAACTGTTTTTAAGTATACAGTTCATTACTGTTAAGTGTATTCACATTGTTGTGCAATCAATCTCTAGAACTTTTTCATCTTACAAAACTGAAACTCTGTACCCATTAAACAACCATTTCTCATTTCCCCTCCTCCCAGCCTCTGACAACCGCTATTCTACTTTCAATTCTATGAATCTATCTATTCTAGATCTCTCATATAATAGAATCATACAGTATTTGTCTTTTTGTGACAGGCTTATTTCACTTGCATAATGTCCTCGAGGTCCATCCATGTTGTACCATGTGTCAGAATTTCCTTCCTTCTTATTGCTGAATAATATTCCATACCATGTACACACCACATTTTGTTTATCAGTTCATCCATTCATGGACATTTGGCTTGCTTCCACCTTTTGGCTTTTGTGAATAATACTGCTATGAACATAGGTGTACAAATATCTCTTCAAGACTCTGATTTCAATTATTTTGGATATATACTCAGAAGCGGTATTGTTGCATCATATAGTAATTCTATTTTTAGTTTTTTGAGGAACCACCATACCATTTTCCACAGCAGCTGGACCATTTTACATTCCCACCAGAAGTGCAAAAGGTTCACATTTCTCCACATCCTTATCAACACTTTGCTTATTTTCTGTTTTTTTTTTTTTTTTATAGTAGCCATCCTAATCGGTGTGAGGTGATATCTCATTGTGGTTTTCATTTGCATTTGCTTGATGATTAGTGATGTTGGGCTTCTTTTCACGTGCTTGCTGGCCATTTGTATATCTTCTTTGGAGGATAGTCAAGCGCTTAGCCCATTTTTCAATTATGTTATTTGTTTTTTTTTTTTGTTGGTTTAAATAGTTCTTTATATATTCTGAATATTAACCCCTTATCAGATTTATGATTTGTAAATTTTTTTTCTCAAAAGTTTGCTTTTTCACTCTGTTGATTGTGTCCTTTGATGTACAGAAGTTTTCAATTTTGATGAAGTTCAATTTATCTATTTTTACCTCTGTGGCCCCTGCTTTTGTGTCATATCCAAGAAATCATTGTTAATCCAATGACAAGAAGCTTCTCCCCTATATTTTCTACAAAGAGTTTTATAGTTTTCGATCTTATGTTTATATCTTTGATCCATTTTGAGCTAATTTTTGTATACAGGGTCCAACTTTATTCTTTTGCATCGGGATATCAAGTTTTCTGAACACTATTCGTTGAAAAGACTGTCCTTTCCACATGGAATAGTCACAGCACCCTTGTTGAAAATAATTTGACCATATATGCAAGGTTTATCTCTGGGTTCCCTATTCTATTCCACTGGTCTATATGTCTTTCTGCCAATACCACACTGTTTCGATTACTGTAACTTTGTAATAAGTTTTGAAATCAGGAAGTGTGAGCCCTCCACCTTTGTTCTTCTTTTTCAAGATTGTTTAGGCTATTTGGGATCCCTTGCGATTCCATGTGAATTTTAGGATGGAGTTTTTTATTATTTCTGCAAAAAATGTAATTATGATTTTGAGTGGAATTGCATTAAATTTGTAGATCACTTTGGGTAGTATTGACATCTTAACAATATTAAGTCTTCTAATCCATGAACATGGTATGTCTTTCCATTTATTTGTGTCTTTGGGAAGCACTTGTTTTGAATCACAACCAGGGGCTTTACATATATTATTTCAGATCTCGTTCATCCCTAACACCCTTTTGGGTGACTATTCAGAAGTAACTGCAAGGAAAAACTTTGCCTTTATGAAGTCCTGGAATGTTTCTTCCTCATATTTCTTTTACATCTAGAAAAGAAATCACTTAACTGCTCTAGTGTCCCTTTACTATTTGTTCTCAGGAGATGCATAGCTCAAATTAGTAATTATGTACAATCTGTTGTAATTTAATAATTATGAAGGTCTATATATTTATGTCCTTACTTTCTCTCAGATTTTAAGTGTCTACTGTAATTTATAATTTCTCTGGCCCTAATATTTTTGTTTTCCTACTGTATTGTATGCATCGTTATAAGCTGCCTTAAATCCATCGTGAATTTCAGTATGGCTATAAAAGAATAATTTTTAAATGAAAGATATGTATTATTATTGCCATATTTATAGTTGAAGAAAATGAAGTTCAGATGGATAGGTAACTTCAACAGATCATATAGTTCATGAGCGGCAAAGCTAGGATTCAGATTTAGATCTCTTGGATCGCAAAGCCCAAGTTTTCATCTCTTCTGTGTGTCAAGAAGATTGGGTCCCTGTGTAGTTCAGAATCTAGTTGAAGGTGATGAATTGGATGGACAAATATGGCCATAAATAACTCTCATACCAACCAGGAACGATAAGGGCTACAATAGGGAGGTTTGAGGAATGGAAATTGGGGAGGGGATCTGGGAATTCTTGGAATAGATAGGATTCCAAGATGAATGATCTGAATATATCATATGCAAATTCACACAACAAGAACTTTTTAAAGAGAGTTTAGGAATTGTCTCATCTCTGGGTTAAGAAACAAGAGGCACTGTATATTAGATCCTTGCTATATGCTATTCTAATCCTTATGAGATGGACATACACCAACGTCTGCTCAGCATCTCTTTCTTTGGGGGAACCACTCCTCCTCATTCCAGGAGGTTTCATAAAGGTGGACCTCACTCCACCCCCTCCTGGTCATAATATTCCTCCGCTGACCACAGTGAGGGACAAGCGAGGCCCACCCAAGTTAGGCAAAGCCTTTTCAGGACTTTTCCAGAGGTCCTGTTGGAAAGATACTCTCTCCCTTTGGTATCAGGATGATGTAAGCTGCAGACACTTGTGGCTGTTTTTGCTGACCCCACGGGAGGAGGAAAGAATGTGATAAACCTGCAAAGAGTATAAAAAGAACAGAGAAAGAAAGAACCCTGATGACATGGTTTGAACATCTCCATCCACCCACACCAAATGCTAGACAATCCTTCAACATTTTACTTGAGAGAACCAATAAATTCCATTTTCTACTTAAGTTGATTAAAAGAACTTTAAATGAAATAGCTTCTATTTAAAGCCAAAAGAGAACTGACAGGATGGGATAAAGTAAGAGGAGGGACTGCTGCTTGAATCCCCACTCCATCACTTACTAGTTGCGTACCCTTGGGCAAATCCCCTAATTCTCTGCTCATCAGTTTCCTCCTTCATCTATGGATTTATAGGATTCTTGTAAGGAAAGGATGAGAATACAAATGCTAGATCAGAGCCTGGGAGAAGTGATCACCCTAAACATGAAAACTCTTATAAATACACAACAACTTTTTGAGGGCTAGGAATTATTGTCTCTACTTTATGGATGAGGAAAATGAGGCTCAACAGAGTTTTAAAAAACTTACCGGATGTCTCACCATTAATGTGAGATAATGGTAGATTCTGGATGAAAGCTTCCATGGGACACTCAGCTGATCAGGTGCTCCTGTTCTGCTCACAGAACCCCATTTCCTGGCAGTAGAGGGAGGGGTCGAGGAGCCCACCCCTTTGCCCCAGCTATCTTCCACCTTGCTAAGCAATGTGTAGAATCCTTCCTCACCCTTTTCTCCCACAGAAGAGGCCCTTTCAGACCCACCAGCATATAGGGAGAGAGTCAAACAGCTGTGGAGAAGGTAGGCTGCCAGGCTGTATTTGTTCAGGTGGATACAATAGCATTAGACTAGCACGGAGCTCAAATATTGAATCATAATTCTTCAGGCATCTTTGTATTTAAATCATAGCCCTGTCAAACTCACATTTGATATGCACTAATTAATGCTCCCCACGAATTGTAGCAGATTCTCTGGTGTGTGTGTGTGTGTGTGTGTGTGTGTAAAGGCAGAGAGAGATTCTTATAAATTGGAGTTATCAAAAATAAGCATCTGTCAGAGTCAAATTCAGTAGTTGGCACTTTGTGGCTGATAGGTGCCTCCTGGATGAGAGGGGTGGGTACAAGTTATTAGACAAATATGAATCATTTATGAGGAAATCACTTATAAGGAAATCACCTGCAGCAAACGAAGCTAATATTTTTTTATTATCCCTCAAAGCTGGGATCTCAAGCTGGGTTGAAGAGGTAAAGCCAAATCTGATGTGGAATTTCACACTCCAACTCCAATAATTCTGATCCTATCCCTTTCTTTCCTATTCAAAATGTGGGGGCCTTACTGGTAAGATGTGGATGCGATTCACCTGGGGAAGAGGCAGATGTTGGGCTATTTCAAGTGGAATACTCATAGATTCCACTATAAAGATAATTTTTTGATATCCCATGGAACATGGAAAAATCATTTTGATTAGGGGAGTCAACAAAAGTGGATGAGCAGTAGACCTTGCTTGTAATTAAACTCATGGGTGAGAAGTACAATGGAAGGGGGAATTAAAACCACTTACAAGATTACTCTCCCTGGAGGAAAAGGAACAGGTGAAAGTTGCACTAATTGGAGGAGATAGTGGGCCAGGGGAGGGCTGAAATAGTTAGACTAAGAGGCTCCTCTTACATTCACATCTGGAGAAAGAGAGAACCTTGGCTTTGTAGTTAGACTAGGCCAGCGAGCTCTGCAGTTTCACATTATGTGAGCTTGGGCAAGACATGCCCCCTCTCTGAGCCTCAGTTTCCTTGTCTGTTGAATGGGGAATATGTTATCCCTACAGGGTTCTTGTGAGGATTATATGATGTATTCTATGTGTAAAGTGCCTTCTCCTAGCTCTACTCAAGTCTAACTTTCTTTTCTTCTATCACTCTCTCCTTCACATTCCCAACACATTCTACATGCTACTTTTTGCCCCTATCATAAAATTCGTTTGATATTTTTATGAGGTATGCCATGTGGTATATAATACTTTAGGGCTGCCCATGTTTAAATTAAAACCTTTCTTCTAGGACTGTGCAAATCACGGCAAACAAAATACAGATGACAGTAGGCTTATCAATTATGGAGGATGCAGCTAGCTGACCACCAAAACACTTGCTCCTCTCTCATAGAAGTAGAATAGAGGGGCCACTGGGAAATGGCTACCAAGCCAGGTGGGTATTATATTTTTCAGCATCCCCTGTATTTAGGAGGTGCCACGTGACTAGTTCTCACCAATGGCATGTGAGAAGAAATGTGTCACTTCCATGCCAAGATAATTAATAAGCAGGTGTGGTTTCTTCATTCCCCCTTTCCTCTTCTGATGGCTTGATGTAAACAAGCTTGGTGTCCTCTGAAACCATGTGTTGAAGACCGAGGTAACCTATATCCCTAACTCACCACCTTAAGGAGAACCACCCACTAATCAGGAAAACCACTTTAGAACTTGAATAAGAAAGACATTTCCATCATATCTGAGCCATATACACTTCAGATATCTTTGTTACAGCAGCCAGTGTTATCCTAACTAATACATCAGGATGTCCAAGATGACAGATTATATCTGTTTATGGAATACATGGAAGTGAGGTGATGAAAGCCAATAAGTCACTGACAGGATCTAATTACCTAGCAGTTGTGAATTGACTGAGGGTTAGACTAGAAGGCCTCTAAGGTCTCTATAGTCTAAGCTAATAACACCAATATCTTGTATTTAATAAGTGTTTGTTATGTTCTAGGCCCAGTGTTAAGCTCTTTACATCAATTTTCTTCTTCAGACCTTGCAACAACCCTATGAGGTATTCCCTTTAAAGATAAGAAGGTTGGGACCAGCCCAGTGGTGTAGTGGTTAAGTTTGCACACTCTGCTTTGGAGGCCCAGGGTTTGCAGGTTCGGATCTTGGGCGCGGACCTACGTACCACTCATCAAGCCATGCTGTGGCAGGTGTCCCGCATATTAAAGATTTTATTTATTTTATTTTTTCCCCCCAAAGCCCCAGTGGATAGTTGTATGTCGTAGCTGCACATCCTTCTAGTTGCTGTATGCGGGACTCGGCCTCACGATGAACGGAGAAGTGGTGCCTCGATGCGCACCCGGGATCCGAACCCGGGCCGCCAGCATCGCAGCGCGCGCACTTAACCACCAAGCCACAGGGCCGGCCCGTGTCCCGCATATTAAAAAATAGAGGAAGATGGGCACGGATGTTAGCTCAAGGGCCAATCTTCCTCAGCAAAAGGAGGAAGATTGGCAACAGATGTTAGCTCAGGGCTAATTTTCCTCACCAAAAAAAAAAAAAAGGTTGATACCTGCTGGTGAAAATAAGAAACTTGTAAGATCAGGCAATCCACAGTGAGTGAATTTGTATCCAGATCTGTTGGACTCCAGAGCCTGAATTCCTGACCACTGAACTATACTGCTTCCTGAAATCTGTGAGTCTGTGATTTTAAGTGCTCGCCATATGTATCATGCCTTTGTTCCAGGAATTACTCATAAGTTTGGTTATGGGAAATTAGTTGGAAGACCAGCAAATGGTTCAATTTGTATTGCAACATTAGTTTATTTCTGGCTCTATTTAAGAAGGAAAAGTGAGACAAGGGATGGGAATCAGCACTAATAGAGCGTCTACAATGTACCAGCTTCATTCACATTCACATGCTTTCTCATTAAAGTCTTCTGAGATTAGTATTATTATCACCATCTTACAGACAAGGAAGCTAAAAATTAGAGCTATCCGAAAGTTTCTCCATAAGGTCGTGCATTTGCTTAATATGTATTTATTGACTTTCCACTATGTTGCCAGGTACTGTGTTGGCCTTTGGAAATTCCAATATGAACAAGGCAAACACGGGCCCTGACATGTTAGAACTTATGGTGCAGCAGCTACCACATGAGGTAGCAGGCAACCTGCCACAGAGAGTGGTTTAGCAAAATTTGGATGCCGACATATCAGAGGCATTGTAAAGGAAGCTCTGGCATTGGGGAGACATTGCGCTGGGTGATTTCTAATTTCTGCACTAAGAGTCAAGATGTACAAGATCAAGGTGGTTGAAAAGGACCACCAGAAATGATCAGGGGAGAGAGAAAAGCAATGACAGGCAAAAGAAGCGAATAAGAGCAAGGATTTTTTCTCTATCCAAAATCTGGCTTGTAGTAATTGTTCAATAAATGTTAGCTAGCTTTAATTACAACTAAAATTATTTCTGAGTTCTATAAACAACTTTGAATACTTCTTATCAACCGAGCAGCTCCCAATAAATGAAAGGAAGCATTATTTATCAATGGTTTCTGTTTTCCATAGTATCTTATTCTGTATGCCATATTATGTATTTTCTCATGTAACTCTCACACTAATTTTACAAGGTAGTTTATCAGTAAGGTTATACTTTAGTAACAAGCTCACTCAGGTGACCTTTAAGCCACTAGGTGGCTTAAAACAACAAAGGTTTATTTCTTATTCACGCCACATGTCCATCATAGGTTGGCAGTGACTCTACTCAACGTTATATTTGTTTTGCTTCTGAGACTTAGAGTGATAGGGCAGCCACTGTGAGCATTGGGGTTGTTATGGCAGAGTGAAAAGAGAATACGGTGAGATACACACTGGCTCCCAAAGCTTCTGTCACTCTGTCCATATTTTTGTTGGACAAAGCAAATCAAATGGCCTTGCCTCAGTTTAACTGGGATGAGGAAGAATGGTCCCAGCATCTTCTCAGGATGAGAGAGTCAAATATTTGTTCACAGCTCTAATGACTGCTTTAGGAAGATGTTATTTATTATACCCAGTTTGCAGACGAGGAAACTGAGTTTTGAGGAGGAGATGGAATGCTAAATAACTTGTTGGAGTTCAGACCACTAGGAAGTAGATTTAAATCCCATCTACCTGATTCCAAATCCGTGTTCCCAAACTCTCCATCTGTACTCGGATCTTGTCTTCCTGCCTCTTCACTGACCTTGCTCCACCAGGTATCAACTCTCTCTCTCTTCATCTTTCCCTTTTCTATTGGCTTCTTCTTCTTATCAGCATGCTTAAGTATCTTTATATTGTGAATAGGTGAAAAATTTCCTTCCTGAACTTAACTCATACATCCAACCACTGCCATACCTCTCCTCCCTCCCTCCCTCCCCACCACACTTTTTAAAAGTTATCAACAAGTATTGCTCACCTCCCAATCATCCCCTGCATTCTGGGTTCTGTCCTTACCACTCCACTGAAATGATCCCTCATTGACTTACACACTTCAAATCCAGTGGTCTTGTGTCAATCCCTATTTCAAGCTCGATCCCTCAACAACATGTGGCACTGACGACCACTCTTTCATCCTTAAACCTCCCTTTCCTTTGGCTCGCAAGGCCAATCCTTCTCATGGCTTGCCTCCTGCATCTCTGGCCCCTCCTCAGTGCCCTCTACAGGCTCTTCCTCTTCTCCTATACCTTAACTGATGGTGTTCTAGAGGGCTGAGTTTTAGACTCTTGTATGTTTTTACTCTACGTACTCTCTGGGGAGCATCATCGCTCCCATATCTTTAATTACCTTTGCAGATTGGTGATTCCTACAACGATAGCTTAATCCCAGACCTAACTCTGGAGCTGTGGGCATGTAGACCCAATTGCCATTTATACGTCATTGCTTGAATGATTCATAGGGATCTCAAACTCAATATTTATGGGAAAGTTATGAGGCCATGGATGGGTTTGGTAAATTTCATCTGGGGGATGTCTGGAGATCTGAACTTTTCTTCAAATTGGGTTTGAAAGCTTGTCTTCTGCGTTGTTGTTAGAGTGAGACAAGCTTTTTTTTTCCCCACTCCTGTTTTCTAAGAGGAAGATTTTCTCTTTGCATGCTCCTGGCCTTTCTTTGCCATTCTCTGGGATAATTAAAGTAATTTTTCTGATTTTGAATTTAGGAACAATAACTAGGTGTGCTCAGCTCAGATCCATCTTCCTTCTCTCTCGGGAGAGGGTTTTTCTGCAGAGAGCATTGGCCCCCCTCTGCTCATTCATGCCTTGGGTCTTACCTGGACAGGTAGCCCAGGTAAGGCAGTTCAGCTACGTCTTGGGCCGGGTGGCATGACCGCCCAGTTTGGGGGTTAAATATTTACAAGCCACTTGGCTAAGAGATCTAAAGCCATGTCCTCCAACCTGGCCTCCAGAAGGAATGTTTACATTTTGGTCTTCATCTTTACTGTTAGTTCTTAATTTCTTGAAAACCTAAGAAAGGAAAGAATGCTGTTTATTGGCGGTTAATTGGATACACTCCAAAGACATAGGACTCGTGCTTCAACCCCTACTTTATTATTTCTTAGTTTTGTGAATTTGCTCAAAACTTTATTTCTGATATGGAATTACAAATACTCACCAATCTCTATCCTGTTTTCCTCATAAGCCTGAGAAAAATATCAAGTGTTATATACATTGCAATTGTGTACTGTTTTCTTGTTAATGCAGCAATATCTGTTGAACACTTCTATCCCAGGTTTGGGGAATGCAGAGATAACCGAAACCACCCCTGCCCTCAAGGTCTTATAGACCCCCCAGGAAGCCAGAGGAGCAAAGGGATAATGACAGTACTGTGTCATCACAAATAAGGGAACACAGATAAGGGGGTGGGGTGAAGGCAGGGGTTGGGCCTCAAGGAACTCTTAGAGAAGATGATGCCTGAGCTAATTCTTGAAAGATCAGTGGGAGTTAGATGTGGAGACTGAAGGGAGGAATATACATGGCTGGAAAAATAGCATGCACAAATGCACAAAGCACGAGAATGAAGACTCTTTAGAGGAACTGCAGTGGTTTGGCCTGGCTAGACTGAGGGTGCTGGCTGGTGAGCGGCCAGAAATGGGGTTGGGGAGGTAGACAGCAGCCAGCCCACAAAGGGCTTGTTACATTAGGCTTACGCTTAGACAATAGAGCAATATTGAGGAGAGTGATAATGTGGACACGCTGCATCACATGTGTTACATTGTTATTAATCCCAAGGCTGGGAGAAGAGGGGATAGCAGTGGGAGAGTCCAGCTGGTGCCTCTCTGTGCATGGAAGGGAAAGGATCACCTTAAAGAAATAGGAAAGGGGCCCGGAGCCCCCTCTAGGCAGGCTGGATGTAGTTCTAGTCTCCTTCCAATTCTTTCCTCCATGCTGGTGCCTTCAGCTGATGTATTACTTTGTGTAAAGACCCCATGAAGGCAAGGAGAGTGGCTCTGAAACCACCTTCTGATGGGGAATTAGAGCTTGGTGATGATTAGTGACCTGCCTGAGGTCCCAGAGGGTACAACCTCAGATTTTCCTGGATCATGGGGAATTTTTCTGCTGTAGGTGTGCCATGTGGATTCTAGAGTGAGACTTCCTGGGTTCATATCCCAGCTTCTCTACTTACAAGCTGAGGGTCCTCGGGGCATATTGCTGAAGTCTCTGGGCTTTGATTTCCTCATCTGCAAAATGGATTAAATAATATTCCCTACCTCATAGGGTTATTGTGAAGGTTAAAGGGGTTAATATGTATAAAGTGCTTAGAGCAATTCCTGGCTCTTAATAAGATCTAGAAAGTGTTATCTATAATTATTGTTACTTTATTATTTCAGTTAGGCTGGCCTTGCTTCTAACAAGACCATTTTTTGAGGACAAAAGCGGTGTCTTATATGCTTTTCGTGGTTTGGACAGAGAATTAGGAATCTTAAACTGGGATTGGAAACATCCTTCAAAGTGGTGGGTCTCCTCCCATCCTCTAATTTCCTCTTAGGGAGCCTGTCAATTATTCCACAAAAAAGGACTGGGCACCTGTGCCAGGCCTACATCTCTTTGAGGATATGACGGGGACAAGTGACACCCACCTGGTCTCTGACCTGCAGAAGCTTGTGGTCTACTAGCTATGCACAACTTGGAGGCAAACGGCTATAGTGCAAGGTCGAAAGGGACAGATGCGCACAGAAGGGGCTGGCGAGTCCAGAAGAGGTTACGTGTAGCTCAGCCTTCAGGGCAGTCTTCAAAGAGTAGGTGGCTTCTGAACTGAGCCCTGAACGACGGGTAGGATATCAACAGACCTGAGCATGGGAAGGTAAGGCAAAAGAAAGACTGGCAGAATGTTCCAAACTTCCAAGCATCTCTTGGAGAATTCCGGGTAAGGAGCTTCCCATGAAATCCTGCCCTCTCTCCCGACCCATCAAGTCACATGTGGGTATACGCACATTCACTGCTTTTTCTCTGGATCCTTCACCTCTGGTCTAGTTAGTTTAAGCTTTTTGCAATTTTACGTTGTGCCTCTTCAAGGAAAGAGAAGGGGGAAGAAAACTGGTACTTTTGAATGCCTACTATGGGCTAGTTATATCATCTCATTTAATTTTACAATCCTGTAAGAAGGGCATTATTATTGTTCCATTGAACAATAGAGGAAACCACAGCTCAGAGTAGTTAAGCGATTTGTCTAAGGACACACAGTGATCTCGTTCAATAACTATTTATTGAGTGTTAGGGGCAGAGCCAGAAATTGAACCCAGAACACTTTGATTTCAAAGTCCTTATCCTGTTAACACAAGACACTGCTTCTTCTCTACCTAGAGGGTCAGATCCCCAAGGGCATAATTTTTTCCATAGGTCCCCCAACACCAACAAACTTGCATTAATTGAAATCATCCCTGGTCCTGTAAAGGTATCAAATGGGAAATTCAATTGATGCCCTCAGTGGTGATGGTATTTGAAGTCTGAGCTCCTTATCTAACTACCAAATGGTCCTCTCTACCCAGTGGTCAGCCCCCCTTCAATACCGGCTATTCTCCCCCAGTCCAGTTTTGCCAAGAGTCATTAAACCATAGCCAACAGAACTGCCAGGAGCCTTAGACCCCACCTAGGCCAATGTCCCATGTTTATAAAGAAGAACCTGAGCCCAGAAAGGGCAGGTTCCTGGCCCAAGGCCACGCAGAGATTTAGCAGCAGAGCTGGGAGTACAGCCTTTATTTAGTCGGTGGCCTTGGAAACCATATTCTGTTCATTTTGCCAGGAAGCCCCCAGCTAGACCTGCTAAATATCTTGGCCAGTTGGTTTAAAGAATTTTCTTTTTCACTCTTTTTGCTAACTGAACTCCTGAAACAGATTGGACTGAACAACTGAGCAGTAGGGAGGCAAAGTAAACAGAATGGGTCCTCAGTGCCCCCGGCATGTCTGTTGTCTGCAGCGACTTGTCACTGCCTGTGAGGCTGACAGACACAGCCACTCCTTCGCGGGGTTTTCACACTCCTCCTGGTGTGTAAGAGACCCGCAGTCGTGAAGCCAGGACAGGAGAGCCTAAGAGCGCCTGTCCTGGGGAACCCCCGCATTATCCTTGACTTGTGTGTGTGTGTGTCTGTGTGGAGGGGGTGATGGGGTGAGGCCTCCCTGTGACAACAGCACACATTTCAAACCCAAATCAGCAAGTCTTCCCTGACCCAACTCAGTCCCTGGATGTTTGGGTTCCTGGGAGGAGCCCCGTGATCAAGTGGGAGGTACCCAGGACCTGTGACTTTCTAGAAGCTCGGGCCCAGTCTCAGCTCTAGCACTTACTTAACCTGCTTGAGCCTTACATCACAAACTGTAACCTTGCAATTGTCACTTCAACTTTCTGAGGTTTAGCTGTCCCGACTGTAAGATTAGATGGCTAATGTCTATTTTGTAGGGTTGTTTAAGGAATCAACTAGAAACCAGGGATTGCTCCAAAGTGGAATACATTTTCCAGAAGTATTTCTTTTGTGTAGAAATCTTGTTTAATTGATTTTTAATGAGGGGGGCGTGTGCACCCTACAGTTTATTTACCAACCACACACATACCACAACACACACCACAAATAATAGGCCCTCCCTTAGCACGTGCAGTGTCCTGGTGCAAATCAGAAAATGTAGCCTCTTTGGCTAGCTGCAGCCTCAGGGGCAGGCGTGGCAAGCCAAACTGCCTTCCAGTGAAGGAAAAGGTGTTTCCACCTTCAGGCAGACCTAGCCCTCTGCCCTGGTGCATGGTTTGGTGAGCATGGATTGGACTGGATTTCAGCTCATTCTCGTCCTCTCATCTGGGCACCTTTGCATGGTGCACAGCTGCACAGCCTCATGCAGATGCCCTATCCAAACACACTCACGCCCTCTTAGCAGTCAACCGTGTCGCTTGTCGAGCTGACTAATACAGCCCCTTGAGGGCACTGAAGTTTGAGTTCTGGGACCAATGACATCCTACCCTGAGCACAGTGCCTGTAACACACAGTAGGGTCTGAATGAATACCAGCATGGAGAAGGAGGGAGGAGTAAATGAGATAACACCTGTAACAGTGCCCAGTGCATAATTCAGTGAATAATTATTGCATGAATGAAGGAGTTCATGGTCTAGTTGTGAAAACAAGACATAAATCCCCATGTGAAATGTTTAATAACAATAAAATTTTCAAATTACAGTTCAATACAATAACTCAAGAGATGGCGCAAGTCAGCAGATGAGTGTCAAATGAACTGCCAGGCAATAATTTTTATAGGAGTTCAGAAGGGTGGGGGGGATCAATTTGTGGACTCAGAGTCAGAGAGGCTGGATGGGGTCTTGTTCATGCACTTACACAGCCGTTCATTCATTCATCAAATGTTTCTCAGGCCCATATTAGTGCCAGCCTGTCCACTAGACTCTGGGGATGCAGAGATGAACAACACAATCTCATGGCCTCAAGGAGCTCACAGGCTAGTGGAGGACAACAGTTAGGCAAAAAGACGATGTAAATATGGTGCTAAAATTATGTACAATGGAGACAAGGGGGAGAGTTCGATGAGCTCATGCACACAGTAGGTGTGTCATAAATTGCAGCATTGTAACGGCTGCCTCTGATTACCATCTGAGCACATTTCTGAATAAATCTCCATGCTTCAACACCTGTGAAGTCTCTAAAGCTCCTCGCCATCTTGTCCCCTCTGCTCCAGCCTACCAGCAGCCTTTAAGGGCACTGCACTCTCTACCTGCTGGCCCTTGGAGAGTGGGTGGATGACACACGGGACTGGAAACCAGAGGCTTGCGGTTGCACGGGGAGGCCCATACTGTCTTCGGAACTCCATGGAGCGTCCATGGAGCCTTTCCTGCTGAGTCCATCCTCACTGCAGTCACTCTAATCACCCTGGCAACCGTGCATCTGTAGATTCTTTGGCAACAACGCCGATGATAGTGAAGAGTGTTCTCTTACATTTTCACTGAAGAGGGAGAAAAATACACTTTCTCAGAAAGGCAACACATGGCTCTTGGTCCCCTGTCTCTCTCAGAGAAGGGCCGAGCTGGAAGGGACAACCTCATCTCCCAGATACCATGGCTGAGGTCTGCGGCCAGGGGCCCCGGAGAAGCAGCAATGATGCAGCATAGAGCACAGCCGCTGGGGCCAAGAAGTTCCAGCATCAAATCCTGGCCATGTTACCTTGGAACGGGGAAGCTTAGACATGTCAGTTTAATCTCTTTGGGTCTCAGTTTCCCTATTTGCAAAATAGACATAATAATTGCTACCTTACAGGCTTATAAGGGGAATAGGCATTTCACGAACATTAGTCAAGTACAAAACGTAGGCCCAGATACAGTTTCCAAGATCACTGAGCAAGTCACCAGCCAAAACTGAACTAGAACCATCCTTGTCTTCTGACTCCCAGTTTGGCAATCTCCCCCCTCCCACTCCCCCCAGCCCTGTATTTTGTGGAGCATTTGCCTGCTAGTGCTTGTCATCTGTCATGAAGAAGACAAGTGTGAGAGAATGTAGATGGCCCAAGGCAGACTCTGCATTAGATTTAGCACGGCAGCCTACAAGTGGTGGGGCAAAACCACTAGGCCAATAGGGATTGGACATTGTTCTCTAGCATAGTTGGAAATGCAGTATTCTAAGGAATGACACTTGGTTTTAGCAACAACGCTACCAGGAGAGGCTCCAGAAAGTGCTAATCCTGCCATGCTGGGCCTTGGTTATAGGGCAGGGTCAGCAAAAATACAGTAAATACAGCCACCACCCAGGTCCACCCACGGCCTCCATCAGTAACCAATCCCAATCTTCTTTTCTGTTGATCCCTGATAGGGACTCAGAATCCTTCCATGTCCTACCAATTAATAGAGTGTTGTTATTCATTCAATAAACATTAACTGAGCACCTAAAATATGCTAGGTACTGAGGAATAAGTCAGACGTTGTCCTTGACTTACAAAGCTTACACTCTGTCGTCCCAGATGTGATCTGCTGGCCATCTCAGGTTTCTGATGCTGCTGTGCTCTGTACTTGGAATCAGTGTGCATCATGGGAAGGGCAAAGGCTTCAAAATCAGGGAGGACTGTCTGAATTTGACTCTGTCACCACAGTGGATGCCTGTCAATTTCGTTTCCTCAGTGCTCCTTTCTTTTATCTGGTAATAGAGCCTTCTTGCCCCAGGGGGCTGTCTCTCTCCCACTCCATGACAGGATTGGGTCTATGTTGGGTTTGGCCAATCATAGTATCCCTTTACTCTTGGCCAGAGGAGAGATTAGGCATGTGGCCCAATCCAGGACAAGCAGATTTTTTTTTGGTAGGGTTCATACGTTTGAAACTAGAGGAGAAAATTTCTCTTTCTTGAGATGATACAAGCCTAGAGGTCTCAGGGGCCATGTCCCCCCACACCCCGTACAGGAGAGAGACTTTCTGCAGTGGAGAGAATGCAGGGAGGGCAAGAAACACAGGAAAGCAGAGGGGAGAGGGAGAGAGAGGGAGAGAGAGGGAGGGGGATGGGAGGGGAAGGGGAGAGGGAGGGGAGAGGGAGGGGAGGGGGAGAAGGAGAGAGGGGAGGGGAGAGGGAGGGGGAGAGGGAGGGGGAGGGAGGGGGAGAGGGAGGGGGAGAGGGAGAGGGAGAGGGATCACAGACACGATGACATCACTGGAATCAATGAAGAATCTAGGCTGGCCTCGCCCTGGGCTGCCAAGTGACACCAGCCGATAAATCCCCTTTGCCTTAAGCTGGCGATCCTGAACTCTCAGACAGAGGTGAGTGGGGCAGAGGGCAGCACTGGAGTGAGGAATGACCACACTTCTGTAGACAGCAAGAGGGAAAAGCAACAAGGCTTCTGAAGAATAACTCTGTCTATGCCTGTAATTACAACTACATCGTTTCCTGCTTCATACGCCAATTGTCTTCATACCAGTAAGCATGTAAAGGGGGACTGACCGTATCTCTTGTTGCCTGTTTCCCTTTGCCTGCAGATCTGAATTGAGTGTGTTCAGGGGGCTCCTGTCTCCCCTGTGGTCTATACGTCCCCCCAGGGCCTGGGATTCGTTGCTCCCCTATTTTTCCTGCAGTCACTAACTGTAGTAGTCACAATTTTATCTTTGTAGGATGCATTGTGCTTTGCAAAGCACTTTCATCTGCATTATCTCATTGGATTCTCAGGGCGTCTGTGAAGAAGGCAGGGCTGGGATTACTACTCCTGACTGTCAGGTTGAAAAACTGAGGCTCAGGCCCTGGGATCTTGGCACCGAAAGAGAACGGCACGGCAGGGCTTGTGCGGTGATCTCTTGGGGAATGAACAGTACAGAGGTGGAAGGATCCCTGGATTTGGAGCCAGAAGGCCCAGGCATGTGTCCTGGCTCTTTGACTTACTAGTTGTCTGACTTGGGGCAAATCACTCAGTCCCTCCAGGTCTCAGTCTCCCCATCTCTGTCAGATATAGGGATGATGTTTTCCTTCAAGGATTCTTGTGACTGTCACAGGAGATGATCTAGAACAGAGGGTTTTGTGAGCTGTAAAGTGCTGCTCACCTGTTCAGGGTTGACCTTTACGAGTGGCGGGCAGTGGTGTGCTGAGTTTGGCTGGTACAGGCTCACAAGAGCCGGCGGTGTGCACCTCCTCCCCACTCCACGTTCAGTGACTCGTGTTGGTAACTTGAAATCAGCCATGATGAGAACATTTACACCAAGGAAAGTGGCAAATGACACAAATCAGGGCTTTATTTTTCCCCTGGAGAGCCGGTCGTTAACCAGCACACTGATGGAGGTGGGGATGGAAGGGGAGGAGAAGAAAAAGATCCTAATCAAGGTGCACTCTCTATATTGAGTGCACCATTATAGCATCTGCTGTTGTCCTCACGACAACTCCTGGGGGCAGATACTGACCCTAATTTATAGAGGAGGCAATTAAAACAGAGACAATTCGCAACTTGCTCAAGAACACACAATAAATGACAGGGCAGGGATTCAAAGTCAGATCTCACGCTCTCTCTGATAACCATGCAGTGCCCCAAAGATGCATCTATTAGCATCTGCCCTTTCCTTGATCTCCAACCCAGCAAGAGTGAGATGTTAAGTCAATTTCTAGGACCACTTCACGTTTAAGATCCCTGTTTAGACTTCGGTATCCTAGTTTCCAAGTTAAACTGGCTTGGAGAAAGATGAGGAGGAGCGCAGTACATTGAGCTGGGTACAAGGGAGTGAGTTGACTGTCTTTGAGACCCATCCTTTTGGGTCTCGATTGGGTAAATGCTTCGGAATCCCAGAAGTTAGGCAACACCTTAGGCTGGGGCCACTTGAAACATTCAGGCATCGAGGAAAGTCAAGGGGACCTGGATCCAAGTGCCAGCTCTGCCACCTCCCCTGGCTGGGGCTCAGCTCCCTCTCTGTCAAAGGGGGACAACATCCAAACATATCTGTTCCACCTCATCATGTTTCTGGGGTATCAATGAGGGAGAGGATTCTGAAGGCTTCTGGAATCTGCTGCACTGCGCAGATGTGAGCGAGTCATCAGGTGTCTCAGCTGGGAACCTTTCCTCCTGTTGCTAAGAGAGAAGGACTGTCTGTTTTCCTTTCCTGCCATCTCTGGCTCTACACCCACCCCCCCAGCCCTTTTTTCTCTTCTATTTTTATACCTCGAGTGCTTCGTATGATGATGTCCTGCATGCTTCAGCCTAGCTGAGGGTGTCAGACGGGAACAAAGCTAAAGGACCTAAACAAAATGAAAACCATTTTTGTGCTTGAGAAGATGACAGATGGGTGCAGAGGCGGGCATTACCAAAGCAAGTCCTTCCCAGGTGCTGAGGGGAGCTTGTCCTGGACCCAACGGGCTACCCCTGCCAGGCTCTGGACAGGAGAGTCCCAGGACAGGGATGACCCACCCTCCCTTCCCCTAGATGGGGACAGAGGAGTGCAGGAACACTCTGGGGGCTCCTAGAAGAGCACTCGGGAGGACCTCGAAGTGAGGGGTATGGTGAAGATGAAATTAATGATTATTTAGCACCTTAGGTGTCTTTGCCATCTTGTTTAATCCTCAAAATAATTTAACAAGAAAATATATTACTATTTACATTTTCCAGTTGAGGGAAAGGATACTCAGAGACTAGTAGGAGAAATTCACATCCAAGTTCCAGGGGTACCTGTCAAGTGGCCTTTCGCCCTAGCAGACCTAGTGGAAGAGGGGAGGTCACTGTAGTTGTGCCAGCCAGGGAATGGAAGAGGGCTTTTATTCAGCACTGCAGGAGCTTCCACCCATGCCCACTCCAGTCCATTCCCTGTATAGCAGCTGGGGTGAGCCCTTACAAATGCAAATCATGCTATCTCCAATCCCACAACAATCACATCCCTCTGAACTCCAAATTTAGAACAAAATCTAATCCCCTTTCTGACTTCCTCCCATAAAACCAGCCTCTCTCGCTGACCTCCTGACCTCATCTCATACCACTAATCACCACTCGTGCTATATTCCAGCCTCAGTTGGTTTCCTTCTGCTCCTCAAATACATGCCACTCATTCCTGCCTCAGGGCCTTTGCACTTGCTGTTCCCTCTGCCTTCAATGCTCTCTCCCCTGCCCACCTCAGATCTTTCATGCCTGGCTCCTTATCATACAAGTCTCAGGTTAACTGTCATCTCTTCAGAGAGGCCTTTCCTAACCACCCAGCCTGATGTCCTACCCCAGTCATTTCCTATCCCCACGTCACCATCTGTTTAAACTGTTGTCATAGCAATGGTCTGCTATATTTCTTGCTAATTTACTTGTTTATTTTCTATGTCCTCATATTAGACAGCAAGTTTCAAGACAGTAAGGATTACTTGCCTATCTTTTTGAAAGTCCTACCCCACTGCATACAATAGAGATTGGCACATAGTAAGCACACCATAAATAGGTATTGAATGAGTGAATTGTTACTGATACATCATTACCCCGGGAAGGGCAGATGGTGCTGGATGAGGAAGGAAAGCTCTACCATTTGCTATCACGTAACAGGTGTCAAGCTCCGTGCTGATCTGATGTGATTCTCATAACAATCCTGTGGGACAGATAATCTGATTCCCATTTTGCAGATGAGGAATCAGAGGCTCCATTATTTGGCTGTTTGCTTAAGGTCACACAACTGTGATTGGAACTCTTGCCTGTCTGCTCCTGTGCGCACACACGGGATGGTGGGGAGGCAGAAATGTGGTTATGCACATGTAAGAGGGTGTGTGTCTGCTGCTGCAAAGCCTCGTGTGTGAAGACTCCAGCGAGGAAGAGGCCTGTGCTGGCCAAGACCCAGCGGCAGCTGGGAGCGGGCTCCCCCTGATAAATCGTATTGCTTGGCCTTAGGTCCAGACCTCCCTGGGGAACAGACAACCCCAGAAGGTGAGGACTGCAGAATGGCTGCAAGCTGCAGGCCTCGCTATGACTGGAGTGGGGAGGGAGCTTGCGAGTCCTTCTCCCCTTGCGGCGCTCATACCCTGGCCGGGTGGGCTCCACCGCTGCTGTGGGCGCCTGCGTTCTGCGCTAGGTGGCGAAATGCTGTGGGGCTCCCCTATTCGGGGGAATGCGGTAGTGATGTATAAGGTATGAAAGATGTGGCCTGCAGAGAGCCGGCACTATCTCTACTGCTGCTGCTGCCGCCGCCGCCGCCGCCGCTGCCGGCAGAGCTGCCGGGAGTGAGCATCCCCTGTCCGGGATACCCAGCTCCGCGGCATCTCCCGCGCGCCCTGGCCGCACACGGACCTGCCAGCCCCAAAAGCAGAGCCCGCTCGCCCTCTCCTGCAGCCGGAGGATGAGTCGAGAGGGCTGAGCGGAGAGGGTGGTCCTCGGCGGCTGGAAGGTAGGAGAAGGTGTTGCGCTTGCACGCGCCGGCGTGGGAAGCTCTGGGTGGGCGCGCCAGGGCGAGGGTGGCCCTAGGGGCCAATCTGTCCCGCGGGCGATGCCCGGACCCGGCGAGGTGGTCATCCGAAACGCCGCGCCCGCATCGCCTGCCCACCGCAGGGCGGGCGCCGCGCTCCGCAGCCGCGAGGGAGCCCCCTGGGTGAGAATTGGAGGCAGCGGGGGGGAAAAGTCTGGAGCCCGAAGCAGGGCAGAGGCGGCTGCGGAGGGGCTGCCCGCGGCACTTGGCGGCTCGCGACTCGCTGAGAAAAGCGGGCGGGCGGCGGCTGCAGTGTGCGCAAAGTTTTGGGTGGCGCGCGAAGACGCAGGCGAGGGCCACCGCGCAGAGCCGCGCAAGTTGTGGCCGGAGCCGGGGAGCGACCCCCGCGGGCCCCCACGCGGACTCGCCGAGACTGGGACAAGCGGCTTTTGCTCCCCCCACGCCAGCCTGGGCTGAGTGGACGCGCAGCCATTTAACCCGTGCTGGCCCGGGGGAATCAACTTCATCCTTATCGGAGGCGGCTGGACTCAGGCTGGCTGGGCAGCGTCGAGGCTCCCGGCTCAGTCCTTCTGTGGTTTTGCGCATTTCCCTGCTCATTCTGGATTTTCTGTTCTTTTCTGTCCACTTTTGTGCCCAGAAACCAGGCAAGCTGGCTGGGCGTCTTTCCCGCAGTCTGTAGTTTTACCCTTCGTGCTATCTGGACGCGTGTTTTCTCTCTCCCCCGTCAGCCTGGCTCTTTGATGCTGCCTTGAAAAATGAGATGATTAATCAATTAGGTTAGTGGCCAATTAGGCATAACCTTCTAGGAAAATAATTATGCCCGGCTGTGTGGGCTTTCTCTGGTGATGGGGTGGGAATTCAGCCCAGGTGGAGGGGATGTTCCGAAAAGATATGGCTGATCAGGGAATTTCTGGGAATTTAAGATTAAAAAGATTCAAATATGTGGTGGTGGTGGAGGTTGTGGGAGTGCAGTGGGAGTGTGTGTATGTGTGTGAATTTTTTGCGGAGGAAATTAACCCTTGGCAGCACAGTCTGGGTGGACTTTGCAAGCGGTGTGTTTCCAACAGCTCAGAAAAGGTGTGTCCCCTGCTTGGCAGCCTCCATCCCCCAGTCTCCGAGGGGCTCTGCCTCACAGTGGCTTTGCTTTTGCTTTCGGAGGATGAGTTTTCGGATGAATGCATTTTAGCTTCATGTCCGAGGAATCGCGTCGTTGCGGAAGGAGGTTCCTGTGCTGTGCCTTCCGAGGATGCACATTTCCCCTGCTCCTGTTCAATAAAGCGGTTATTAAGTGGGTGCAAAAGGGGGACAATCTGTTTCCAGGGCTGGGAACTTCTGCTGCTAGGCAGGCTTCCTTTCTCTTTTTTGGAATGACTGGTGGGTTTGGCACTGCAGTATTACAATACAGCCATATTAAAAAGGTCTTCAGAGCTTAGAGCCCTCCACCACTGCAGCCCCATCTTCAACAGACTTCCCTGCTCAAACCCTCTGGTCGGGAGCATGCAGTGGATTTCTAACGTGCACCTGTGCATTTTAACTCCTTTCTGTCTCTATTTTAAGCGTTTCCTATCTGTTCATACATTGGACTCGATATAGTAGATTTCTGTTCAGAAGGCAAAAATCTAAAGGCGTTCCCAGAGCAGAGGGATTTTTGCAACAGGTCCTAGGTCTGGATTTTCTAATAGTGGGTCCTCTTGGCATTTAGTGACCTGGGGGCCCAGTGTCTCCACCAGGGACCTGACCTGGTTGGACCAGGTGGTCTCTGAGATCCCCTGCAGTGCTGACATTAGCTGGTTCTGAATTTTATGGCTTTTCTTCATTTCTGAGCTGAGCCGGAGGAGTAGCTGAGCAGTGCAATGTGACAGCGGCAGTGCCACCTCACTGCCAGTGGAGAGGGAGAGGAACTGGCTGGCTGGTGCTTATTAGCGAATAGGAATTGCCCAGCTGGAAGACTGCCTAGTGATACTGGTGTCCACCTGCCGTCTTCAAAATGAAGGGCCACCGTTCAGCCCTCTCTCTTTTCCAAGATCTTTTTTTTCTTGAAGCTGGACTCAGCCAGTCACCTTACTGTGACCATGTTTGTTGGTCAGAATCTTGTGCTAGCAAAGGCCGTGCTCGTTTTTTAAAATTGAAGCTTTTTTATATAGTGGGAAGGGATATGGGGGCAGAAGGAAGGGAGAGGGGAAAGAAGGAAAGAGGAAGAGGTGGGGGGGCAGTGGTAAGAGAGACAGAGATAGCTCAAGACTTCCGATACAGCCAGACAGCGGGAACGAGGTAGGAGAGGTGGAGAATGAGGGAGGAGGCAGGGAGGAGGAAGATGAGGAGGGAGAGACACAGGCAGGGGAGGAAAAACAGAGAGGAGGAATTCTAGTACAGAGAGGGGGAGAGAAGGACCCACATGAAGCAGTCTTGTTTTATCATATGGCTTAAAAAATGTAAAGGAAAACCCCAAGCTGCAGAAGACTCATTGCAGATAGAATTGATTGGAACTCTGCTTTGACGTAATCAGATAATTACTTATGAGATAAACATTGCGCCACAGAAAGCCATTGACTGCGCTTCTCGTTTCTTCCTTGACTGGGGACTCCAGTTGCTGGTGTGGGGCTGGAGCATGGAGGGGGACTGTTTGCTGAGCAGGTGTGCTGTGTGCAGCCCCAAGAGCGCCTCTTGTCTGGGTCCAGTTGGTGCAATCCATTTGGACAGGCTGGTGTTGAAACAGCTTTGGAGGGGATGTATTCCTTTGTTTTTAGGTCTGTCTTCCACTGAATGAATAACTTTTTTTAAAGTGTATTTTTAATTCACTTAACTTTGAATTAAAAAGAAAAATGAATGATAATATAGTAAACACTCTTGCCTGCCACCCAGAACTAAGAGTGATAGGAGAATCGTTCCCATTCATTTTCTCCTCCCCAGCCTCCTTGTCCCCGTTCCAGACCACCCTCAGAGTCTCCAGACTCACCTCTGGGCCTCCAGTATGGGCCATCACCACAGTTTGACATGATCTTTCTAGAACATAGCTTTGATCATATTACTCCCCAGATCAAAAAACATAAAAATTTCCCTATTGCCTAAAGCATATTATTCACATCTCTGACCATAGACTTCAAGGCCTTTCATAGCCTCGCCTTCTTGCTCCCTCTTAATGTGCTTCACACACAGACACATACACGTGCACACACACAGAATCATACACACTCTCACACATATACACACTTACACACACGTACACAAACACACACGACCCTCACAGCATCACACACGCCCTCACACACATACACTCTCACACATGCACACTACACTCACATCGCACACATGCCTTTCATACCTTTGCAGGTGCAACCTTCTTTCCTTGTCTGGAAATACCTCCCTACTCCTTACCTGCTGAACTCTCCTCATTCTTTGGATCCATTTCAAAAGTAACATCCACTCCGAGGTCTCTTTCCCTCAGTAAGCTGTGTTCCCGCAGCACTCTGAACACCCTTCTCTTGAAGTGCTATGTTATAATTCTCCATGTGTGTGTCTCTCCCAACAGACTGTAAGTTCCTTTCAAGTGGGGTGACTTGCTCATCTCTTCAATCCCAGGGGACAGCACAGTGCTGGGCACAAAGGAGTCTGATTGATGTTTAATGACGACATTCATTTGAAGAGCTTCTAAAGGATGATTAACATCTGAGACACCTTTTTCACTTATTTCTTATTCTCTCTTACTCTCGTTATTTTTATTTTCTGTTTTTTTCTTTCTTTTGATTACAAAAATAATACAAGTTTTTAAAAAATTCAAATGACGCAGAAATGTGTAAAAAGTGACAATCCTTTCCCCCACCCCACCTAAATACCCTCTATTTTAAAAGCCTACGTTATTAAATACTTGCATTTCTTCTTGACTTTTGTCATATTTTCCTAACTAGATCATATGTAGGGATCATGCAATGTGTATCTGTGTATATCCCAATAATGCCTAATGCAGTGTTATACATGTCATAATTGCTCCACAAATATGGAACAAATGAACGCATACTGGTTGGGTTTATTTCTTAAATTACATTAAGTAAATTGCTTCACTAATCTTCATAATAGCCCTCATGATTAGTGTTATAAACTTTATTTTACAGATAAAGAAAGCTAGGCTCCAAGAGGTTATATAAATTGGGCATTCAGAAAGGCAAGGAGTCGTGGGGTCTGGATTCAAACCCAGATCTCCTTCATTTTATTGCCTCTGCTCTTTCCACTTGACTCCATAGGTGGGTCTGTGGGTACCTAGAGGAAAGGCACCTAACTCACCTTTGTATACCCAGTATTCGCTCAGAGCTTATTGCAGAGCCTTAGCTCACATCATCACAGACGCCCTTCCAACTAGGTGTCACTGTCCTTTTACAGATTAGACATGAAGACACTCATGAGAAGTTAATGTGATTTGGCCAAGCCCCTAGAGCCAGGAAGAAGTGGAAAGTGATGAACCCAGGTCTTTGGGCCCAAGGCTCATTCTGTATTCCTAGATGTGAGAGTTGATCCCAGAAAGGGGCAGAAAACCTTCTGCCTTGACTTTAGTGCAGTGACTTAGTGGGAAAGGAGGCTGGCTGGTAGGGCTGCTTCTTGAAGATGCTTTGCTGGCACTCAAGTCTGGGGACTTCAGCACTGGCAGGGTCTACATTTTCTGGGACTATGGCATTAAGAACTTCCTCTTTCTCCCAGTCGTGCTCATCTGCACATCTGAAGTCGTCTTTGAACCAAAACCATGGACAGAGTTCTTTGTTTGAGACTTTGGGGAGCAACTGTGGACACAGTTTGTGGTTTTGCAGGTATGCTACAAAACCTGATGGGGTGGTTTGAAACTAGTGTTGGAATATTTTGTCAGTGAGGTGGTGGATGTGGAGGCCTCCAGAACTTGGCTTTGATAGCATCTGCCTTCTGGGTGGGATAGTGGAATTACAGCTCTTGTTTTTGTGTGTTTAATGAATGTTAGGTCCTGGGTTGGGCATACTACCTGTATTTTTTTATTTAATCTTTCTAACAATCCTAGATATAACATTATGATCCTCACCTAGAGTACTGCCTGGCACAATAAATATCAGTAAAATATTTGCTGAATTTTTAAGTTTTAAGGAAACTATAGACCAGAGACATCGACTAACTTGTCCTAATTCACCCAGTGAGTGCATTTCAGAACTTGGGTCTGAACTGAAGTCTTTCTGACACTAGAGACTGTACTCTTTGGACCATACAGTGTTTCTTCTGGATTGGAAATCCTGACCAGGTGACATAAGAACTTGAACTTGCAGATCCTTTTGTCCAACTGCTTTATTTAAGAGAGGGAAAAGTTTACTATGGGCAAGGTGCTTCTCTAAACACTTTAGATGTATTAACTTGTTTCGTCTTCACACTCTACACATAAGGAATATGAGGCGTGGCTAAGTGGTAAAGCTGGGATTTGAGCATAGGTAGTCTATGGTCTTTGCCACTCAAGTGTATAAGAGCTGGGACCTGTTTAAGATCCTGGAGTTACGCAGCGGTAGAACTGTCATCATCATCATCATCATCATCATCACCACCACCATCATCGTTGTCACTGTTGATGCCTTCACAGCAATGATCTTCACTGAGTACCTATCTTGTGCTTATGGACACTTTTCATATGTTATCTCATTAATTCTCAAAACAACCCCATATTTCCATCGATGGAAACTGAGGTCAGTGAGGTTAAATGAATGCTGAGAGTCATGTGGCCAGTAAATGCAGGACTAGGGTTGGGACCCCATGTGTCTAGTCTCAACATCTGTTCTCATTTTCTTTCTTCAGACTCTTTTTTCACTGGTCCCTGTTGCTGCTCTTGGAATCCAGCAAAGCATGAAATGATGACATTTTTCTTGGTTTGTTGTCTCATTGTTAACCCAATGCTTAGAAGGATCATTGTTTAAAAAGACATCGGCTTTGCAATTCAGGAACCTGAGTTTTTCCTCCTACTCCACTATCAGGCATACAAAGGGTCACCTGATGGTTCTGTGTGTCTCTTTCAATTTCCTGGAAATGGAATAATAATATTATCTGCTGTGCTTCCTGACACAGTGATGGGACTAGAAACGTTGAGGCTCTTGTGACTTTACCCCCACTTAGAGAGTTGACAGGCACCTTGTGAAGGAGAGAAGAGAGTGTTTCACAGGTTGAAATCAACTACCTTGGGCTGTTGGTGACACTGGTTTGTTTGGGCAAGGAAGTGACCATTAGTCAGTGACATTTAAGCTCGCTCTTTGTTGGTGGTAGTGCAAGAATCCTATATCATTAATAATTGTTCACTTGTGACTTATAAAACAGTCATATTGTGGAGGACAGGAGACCCGGTGACATTAGACAGTCTTTCAATTTATCTGGCAAAGCACATGGAGTTCCTATCTCAAAGGGGACAAAATTAAACAAGACTGAATACCAAATACAGAATTCATTTGTATTCATAGGCTTTTAATAAATAAAAACATTTTTTTCCTAAAATGAGCTCTGAGCCATAGGTCTTGAGACTTCCTGTTTAATTAACATGCAGAATACAACTTCTTGTTTCAAATGATCATTTTTTTTTTTTGGAAGCTTGAGCTTAGATCTTTAGTGACATTTTTTCTCCAAGCAAATATTTACAGCCGAGTTGAAAACTGACAGGAAGGAGGGTTTAAAATGAAAATGTTACCAAACTGAAGTTTACATCTGAGTGCAACACATGGTGTCACCATGGACAGAGTCCTAGGAACTCAAAATATTTGTCAATTTGTAGAATTTGAAGAAACCAAGCTGTTTTTGTTTGTTAATGTTAACTCTAAAAATCACAATTTTTTTTTTTTTTGGTGAGGAAGACCAGCCCTGAGCCAACATCCGTTGCCAATCCCCCTCTTTTTGCTGAGGACGATCGACCCTGGGCTAACATCTGTGCCCGTCTTCCTCTGCTTTATATGGGACGCTGCCACAGCGTGGCTTGACAAGCAGTGCGTTGATGCGCGCCCGGGATCTGAACCTGATCCGAACCCTGGGCCGCCGCAGTGGAGTGCGCGCACTTAACTGCTACGCCACCGGGCCAGCCTCTAAAAATCACATTTTTGAACGTGTATTATGTTGGCCATTTCTACTTCTTATCTGTTTGGTTTTACTGTAGTCATGGAACCCCAGCCATTTGCTGCTGCTTTATCTTCCGTTCAGGATGAGGCAGACTGCCTGAGGGTGAGTCCGTGTTTGTTTCTACTCCATACGTGTATTTATGCAGTTCTTCCTGCCTGGAACACTCTCCCTTTTCAACTCTCCTCCCAATCCAATAGGCTCTTTAAACTGAGGTCAGTGCCAAGTCCTGCGTGAAGTCTTCTTAGCTAACTCCATTCAATATTGACCAGCACTGACAGTGGTTGCTTTTTATCACTGTGTTAATTTTTCAAATCATATAAATACTGCAAGTTAATTGTAAAAAAACGCAAAAGTATAGAAAAATATAGAAATTAGTAAAAGTCACTTGAAATTCCAGTTCTTGTGTTATCTCTCATTTGGTGACCGTCCTTTCCTTTATCTCCTTAGGCATATATACTAGCGTATGTAGATAGACACAATTTTACATTCTCTGCCTTATTATGCAAGCTGTTAGCTTTTTTTTTTTAAAGATTTTATTTATTTATTTTTCCCCCCCAAAGCCCCAGTAGATAGTTGTATGTCATAGCTGCACATCCTTCTAGTTGCTGTATGTGGGACACAGCCTCAGCATGGCCGGAGACGCGGTGCGTCGGTGCACGCCCGGGATCCGAACCCGGGCCACCAGCAGTGTAGCGCGCGCACTTAACCGCTAAGCTACGGGGTCGGCCCCAGCTGTTAGCTTTTTATCCTGGACATTTATTTTTTGATATAGTTTTTTGTTTATTTACTTTCCCTTGCCCCACAAACTAATTTAATAAGGTAGATGCCTTCTGTATCTTCCTCTAAGCTCCTGTAACATTTACACATATATGTTCACACATACATATATACATACATAGGGATTTTTGTCATTGATTTTAAAAGTGAGATCACATATATCTTCCTTGGCATATTGCATTTCTCACCCAAAATACTATAGAAAACTATCTCCTTGCCCCCACCACTAGCCCAGCCTCGGTTGGTATATAGAGGTGTCACTCTTTTCAATGGCTGTGTAAGTTTAAATGGTATGAATATACCACAGATTCCTTCAAGCATTCCTCCAGATGGGCATTTTCCTTTGTTCCACTAATTTTTATAAACAATGCTGAAATAAGCATCCTTGTACATTTATCGTTATCTGTTGATATTTTAACTTTTATGAGTAGATTCCCAAAAGTAATATTTCTGAGTGAAAGGATATGTCCTTTTTAAAGTTTTAATAGATGGTGGCATATATCTTTCCAAAGAGAAGATAATGATTCACATCTCCATTGGAGTGTATGAAGCAACCTTTTTCCTATATCTTTGCCAGTAGTACATGTTACCATTCTCTTTAACTTTTGCTAACCTCATAGGTAATGAGTAACCTGATAAATATATCATTGCTATTTACTTTGTATTTTCTTGATGTCTACCAAGGAGGGGCATCATTTCACGTTTATTGGGCATTTGGATTTGCTTCTTGGTGGCTAGCTAATTCATCATCTTTCCCCTTTTCTCTTTTGGATGGTTTGTCTTTTTCTTATCATTTTGTAGGGGTTCCTTTGATATTATGTAGAGCAATCTTTTTTCTTTCATCTACACTGCATATGATTTTTGCATATGATCTACTGTTATAATGATCTCTTTATTTGTCTGTGTCCAAACTAGACCATGAGTTTCTAAACAGCAATGAGGTGTCTGATTCGTCTGTAGGACATCACATCTAGGGCAAGGCCTGTAAAAGTGTAGGTTCAGAATACACGGTTGTAACACTGACTACATGTGTGATATCCAAATGTATTTCATTTAACATTGAATTGTATTGAAATAATTTATATAGGTGGCATCACATCAGCTGAGATGTTTCAAATAAGCAAAGTTTCAAGACAACAAATGTTCTGGAAATATTTATAAGTGAATTACATACTTCCCTGATTTTTAAAATAGAGTATGACTCAGAAATATGATTATGAACATTAATTATTGTGTCGGGCTATACATTTGATGTTCTCAAGGGCTATTGAGAGATGCAGGACTGTTTGCCCCTATATACAAGTGGCCCCAGACCTATGAATGTGTGGATTTTAAATTCTCACATCTATTTTTTATCCTTTTGCAGTGTCTTCCCTCACTGTCAGATTGTGCTGTCATGTCCTGGTATTACCAGTTTATCTTCTAATGGCAGTCCTCTTCCCTTTCTACTCATCTTTGTGTTGGCTGTGGACTGATATAGCAGGAATCATGCTCATTGGAAATGTGGATATGATCAGGGTCGATAAGCACCAACCAAGTCTTGGTCTGGGTGCCATTTCTATGAATAAAGTACATCAGCTTCCAGTAAAAATATAACTTTGGCTGTTCAGGGGTCTTTTTGGTTTCTTTCTTTGTTCACAACTGTCTTCTGGAAAAGTTAGGTTGCTGGATAAGTGAAGGGGTGTCATGCCATCTCCATTAATCAGGATATAGGTCCAACTTCATGTAGCCAAGACTCCAAATAAAATGAATTAAAAGTGTCTTTAAAATGGTAGAAACGTATGTCTCAGTCTTGTAAAAGTGTGAGCGCAGAGGGCAGCTCTACGCTGTGAAGTCACGCTGGGTACAGCCTTCTTCTAGCTTGCTCCTCCTCATCCCTAGGACACTGCTGTCATCTTCATGATTCACGATGGCACGTCGTCACATCCTCATTTGAACTAGATGGCTGGAAGAGAGAAAAGAGGTCAGAGGAGGACCTCCTCATTTCTTTTAAAGGCATGGCTAGAGTTGTACCCATAATTTCTTTTTTACATCCTTATTGGCCAGGGTCAAGTCAACTGGCCACTCCTAACAGAAGGGACACTAAGGAGTACTGCCTTTATTCTAGGTGGCCACATGCCAGAATTAGGGTGCTATATTAGAAGATGGGGAGAATGGATGTTGGTGGACACACTAGTGGTCTCTGCCACACCTACTCTCATCCTTCCCACTATCTTTTCTTTTTCTTTTTCTTTTTTTTTTTTTGTGAGGAGGACAAGCCCTGAACTAACATCCAATGCCAATCCTCCTCTTTTTTGCTGAGGAAGACTGGCCCTGGGCTAACATCCGTGCCCATCTTCTTCTACTTTGTATGGGACGCCGCCACAGCATGGCTTGCCAAGCGGTGCGTCGGTGCATGCCCAGGATCCGAACCAGCGAACCCTAGGCTGCCGCAGCAGAGTGCACACACTTAACCGCTTGTGCCACCAGGCTGGCCCCCCACTGTCTTTTCTTGTAAGATTGCCAGCCCCTGAGTGCAGTCACCCACTTCTTTTGCACCCCACCTTGCCCTGTTGTGTGCCATGTAAAATAGTTACTCAACAAAGACAGCTTTATTTGTGATCTTTCTCTACTTGTTTTAGTGGTGGGAAAATGCAGGGAGGAGAATTGACCTTGCTGATGACATGAAGCTCTGGAACTAGAAACCTTTGGGCTTCTTGGCTGATTTTTCTTTAATTTAGCTCATGTCCTGTCTAGTCCTTTATGGCTCCACTCAGGGTTAGTTATTCCTATTTCTTATTCATCCCTCAATTTCAGCTGTAAGAGCTTCGGGTGTGGAGACCACATGCTTTGGAAGCAGGTGTGTTGGGCAACTCTGTGAGTGTCAAGAGAGAAATCAGCCCCCTGCAAATAATACAAGTGAGCTGAGAGTTTGGGATTATGACCTCTTTTACAAACAGAGTTTCCTGGTAATCAACAGACTGCATCTCCTGGCTGAAGTTTCTTCACCCCATGGGCTCCCCTTGCCTTTCTGATTAACACAGAAGCATCCCTTTCCTTACTCCAGACTGACTCTGGAATTGGGTTTGCTCCAGCCAAATGGCTGATTCTAACTGGTCCCCCTGCTTCCAAAGCACAAATGTGATTCATTTTTTTTTTTTAGGTGGGGGAGGATTTTGAGGGACGATGCTTAATCATACCCTTTCTCCCTCCAAGTTAAAAACAATGGGAGATGAACACTGCAGTTGGACAAAGATAAAAGGTGGGTCTTGTTTCTGTTAAAGCTTGCTTGGAGAATTTAGGTTTTGCAGCTACATCAGGCTTCCTGAACTTTCTCTGTAAGTTGGTCTGAACTGGATATCTATAAGTCTCCCTTTCCTTTCCTTCTTTTCTCTTCCTTTTCTTTTCTTTTCCTTTCATTTCCTCTCTCCTTTTCCTTTTCTCCTTTTCCTCTCTTCCACTTTGTAGGAGCACAAGTGGCCTCATAGGGTTATTTCTTGGGTAAGCAGTGAATGAGGATCTTCTGAGGTCAGACAGCTCTCAATGAGTGAAGGGAAGGAACTGTTCTATTGTATCAATTAGGTTCTTAGTTGCAGATGATATAATTTAAGTGGAGAGAGATTTATTAATGAGTGTTGGGTAGCCTACAGCATACCAGGAGGGGCCTGGGAGCGAAGCTTGGATATTAGGACAGTTGCCCAACCACATCACGGAATTGTTAGGGTAGAGATGATGCTGTTGCTAGGGATGGATAGGAGGATCTTGTCTGAGCCGCCCCAGAAAGAGTTACTCTCTATGCACATGGCAGGTACCACCTATCTTTCACTTCCTCCTTCCAATCTTCATGCAAGTATGTCTGCTTGGTGTCCCCAGAGCACCCTGTAGTCACTTCTGGGTCCCATGCAAAATATAAGAAAGCCAAAAAATGGGGTTCGAATGGTGCTGAGAGAGCCTATAGCATAATTGCTATAGCCACACGTTTGCTCTTTTCTGATTTCACCCAAAGGATAAATCAGTCCCTGTCCTTTGAGGAGAGAGGACGAAAGTGTTGCCGCCAAGCTCTTCCCTTCTGGGGAGCGGAGAGGAAGTAGGCAGTAAACATTCCCCTTGAGCATCACATACTTGCTGACAAACTCTCGGGCCACCGTGGCCGTCAGGATAAAGCTCAAACTTCTTATCATGGCAGAAAAGCCCCTTCTTGGTTTGCACCCCTTTTTTTCAGCCTCATTCCTCTCCAGTCTTCTTTGCATTCACTATCTGGCTCTCTCCTCTGGTTGCAATCCATTCTGAATTCCTCGGAAGACCCTTGAATGTGCCCATGCTCTTCTGTGCCTCCATGTCTCTGTGCCTGCTGCCCCCACTCCACCCGCCATAAGTGAACTGCCCTGCACGCCCTCCTTCATTTGACGGACTTCTCCCTACCCTTTAAGACTGAGACATCCTGTCCTCTGGGAATCTTCTTTGTCCCCTCCTAGACTGGGTTAGGTGTTCCTCCCGGATATGCCCAAAGCACCCACCAGTCCCCTCTGTCACAACGCTTAGCACATGATATCATGACCTTTGCTTTATCTGACTGCTCATGTTGCTGCGAGCTTCCTGAGAGCACCGTCTTTATCTTTGATCTCTGTATCCCAGGAGCCAGCACAATGCCTGGTACATAGTGGTTGTGCAAATAAATAAAAGAATGAAAGACAGAGTAGTGGCGAAGGACATAGACTTCAAAGTTGGAATCTGACTTGGCCATCGTGTAGTTATATACCTTTGGGCAAGTTAAATATCACAGGGTTGTTGTTGGAAGGCTAAATAAAATAGTGCATGTGAAGTGCTTAGCAGAGAATGCATAGTAAACACTCAATACAAGTTGGCTTTTCTTTTGATTATAAGGTAATCATTGTTATTGCAGGTGTTTAATAAACAGAAGTGATCACTAGAACACTTTATAGACCAAAGTGTAAGGTGGGGATCCGTGACATTTCCTACCTGCTGTAGAACCTACCCCCAAAATACTTTGAAACCACCAGCAGATTGAGAGGAGTGAAAATACACAGAAATTGATGGAAGTCACCATGAGGCAAAATCGTTTACAGAGCAGTTCAGTGACAGTGTGAGAGAATGCCTCTTGACATCAGGTTTCGGTAATTGCACTGTCACCAGGATTTTACTAACAGTTCCACCTCCCTTACATATTTCTTTCTTTACTCCAGAATTTTTCCCTAAAAAAAAAAAATGACACTGAGATGACACTGAAAACAGTGTCAAAACTTCAGTGAAGGTCAAACGTTTTCCAAGGGATTGCCTGGAAGGGCTCATCCCGCTGTGTTCTCTCTATGAGCGTGCGATGTTAAGACAGTAGGAGCTTAGAGCTGATGTCGAAAACCAGCTTGGAATATGGCAAATGTCTTCTTTGTGCCAAACTCCCAGCACAGTGTCTCACACAGAGTAGATGCATTTCCATCTATGCATGTGCAACGTGCCTTCCCTTTCTCTCTTGTCCCTGTGGGTCCGTGCTTCCTTCACTACATTCAACACAGCAAACATTTATGGAACCCCTACTGTGTGCAAGGAGCTCTGCTGATTCTCCCCTCCTGTGCTAGTTCCTCCCGCCACATTAACATTACTGCTTTATTAGAAGTAAATGCTTGTGTCAAAAAAGAAATATGTTCATTGCTGGCATCTGCTGTTTTTCAGGGGACAACATAAAATTATTTTGTTACTGGTTTCTGTAGAAATATTCCTCATTTTGGGGTCCTGAATGGAAGTAAAGTGGGAACAACATTGGCCTGGAGGGAGGGAATGTGAAGACCAAGGACCTAGCCCTAATTTGATATGTGATCTAGAGCATGTTGTTTAGTGTCTCTGGGTTCCAGGTTTCCAGTGATTATTCAGGACCTCTCCAGCCCTGCTATATTATGATTCCATAAAGTGTAAAAGGAATAGAACACGGTTTGGGTTTGCTGTCCTAATAGGGAAAGTGTAGTGGATTTGGAATTAGAAGGCTTGGTTTGAAGTGTGGCATTGGTATTTGGCTTGTGTGATGTTGGCCTTAAGCTCTCAGCCTCCTCAAATCCTTCTCCACAAAGTAGGGGTGCTGCCTCTCACCCTTCCTGCTGCATAAACTTGTTGCAAAGCTTCAAAGGGATGACGCGTGTGCAAGTGAATGATGAGAGACAGACACAATACACACACATAGAAGCTATTATTACTGTTAATAATCATCTTGATTTCAATATTTTATTCCAACCAACACTTTTGCACGTTGCCTTCCGGTTGTTTGAAGGAAACATTGCCTTTGATTTCAGGGTTTTTTCCTCCCGAAGCAGTCAGGGGATTTCTCAAAGGAGCGGGCGCTGTGTCCTCTGTGTGTCTCTCCCATGACACCCATCCTGGGCCCCAGCGCCTCTCTGAGTGCATAATGTCTTATTTGTTGGCCTGAAAGGAGACCATTTGTTCCCTGCTAAATGAGCTGTTACTGTGCGCCTCTGTCCCCTCGACACCTGGGGCTGTATTCATGGGAGAATCCAGCCGTGGATCTCAGGAACCTTTTTGAAAAGTTTATTAGAAGAAGGGAGGAAACATTTCTCTGCAGGCTGTGCCCTCCGTCACTGGCCTCGGCTCATTAGTCAGAGCAGGGCGGGTTACCTGGGGGTGGAGGACAGGTCTGCAGGTGCTGCCGGGGGCCGAGGGGAGACACAGGCCTCCCGACAGCCTCTCCCTGGCCTTTCTGCCGCCCCTGCCTCACAGGTGGCTAATTAGCTCTAATTTGATGGCATTTGGCTGCAGGTGGTTTGGGGCAGTTTATCTAAGCCCGACTCCAGGGGCACCTTTCCCTTATTTTGGCCTCAGGCCTGACCTAATCTCGTGACTCACAACGCAGAGGCCTCTATCTCAGACTGGGCCCTTTGGGCTCTGTCCACCATGAATGGTCTGGCTCCGAGAGCCAAAGGGGCAGCTTCTCTCCAGACTGTGGTGATGAGGTCTGCCCAGTGAGGACCAAGCTGCCCAGTCAGCTCTTTATTTGGTGCCTGGATGATTTGGGGGTTTAGTTCACTGGGGGTGATGCTTTATGACTGCACCAGGTGTTGGTCATCTTAGTCCTGGATCTCTTGTGACATCCTGTGGACACAGGATGATCCCAAAGTGCAGGAGAGAGTCCCAGAGAGATGATTTTGTCACAACACTTCCCCCACCCCTCCCTCTGTCCGCACCCCACACACTCTCTGCATGAAGGCGTATTGAATTAATGACCTAACCAAGACTAGAATTCAGGGCTCCTGGCCTGAAAGAGAATCTGTGTCTGTCTCCTGCATGGGGCACTCTGCTTCCTCATCCTTTCCCCTCGCAGGCCAGGTGCTCAGAAAATTCTTGTGAAATAAATTTACAAGGGCCTCAAAATAAGAGGTTTTCATGGGTAAGCGCTTGATTGCTGGGTTCAAATCCTGGTTCTACAACTTAATATCTGACCTTCATCATGCGATTTAACATCTCCAAATTTCAGTTTCCATTGGTGTAAAATGGGGATGATCATAATTGGATCTACTTCACAGGGTGCTTGTAGGCGTGAAATGAGATACACACTTGGTTCAGAGTGACATTTCATTGAACGTTAGTAGTTGTTTTCAGTTAGCTGCCTAATTGCACCCATCACACATATCAGGATACTGAGGCTCAGGAGGAGGGGGACATTGACTTGTCCAGTGTTAAACAGCTGATTATAGACAGAGGCAGAAAGAGAATCTAATCTGTGCTGTCTTCCTATTCCACTGTGATCCAGATCTGAGAAGCAGGTCTTCTTGGAGTTTTCCTTCAACCAGATAAATACCTGTGTTTCTCTGTTTTTTCTCATCTGTTTCCCCCAAGTCTTGCTCCTACGGATTCTAGGAATCCCACACATATGGGGCTGGGTAAGGGTGACAGGCTCTGAGTTAGTCATTCAGAGCTCAGGGCCTAGCCTCTGTATCTCGCTCCCTGAGCGGTGTCTGGCAAAAAATTCTGAGAGGGCCACTTCCTCTGCCTCAAGCCTTCAGTGGCTCCCCCTTGCCTCATGGCCGGCCTTACGTGCTCTAGCTTTGGGCAGTCTAGCCCAGGGAATCCCTTGTAGGCCCCTGTGTGTGCCGTGCTCTTGTTCCCCCGTGAGCCTTGGCACACTCTGGGACACAGTTTGTTGAGTGAATAGTGCCGAGTGACTTGAAGCTCTTCCAGCTTTCCAGAGCTGTGATTCTAGAACTCCCAGGAAATAGATAGGTGGGCCCAGCAGGAGGAGGGCCCGCCCCTTCCACGGCCACCTGTCCCCTGCCTGGCTACCCTTGTCTTTCTCCTGATGGCTGAGCACACTGCCTGCTGGGCAGGCTTCTCTGCCCCTAGGACTGTTTTCCACTCAGTGTGAAATTCCATTTCTGTGGGCCTTTCTCCCTGCTCCGCCTCTGAGCATCTGCGTCGTCCCATTGTGTCACCTATCACGACATATCGCAGTCTTGTTTACTTGTCTGGGGGCACCAGGAGTCATGGGCCTCATCTGTTTTGCTCCCTATTATAGCTCCAGCCCTTGGCAGTAGGGAACCTATAAATACTTGCTAAAGGAGTGACAGAGTGAATGGATCCAGGGTTGGGCAGTGACAGAGAGGCAGGCAGGCGTGAGTTCCAGGAGGGTGTGTGGTCCGAAGTCCTGGCACATCTGATGTTTCTTGCTCAGCTGATGGTAAACATCAGGCCTAGCCTTTATTTTTCTCATTATGTTTAAAACCCACCAGTCGCCCAATAGTATAATTTTCTAAGTGGTTTCATTTCAGCTCTGCTAATTGAAGAGAACCGAGCTCTTTTTGAAGGCTTACTTTGTGTGTAGCTGTCACTGGTGAGCGTCGAGCCTGGTTGTCAATCACTGACAATAGCTTGCCGTTCTGGAATAATTTAAGTTTAGGTATTTCTTTCACTCAGACATTCATACCCTGTTATATGTTTTCATACTGAGCTGAGAACAATCTGGGGTGAGAAACTGTCATGTGTTGCAGAAGCTGAAATGGAGATTTCTTTTCAGGCTTCACATTCCTCTGGTTGGGCTCAGAGTTACTTGGGGGAAGATCACAGGTGTGGGAGTTAGGCCTCCTGGGCCCAGGTTTGAATCCATGGCTTCCCCACCCATGTTGCCAGCCACGTGACCTCGATACCGTTTACTGGGTTTCTGAGCCTACTTCCTTATACAATTAAAGGGGATGTGAATACTTGGCACCAGAGATTATCACGAGAATTAGTGAGGTGATGCCAAGACCTGGGTGGAACAGAAATGATGGAAGCAGCAGGCCTCGCCTGCTCCTTGCACAGCATGCAGCTTCCACAGGTTTCTCAGTGTAGACAGGGCTCCAAAGCGGGGGTCCCTCCGAGGATCACTGGGCAGGCTTTGGGGATTGGGCAGAGCTACGTTCAAACCCCAGCCCTGCTGCTTCACTTACCAGCTGGGAGACTTTGACTGAACCGTGCTCATCTAGAATTCCTTTGCTGTAAATTGGGGATGATGGTACTGTCGCATCGTGTCGTCATGGAAATTGAAATTACGTGTGTGAACTACCGGTATAGTCAACCTACAATAAATGTTAGTTCCTTTCCCCTCCTCCTCTCTACATTTCAATACACTTACTTTATGTTAGGAGGATGGGGAGAGAGACAGAGAGGTGATTAAGAAAATACTCCCTACATCGTGCTCACATTAAAGAAGCAAGCATCTAAGTGTTTGCACGGCATTCTTAGCCACACCTACCTGCAACAGGTTCATTTATTCAACAGATATTCACTGAGCATCTACTATGTGCTACATACAGGTGTAGGCACTGGGCTACAGCGACACAAAAACAGTAAGTCTGCTCTGACGGTGCTTATGTCCTTGTGAGAGATGGGTAGCAAACAGATAATATAATGTCGTAAATAGTAAATGTGAAGGGAAGTAAAGCAGAGGACAAAGACAGAGTCTGCTGTTTCTATATGAATGGTCAGGGGTGGCTGCTCTGAGGAGGTGACATTTAAGCAGGGCTTTGTTCTTGCTGTTCCCTCCACCTACAATGCCACCCCTCTCACTTGTCACTCTCCATCTATCAGCAGCCTCCTAGTCATCAAAACTCCACTCAAACATCCCCTGCTCTGAGCGCTGCTTCTGCCCACCCGTCGAGGAAGTCAGTCTCTCCCACCTCTCACTCCCACAGTACCTTCTAGTCCACCAGTCGGTACTCTCCACGTCTCACATGCTTCTCTTCCGTTGGACTTGAGCTCTTCAGGGTCACAGGTGCTTCTTCTTTTCAGCTCTGGTGCCAGGCATAGTGCTGAGCACATGAGTTCATCCATGGTGCCTGGAGGGAGGATGGGGCAGAGTGTTGACTCAGATGTCAGCCCATCCTGGCTGCATTTGGGGGTGGTGGGTAGGTATCCTCAGCTTGTCCTGGGGAAGCCCACATCAGCGATGAGATGTGGACTTTGCTCTCAGAGCTAAGCATGCTCTTTCGCAGACCTGGTAGTCATCATGTAGCACAAAGGCAACTCTGTTTCAAACATTGTGGTTTGAGAATCATCTTGCTCAGTATGGTAATCATCATGCCGTGCAGGTGTACGGCCTCTAGCCCGCAGTTTGCACCTCTGTGCAGCCCTCCTCTCCTCACACCTCAGATGCCAAGTCTACCATCTTGTTTCTCACCCACCTGTCTTGCCCAGTCCCCCTCTGCTCCTCCCTGGCCCTCCCTCCTGTGCGACAGTGTAGAATGACCTGTCCTAAGACCCAGGTTCAGCATCTGGTTCTGCCATTTGCCATGTCTGTGGCCTTGGCTCAAGGCATTTTCCCTTACTGAGCCCCAAGTTAGTTATCTTTGAAATAGTCCTCCTCTGCCCTGCCAATGATCATAATGTTTGGGTGATAACATTATAAATTAGAATATTCCAAGGCAATATACGAGCTGAGGTATAGCTGAAAGAGCCCCAAGTTTCATTTCTAGCTCCTCCAGCTACTGGCTAGGTGATCCCTGCCAGTTCACCCACTCTCTCTGGACTCAGTTTCCTTATATGTGCAGTGGAGATGATGGCAAGGGCAGCCCACACTCACTGAATGTTACCATGTGCCAGGCACTCTTCTAAGCACTTTACACTTATTAACTCATTAACTCCTCACAGTAATCCTACAAAGTAAGCACTATAATCATCCCCATTGATTTCTTTTTTTTTAAATTTTTTGTTTATTGCAGTAACATTGGTTTATAACATTGTATAAATTTCAGGTGTATATCATTATACTTCTATTTCTGCATAGAATACATCATGTTCACCACCCAAATACTAATTACAACCCATCACCACACACATGTGCCGGATTATCCCTTTCACCCTCCTCCCTCCCCGCTTCCCCTCTGGTAACCACCAATCCAATCTCTGTCTCTATGTGTTTGTTTGCAGCTGAGGACACATAGGCAGAGAGAGGTTAAGGCAAGGCACAGGTAATGAGAGGCAGAGGTGGGATTCAAACCCAGTCTATCTGGCTCTGGAGCCCCCAGTCTTAACCATCACATCCTACTCCAGCCATGACGCTGTAATTCCCACCTTGCAGAGCTGTTGTGAGGTGTAGAGAGACTAAATAGAGAATATCTGGGATGGTGTGGGTGTCTAATCAATATTAGTATTATTTATGTTACACCTCCTTGGAGCTTAGCACAGCCTAGGTTTAATAAACACTTACTTTGTTGCTGCTTTGGCCATCTGCCTGCTTCTGATTAAGCTGTGACTTTCAGGACCAGGCATTTATCTGGAGCTGTTGTCTTCCTGAAGCTGATGTCATGAGTAATATACCAGGACCTTCTTAAGTATCATTCTAAGAAGGTGTCACTTTGTCCTTTGTATTGGTTCTTTGTGAGTGGTCAAGCCATTGGAGGGGGCTGATGTTAAATAAGAAATCAGGCTTTGTTGTAGTGGTGGGTCCTTTTTGAGCACAAGGAAGGCGGGGTCAGGTCTGCAATTTTCTCTGGCTCCCCTAGGCCTGAGAGTCTCAAGAGATGTGGGGATTGGTGTTGACCTCCAGCCCGCTAACAATTACACACAAAGCTGAGAGCAATTTTTAAAGTCTCCTCGCCATTTTGCTCTTTCTTTAAAAATTAAATGCCCAACACCGAGGTGCTTTATTCCCAAACCAGCTGGCCTTTGAAAGGATGGCTGGGAAGTGAGAATGCCCCATGGCTTCCTGACCTGGGAGTTTCCGAGGGTGGGAAAGGCCACTGGAAGGGAGAGCGACCTCATTCTTTCTGTCAACTTAATGAAAAAGAAGTGAAGGCATCAGTCTTGAGGACTGAGTTCCATAGTGAGGGAGCCATGGGAAGGATCCAGGAGCAAGGATATGGCAGGGGATTCAAGACTCAGTGAGACAGGGGGATTTGTTGGGTCTGCATGACACAGTGGAATGAGCGCCAGACTGGGAGGAGAGAGAGCTGGGTTCTAATCCCTAGTCTGCTGCTAACTGTCTGTGTGGCTGTGGGTAAGTCCCTGACCGTTTTGAGGGTACTGTATCCCATGTTTACTATGTAAACAATATAGTAGAATGGTTAAACCTTGGGAGTGAATCCTAGCTGTACCACTTACCACCTGGGTAATTTGGGTAAGTTACTTATGTCTCTGAGCCTCAGTTTTCACTTCTGTAAAGTGAAGGGCTTGGAGGCCATGCCCTTGTTCATTCTGTCCTTAGAATTCCTGCATCGCCCCTTCCCACCTGATCTCGGCATCTTTGCCTGGCCATGCCATAGTCCTCCTTTGGAATTCAGCCCTAACTTCCCTTCAGGTGGAAAGCCTTCCTTGATACCATGCTGACTGATATGCCCTGCTCGCAATTCCTGTGCTCCCCTCACCACCAATGCCTCCCCCTGTCACTTGCACTTACCACTCTCTATGACAACCTAGGGGGCATGGGTCTGACTCCTCTCCAGCTCCCCAGGGCCCCACACAGGGCTGGTTCCCAGACGCAGTCTCTAGATGCTTGCTGATGGAGTGAATGAATTTTTTTCCAGCTCTGAAATTCTATGCTTCTAAGTTTATTTGCCTTTATGGGTACTTAATTTCCAAAACAGACATAAAATATACTTTTTTCTCTTTACATTCATATAGAAATTTGCCCTTGACAAAACATTTTTCACATTTATTACCTGGTAGCCTACTACCCAACAGCTTATCAACACTCAAGTTTCAAAATAATTCCGGGCCACTGTTGGATCGCATCCAAATTAATCTGGTTTTTAAACTACTGAAACCATCTCCAGGTAATGCATCCTTGCCTTGAACTGACCATATGCACAGGACTACTGCTCCGTCCCCCAGCCCAGATGGTCTGGTCACCAAGCTCAGAGGTATCACTGATCCCCGGGTAATGGACCAAGTTGGGCCGCAGGTCACTCTGATCTCAGAAGCCCACTTTCTTGGTCTGGTTTTTAAGCAACAACGTCTGTGTCAGGTATGTGATCCAAATTCACAGCCTCACAGAGGAACCTGCTGTTGACAGAGTTGTCACAGTGGGAAAAGAAGAATGCAAGACTGTCCAACAGAAATAAATCTCAGAGAGTGTTTTGCTAAGCCATCCAAGCATTCATACATTTGCTGCTGCATGCAGAATACCAGGGAGGGAAGGAGGGGGAAGGGGGAGAAATGGGCAGGGGAAGGGCTGAGACCGGCTTGCATCATGGACAAATCAAAGCTCTTCCCTCCCTCCATGCCCTGCGTCTCCCTCCCTTCCAGAAGGCCCCACATGAGATGCATATGGTATCTTTTCCTTCTTGGTTTATTTTCTCTGTGACTTTTTCCCTTGTCGCTGCGGCTCCTGATGGGCTACATGCTAGAGGCGAACAAAGAGCAGTCAGTGGGCTGTGGCTGTGGGCCTTGAAAAATGTGCTGGACCTTAACCCTGCTACGTGGTCTTCTTCAACCACGTGCCATTTTACCAGGGCTCCCGTGTGCTACCTGAATCTGTTTCTAGACCCCACTTTAATTTTGAATATGCTATTTCCCTGCCTGGAATATCTTGCCCATCCAGATTTCTTTGTCTTCAAGGCTCACCTGGAGTTTCTCTCCTTCCATAGAAACTTCCCAGACTAATCCAGCCTTTTGCAAACTCCACCCTCCCTGATTTTCTATAGCTTTGTAGTGAGGACCCTACAGATGGCCATTCGGCTCTGTTGCCTCCAGTTTCCTTCTTCGCACTTTTATCCTGTGTGTATGTCACGTTACTTACTTTTAGGAGATTCCAAAGTTGTTGACCTTTTCCCCAGATATTTCTGTATTTGAAAATGACTCTGCTTTCAGCAGGCTCTGCAATCTTGGGCAAACAGTCAACATCTCTTAGCCACAGTTTTCTCCTCTACAAAATGGGGTAGCAGTGTCTTCCTTATGGAGTGCTCGTGCGGGTTATATCGGGCATCAAGGGCTGTGTCTGGCACTTACTGGCAATCAATAAATATCATCAATAAACATTGAGTTTCTCCAGAAAATATTGGTAGGAGATTGTGCCAAGGATTAAACAAAGGATGACATCAGTAGGGTCTGTGGGGTCAGATTGCCTGGGTTCAAATCCAAAATCCACAGTGTGTGCCTAGAGCAAGTTCCTTCACCTCTCCAAGCCTCAGTTTCCTCAGCTGTAGAACAAAGGTGATCATGGAACCCACCTCATAAGGATGATACAGAATAATCCATGGAAAGGATTTGGCCAAGGGCTTTTCACTGAGGAAGCACTCAGTAAATGTCAACTATTTCTGAGGAGGTGGATGATATTTTCATTTGTTTTCTTAACAATTCCATTGCATTCCAGCGGCTCTGATGAGGGACCCATGTCCCCCTGGGTAGATTCTGGGATTCACATCTTACCTCAGATGAGTCAGATGATGCAAGTCAGCAGGAAGAGCCTGAGCCTTGGGTTCTGCACACCCACCTTGAGCTCGGCCTCTGTGCCTGACTGACAGTGTGGCTTTGAGAAAGTGAACCTCTCTGAGCCTCCTCTGTGAAGTGGGATAATAATGTCTACTTTTAATGGTAAAAGAAAAGAAAATTAGAGGGGCCGGCCCAGTGGGGCAGTGGCTAAGTTTGCGCACTCCGCTTCTGAGACCCAAGCTCCCTGGTTCAGATCCCGGGTGCAGACCTATGCACCGCTCGTCAAGCCATGCTGTGGTGGTGTCCCATATGCAAAATAGAGGAAGATGGGCACAGATGTTAGCTCAGGGACAATCTTCCTCAACAAAAAAAGAAAAAAAAAAAAAAAAAACTAGTGCCAGCATATGTGAAAGCACTCTTTGAACTGAAAAGTGAGCTACAAAGAAAAGAGATTATATATCTTTTGTTATTATTCTTATATAATCAGCCAAGCACTGTTAGCACAGCATCTCTCGTGTGCCACACTGGGCTGGGGCTGAGGAAGTCTCCAGCATTTTTTGGACAGAATAATCGTGGTCAACGGAAATGCCATGAATTCTGAGATGGCCAGAGCTGGTATTCCAACCTCAGGCCAAGCCAGGGCCATCCCAGAGCGGTTCAGGCCCAAAGCAACCAAGAGCTTGGCATGAGCAGTCAGAAGGCCACCCGATCCTGGCTCTGCCTCACATATGCATTTATCCAAGCCCCCTCCTCTGTCTGAGCCTCGGTTTTTTTTATCTCCTAAATGGGGATTAACAATTCATGTCCTGCCCACTTTTTGAAGTTCCTGTGAGATGACTGATGTTAAACTGCTGAGGACACTGCAGCACGTGACATGTGCTGTGACATATCTCGGTTTCCCCACTGGTCTACAGGGTTTGGGAAGGGAGTCACTGTTGTTTATGTTTTCACGATGCTTTTAACAATGCTTACGTCATCACATTCAGCAGGTGCTCAATAACTGGTAACAGATGAATACAGCATTGGTGCTGTTAATTGTATTAAGAAGCTTCATTGCTGTCACCCCCTAGACCCCTTGCCGAAAAAGTACTCTTCCTCTAATGAGGTTGCCTTTACGCTTTACCAATTGAAGCTGCTACTGCTACTAATTGTTACCGCTTGTTAAACACCTCCTATATTGTTGTGCTAGGGAGTATGCAGTATCCTTATCACTTGGGGCACCTCTGTGAAGTGGGTATGGAACCTGGGCTCAGAGAAGTGAGAGGAGACTCGCTCAAGGGCACACATCTTATAAGTGGGAGAATGAGGATTTGAGCCTAGTTCGTCTGATTGCAAATTCCACGCTTGTTCCCCGACTCCCCACTGTCACTGGGAAGCCAGCAAGCAGCCCAATTGTCCCGTAATAGCCCACAGTTGAGTGAGGCGGTGATTTCTCCTGTGAGTGGATTAGAAGTAATTCCCACTTTGAGAACACAGGGGGTGGGAAGACCACACAGGCCAAGGTAAAAAAGCCAGAGAAGCAATTCTTCTTTAAAAGAAAAAAAAAATCTGTATTTGGATTCTTTTTTACACATCCAACCCAGCAGAAAATTGGTTTGCAGAAGATGTAGGTCGTGGCTCTGGCCCCAGCAACTGGACGCTTTCTATTGTACACTGTATTACCGGAGTAATATCGTGCACTTCATTAGCACCAGCAGGATTCGGAATTCCCATGGGGACTGTTCTTTGCTGTCAGATGTACAAGGCCATTTAATCTCCTTTATCAGATCTGGTTCTGCCTCCCCCACCCCCACCTCCTCTTGCAGACCAATAAAGAGAATTTCTTCAGATTCATTGGTCTGAAAAGCAGCTTTTAACTACTCCTGCATCCTCCCCAACCCCTGTATCTAATAAGCAAGCAAACCAAGGAAGTGTCAATGCCTTGAAGATCAGCTTTGTGAAATCGAGTAGCAATTTTCTCTGGAAATTTATAATTGGAATTTCATCTTCCTTAGGCAGAGACTGGAGGAAGAATTTGCTAATTATGCCTAGCCACTTCTAGGCTCACCCAGGCACTGTGATCTTTGGGGACAAGGTTGGCATTCTTTCATCAAAAACCCAATTGCATCTTTGGTTCTGGTTGGGAGAAATGGCTACAGTCACTTGAGGGAGAAGGAGAATTTTCTCTGGACAGAACCTGGGTATATGCCTGGCCTGTTTGTGGGCCATTTTTGACAGAACCAAATAAGATGTCCAGGGTTCACCTCATGCACCACTGGTAGGGAATGCAAACTGGTGCAGCCACTATGGAAAACAGTATGGAGACTCCTCAAAAAATTAAAAATAGAAATACCATACGATCCAGCTATCCCACTACTGGGCATTTGTCCAGAGAACTTGAAATCAATGATCCGAAGAGATTTATGCACCCCTATGTTCATTGCAGCATTATGCACAATAGCCAAGACATGGAAGCAACCCAAGTGCCCATCAGCTGACAATTGGATAAAGAAGATGTGGTATATATATATATACAATGGAATACTACTCAGCCATAAAAAAGACAAAATTGTCCCATTTGCAACAACATGGATGGACCTTGAGGGTATGATGTTAAGTGAAATAAGCCAGACATAGAAAGACAAATACTGCATGATTTCACTCATATGTGGAATATAACAAATACATGGATAAAGAGAACAGATTGGTGGTTACCAGAGGGGAAGGGGCAGGGGGATGGATGAAAGGGGTAAAGGGACACATATGTACAGTGATGGACAATAATTAGACTGCTTGGGGTGACCACGATGAAGTCTACTCAGAAATTGATAAACAATAATGTACACCCCAAATTATATAATGTTCTAAACCATTATGATCTCAATAAAGTTACTGGGAAAAAAATAAGATGTCCAGGGTTCAGAGAGATCTGTGTTCAAAATCCAGTTCTGGGCTTATTCGCTGTGCTCTGTGATATTTATGCAGGCATGCAGTATGTGCTGGCCCTGGGATTGGTGCAGGGGACCTTAGAATTAAGACATGGCCCCACATTTGAAGAAACCACAGTCTCGTGGACCGAAGATGTCTGAATAAATGCTATCAACACAGTGTGATAAAGGCTGTGGGCTCACAGAGCATGTGCTTGGTGCAGTCATGCAGCTCAGAGAAGAAATCTGGGAGGAGAGGTTGCCTAAGCAGACTGCATCCTTGGGTTAGTCTCTTCACCTGTGAGCCTCAATGTCCTTAGCTATAAAATGGGACAATAATACCTACCTTGAAGGGCTGTTTGGGAAATAAGCTATATACTGTATATAGAATGCTTAGCCCAGTGTCTACCACATAACAACTAGTAGTATTTTAAAGAGACAAGGGCGCTGAAGAATAACACTAATAGTCCTTTTTATGTGTATGGCAGAACTGTGGATGAAGATCTGGGAGACCTGCGTTTAACTCAAGTCCCTTCTTAGCTGTGTGACCTTAGGCAAGTCACTTCACTCCTCTAAGCCACAGGCTCTTTTCTGTCAGATGGGGATAAAGTTGGGAGGATCAAATAAAATAGTTAAATGAGAAGAGGCTTTGCAGATTTTAAGGTATTGTACATCTAGAAGGAATTAGTTTTATTATCATTATCGTGATAACTAACAGGAGATATAGACAATGTGGGAAAGGCGGCTCTGCAGACGGGAGGATGTTGGGTGCCAGGAGATGAATTGGAGGTTGAATAAGTCCCAGGCTTGGTGCAATGAGTGTCTATCTGCAGGACATGATTTTAAGCAGGAGTTCTCAACCCTGGTGGGATGGGAGGAGAGAGACAATGTAACAATGGCCTAGGAATTGTTTTCAAGATGTCTATGTACATGTACACAGCTCCTCTTCCTCCCCATCCTGCCTACTTGCCCAAGGCATATCAGAATCTTCAGTGGGCATTGGTGATATGCATTTATAAAAAGCTGATAACCCGCCTCTTCCCTAAAATTGAGTTCTACAGTTTCAAAGAGCATTAAAAAGCCCACTTGATGCTAACCCCATATCTCTCTACCTCTCTTCATTGCCATTTTAGCCCATTAGCCTGTCCCTGTGCCTAAAAGGTTGTCCAATACATTAAACATTTGGTCTCCGTATTTGGTTTCTTCATCTCTATCACTCTCTCTGGTGTGTCCCTCCAGTATCCAGCCAGCTGGGCAGTTTTAAAATCTAGGGACATTAGATGTTGGAATTGTAGGGCTATGGAATCTGCAGCAGCTATGGAACGGCGAAGTCTCTATGAACAAACCAGGTTTTTGAGAGTCTTGTTAGAACGGAAGGTTCTTTAAGACCCTGGGATATGCCGTCATCATCAGTGATCCTGGCTGCCCTCAGCACAGCCCTGTGCTAGTGATGCCGTGTTGCGTTTGCACAGCTCTTCCTGGGGCGAGAAGCACTTGCCTGCATGCTATACCAATGACCTTCAGGCAACCCTGTGGAGTCACCAGAGCAAGTATCATTGCCCCGTTTCACAGATGAAGTGAGGGATTCCAGAGAGGTTAGGGGGCCTGCCCATGGTCACAGTCAGCGACGGTGCAGCCAGGGCTCATCTGGCTCGGGGGCTCCCTGTCCACCATGCGCTGGGCCTGTTTCCTGCCCTGGAGGCTGTGCTAGTGTAAGGAGATGTGACATGGCTGGCTTGCATGCGCCAGTGACTGTTCTTTCAACAGGGACATGCTCAGGACCTGGCATCATTTCACAAGCTGATACTGAGTATCTGTTTAAAATTCCATTCCTTCAATGCAGCCCCTTGAATCTTTCTCCTCATTGTTTGGGGTCAGGTGTTCAGTTCTGTGAGGGCCTTGTAAGCAACGAGTGGGTGGATCGTTTCTAGCAATATATATGTGACCCCACCACCCAGGGGAAAGCAGCAGAACATGGTAAATTCTGACTCATATTTTCTCGGGCATGCTGTAGTTCAGTGGGGACTTGGAGAAAAGGAGAAATGTATGTATGTGTGTGTGTATATACATTTGCACGTGTGTAAGTGTGTGTGCGTATTTTTAAGAATGCTTAACTAACACCAGTACACAAGAGAAAACCACAGCTCTGGAAGAATGTTTCTGGGTTTAAAAAAAGAAAAAAAAATCAATTCCATAGCTTTCTTTTCTCCTGGGTTGGCCAATAATCATAATGATAATGCCTTATAACTACACTTAGGCTAATAAAGTGTATTCACATCAGCATTAGAAATATATATGTAGCAAACCCTTACTGAGGACTTACCTTGTGCTAACACTGACTGGACCTCTTTTATATCTTATTTTATTGAATTCTCCCAGAATCTCTATGACGAGGTTATCATCATCTCCATTTTAAATTAGGAAACAGGTTCAGTGAGGCAAAGTGATTTTCCCCAGATTGCGTGGCTGGAAAGGCCCAACATCCTTCACTAGAGAGGATCTGAGGCTCCAGAGCCAGTGCTCTTTAAAATGCCACGTGGCTGACTCCAGACTTACACGTCTATAGGTTTTTATTTTTTAAATTAAAAAAAAAAATTACTATGCTGAAGGGTTCTCTTCCTTCATCTTTCTCCCTTTCCTTGTCTTTCCCTCCTTCCTCCTTTGCCTCAGTCGCTTTCTCCCTCCCTCCTCCTCCCCCACTTCCTCCTCCTCCTCCTCCTCCTTCTCTCTCTCCTCCTCCCTCTCTCCTTCCCTCCTAGAAGACACAAGTGGTCTTTGCTTTCCTGGAGTGACAGCTTCTCATGGCTAGAAGAAAATTTAAATTTAATAAAATGCATTTTAACCCAGTGGTTTGCAACCATGGTTCATATTAGAATCGCCTGGGTTAAAAAATATTCCTGCCTGGATCCCATCCCAGACCAATTAAATCAGAATCTCTAGGGTCATCAGTCATTTTTTTTTTTTTAACTTTCCAGTTGATTCTAATGTGCAGCCAAGATTGAAACCCACTCTTCTAGATTCCCTGACCATTCCTTCTATAACATCCCTGCAGAATCATCCATCTTATGTTCAAAGGCCCCCAGTGGCAGAAACTTAGAGTCGTAGGAGGCAGCTGATTTCATTTTTAAAGCTCCTCTATTTAGGGAACAAACAACCAAAGAAACAAAACAAAATCTTGTTATGAGCCAGGCAGTGTCACTTCTGTTATCTCATTTAATCCTCTCAGGGTTTTTACTATTATCTCTACTTTACAGATGAGGAACCTGAGGCTCATTAATCCCTTCATTCAACAAGTATTTACTACCACATTTATACCTTCTAAATGAAAAGCCTGTTATAAGCACTGGACATGCGCAGATGAACAGGACAGGCATGGCCCCAGCCCTCAGGGAGCTTTCTTTAGTCGGGGAAGACAGTCATTAAAAACCAGATTACACAGCTAATGAACCACGGGTGCAATGAGGGTTTGCAAAAGGTGGATTTGGTCTTGTGTGAGTGCAAGTGGACCAGAGGGGACTTCCTAAATGGACCGCCCCTCTGAGCTAAGCCCTGAAGAACGAGTAGGAATTGACTAAGGAAGGGGTGGGGGTGTGCAGGGGACGAGGCTACGTGTATGGAAGGCCACAAGGCAGGAAAGTGCCCCATGCTTTGGGGGAACAAGAAGCTGGCTAGTATGTTGCCAGCACTGGGAGAGGGACCTCAGAGGTTGGTAGGAGTGGAGGGTGGGCAGGCCCAGCCCAGTCCACTCATTCAGGCCAGGAGAAGCCTTTGAAGGATATTAACCAGGGGAGAGGCATGGCCAGATGTGTGAGTGTCCAAGACAATGCCCAGCCCGGGGGTGACGTGGACAGGTCTTCTTCTATTATCCCATAGCTTGCTGCCTTTCTACTTGTAAGAAGCATTTCCTTCCTTCATTCCTTTGCAGACGTGCTCCAAGGGGTGAGCTAGTGCCAGAGATGGCACATCCATAGATTCCAGTGGGAGAATCCCATGTGAGGAGGGGAGGGACGAGTCTAGACAGAAACTCAGAGAAGGAGCCCTGGGAAGCTGAGCCATGGGTTCAGAGCCCATCTCTCTTTATTCTAGTGCTCATATCACTGTGTCCGGAAGACTAAGGTATATTTATTTTAAATTGAAACAGAGAGACAATATCACAGATCTAACTGAAAATGGAAAGGCCAGGATTGTGGGAGTTTTACTCCTTAGTAAACCACTTGGAAAGTGTGTAAAACCCCATCTTAAATCCCTTTTTATAAACCACGCACAATCTCAAAGGAGAATCTTAAGCACCAGGTGTAAGAATCTGCTCACGGGAAGGGTTCAACTCTTGGGAAGTCGGGGAATGGGCTTTTCTCTCTGTATGTAAAAAGCCACGCCCAAAAGCCCCCTCCAAGAAAGATGACCACAGACTGTGGTCAGTGACTATTTGATTTAAACATTTTACCCCATTGACTTTTTCTCTCTCCTTTCTCATTTCCCAGCACCCTAACACAGGCAACACACAAGTACTGGCCTGGGGATTTCAAACCCCAGTCCAGGGTCAGAGGAACCAACAGACACAGGTACCCTCAGAGACATGGTCCAAAATACAACACACTCATGTACATGCAGCCACTGGCCTCCTCACTCTCCTGCACATACACATGCAGAGACCAAACACCCAAAACTTTGACCTTCAGGAAGCAAAACATGCCTCACCTGGGCTGTAGAGTAGAAAGAACATGGGCTTTTGGAGTCAAGCAGACCTGAGGACCTGAGTTCAAATCCCTGCCCATCACCTTGACTTGGACAAGCTGCTTGTCCTGTCTCAACCCCTGTTGTTTTTCATTTGTAAAGTGCAGACAAGAGCACCTAGGGTTGTTTTAAGAATTAGAGTTAATGTATGCAAGAAACATACAAGATGTATCCTGAAACATACACGATGCTTGTTCTAATTACTATGTGCTTGTCAAAAAATTCTTGCCTAAATATAACTGCCCAGATCACACTTTAATTCTGGCGATCCAGAATTGAATCCCAATTCCGGGATCACTGAGAGCATCCATCCGAATTCATCCCCCTTTGTGTTGTGTTTTAGAGGCCATCAAGGCTTCTGACTTTTCTCTCTATCAGACATCCCAAATACTTCTTCAGTCCCGGTTTCTCCTGCAGTCTCTGCCTGGAAAGAGCGTAATCGTCTGTTGCTTTCCTTTTGGGTTGATGGGCCTGTAAGAGTTACAATCCATCAGTCCGTCCATTCATCCATCCATCCATCCATCCATCCATCCATCCATCCATCCATCCATCCAGGTATACACCAAGGTCAGAGTTGCCACAGTAGGATCTATGAGGTATGAGAGGTTCAGGGGCTAAATTATAGTACCACATACTCCAAGACTGGTCTGCTGGTTGCATCAGGATCTCCTGCAGAGTGCAGAGCCTCACTCCAACCTACTGAAATAGAATCTTTGGGGGTTAGGCCCTGAAACCTATGTTTTAAACCAGTACCCAAATACTTCTAATGCAGGCCGAGTTTCAGAACCACGCACTGGATCATATCCTTTTTTAAAATTTTTTTTGTTATATTTATTTATTTTGTGAGGAAGATTCACCCTTAGCTAACATCCATTGCCAATCTTCCTCCTCTTTTGCTTGAGGAAGACCAGCCCTGAGCTAACATCCATGACAGTCTTCCTCTATTTTGTATGTGGGATGCCTCTATAGCATGGCTGATGAGTGGAGTAGGTGTGCTCCAGGGATCCGAACGTGTGAACCCAGGCTGCCAAAGCAGAGTGTGTGGAACTTTAACTACTTGGCCACGGGGCTGGCTCCCTGGATCATATCCTTTTGAGGAACTTAGACTCTAGCCTTTTGGGGAGCCCCAAGGAGTAATTGGGAGGCCTGATGTGCAGATGTGGAGAACGTGGCTAATGAGTGAACATTTGTGGTCATTTGAAAACCTTCATTCATGCATTTATTTAACAGAATGCCTAGTCTGTGCTGGGTGCTGTTGGTTAATGAGGTATATCAGTGCCAAGACTGATGGGCCCCTGCCTTCAGGATGCTAACCATCTGATGAAGAGAGACAGACAGTGGCCACCCACACACACAAATCAATAAGGCTATCTCTTGGAGATATGAGTGCTGTAAAGAAAATACTACCAGGGAGTGGGCCAGAGAGTGACCGGGGCTGAGGACTGTCTTGACCATGGTGGTCACATAAGGCCTTTCTGAGCATGGGGAACAGCTGAGCTGAGACCTGAATGACAAGAAGGATCCAGACTTCCAAGGATCTTAGAGAAGAATTTTAGCAAATGAACAGCAAGGGCAGAGGCCCAGAGATACAGACATGCTTGGAGTGTTTAAGAGGCACAAAGAAGGCCAGGATGGTTCTAGCCTAGAGAACCAGAGAGAGGGTGATAGGAGAGGAGAGCACAGAAGTCAGCCTTGTAGATCACAGTGAGGCATGTGGTTTTTATGCTAATAGTCTCAGTAAGGCCCATTTCTACAGTTGCATCAAGAGGGAAGGAAACAGAGCATCTATCTCTCCAAATGGCCTTTGATACATTGGCTTCCCTGGCAGAGGCTGTCTGAAACCTGCCCGTGCTGAAAATCCTACTGCTGGAAAGAAAACCCCAGCTCGGATTCCCTACTTGTTGTGATTAGATTTTCCAGGATTGCTCACTCCAGCTAGAAGTCAAAGGAGCCTGCTGAGGCCACAGTGGCCTGCCCCAAGAGCAGCCACATTGAATCTGCTTGTTTGGAAAGGGTGAGCTCAGTCAAAAACTTAGCCTTGCTCCAACGTAAGACATAATCTCATTTAAAAAAAAGTTGCGAAAAGTTTGCTCCTACAAAGCTACTGCTTCTGAAAGCTAGCAAGCTCATTAGCCAGAATTGAGATCAGTAAAGAAATAAATCCGTTTGCTCATTCATTATTCAACATACCCAAAAGCTGTTTCTGAGATCACCAAGGATTTCTATGTTGCTCAATCCAGTGGTCATTTTTCAGAACTCATTTCACCAGATGTCCAAGCAGAAGTTTATACTGGAGACCAACTCCATGTTTATTTTTTCCGATTTTTTTACTATGGTAAAATATACATGACATCAAATTCGCCATCTTAGCCATTTTTAAGTGTACAGTTCAGTGGCGTTAAGTACACTCACATTACTATGTAACCATCACCAACATCCGTCTCTAGAACTCTTTTCATCTTGTAAAATGAAACTCTGTAACCATTAAACGATAGATACATTGTCTAAGGGGGACTCCTCACCATTCCACCTTCCTCCAGCCTCTGGCAACCACCGTTCTACTCTCGGTCCCTGTGATTTTGACTACTCGGGTACCTTGTATAACAGGAATCTTACAGTATTCGTCTTTTTGTAACTGGCTTGTTTCACTTAGCATAATATCCTTAAGGTTCATCCGTGTTGTAGCACGTGTCAGAATTTCCTTCCTTTTTAAGGCTGAATGATATTCCATTGTATGTGTACCACATTTTTAAAATCTGTTTATCCATCGATGGACGCTTAGGTTGTTCCTGTGATTTAGCTATTGTGAATAATACTGTCGTGAACAAATATCTATTTGAGCCCTTGTTTTCAATTCTTTTGGACATATACCAGAAGTGGAATTGCTGGATCATATAGTAATTCTATTTTTAATTTTTTGAGGAACTGCCATACTGTTTCTTATAGCCGCTATACCCAGAAACAGTGCACAAGATTCCAATTTCTCCACATCCTCATCAACATTTTTTATTTTCTGGGTTGGTTTTTTGATAGCAGCCATCCTAATGGGTATGAGGTGGTATCTCATTGTAGTTTTGAGCAGCATTTCCCTAATGATGAGCGAGGTTGAGCATCTTTTCATGTGCTTATTGATTATTCATATATCTTCTTGGGAGAAATGTCTCTTCAAGTCCTTTGCCCATTTTTGTATCAGGTTGTTTGTTTTTCTATTGTTGAGTTTTAGGAGTTCTCTATATATTCCCATCTTTCTTAAAACACCTTTTTCTTTCAGCTTTTCTGCTGCCACACTCTCCTAACATGCTCATCCTCCCTGGTTTATCCTTCTGAGTCTCCTTTAGCAGCACTTAATCCTAAGTGTAGCCTCTAAATGCTGATGTTCCTTACAGCGTAAAGATGATCCAGCCGGTGATAGGCAAAAGGTATGAAGAGGGTATTATGGAAGCACACAATGTGGGCACTTGTTCCAAACAGGGGTTCAAGAAGTCATCTAGCTCAGAGGGTTCATGAGTAAGAGCTACCGATCTGAAAGATGAGGGCAGTGCATTCCTGGCAGAGAAAACAGCCAAAACAAAGGCTTGGAGAATTTAATGGCATGGCATGGTGTGTAGAATTTGGCATTCTTAAAGCAAGAAATTTTTGATGGAAGGCAGTAGAAAATAAGGCTGGAAATGTAAGTAGAAGTAATTGGAAAGGTCTTTCTTTCTTTTTCTCTGTAGACTCTGATGAGACAGTGAAATGTTTTAAACTAGAGAGTGACATGTTTTGCATTTTAGAATTATTCCTTTGGCTGTAGTGCAGAGGACCAAGTTAAATGGGTACAAGACTCAGGTAGGGTTACAATTAAAAGGAGCTTGGAATAATCTAGGTAAGAGATGGTGGTGGCTTGGCCTAAAGTGATGGCAACCAACATGGAGAGGGGTGGATGGATTCCAGTGGATGGCCATGAGAAACAATTGAGGAGATGAAATCATCACACATAGGGATTGTCAGATGAAGAGGGCAGGTGTTGAAGTCCTGATTTTGGAAAGCACAAGAGGCTGACTCCAGAATGTAGACCTTTCAGCAGCTCAACAAAGTGACTTGGCTTTAGCCAAACTTACCTGACCCTTCTTTTGATATCCAGACTTGAAATCTCTCTACATGAAATGTCTGGGCTGGAAAGGGCCTCGGTGATTCTTTAAATCCCTCTTCTTAGAGATGTAGAAGCTGAGACTCACAAAAGGGTAAGTTGCCCAAAGCTCTTTGCTCCATTCCTTATCATACCAAATTTGACTTCTAAAAATGACCAGATCGCTGCAGTTTCTTCTTTCCCAGAATCAGATATTTACCTGAAGATACTTATATTAAAAACACAGCCTCAGTGATGTATCATTTTTTGCAAGTGTTTTTAGCCTTTTTCTGTAATTGACTCTAAGAACCAGCATTCAAAAGCAACAAAATACCAGGTGAGGTTGGGGGGTCTGTTAACCATGTTGGATCTGGAACACTGATAACCCCACCACTTCTAAGCAGCTCTGTTTGTCTTATTTAACTAAAATTTTTCAAGAACCAGCTGATGTGTACCTGAATGGAACATAAATCAGCAGAAATTAGAAATGATTCTAATGACATGTACCCTGGCTCACTCCTTCTATCTTCATGATGACGTTTTCCTCCAATTTGGGAGGAATGATGGGAAGAAATAAAAGCTTTGGGGTGTTGTACTCTATTAAGTTAATATAAAATGGGATGGGCTTAAGTTTCTGGCCACCAGCTGCATTTGTCTTAATTTCAGGGAGCTCCAAGAGTGGGGGAGATTGTATTTCTGTAACTCTTCATGTACCTAAGAGAAGAGGCAATAAATGTAGTAAGGTTTGTACAACCTTCCCAAAGCAAACCAACTGGATGGCCTCAATGTTTGGGCTTCAGGCAGAATTGTTTGAGAGTGGTGGTTAAGAATGTGAGCCTTGCGTTCCACTTCCTTGGATTCAAATCCTGGCTTTACCTCTTACTAACTGTACGGTCTTTGCCTGTTAACTAACTTATCTGTGACTCACTTTGCTCATCTGTAAAATGGGATAATAATGGCCACACCACAGGAACATTTTCAGATTAAATGAGCTGTCAGCAAGGCAATGCATACAAAACACATAGTACAATGCTTCACACTTAGTGGGTGTTCAATCTGTTCTTCTCTGGCTCCAAAATGTGATTCTGCTGTAAAAGACTTACATTGGAACCAAAGAATGAAGAAGTGGTTCATTAACAACAGGACCAGGGAGAATACACTCCACAGGAAACTGCAGGGTCATTAAGCACCAATGGTGGTAACAAGGCCATTAATTTCCCAGGGTTTCCTTTATGGAGCCACACAGTGAGGTGATGTTTAACCCAGCAGGAGGGGAGGGGTTTTGCGGGATCTGGGGCAGGAGACCACAGCTACTTTGTAAGGTAGACCAGCTGTGAAATGCTAGAAGGTTTGTGCACTTGCTGTGTCTGCACAGCAGATCATCCCTAAGGACAGAGCATCCAAAATCATTTCTGCGAGTTCATTGAAGGCAATGAGGTGTAGAGTAAAGAGCATTAACTTTAGAGTCTTAGACCTGACTGTGAATCTCATTTCCCTCATAACTAGCAAAGAGACCACAGGCAAGTTATTTCATCTCTCATTGCCTCAGTGTCCTCATCCAAAAAATGGGGAGAATCATGAGTTGCTATGAGGGCAAAATTAGAAAATACAGGAGAAAGCATTTTGAGAATATTTTTAAGCCTTAAAGTCCTAGACAATGGAAAATACTATCTTCTTCTGGTTATAGCAATTTAAGCTTGTGTCTTTTCTCACTTCCTTGTATTAACCTTCACTTTCTTCTCCATTTGTTTTCTTGAAATAGTAGTCATATGACTTATTTCTAACGATTGCCAACTGCTCATACTTTGGCTGAAATCCATCGCAAAACTCACAAAGCAAAGAGCAGGTATAACATGATCTTCAGAGTAAGTTGTTTCATTAGAATGAATTTCTCAATGTGAAAAATCAATATCACTTCAGAGGAAATTTCTGGAAGGACTGAATGACCCACATATCACCATATCGATTTGAATGAAATGTCTAAAATAATTTTAGCTCTGATTTTTTTAAGCAACTAGGACAAAAGGGAGAGATTCTAGAAGTTACATAGTTAACTGTGTCAGACAGTGGAGATGTTTCTTTTCTAGGACAAATCTTAACTGTGGAAATAACTCTCAAGAAGTTTTTACAAGGCTCTAGACCCCAGAGCAGTATCTTTGCCATGGCTTATGAGACCCTGTGTGATTTGGTCTGGACCTGCTTTTCTGGCCTCATCTCCAGTACTCCTCACCTCACCTTGGCTTCTATTTCTCCATCAAGCCATCCATGACAACTTCTGCTTCAGGACCATTGCAAGATTGGTTCCCTCTGCCTAGAAGGCTCTCTTCCCTAACTTCACCTAGTTAACTTCTACTTACTTTTCAGAACTCACCTTAAATAACCTTTCCTCAGAGAAAGTGTTGAAGCCCCCAGATTCCTTGTGCTTAACCCCTTATAGCACCCTTCCCTTCATAGAACCTCTCTCAGTTTGTGATTAAGTATTTGGTCGTTGTATATTGTCTATCTCATCCGCATGTGAGCTCCCTGAGAACAGAGGCCATGTTTCTTATGTTCACCAATTCCTTGTACCTAGTACAAGACCTGGCACATGATAGGTGCTAAGAAAACAACTGGAATAAAAACAACTACCGAATAAATGAATACACGACTTCTCTACAGCAACATAGCTTCTCCAACACAAACCTTTTGGACCAGAGGGCTCTGATGTTGCTCATCTTCATGTGGATTACAATACATTTTCTCAGCTCAGAAAGAAAACATTGATCAAGAAGAATGCTCTGCTATTATTTTTACCTATTAACCCATTATTTTGTGTGTAGGATAAAGTCCAGACTATTTCTCATGACATGGTTGTTGCTTTGGGATCATCTTTCACCATTCTCACTTCACAGCCTGTGCTTCTGCTATGCATTCCTGCTGACTGTTTCATGAACACGCTGTGCCAATTCTAGCTTCTCTGCCTTCTCTTGTGCTTTTCCCCCACCTGGAATGCCTTTTCCCAGTGGGAAAACACGCAGCATAAGGTCAAGAACTACAGCTCTGAAGTCAAGCAGATGCTGATCCAAATCCTTGTTCTATTGGTACTTAGTTGCTAGATCTTGGACTTCTTGAGGCTCAGTTTTTCCATTTTAAAAATTGAGATAATAATACTTACCTTGTAGAGCTGTTGTGAGTATTACATTTGATAATATATATAAAGGGTTTGTTGCTTTGAATGATACTTAAGTGCTCAATAAATGGTAGAGCTATAGTTATTTTACATCTTTCTGGAAAACTCTTCTCATTAAGAGTCGGGGCAAAGGTCATTTGAAGCCTTCTCTGATTCTCCTGGCCAGACTAAGGGGAACTTTCTCACTGCACTCTATATACACCTCTGTTATAGCATGTATTCCATCATTCTCTAATTGTCTGCACATCTGCTTTCCCATCAGATTGTAATGTCCTTAAGACAGGGTTCAAATATTCCCCAAATGTGTTTTCAGTACCAAGGACAGTACCAGATATAGTACTAGGTGCTTGACAAATCTCTTTCAATGGAGGAATGAATGAATTAATCCTAAGCCAGTTAGAAAAAAATACATTCAATATAGCAAGTAAAATTGGGCCAGACATTTTTATTGGCTCTTTAATTTGCTTACATCTCTTGCATATATGTCAATCAAATGTACTTAGCCTTTCTGCTGAAAGGTCTACACAATGTTGACATTCCTGGTCTTTAAAAAAACATTATGCAATGGCTAAATGGTGGCTTTATTTCATTCTCATCACTATTTGCATTGGAAAACAACTACTTAGCACATTTGCCAATGACTTTTCATAAGGTAAATTTTTTTTCCTTTTTTTCTTTTTTCTTGTTAGCCTCAGGTTCTCAGCATGTGATACTACAATGTTTTTGTTCCAGATTTGCAAGTGTGGTGGTGTTAGTTCTCAAATCAGTTTGTCACATGGAAAATGTTCTACAACAAAGAGGATTAATTGGTTTCCTTGTGTAAATGTTTTGAAATGGAAGGAAACCCATCTCTCATTGGATTCTGATTGGCTATAACTACTAGAACTCAAACCTATAACTGTCTTGAGCTTCATTTCATAGCAAACCCCAACTCACACTCTATCCTGAAGCAAAACTGATCAGCCTACAGTTTCCCACGTATCCCGTGTGGTTTCATCCTTCTCTACTTTTGTCCAAGCTGTTTTCTCCACCTGGAGAGTCTCACCTCACTTGTCTCCTGACCAACTCCCATTTATCTCTTGGGATTCATTTCAGGTGTCACTTCCTCCAGGAAGCCTTCTTTGAATGACTAATCTGGTTTGGGTTTTGCTGCATTATACTCTCCCCAGCCCTGGCTTTGCATTGACGGGAGTATGTATGTGGTGGAGGAAGTACGGCTTAATGTTTAAGAAAATAAGTTTTGGAATTAGCCTGAGACTAAATTTGAGCTCCACTACTTACTAGCTTTGTGATCTTGGGCAAGTTACTGACTCCCTCTGAGGTTTAATTTTCTCCCATGAAATGAGATGACTTTACAGAACAGATGTGACTATTAATAAGGAACTCTGTATCGAGCTCTTTACACAACGCATAACATATAAGAAGCACTCAGCGTGTGCTGGGCGTGATTTTACTACTGGTGATACTACCACAACTGTCAACACCAAAGCACTTACACAACATGTTAAAACTCTCTGCTTAGGTATCTGCCTCTCCTACTGGACCAAGAGCAACCAACCGCCTCAGGTTGCCCGGCCCTGAGGGGATTCCTGGAATATGGGACTTTCAGCGTTAAAACCGGGATGGTTCTGGGAAACCACAATGGCTGGGCAAGGTCACCCTCACGGGCCCATAAATAACTTGGAGGTAGAGACTCTAACCTCTAATCTTTATATTCCCAGTGCCGAGCACTTTGCTTTTTAAGCTGCAACTTGCAGTGGTAGGAGTGCGGTTAATAGGAGGTTTCTTACTTTTTTCAACCACGCATATGTATTTCCATACCCTGTAGATTCCTTTATACTTTCCACCTGTATTAGTCTGCTAGGGCTGCCATAATAAAATACCATAGAATAGGTGGCTTAAACAATATAAATTTATTTTCTCACAATTCTGTAGGCTAGAGGTCCAAGATCAAGATTCCAGCTGATTTGGTTTCTAGTGAGAGCTCTCTTCCTGGCTTGCAGATGGCTGCCTTCTCACTATGTCCTCACGTGGCCTTTTCTCGGTGTGTGCACACAAAAGGGTGAGCTCTCTAGCATCTCTTCTTATAAGTACACTAATCCTATCAGATCAGGGCCTCACCCTTATGCCCTCATTTAACCTTAATTATTTCCTTAGAAGCCCCATTTCCAAAAATAGCCACAGTGGGTTTTAGGGTTTCAACAAACAAGTTATGGGGGGAACACAAACGTTCAGTCCACCATACCACCCTAACCTACTTCTGTACCATATTTAAAAACCACTGTATCAGTTAGTTATTGCTGCATAACAAACCACTCCAAAACTTTGTGGCTTATAACAGCAAATATTTAATTAACTCATGAGTCTGCGGGTCAGCTGGGGGAATTGGCTCATCTAGGATGGCTTTTCTTACGTATCTGGGTTAGCTGGAATATCAGCTGAGGCTTTTCTAATCTTGGTTGGTTTCTCTCACAAGTTTGGAGCTCCAGCTGGGATGAACTTGCTAGGTCAGCTCTGCTTTACATGGTCCCTTCATCCTCCAGGAGCTAGTCCAAGCTTGTTCATGTGGTGGAGGCAGGGTCCTGAGAGAGCAGACTTGTGCAAAGCCTTTAGGCCCTGGGCTGGGAACTGGCTCACCATCACTTCTGTTGCATTCTACTGGCCAATTAAAGGCACAATGCCAACCCAGATTTAAGGGGAAGGGAAATAGAGGCCACACTTGAGCTGCAAAATCACACAGCAAAGGACATAAATACACGAGTGCAAGAACTGTGGTCATGTTTATAGTCTACCACAACCACTAACCTAACACAGAGCTGACGCTCAATAAATGTCTAAGCTCAAAGCAGACATTATGAGTCACATAAAACAGCAGTATCTGGGAGATAGAGTGTCTAGAAATTAGGAAGTTTGTCCAGCAGGTAGGTATATTATTTGTGGGAGGTTATAACACAATCTTAATACAACGAGGAAGTGTTCTTACTGGGAAGTGATATATACAAATAATGCCCTAAATGGTTAGGAAAATACTCAGCTGGCCAGTTTTAGAAAGTTTCACAAATTGACCTCAGAAAGGAATATGAACTTGACATCGACTATCTGAGAGTCAGGGACAGACTGGGTTGGCTCTGCATTGGAGAAGAAGGAAGCATCAGACACAGGTTTCAGAGCACTGAGGGAAGGACAGATCCTTACAACTACGCACCATCTTAGTGTTTTCACGCTACTTCTAATGACCAATGTTCATCAGGTTTGCTGGCACATTCGTCATTCAATTAAAGAATCTTAATGACAGCATTGGGGAAATCATATGGTTTGGCTGCCATTGCTGGTGAAGTGGAAAAAAGTGAAAACAAAAGCACTAGGCTAAAAAGGAGTCATTTAATTTGATATTTTTTAGTTCAATGAGCTAAACAGCTGAATTAATTAAAACCTACTTTGGGGCCACTTTGTATACTTAACTAGCACGAACAGGATCTTGGGGCCTCAAGGGGCCGTGGGTGAGAAGACCTCAGACAAACACTAGCAGCAAGCTGCAGCTTTAGAAACACATGTTGTTTGAAAATTACACACCCTTGCAGGGAGAGCTGGAGTTTATTGTGGATGTGGGAATAAACCAGGTCATAGCTACAGAGGAAAAAGGCCTGGGAGGGTGCTGATTTGCGGGAGGCCCATGAATTAAGTTCAGGCAGTCTCTGCAGAACAGAACAATACTATTATTAGACCAGAGCCAGCGAGAGAAAAAATAAGTCTTGCCGGAAGGAGTCATCCTGAAGGAACCTTACTCAGATGGAAGTCTGTCCATGGGCTGTGAATTCAGAATGCCTCCTGTATGCTGCTGGGTCGTAGAGCAGAGAGCCTCAAATGGAGGCCAGGCAGGCTCCTCTGTAATCTTGGTTCTGTTTCCAACTGGACCTTGGGCAAGTCACTTCAGCAGTCGTGGCCTCAGTCTTCTCATTGGTTAAATGAATAATATTATAACAGTACCTCTTCTTAAAGGGCTGCTAGCAGGCTAATAATATGCTAACGTTAGTTGTTACTATTGTCCTGGTGAACCTTAGAATCTCATGGTTCACAGGAACCCTTAGTGCTTAGTTGGAATTGTACCACAGATGATGGTTTATGTCCACCTTCTTCTTGTTTCTAGGCGCTTTTTGTAGGTAGGTGTAGTAGATGCTGTTGGTGCCCCACCCACATCCATAGGCACTCACCATTCTGCTGAAGGCTTCTTGGTGCATCTGCCTATAGTTGCAGCAGGCTGGAAGTACCCGGGAATTAATATCCCCCAGGAGCAGCCCTCAACCAACTCAAAGTATGAGACAACTCTGAAGCACAGTCTCTGTCATCTCCTAGAGGTGCCCAGGGGGACTGATCTGCAGTTGCCCACAAAGAGCATCTGTGTGCCACCACCCATGGTACTGGCTTCCTTCCCTTCCATGCCTCACTTCTCCACTCCCCTACTGGTGCTTCTGGGCATTGCCTCCCACATAAACCACTTGCATTTAAATCTTTGCCTCATAAGACAGTAGGGACTGTGTCTGATTCATTTCTGGATGCTAGCACTTCAATCCTGGGGCATAGATAAATGTTTGGTGAAGGGTGTTTGAGTTTAGGTTCCACACTCTGAGGCTCCAACAATAAGTCAATTCCATTCTACTCATGAGAGTTCTTTGTGTCAACCTAGCTTTAACTCCATTCCTTTCTGACCAACCTCCCACCCCCAATCTTATCTTCTCCAAAAGCTTCATTTCCAATTCTTTTAAAATTCTCTCTCATGACTTGGTTTTAGGTTTGCTCCCCATCCTGGATTCTGTATTCACATGACATACTCAAATGGTGGCAGTTCGAACCTGAGCCCAGTAATAAACTTAGTGCTCACTCTGTGGCTGGGTAGTGTGGTAATTGTTGCAGGCAATGTCTTAAATCCTTAGGGGTACCAGCTACATGGCCATGCTCCATATCTACTGGCTAAACCCTTGAGTCTTTCTCAAATGCCTTGTGTATGGATGCCCTTTGACCTCAAGATGTAGCATTCATCTAGTTATTTGTTCAACAAACACTCACCAAGTCTACTATATGCCAGGCTCTCGGTTAGGCTCTGGGCTTATAGAGCTGAAGAAGATAAGTGCCTGAACTTGAAAGGTTCAACATAGTCTACTAAGAGACACAATAGACACTTAATACATCTTTTTAGACTGAGAGACACGCAAAGACATGATTACAGTGCAGTGTGAGCAATGAGATATGACACAGCAGTGGTCTCATAGTGTGGTCCTCACACCTGCAGCATCAGCATCAACTGCAAACTTGCACATGCACATTTTCAGGCCCCACCCATTCAGACTTACTGAATTGGAAACTCTGGCTGTGGGACCAGCAATCAGTGTTGTAACAAGCCCTCAGTGATTCTGATGCTCCCTTGAATTTGAGAAACACCGTGACAGAGAGAAGTAGAGACTTTTACGGCAGAAGAGAGAAGGGTCTGGCTGTATCTGAGTGTATGTTATATATGCGTGTGGAGAGAGCTGCGTGTATATGGGAAGAGAAATGAAGGAAGGCTTCCTGGATTAGGTGAACCCTGAGCTAAGTCTTGAAGGTGGAGTTTGGGATATTGGCTATGACTTGGCTTGGTGCAGACCCATCCTGAGATGACCTTAGTAATTTAAAGCCCAGATATTCCTAATGGTGGGTCAAAAACAGGTAAAATGTTTTATCACAATTGTGTCTTTTTTTTTTTTTTTAAAGATTTTATTTATTTATTTTTTCCCCCCAAAGCCACAGTAGATAGTTGTATGTCATAGTTGCACATCCTTCTAGTTGCTGTACGTGGGACGCGGCCTCAGCATGGCCGGAGAAGCGGTGCGTTGGTGTGCGCCCGGGGTTCCGAACCCAGGCCGCCAGCAGCGGAGCGCGCACACTTAACCACTAAGCCACGGGGCCGGCCCCACAATTGTGTCTTAATTAAAGACAAGTCATTATTTAGCAGTTGATAGTCACAGAATGGAAGCTTTAAGGAACACACTCTGACACGAGAGAAGAAGCTTTGTTTTACGAAAGGAGTCACCAAGGGTTCCCTCAGAGAGTGCTGCCCCTTTCCCATGCTCTCCCATCATGATCTTAAATCTCTTGAGGGCAGGACCTTCTTGACTTGATTTGCCTTTTTTAAATCACCAAGACCCAAGCTCAATGCTCCATGCTCAGTGCATAGTTGCTCAACAAGTATTTATTGATTTGATTTCCCAGAAACAAATAGTGCAAGGCAAGTCTTTCCATGTTCTTTTTTTTTTTCTCAGCCCACAAGCCACTAAGCAATTGGTTTAGGTGACTTTAAATGAAATGGCTGAATTGAACTGAACAGATGTTTTGCTGTTGCAGAGACATAACCTACCTGTGGAGAACAATTTAGAAGTAGATGTTGCATGTTGTTCTTTAGGGTCCCCAGAGTCTAAATTACACGTATCGACAAAGCAACGCTATAAAGCAGGTGATTTTTATTGTTATATAATAATACAGAGTATAATTAGCTTGTACAAATGATAGTAATTCTTAATGCCTGTATAGTGCTTTCTATTTTACAAAACACATTCACATCCATTAACTCGTCTGATCCTCATAACTTTGTGAAGCAGGAATGGCAGGTTTTGTTAGGGTCCTCATTTCTCAGCTGGGGGGAAACTAAGGCCAGAACCAGCATAACATCATGTCTACTGTGCTCTGTTGGCCAAAGCAGTCACAGGCCATCCCAGCTTCAAGAAGGGATCGAGGGGAACTCAATCCCATCTCTCAATAGGAGGATGTCAAAGAAGTTGTACCATCTTTAATCCACTACAATGATCTTGATACTTAACCTCTCGGAGCCTCAGTTTTATCTTTAAATTGTGGATAATGCCTACATCATAAGGGTCCTGATAGGTACTCAGATAGTGGCAATTATTATCAGTAACCAATAGGGAAATCATTTGGTTCATTTTAAGAAGAGAAAAACTGTTCATAATAAATGGCTGTGTGGAGAGACAGGCACTAAAAGTGAGAAGGCACAGCTTAAGTAAGAACTTTGACGTTCTGGAGTCTTAAACACTGTCATCTAATTTCTGTTTTTTTTTTTTTTTTTTCCTTTCCTTGAAGCTAACATTTATAAGGCATTTACTGTATGCCAAACACTGTTTTAAGTTCCTACATTTATTAACTTGTTTAATTCTCACAACAACCCTATGAAGTTGATGGGATTGATATCATTCCCGTTTCACAGTTAAGTAAACTGGGGCATAAAGGGGCAGAAGAGTTGCTCAAGTGAACGATAGAAGTAGAGTTGGGTGTGTTGGTCCAGACACTGTGTTCTTCGCTCTCAAACTCTTCTACCTGTCAGGTATGTCACCTGCACATCAAGTCACTCCTTCCATTGCAGGCCAGGAGTACTTACCTTGAAAACAAGTAATTAAATTACAATTTGTCTCAGATTTAAAAATATAGTAAATTTGGACTCCCCAAAGAAATGCTGAGAAAACTTTAAAAATTGAGAAATTTGAGAAAGCAGGTCAGCTATCTGCTCAGGGTCCTCGTGGACCTCTGCAAGGAGCCCCTCACTGCTGTCTAAGAGGTCATTGCTTCTTTCTGGAAAACCTCCCCTGGAACTAGAGCTAACAGTGGGCACAGAGTATTGAACAGTCCTTTCTGTGAAACCCTGAGACTTGGGGTCCTTCATCTATTTTTAAGTACACATTTGTCAGTTTCCAGAATTATAGACATCCTTGAAAGGGTTTCCTAATATTTTCTCCCCATGGGATGAAGGGTATTGAGAAGGGGAAACGATTGAATTATTCATCAACTCTGTTTATGGACCTTTGCTGTGTATTCAGCAAAGCACAGGCAAAAACTTGGAGAGATCAACATGTCCAGAGAATCAGTATTCTGAAGGGCACCTGCCGTGTGGCATTTCTAGTATTCTGCCTCAATTTTCCAAAGAGATATCTGAATTAATTAATAAAATAAAATAGAATACATCATTCATAGGTACTGAAGAAGGCATGCATCCAGTAAGGGCTGAACCAAGCTAATCAGAAAAGAAATTGGAAACATTCTAAATTATGGTTCTGCTGATGGTTCTTTGAGTTGTGCTAATTACTAGTTAATTTTAATAAACCTAATGTTCTGGTTGCATGTGTCAGCAGGTGAATGTGTTAGTGGACCTTGGTTTCTTGGGTGAAGTGCTAGATTTGCTGAATGGAAACATGGTTTATTTACTCATTGCCACTAAAGAACCTACCACTTAAAGCAAGAAGATGTGAAAAAAAATATATAGCCAATAGAACTACACTTCCAGATATGCCAAATGTTTTCACTGCCATAGACAGTCGGCATCTAACCTTACTGTGCTGTCTATGTAGTCACCATGATTTGGTAAGTGTCTGCACAGTCACCTCTATTCTCGTCTCCTCACCTTCAAACCCACATTTTATGAAAGGAGGCAGATGGCATAAAGCAATAAGGTACTTGGATAAGAAAGTTACATGAAGAGTGGTAAATTACATCCCAAAGAAAAACAGCTAGCTAAACCAGTGAGCAGAAAGGCAGTAAAAGCTTAAATTTGGAAAGGACAACTTGGAAACGAGGTGATCGGGTGGAGGGAGGAATGACGTAAGTTAGAAGTGGGTCTAGGTGCAGCGCTGCCAGTCTCTCCCTGGGTGACCTTGGACAAGTTTGTGTAAGGAGCTGGTTGTCAAGCTCCTCAACAAGCTGGACTTGACAATCTCTAAGGGACTTCACCTCTCATAATGCCATCATTTTGAGTCCCAGCAGCATTCTCCCTGAGAGACGCTCATTCAGCCACTCTTCGAATGCTTTCCGGATGTGGCAGGAGTCGCTGGTGCTCCCCAGTATCTGTGGTCTCCTTTGCATCCAGCCACACAGCTAGACTTAATTTCCCAGTCTCCCCTTATGTAGCTACAGTTCTAAGTTCTGAGGAATGGAATATGATGGGAAGTGATGGACAGCTTCCAACCCTGGCCCATAAAAACCTCCACTTCACCCCATGCTGTCTTTCCCCATCATTTGGCCGAAAGGAAAGCACTCCAAGGGCTTAGAGGAGGGCAGAGCCATAGATGGAAGGAGCCTCGGAGCCTGCATGACTGAAGGGAGCAGAATTCCCCCGTCCTACCAACTCGCATTGTTTTGTGACATGAGCAAGAAATTATATCTTGTGGTGTGAACCCAAGGAAATTTGGGATTCTGTATTATAGCAATCAGTCTACCCTGAATAATATAAGGAGATTAGAAACTAATTTTCAAGGCAACTCTAATTACTGGTAAGTTCCTTTCTTATAACTATATTATTATTTGCTATGAAATATAATTTATTTAATATGTTATTAGTTGTATTAGCATTATAGTAAATACTTAAGTGGTATTTATGCACTGTTCTAAGAACTTGACGTATGTTACTTCATTTACTCCTCAAAATAACCCCTGTAAGCTGGTCCTGTTATTATCCCCATTTTACAAATAAGGAAACTAAAACACAGAAAGGTTAAGTTACTTTCCCAAGGCCACACAGCTAGTATGGACAAAATGTCTATCTTTAACTAGAGTCTTATGAAATTATGCAGGTCAGATATTGTTATTTCTATCAATTTATGAATGAGGAATGTATCAATTAGGACTTTTCTTACTGGGAATTATAAGGAACTGACTCAAATTGACTTGAGCCAAAGTGGTAATGAAGGGTTCACATAACTAAAAAACCTGGAAGTTTCTCTCTCTGAGTTCAAGCACTGTTCAAGCTAGGACCTCAAAAGATATCACCAGGACTAGTCTTTCTAACGTTCTTGGCTCTCTTCTTCGGATTGACTTCTTTACAAAACTTCTTATGGGATCACTATGGCTGCTGACAGCTCCAGGTATATATCTTCTAAGTTCTTCCCAGCTAAGAGTAATGAGAGAGCTTCTTATTTCCAGATTATAAAAACAAAAGTCATGCCTCTCGTTGGATTGAGTCTTGCACTCAATCTTGAACCAATCACTGTCACCAAGGAACTTCACTACCCCAGCTGGCCAGGCTGATTCACGTGTCCAAGCTCAGAGCCAGAGGTCTGAGTCAATTCTACCAGAAGTGCATCACTGAGAATGTGGAAGGAGTTGGTTACAAGAGGAAAATGTGCTGATGTTACCAAAAGAAGGCATGGACATTGGGCAGCCAAAATATAGCTAATGGCCTGTGTAGGGAACCCAAGGCCCAGAGAAGTTAAGGGAATTGCCTAAAGTCACATGGCTGATGAACTTGATGAGATAACCTGTATGTAATGAATCTGTGTTATTCACCTTTGCATCTTCACTACCTGGTACAGTGACACTGGCAAAGCCACTTTTTGAATGAAGAAAGGAATGAATATTATTAAGACTTGAACCCATGTCTTCTGGCTCTGTATCTTCATGTTCTTTCCACTGGGTATCTCTGGAGCTGGCATAGCATCTGTTACACTGTTGTGAAGATTAATAAGTGGTTGTTGTTTGCAGTAGAAAGTGGCTTTGAGTATCTCAGGGGAAATGCTGCTTTGGGTATTGGGACAACTGCCTCCACTTTGGCTTTCTTTCTCCTGGATGCAGTTCTCACCACTTCTTGGTTAACTCAAGCTGCAAGAATAGGGAAGGCAGGAAAATGTTGGCATTACTGATTCATCCTGTCTACCATGATATGAAGCTGACAGATCCTTCTTTGAAGAGTCACTCCGTGGCTGGTAGTATTGGAACTGAAAATATGATGCAGTGTGAACTACTGTACTTGGGAATCTCAATCAAACTTGTGATGAAGAGAATAGATTTACATTTACAGCTTTCAAGTACAAAGCAGCATTAATGCACTCATGTTGAACTAACATTATGCCTGGGGTTTAATTTCCAAGTGAGATTTTGCCACACAATTATTTTCTCAGAAGCTGTTAAGTAGAAATTAAGGAAGAGGCAGAGCTCAAATGTAGTTTTGAATTTTGCTAGGACCTTGATCACGCCTTTCTTGTATATCCCTATCTCTGTCCTCAAAGGTGGGTAATTCTTCTACTGAATTTTTGTTCCTTCTAAAGGCCGTAGCGAAAGAGGCTATCTCAGATCCAGTCTATGGCCAGGTCGTGTCTGTTTTACCTCTGCATGTCTGTTATATCCATCCCCTGCTCTATTCTAGTTCTCACTGCCTTCAACAGATATTGTCATGGTTTATTGTGGCTTAATATAATAAAATCTTGCTTCCTGCTCATGTCATAGGTCAGTGTAGGTTGCAGGGAGCTCTGCTCCATATACTCATTCGGGAACCCAGGCTCCTTCCATTGTGTGACTCCACCACCATCTAGGACCTGTTCTCCTCTGCATGTAGCTAGAAGATGGGGAAGAGAGAGCATGAGAATCTCATGGGAGTCTTCAGGGACCAGATCTGGAAGTAATGTGCATCATTGCCATCCTGATCTCATTAGAACTCAGTCACATGGGCTTCACTTAAAGGGAGGCTTTTCTCCCAGGAGAAAAGGAAACTTCTTTGCCACGCTTGGAATATTGCAGTAATCCCCAAACTAACTGGTCTCTTAGTCTACAGTCTGGCCACAGTCCCAGAGGTGTCTAAAATACATTTATCATCCTGTGGTTCCCCAGCTATTTTAGTAATTGCCCTATGCTCCTGCGAGAAAACCCAAATTATGTGAGACGGCATACAGAAGCCTACTTGATCTTGCCTTGCTTCTCCAATCCGTTTCCTCATAGGGCCCTCCCTCGCACCTCGTGCTCCAACTCCTCTCAGTTTCTTGTGGTTCCAGAATACACAAGACTTTTTCACTTCCTGCATTTGCACGTGCTACTTCCTATCTTTGAGTTGAGCTAATTATAAGTTAATTTTAATAGACCTCATGTTTTGTTTGCGTGCCTCAGGAGGTGAATATGTTAGTGGGGCTTGGTTTCTCGGGTAAAGTGCTACATTTGCTGAATGGAAACAAGTTTCATTTACTCATTGCCACTGAAGAACTCACCACTTAAAGATATAAAAAATAAATACAATCTCTCTTTCCCATCCACTGGTTGAGAGCCATCTATATCTGTCAAGATCCAGCGAAGTTCCTCTCTGAAGCCTTTTACAATGCTCCCTGACTCCAGGTAGGAGTAGCCATCATACCTTTGTTCTTCCTTTTGTCCATAATACTGTTTAGGAGCATGACTGCATAATCTTAAGAGTAAAGGAGTCAGTTTCTGGGTTTGAATTTGAATCTCAACTTCACTATATGCTAGCTCTGTGAGCTTGGGTAAGTTACTGAACATTTCTAAGCGTTTCTTTGCTCATATTAATAGAAATAGCTATAATGTTTACTGTTAGGAGCATTGTACTTGGTACATAAACACTCAATAAATGTTAGATCTTAATTTTTTGTTGTTGTTCCATGTCTGTCTCACATTATAGATTCTAAGTGACTTGAAGACAGACACTGTATCTTCCTATTTGTCTTTGATATATTCTAGCACTGAATCATATGTTTAGAAAATATTGTTGAATAAATGAATGACTTATGCCATTGTCCACAAAAATTACTTTATTTTTTAGGGAGAAAAAATCTCTCCATAGAACTCCTGGTGAAACAGCAGGAGTTGTCCTGTTTCTGTCTTTGTCCTGTTTCTGTTCCAACCTCCTCTCCCCCTTTCCTCTTTCTTCTTTCTGTCATTTTCTCCAGACCCTGGTCCCTTAAAAGAGTCTTTTCTCTATGTCTCTTTGTCTTTGTGCTTCTATGTCTTTGCACTCACTATGCCAATCCCTGGAATTCCATTCTTCTATCTCTGATGGCAAATCCTGCTCGTCCTCAAGTCAGTTATCTTTCTCCTGAGCTTCTCTTGATTTCCATTCCCCCTCAGCCAAAACGATCTTTTGTGGTTTTAATTTTATGGGCTCTGCAGATAGAATGCCACCACACTTTGAGAACTTACCGTGTGCTAGGCAGCAAGGTGAGCATTTCATAATGTCTCTCCTGTGGCAGTTGTAGCTTTCCTCTTCATATTACAGCTATTTGTGCCCTTGTCTGTCTCCCCTATTAGAATACATGCTCCTTGAGGACAGGATTCAAATGTGATTCATAATTTTATTCTCCCTGATGTGTTATACTTAGTGTATTCAATAGCTAAATGAAAGACAAAGACACAGAAACAACCAAATCATTCCTTCTTATTTACTGAGAATGGAGTTTATTGCTGTATCGGAGGAGTGACTGAGAACAACAAAACAGAAAAGGTTCTGGGGATTAGTGTGGATTTCAGGTTGAACAGCATTCTAGGCTGTGTTTGGACAATTATCAGGCCATATTTGGGTTCAGTATAATCTTCTGATTCTCTTCAACCCCAACCAGACCATTAGGGCTCTTTTTGTACCAACACCATGGCTAGAGTGATGCCGTGGAAAGGGGAGATGGATGAATGGAGTTGGAATTATTCAACTTGAAGAATGAAAGGCTGTAGGAAGAAGATACTCAGACTTACAAATGGACTTTCAGCACAGGAAGGGTTAGTCAGACATCAGCAGAGTGGATTTAGTTAGAAGTAAGAGATTTTCTTTCCTATGATCATATTTTGACTTATTGAGGAATCTTACTATGTAGATCTTGAAAAGTAGTACAAATATTAATCTTCCCAGAACTATTAGAGCATCCTCATACCCAGAGGCTAAAGAGTGCTCTAGATAAGTGCTAAGAATTGAGGACAAGATATTTTTATTTCTCAATAATTTTTTTTTTTTTGGTGAAGAAGATTGGCCCTGAGATAACATCTCTGCCAATCTTGCTCTATTTTGTATGTAGGATGCCGTCACAGCGTGGCTTGATGAATGGTGTAGGTCTGCGCCTGGGATCTGAACCCGCGAACCCCGGGCCACCGAAGTGGAGCGCACCCAACTTAACCACCACGCCACTGGGCCGGCTCCTCTCAATAATTTTTATGAGAATGGCAACTAATATTTGTTGAGCCAGGCATGGGGGCCATTGCTTTTATGCAGATTATTTCATGTAGTGGTCACAATAATCATGTTCACAATAACATTATTATCTCTATTTTATAGGTTCAGAGAGGTCATATGAAATGTCAAATATCATGTAGACAAACAGTGCTGGAGCCAGGATTTGAACTCAGGTCCTATCAGAATACAAAGCCCTTGCTCTTCAAGTGTATGCGCCTCCCTTAATTAGATTACTCTCTTGCAGTCTGAGAAGTGAATTAAAATAAAAGCATATCCTTCAGATGCCCCAATTTAATGAAGATGGTGGGGTATTTAATACAGATACAGATTTTGATAGATATGTGTACATATGACTAATCTCCACCTTCTGCTCCGCAGCCAATTCCTTATCAAACTGTCTTCCTTTTGTTCATTTATTATGACAACTGGAAGCAGACTCCTTGGGTTTGGTTCTTGGGTTACTGGCTACGCCTCTTGGGCTGAGATGCTTCACCTCTTTGTAACTCAATTTTCTCATTTGTAAATAGAGATAATAATATTGACCTCAGAGGGTGGTTGTGAGGATTAAAGAAGATGAAGTGTTGAAAATAGTGCTGGCACATGGCAAATACATAATAAATGTTAGCTACTGATTTAAAAAAAATTAATTGGGATAAAATAAAAATTTCACAAAATTTATCATTTTAACCATCTTTAAGAATACAGTTCAATGGCCTTAAGTTCATTCACATTGTTGTGCTACCATCACCACCATCCATCCACGGAACTCTTCATTTTGCAAAACAAACTCTATACCCATTAAACAACAGCTCCTCATTCCCCCACCCCAGCCCCTGGCAACCACCATTCTACTTTCTGTTTCTATGAGTTTAACTACTCTAATACCTCATTTGTCCTTAGCTATTGATTTTTAAGAGTTGGAAGACCTAAGTGCAATCTTAGCTCCTTCACTTCTTAGCTGTGCGTCCTTGGGAAAGAAACTTCCCTTTAGGTGCCCGAGGTCCTTCATCTTTGAAATGGGAATAATAATACCCCTTCTCAGTTGGTATTGAAAATTAAAGTTCATGTGAGGCATGGAAATACTTTGTGTGTTCCACAGAATTATTTTTTAATAACAGGTTAAAAGGTGGTCACATATTCATTCATTCATTCCTCTGCCCATCAAAACATCCATTCATGTAATAAACTTTACTGAGTTCCGGTTGTGTGCCAATCTCTGCGCTGAGTCTCTGGAGCTACAAAGATGAAACAGGCATAGTCTCTGCTCTCAAGGACCTTGTAAATGAGTTAGGAGGCAAAAGCTGTAGTAGGTGCTACATGCACAGCACCAAGTTCTCAGTCTGGTGGTGGTTCAAAGGAGAGATGAACTTTTCATGAGGAGCCCCCTCAACGGTGAAGTACATTGCTGGAAGGAGCAGTGCAGTGTGCTCCAGGGCACGCGTGTTCCCTAGCTTCACTGTTAGCTGGCCCCCGGGACCTTGGACAGTGCCGTTCCCCTCTCTGGTCCTCTGGGAATGGGTTTCTAGCTGAGTTCTATGGAATGCTGGAATTCTGTGGTCCAGGATCCTTTCTTCCATCCCTCTGCTTTCATCTGTTTTCATTATTGGGATTCTGAGTTAAAAAAAAAGGAAAATGTTTTATTGCTTTAAAAAGTTTGCAATTAGGAATGTAACCTTGTGCAAAGTACCTAATCTTTCTACACCTCAGTTTCCTCTTCTGTAAAAGGGAGGTTATAACAGTACTTACCTTAAGGGAGTTCTTGAGAGGACTAAATGTGCTTATAATCATAGTAAGTACTCAGTAAACACTAGCTAATATTATTACCATCATTATTATTTGGAAAACGCTGGACAAGAGCATCTCTCAGTCCCTTCCCGTGATGACCTGGGTCCTGCACTGTCCTCCCTGTGTCCTGTATTACTGCTTGCTTTCCAGCATCAGCCTCCTTGATTTCCTTCTCATGTTTCATATACACTCAGCCCTTGGACTCCTGCCTCTCCATACTCCTTCTCTGGGCTACTGTTTACACCCTGGCATGGGGACTGTGAGAGCCCAGCGGGCTTGGGTGTCACGTGTGTGCCCTTCTCTCAGCTTGTGGGGGAAGTCAATTTTCCTTTCCTTCCCATCCCAGTCCCATCGGCTGGAACACAGTCCTCAGCCTCGGAATAGTCAACTTGCTCAGTAAGTGAACTAATTACACTGGCTATGCTTCTCTTTTGTTCTCTGATCTTGCCGATTTGCTATTTATAACATTTCCAAAGATGTTTGCTGGCAGTGTCCCTTTTAATCCAGCTTCAAAGATGTGACACTGAGGGTGAAAACAGCTGTAACAAAGCACTAGAGACCTCTGTCCCTTGATCACTTTTGGGGCAGAGAGTGCTGTACTTTATTTATTTTTTAACATGGTATTTTCCCACCAAAGAGGCAACGGATGGTAATCAGAGTCTTTAGGGTTGGAGAGACTTGTTAAAAAAGGAAAGAAAAGAAGAGAGTAAGAGAGAGAGAGATGGCTGTGGACAACATATCCAGGAAGTGTGTCTGACTGATTGTGAGCTGGGAAATAAGACAGAGTGGAGCCTATCTGACATCACAAATCAGTACAGGTGTGACAGGCTGGACTCATTGCCCAGATGGGCAGGTGAGTTGGTGCACCGCGTGGGAGCAGGTATTGTCAGGTGTCAGAAACCACTCAGCAGACCCTTGAAGCGTGGAGTGGATGTGGCGCAGTGAGAGGTTTCTCTCCCTCCTTGGCCCAGCATAAGAGCAATAGGGTTGTCTTTCTTTTATCTGGCATATATTAGGATGGAAAGATCACTGAAGTTTGAGTCCTTTGTACTGGGTTCATGTTCTAGGCCCAGTGGTTCTCAGATTGTAGGATGCCTGAAAATCATCTGGAGAGCTTATAAAAATGCCCCACTCCCAGATATTCCAGTTTAGTAATATCTGGCCTTGGTCCCAGAAAGCAAAGCCTAAAGCAAAAGCTTATGTCCTACCACTTAATTGGGAACTAGAATCCCAGAGAAGTACTAGGAGGGCAAAAGGGAGTGAGGAAGGGAAGGAAGAAGTACCAGGACAAGGATGTGTTATTGGGCTGGCTACCATTCCATGTCAAGTGAAACCAGTTTCTCACAAGACTGTCTTCCAATAGCCTGTGGAGCCACTGTGTCTCAGGTGGTCAGACTAGGGGGATGAGGGGGAAGAGTTGATCCACTGTCTCCCATTCCCGTGGGTTAAAGCCTTGCCCCATGGAACATGAACTCCTCTGCACTTCCAGATTGAAAATGCCTGCGTGCCAATGGGTCTTGTGATGTCTTATGCCTCAGCCAGGGCAGTAAGGATGAGAGATGAAAGCACAGGCCATGGGCATAACCACGGCATTGTCAGGTTACACTCATGGGAAGTCAGTAGGGACCTGGCAGAGCTGCTTGTTACAGGAATGGCTGGGGTGGGACAGGTAGCCAAAGGCTCCAGAGAGAAGCAAAGCCAAGTGCATCTCTACTGGTGCATTTGAAGTGTCTGGTACAAACCCTAGATTATACTGAGCAGGGTAGTCTGGGGATCCTACTTTGAGAAACCTTGTCGTAGACTGAGTGACCTGGGGCAAACCACTGAACTCCTCTGCATGTCAGTTTCTTCATTTGTAAAATGGGGAGAAGGACATTTAAACCCACTTTCCTGAAAATAAAACTAAATAAACCTCATGGAAAAACTACTTAAATGACAGCAATCCATACAAATCTGCTCCTTTGCACTGGAACAACCACAGTATGCCTGGGAATAAGAACATCCTTTTCCTCTTTCAGGAATACTCACGGAGCTGAATGTGCTTATGGTTGGTACACTTGGACATTATAATTAAGAAAATATGATAAAGGTGAATTTTGTAGAAAGCAAGCAATTCATTCAATATTTAACAAATTTCAATGATTAATTTTGTGCTAAAATGCTAGGAGGTGCAAAGGCAAATAAAATAGTCCTTCACAGACATGTAAAAAAAACAATGAGCAATTTGGGAATTGTACTTCTCTTTACCCTTCTAATTATAAGGCCAATTAAACCCTGATTAGTGGTCCGAGTATATAAATACTTTTGCTGTGCTTGGTTCCCTTGTGGAACATTCAAGACCCATGAAATTCAGGTACACAAGCAAAATTCCATTTACTGAAGGCTCAGCTGCCTTCAGCTTTGGTCATACACGTGTATGCAGGGAAAAACAAAATAAATGAGCTAATGCCTTTTCTAGTCTTTGATGGTGAAGTTATACATGATTACCATCTTCAATTTTTAACATGTTAATGATATAATTGAATGAATTCCAAGTTGTTAAGACACCATAGCTTGATTGTTTGTTTATTTTTGGACTGTGACATTTCCACTAGAAAGGCTATTTTATCTTTGGGCAATTGAATCTTCCAGTAACCACCCTTTACGCATCAAATCCTAGCTCCATGATTTAGAATCGTGGGATCTTAGCATTAGGCAGGCCTTTGGGTTTCACTGGTTTTACTCTTATTCACAGTAGAAAGTGCTATTTCTGATGAATGTTCTCTTTCCGCTTGAATGTTTACAGTGTTGAGAAACTCAGTACCTGAAGACTCCACCCTTCTATTTGGGGAAGAATTGTCACTAATAGAGAGTTTCTTGTTAAGTTCTACACATTGGTCCAAAGTGGAGCCTCTGTATCAATAAATCACACATTGAGTCCATTCTCTAGCAAACTTTTTCTGTAAAAGGCCATATAGTAAATATTTTAGACTTTTCAGACCAGCCACATATGGTCTCTGTTGCATATGCTTTGTTTTTTTGTTTTACTTTACAAACTGTAAAATTATAAAAACCATTCTTACCTAACAGGTCATAAAAAAACATGCTTCTAACTGGATTTGGCCTGTGAGCCCTTGATATGTATGTCTAATACACACACACACACACATAAGTATGTATGTGTATATTTACATATATAGACGTGTGTATGTTTATATGCTAGTACATGTATTTTATAAATATGTAAATACATAAAATATAGTTATATACTTATAAATATATACACACATTCATATGTGTGGAGCTGGATGTTTCTGGGTGCTTTGGAGTCAAATTAAAGTGGGTTAATCTTTCATTATCACCATTTACTATGTTGGGGAGGCAAGACAATTTACTTAATCTCTTTGAGCCTCTTTAGCAGTCTATAAAGTTGAGATGTATATGCTATGGCAGATTGCAAGAATGGCCCCAATTCTTCACTCTTTCCTTCTCTGTCCACATCTTTTGCCATGTAACTTTGTAGTGCTCTCTCTCTGACCTATATGACATGGGATGTTAGCAAATGGGATACAAGCAAAGGCTTAAGTAATGCTGGTGTGTTTCCACTTGTGCCCTTGTTCTTCTGCCATGGCCATGAGAACATGCTTGGGCTAGCCTGTTGGAAGATGAGAGAGACATGGAGATGAGGAAAGTCAGCTAAATGTCCTCAGACAAAGCCAGCCTAGATTATCCGATAGCTAGTTATCTCCCAAATGTATGAGGAAGTCCAGGCCAAACCGGAAGAACCACCTAGATGATTCTAGAAATAAACAATTTTCTGAGTTTTAGGGTGGTTTGTTATTTGGCATTCTTGTGGAAATAGAGAACTGGTACAAATGCCCACACACAGAATTGTTTTGAGAATTAAATCACAACTGTCTTCTCTAGATTTTCTGCAATGTCTTCATCTTTAAAAAGAAAACAAGAAGCCATGAAACATAAGTTTCTACCATTTGTCTAACTCTTGGAGTTTATAAGATATTTTAATTTCTGTTTACTCCTTTAATTCTTATAACAACTGCTGTCTCCAGGCTTCTTGGTTGCAGATATCAGAATCCACTCCAATTGATTTAAGCAGAAATAGATTGATTAAAGAGTATTATGTAGCTCACAATATCTCAAAAAGAGGCAGAGAACCATACTTGGTTGTTACACTGTCAAAACACCATAGCCGGGAAAAACTTCTAGTCCCTCCGTGGCCCCATTCTAGTGGAAAATCTGTTGCACTGGTGCCTGCCATTTGACCTCTGTGGCCCTCAGGCCTGAAGCTAGGAACCCTATCCTGGTTGCTCCAGAAGAACCAGAGGTCTCTGCCGCTTACATTGCCAGATGGGTTGCTCTCCCTATGTGGCCACTGCCCCATGTTGCTCTTTGTCTGTATAGACATCTTGTGTGACTGTGTATAAATGGAGGAAATTATGTCCCATGACTGTCCCCTTGCTGGAGGAGAGTGCAGAAAATGTAGTTTTGCTTGTAGAACAGAATGTAACCTAGAAGGGGGTTAAATGGGTGCTAAGTGAGGTAAACCACAGTCTCTGCCACACAAACTCTGGGGTTAGTGACTCTATCCACACTTCACAGATGAGCAACCCAAGGTTCAGGCAGACTCAGTGACATGCCCAAAGTCATGTAGATTTTAAAGGGCAGCACCACCAAAACACAAGCCTTCAGATAGCAAGAGCTCCATCCTTTCTGTAACACAACAGCTTCCCCCGTCTCTTGGAGGGCGGCCCAAATCCAGGCACAGTCAACACTACTGGCTGGGAAAGTGAGGGGTGCAGCTGATTTGGTCTGAGCTTCTAGGAGATTGCTGAAGTTCCAGCATGAAGTCACTTTGCCAGAAGTATTGGCAGAGGGAAATCGTACATTAGAGATTCAAATTCTTCAAAAAAGCTGTGGTAGGCTTCAGGAACCAGCATGAAACAAGACCTTATAGCTAGGCCAATTGTCCAATTAGAAAAGCATTCCAGGCTCCTGAATTGTCAGTAGGGCTTCAGGCTAGAAGGATTCAATCTGGGTGACTGCCACATGACATGGCAGCAGGACGCTTGCCCAGCATGTGTTTGCTGCAGGCCCTAGAGATATGTCAGGAAAATACCGCTTGGGGTCCCATTTATGTATGTTTCCTCAGCACAAAACTAAAAACCCCCAATTCCTGCAGATAATGAGACTATAAACCCATGGACTTTATCCATCCTTCTCTTCTCCTGATTGTCTCTCATCTTTCCAAGCAGTAGTGTGGGTTAGCTTTGATATTGATAAATTGGACCAGGATTGGAATATGCTGATTAGGTAGAAATTCTCATCAAACCAGCAGTGGTTTCTCCTGCATTATAAGCAGCAAATAGAAAACACAAGTGACTTTTTTCTTAGGGTGTAGGATAAAAGCATTTATCCAGGGAGGGAAGGCAATAAGGAGCCTTTCCTATTCCTTAGTGTAACAGGCTGATTTGGGGGCAGTCTGCTCTTCTTCATGCTAAACATGACTAGTCTCTTTTCCTGTTCTCATAGATAGACTCAGTAATATCATTCTCTTCTATGTGTCACCATGCCTGAGCTTTTAAGAACTCAACCACTGTAGCCTTCACAGAGGGAAAATGCATTCTGAATTAGAGTAAAAGGCTTTTCATTTATTCTTTGAGATCCATTATGCATAATAACAAAGAACAACTTTGACTTATTTCTAAATGTCACCTAACAAAACATCTGTTAGCCAGAGAAAACATGGCTTTCCCCAGAACATGAGCTCACCTTAGTACCTGCTGTGACAACTAGTGATTTCTTAGAATTCATGCTCCAGCCAGTTGGAATGAGCATCAAATTGGATTAAAGGCCAGAGCATTGTTTTTAGCTTATGGTACTGTGTTTCAAGTGGCTTACACTGAGTAGCTTTTCCATGTATTTGGATGGTGGACTTGGAGACCAGGAAGCCCTTGCTTTTCCATTTTGTTTGTTGTTATTATCATTCAAAATAAGAGACTCGAATAAGAGAGAGAATGTTCTAGTTGAAAGAGGTTTGATCCAGAATTCAGGAGCCTGGGTTTCTAGTCCCAATTATTGGGAAAGTTTCTCCACATAACATCTAATGTAATCAATTCTGAGATTAGTTTATATAGAAAAAGAACATGTTACATTTTAAAAAATTCTTTATTTCTAATAAAACTGATGTTGGTGAATGTGGTTTATATCTGTAGGCAAGTGGGTTTCTTGATACCAAATTAAAGACTAAGAAAAACTTCCCTCTATAATCCCAGGCAGTACTGGACTAGGGTGGATCTTCCCTACTCCTGTAAGCGCAAAGACTAGCCCTATAACATTTATGGAGTAGTTCTTTTTTTTTTTTCTTTTCCTAGTTCTCCTCCTGTTCTCTCTTAATTTTTTAAGATCAACTTTATTGGGGTATTTATTAGATACTATAGATTTACATACAATAAAATACTCTCATTTTAAGTGTACACTTAGATGGAATTTTTAAAAATGCATACACCCAGGTAACCACAATGCAAATCGACATGTAGAGCATGTACATCACCCCCGGTATGGAGTAGTTCTTAATGGCAGAGCAAATGGAAAGCTGGTAGCTCTGCTGCTAGAGGAGACTGGGTTGATTTGGAGTAGTGTGTACATCCAGGGCCATTCTTAAAAACAATAACAATCTCAGTGGCAAACAATTAGAAAGCCAGCTTGCGCTACTGGGTGGGGCAAGCCACAGGTCAGCAGATTAATCAGACATTTAACAGGGATATCCAGAGAATGAGATAGTCGGACTGGACCTTGACAAGCTGTCACTTGTCCGTGTTAGTCTGGAAAGCTGCACATACGTGCAAGACTACATACATACCCAGGAGACACCAGGGACAGCCCTCCCTAGCTCACTATTCATCCATGGCTGAATATGAGGCCTATTGAACTCTTAGGGGAGATGCAAGAAGGCCCATCGGAAAGTGAACTGGGCAGATTTATAAACTGCTTAAACTTTGAATGTGTTCTCCAACCCACTTCAGGTCCATCAGCAAAGGGCAGAAACCTTACTAAACTAAGGTGTTTAAGTACTACTTCTGACCATTCATTGGGTGACCACTAAGCCAGGAGGCCATGATTAAAAATAAAAACAGGAATAAAAGAAAAAACTGAGTAGAAACATTAGAAGCTGCATAATTTGGGGGAGACAAATTCTATAGAATTAGTCTGGTAAAGTCACTAAACAAATTTAAAAAACCAAAAACCCTGGTAACAAAAACAACTTCTTAGGGGAATCAGAATCAAGAATTCCTGCACTATATTATCTAAAATGTCAATTTTTCAACTAAAAAAAATTACATGCAAAGAAACAGGAAAGTGTGACCCATATGCAGGAAAAAATAGTAATCAATAGAAAATATCTCTGAGGGGCCCAGATTTGGACTTAGCAGAAAATGACTTCAAACCAGCTATTATATAAATATGTTAAGGCTAAAGTAAACCATGTTTAAAAAATAAGGAAAATAAGCTGACAATGACTCATTAAATAGAAAATATCAATAAAGAGAAAGAAATTATAAAAAAGAGCCAAATAGAAATTCTGCAGCAGAAAAGTTCAATAATAGAAATGTAAAATTTACTGGAGGGGCTCAAGAGCAGATTTGCAATTTCAGAAGAAAGAATTAGTTAATTTTAAGATAGATAAATAGCATTTGTCCAATTTGAGAACAGAAAGAAAAAAAAAATGAAGAAAAATGAACAGTGCCTCAGAGACCTGTAGGTCACCATTAAGCATGCCAACATACATTCAATGGGAGTCCCAGAAGGAGATGAGAGAGAGAAAGGGGAAGAAAAAAAACTTGAGGAAACAATGGCCAAAAACTTCTCAAATTTAATTTTAAAAATTAATCTGGATATCCAAGAACATCAATGAATCACAAGTGGGATAATCACTAAGAAATCATGACTAGACACATCATAGTCAAATAGTTGAAAACCAAGAGACAAAGAGACAAGCCTAAGAGAAGCAAGAATAAAACAACTCGTTGCATACAGAGGAACCACAATAAGATTAATAGCTGATGTCTCATCAGAAACAATAGAGGCCAGAAGGCAGTAGAATGACATATTCAAAGTGCTGGAAGACAAAAACCTACCAACCAAGAATTCTATATCCAGCAAAACTATTCTTCACAAAGAAAGGTGAAATAAAGGTTTATTCTCAGATAAAGAAAGGCTGAGAGAATTTGTTGCCAGCAGACCTATCTTACAAGAAACAGTAAAGAAAGTCCTTTGGGCTGGAAGGAAACAATGCCAGATGATAACTTGAATTCACATGAAGAAATAAAGAGCACCTGTAACTAGTTATGTAGGTAAATACAAAAGACAGTAAATATGTGTTTTTCTTCTTTTAACTGACTTAAAAGACAATTGCATCAAACAATAATTACAAGCCTATATTTTGGGGCTTACAATATGTAATAATGTAATATATATGACTATAATAAAACAAAGGAGGAGAAAGGAAATGGAGAGATATGGGAACAAAGTTTCTATATTTTATTGGAATTAAGTTAGTATTAATCTGAAGTATATTCTGATAGATTAAGATGCATATTGAAATCCATGGAAAAACCAGTAAGAAAATAACTCAAAAGATATAGTAAAAAAAAAAAATCCAACAAGGAACTAAAATGGTGCACTAGAAAATATTTATTTTATACACAAAAAAGGAAGTATAGGAGGAACACAAAAGTCATGAGACATACAGAAAATGTTTCAAAAGGCAAATGTAAATCCAACCATATCAATAATTACATAAGTGTAAATCTCACATTATAGTTTTGTGCTGGTCTCAGCCTATCAATAACCAATGTTGTGGCTGAACCAGCCCTTGTGGTTCTTATTATGATTGCAAGATGCCCTTCAGCAATAACCATCAGGAAGCTTTGGAAAGATAAAGGTTTATTAATTATAAGACCTGAAAATTATACAGCACACCTGGAGCCATACAGCAAGGTTGTGGGGAGAGAGAGAGAGGGAGCACACATGGGCCTCGGATTCTGCTTTTATTGGGGTTGAGGGTGGGGACTTAGGGTTTCATACGCTCATTCTTTATTGCTTAATTTAAAACATAAGAGTGGGAATTTAAAGCATGGAAGAGAAAAAAAAGTAGCCCAAATGGTCAGTTATTGAAATCAACCAAGATCTCTAAAACCAAGTAGCCTCAGTGGGGGAGGCAGCCTGTCTCTTTATCTAGTTGTATTGCTGGCAGTGTGTTTATTCGAGATAGCCAACTTTGAAGTAGATGCCTCTTTTAAGTGGATGCCTCGGCAATCAAAGTTTAAGTCAGGCACTTGCACTACAAAAAAGAAAAAAAAAACAAGTGTCAGGGCTTACGCTACAGTCATTTAAATGTAAATAGTACTTCTATTAAATGTAAATAACACTCCTATCAAAAAGCAGATTGTCAGACTGGATAATAAAAGAAGATCCAACTATATGCTATCTACAAGACACACCGTTTAGATTCAAAGAGTCAAATAGGTTGAAAGTAAAAGAATGGAAAAAGATATACCATGCAGATAACCAAAAGAGAGCTGGAATCCCTATGCTGATGTCAAACAGAATAGATTTTAAGACAAAAAGTGTTAAGAGACAAGGAGGGACAATTCTTCAGGAAAATATAACAATTGTAAACCTAACAACAGAGTCCCAAAATATAGGAAGCAACAAATGGAAGTAATTAAAAGGAGAAATAAACAATTCAATAATAACAGTTGAAGAATTCAGTATTATACTCTCCATAATTCATGGGCCAACTAGACAGAAAATCAGCAAGTATATAGGTGATTTCAACAATACTAGCAACCAGTTTGACCTAATTGACATCTATAGAATACTCCACCTAACACTGGCAGAATTCGTATTCTTTTCAAGCACACACAGAACATTCTCCAGGATAGATATATGCTAGGCTATAAAACAAGTCTTAATAAGTTAAAAGAATTGAAATTATGCAAAGTACATCTCTGAACACAACAGTATCAAACTAAAAATCAACTGAAAGAAATTTACAAAATTAACAAATATTTGGAAATTAGGCAATACAATTCTAAATAAACCATGAGTCAAAGAATAAATCACAGAGGAAATTAGAAAATATTTTGCATGGAATGAAAGTGAAAACAAAGCATATCAAAATGTATAGTGTGTAGCGAAAGCAGTACTGAGAGGAAAATTTATAGTTTTCAATGCCTATATTAGAAAAACAGAAACATCTCAAATCAATGACCTAAATTTCCACTTTAAAAAACTAGAAAAATAAGAACAAACCAAACCCAAAGCAAACAGAAGGAAGGAGATAGTAAACCATAAGAGTGGAAAACAATGAAACAAAAAACAGGAAAACAATAGAGGAAACCAACTAAGCTAAAAGTTTAATAAAATATCAGCAAAATTTATAAATCTTTCACTCGACTGATCAAGAAAAAAGAGAGGGAATACAAATGACCAAAATCGGAATGAAAGAAGTGGCATTTCGAGCTGCTGTAACAAAATACCATAGACTATGTGGTGTAGAAAAACAGAAATTTATTTCTCACAGTTCTCGAGGCTGGGTATTCCAAGATCAAGGCACCAACAGATTCAGTGTCTGGTGAGGGCTCGCTTCCTGGTTCCGTCTTCCTGCTGTGTCCTCAGAGGATGGAAGGCGTGAGGAAGCTCACTGGGATCTCTTTTATAAGAGCACTAATCCCATTCATGAAGGCGCTACCCTTATAACCTAATCACCTCCCAAAGGCCCCATCTCCAAATACCATCACATTGAGGGTGAAGTTGAAACATATGAATTTTAGGGGAGCACAAACATTCAGTCTATAGCAATTATTAATGACCTTACAGAAATGGAAAAATTTAGAAGGGAATTCTATGAACAACTTTATGCTAACAAATAAGACAACTTAGATGAAATGGACAAATTCCTGGAAAGATACAAATTAACAAAACCAATTCAAAGAGAGTTTGAAAATCTGAACAGACTTATAACAAGTAAAGAAATTGAATTAGTAATTTAAAATATTTCCACAAAGAAAATCCCAGGTACAGATGGCTTTACTGGCGAATTCTAACAAACCTGTAAAGAAGAACTAACACTAATCCTTTGCAAACTCTTCCAAAATATAGAAGAGTAGAGAACCCTTTCCAACTTATTCTATAGGGTTAGTATTAACCTGATACCAAAGCCAAACAAAGGTATCACAAGAAAGTGAAACTACACATCAATATCCCTCATGAATACAGGTGGAAAAATCCTCAAGAAAATATTAGGAAGTTGAATTCACAAACATATAAAAAAGATTATACATCACAACCAAGCAGAATTTATTCCAAGAACTCAAGCTTGGTTCAACATCCAAAAGCCAATTAACCTAATATACCATATTAATAGAATAAAGTATGAAAACCATATGATCATTTCAATAGATGCTAAAAAAAATATTTGACAAAATTCAATGACCATTTGTAATAAAAACTCCCTGTAAACTAGGAACAGAGGGAACTTCTTCTAATGGGTATCCCTATCTAAGAAAAACGTATAGTTAACATCGTGCTTGGTGAAAGCCTGAAAGCTTTCCTCTTAAGATCAAGAACAAGACGGGAAGATTGGTCTCACAGCTTCTATCCAACATTGTATTGGAGGTTCTAGGCCAGGTTGTGGCAAGGGTTAAATTTGGCCTGCATGCTATTTGTCTATGGCCCACCAGATAAGAATGCTTTTTACATTTTTAATGGTTGTAAAACAAACAAACAAACATATTGTGATGGTTACATTTATGTGTCAACTTGCCTGGGACACTAGGTGTCCAGATATTTGGTTAAACATTTTTCTCTGGATGTTTCTGTCAAGATTTTTTTGGATTAGTGTAACATTTAAATCAATAGGCTGGGTAAAGCAGATTGTCTACCCTGGTGTGAGTGGGCCACATTCAATCTGTTGAAGGCCTGAATAGAACAAAAAGGTTGAGTAAAGGAGAATTCTTTCTCTTGCCTGATTGTCTTCAAGCTGAGACATAGTTCTTCTGCCTTCAGATTGGGACTTAGACTTGAACTTATACCGTCAGTTCTCCTGGGTCTCAGACCTTCAGACTTGGACTTAGAACTACACCATTGGCTCTCCTGTGTCTCTAGCTTGTGAACTGCAGATCTTGGGACTTAGCCTAACCACATAAGCCAATTCATTATAGTATATATCTTGGTTGGTTCTGTTTCTCTGGAGAACCCTGACTAATACGCCAATCAGCAACAAAGAAGAAAATAAGACAGTGAACTTATGTATCCTGAAATATTTACTATCTGTCCCCTTACAGAAAAGTTTGCTGACCTCTGATTGTAGTACATAAGAAAGCTTCTACTACTAATAGTAGCTGACATTTACTTTGCTTACTATAAACCAGATGCCATGCTGAGCACTTGGCACACATTATTTCAGTCACTCTTTATAATAACTTTTCATGAAAGTTATTTTTTAAGTAATGTTAAATTATTTTTAATTTCATTTTACAGTTGAGGAAACTGAACCAGGTTTAGAACTTGGATTTGATTATTTTCAAAGCCCAGACTTTTCAACACTACTGCCTGTAAAGGATCCACATTAACCTGGGAGGGAAATTATTATTTTGTGACTACAGATGAAATATGCTAGAACTTACCCAGGTATCTGTTGGGAAGTGTTTTTTGGCTCTCTGACAATGCTTGTTAGAAATGAAATGTCAAGCAGAAGAAATAAATTTGGTGTCCATATAGATGGGATCACTGAAGCCATGGTATTGGGTCAGAACAACCAGGCATAGAGTAGAGAGAGTACAGAGAGAAATGAGAGATATGAGGCATATCCTTAGGGAAGAGGTACCTGAAGAAATTGGGGAGAGAAAAGGAACCAGAGAAGGAATGGTCAGGAGAGAGGTGATGGATGATGTGTCTGTGTGTGTGTGTGTATCTATTAGTTTGCTAGAGCTGCCATAACGAAGTGCCACAAACTGAATGGTTTAAATTACAAAAATTTATCGTCTCACAGTTTGAGAGTTTAGAAGTCCAAGTTCAAGGTGTCTGCAGGGCCACGCTCCCTCTGAAGGCACCAGGGAAGAATCTGTTCCAGGTCTTTCTCCTAGCTATGGTGGCTCCTTGGCTTGTAGCAGCATAACTCCAGTCTTCACATGACATTCTCTCTGTGTGCATGTCTGTCTCAATGTCCAAATTTCCCCTTTTTATAAAGATGCCAGTCATATTGGACTAGGGCCCAGCCTAATGACCTCATTTTAATTTGATTATGTCTGTAAGACCCTATTTCCAAATAAGATCATGCTCTGAGGTACTAGAAATTAGGACTTCAATGTAGGGATTTTTTTTTTTAGGGGGGACACAATTCAATCCATCATAGTTTGTGTGCACACATGCATACATGAGAGAAGGACAGCCAGAGACACAGACGAAGATGGAGAGATGGAGGCAGATAGTTTGTTTCAAAAAAATGGGGAGGGAGTAGACACCGGTATCAAATATTTCCAAAAGGTTGCAGGTGGAGCATGGTTGGGAAAGACTGAGAAAATGTCACTACTATGATTAGTAGGAGGTCACTGGTGGTCTTGGAAAGAACAGTTTTGAAAATGGTAAGAGGACAGAGGCCATATGCAAAGGGTTAGGACAACGAATCTTATACTTTCTGTCTCAAAAGCCCTTCCACATCCACTGTAGCAGCTGATCTTCACAACCCCACTGGAAGGAGGGCACATTTATGACCCATTTTGTGGACGAGGAAATCGAGGCTCAGAGAGTCACTCTCCTTTTCATAGCACTTTTGCAGTGAATCTTGAACTGACTTATAACAATTCAGGTGTTGTTTTTCTCCGTTCTTGTTTGATTCTTGGGTCACAAATGTAAATTTTCAAGTCTTTTGTGGTGTAGTGCAAAGAAGTGGGCTTCATCAAGTATGACAATCTTTGATCAGGTCATTTTTAGATGGGAGATGGGCATGCTTGTATACAGGTCACAGGGGTGTTGTGGGGCTCACAGGAAACAGAATGAGTAGGGCAGGTTGGCAGTTAGTAAATCAGTTTCCTACCCCAGCATCTCTCTAAATCCAGCATCAGGCCCTGGTTATGATATTCCCTTGGATCTCTCATAGCAGCAAGCCCCACACCCTGTACATAGAAAGTGCTCAGTCAACGTATGGTCTTGTTTCCTCCAATAACACTGGAATATTCAGCTACATTAAGACAGTTATGCTGAACTTATTTTGTTTTTCTCTCACCTGAACCTCTATGTTGGTTACCAAATTAAAATGTAACATTTTTATCCAAATATTTCTGGAGCATTTTCATTCATTGAACAGATATTTATAGAGTATCTTCTGTGTGTCGTTGTGCCTGGCATTGGAAACACAGATGTTAACAGGCAGATTTATTCTACGTGAGGAGAATGGCCCACAGTGGCCAGCTCTGGTGCAGGTAGAGCCCTGACGTCAGTTCCAAGGACTTCAGGTTGAGATCTAACTATATCGTTCCACTACCAGCTATGTGACTCTGGGCTAATTACAAACTTCTCTGAGCCCCAGTTTCTTCTTCTGTAAAATAAGATTAATAACACAACTCAAGACCCACCTTCTTTCAGTTGGAGCCACTCCAATTTTACAATATTGTTTTACATAGTGGATATGGAGAGATGGATTTGAAGCCATTTTTCTTACACCAGTGCCCCAGGGATCTTTGTTCTACATTGAATTCTGTCCTAAATCACAGGCTCTTTTTGCCACAGACTATTTTATCCAGTTTTTAAATGCATGTATTCTAGTAGAGTGGGGTTTTCTTTACCTATGTGAAGAAGAGTTTCCTATGATGGCACAGAGCATAGCCCCATGCCGGGGGACAGCTGCTAACCTGAATGCCTACAGGGCCAGGAATGTAGGTGAATAAAGTGGAGATTGGACTGTGTCTGGCTCCCTGGTGAGGACGTGGTCTGTCTGGAGCTGGTAACTGCTACTCAGCTTGTAGAGAAGGCTTTTGTCCAGGAATGTGGGCCCAGTGCTATTGGATCTGCTGTCATTTCACAAGAAGCTGGAAATCTGGATTTCTATGTTTTTCTGATTTCCAATTTTTAAGTTTTGATTGTATTTTTGCATAAAGTGACCATATAGACATATCTGTGGTCTGTAATCAGCCACTGACTACCATATTATAACCTTAATAGGGAGAAGAACTGAGGCTGAGAGCCAGAAGAACCGCTGCTATTATTAGTTAGATGGATGACTTTGGGCAAGTTATTTAATCTCTATATGACTCAGTTTCTCCCTCTGCAAAAGTGAGGATAATATTACCTCTTCCCAGTGAAGTAGTGAGAAAAGGTATGTGTAAAACCTAGCACAAGACAAACATGTCAATTTAAAAATGGGCAAAAGTTTTGAAAAGATATTTCACCAAAGAAAATATACAAATGGTTAACAAGTACGTGAAAAGATTCTCAACATCGTTAGTTATTAGGGAAATGTGAATTAAAACTACATTGCACACAATGGAATACTACTCAGCCATAAGAAATGATGAAATCCAGCCATTTGTGACAACATGGATGGACATTGAGGGTATAATGCAAAGTGAAATAAGTCAGAGGGAGAAGGTCAAATACCGTATGATTTCCTTCATTAAGTAGTAGATAACAACAACAATAAACAAACACATAGGGACCGAGATTGGATTGGTGGTTACCAGAGGGGAAGCGGGGAGGGAGGAGGGTGAAAGGGATAATTTGGTACATGTGTGTGGTGATGGGTTGTAATTAGTATTTGGGTGGTGAACATGATGTAATCTATGCAGAAATAGAAGTACAATAACGTACACCTGAAATTTTTACAATGTTATAAACCAATGTTACTGCAATAAACAAAAAATTAAAAAAAAAAACAAAAAACTACATTGCAATACTACCCCATACAGAACAGAATGGGTATAATTTAAAAAAGTCAAATAATAACAAGCGTTGGTGAGGGTGTGGGGAAACTGGAATATACATTGTTTCATACATTGCCGGTGAAAATGTAAAATGATACAGCCACTTTGGGAAACAATTTGGCAGTTTCTTAAAAAGTTAAACAGGAATTTACCATAGAACCCAGAAATTCCACTCATAGGTATCTATTATTATGAAAACATGTGTTCCCAAAAGACTTGTTTGGGAATGCTCATAGCAGCACTACTTATAAAACCAAAAAAATGAAAACAATTCAAATGTTCATGAACAGGTGAAAGGATATACAAAATGTAGTATATCCATACAATGGAATGAAAAGTAATGAAATACTGAGAAATGCTAAAACATGGATGAACCTCAAAAATATTATGCTAAGTAAAATAAGCCAGATGCAAAAGATCACATATTACATAATTCTATTAATAGGAAATAGCCAGAAAAGTAAATCTATGGAGGAATAAAGTAGATTAGTGGTTTCCTAGAACAGGGAGTGGGAACAGGGATTGACTACAAATAGGTACAAGGGGTCTTTTTGGGGTGATGGGAATGTTCTAAAACTAGATTATGGAATTTTGGAAATTTACTAAAAATCTTGGAATTATACACTTGAAACCAGTGAATTTTGTGGTATGTAAATTATTCTTCAATAGAGCTTTTTTTAAAAAAACAACCCTAGCCTGGCACATAGTATTTACTTAATAAATGCAACTTCTTCTCTTCTCCCTCAAGTACAGAGAGGCAAAATTGCATTGCAATTAAGAATTCAGGTCCTAAAGTTGAACCCCAGTCACCTACTTACTAGCTGTGTGTCTTTGGAAACATTACTTAACATCTCTGAGGCTCAGACTTTTCATTTGTAGACAGAAAATAATAGCAGCTATTGTGTTTTTTAAAAGAATTAAATGAAATTATGCATATAAGTTGTGTAGCATGTAGTAAGCCCACAATGAATGATAGTGACTTCGTTTTCCAGATTCATCACCTTCTGTCTGCCCATTCCCTATATTTAGCAATAGTGGTTATAACAGAGTTTTTCTTCCTCTACTCCTCTTCCCCCCACCCCGCCCTAACCCCAGCATTTTCTCTCCAGAATGTAGTCAGTTTATAGGTCTGAGATAGAATCTGGACCTGAAATACAGTGTAGCATTATATGACCATGGGTTGCTCATCACTTATATGAGAGTGTCGCTCGGAGGTAAGTAAGCAACTTTAATAACACTCAACATGTTAACATGTATACTCTGTTGTATGCATACTTACATCTGGGAAGCTCGCTGCCCTTTTACAGATGTTATCACATGGCTTCTACAGCGTTCCTGTCAGGTAGAGGGAGGAAGGATCAAGAAGAGAGCCTCCTTTTGCAGATTGGTAAATTGATGCCCAAAGAATTGGAGACATTTGTGGGAATCCCATGGGAAACTGATGGAGAGAGGTGACTGATGGGAAGGTTTCCTCGTAGAGTGAGGGTCTCACTTAAGTGAGTGATTTGATGTAAGAAATCAGAGCTCTTTTGGGCCGTCTTTCATTCCCCAGAAAGGTCTGGGGGCACATATGTCTTACTTTACCCTAAGAAAAACAACAGTGCGAGTGAGGTGATTAAAGTGGTCCAGTTGATGTGAGGAAGTGGTAGGGAATGTGGTAAACTAGAGGGTCCGTGCTCCTTTCAAAGGGAGCATCCATTCATCAGCCCATTCTATTATTTCCATGTGGGAATGGGCCCAGGGGGGCCAGAAATATGATCCCTTAAAAGAAGTTAGACAACTAGGTTTTTGTGTGAAATCTCCTAATTTCTAAATATTACTAACAATTAAAAAAAAATGTTAACTAAAAGAAAAATATATCTACCAACTGGACATGACCCCGGATCTAACCTCTATTCTAAAGTCATCTTCCTGCATCCATTACAGGTGTTCAAGGGGAAGCTGTCATGGCCTGTGAGGATGCAGTGGAGGGGATTGTTGCATTTAGTAAGGGTGGCTAGATTATTATTAAGGCTCCTTCCTTTGTTTTTTTTTTTCTACGATATCAGAGATCCAAGAGTAGCATCCAGGCCCAAGGCTGAGCCACACCCTAGTTGTCCCTAAAAGACGATGTCACTGGTAGTGTCTCACAGTGTCAGTTTTTTGTTGTTGTTGCTTTGTTTTTTGTGAGGAAGATCGGCCCTGAGCTAACATCTGCCAATCCTCCTCTTTTTGCTGAGGAAGACTGGCCCTGGGCTAACATCCATGCCCATCTTCCTCCACTTGATATGGGACACCGCCACAGCATGGCTTGACAAGCAGTGCATCGGTGCGCGCCCGGGATCCGAACCGGCAAACCCCGGGCCACCGCAGCGGAGTGCGCACACTTAACCACTTGTGCCACCGGGCCGGCCCATCACAGTGTCAGTTTTAACGTGTGCATGAGAATCACATCAGTGTTCCCTTCACTGGCATGCTACATTTTAATAATGATCAAGGTGAAAAATAAAAAAGGAGGCTATTATAAAATACAAAACTCCAGAAGGGCTTTAAAAAATCAGAGCTGATTGGAAAAGACTTTGCGTTAAATACCTGTTCTGAATGGATGTACCTTAGATTAGGGAGATGTTTTTGAGGAAATACTATCAGCTAGTTTGACATATTTTTTGCTCACACGGGTTCACTGCTGATTTCCATATCTTCCAAGCCAACTTTGCAAAGTGGCGAAAAACTTAAGTGAAAATAAAGTTTCTTCACCCATTATTGCTTAGAGATATGTTGTAAATGTTTAAAATTGCATATGAGATTCAGAATTTAGAAAAGGAGTTCTTCTCATCTTTGGTCTCTCATAATTTTCTTAACTGAGCTCTGTTGAGTCAACAGTTGAGTGGCTACTGGAGTGGTAGGTAGAGCTTTCGAGAAACACACCCAGTTTGAAACTGAGTGCCTTTGGTGCTTGGTAGGCCTGGATGAATGCTAGCTGTTATCATCATTGTCGTCGTCGTCATCACCATCATCATCATCACCATCATCATCATCATCATCACCACTCTTCAGGAGGAACAAGTGTGAATTAGTTTATTACACCTTCATCAGCCGTGAGAATAAAATGTTGCCTTGTGATGCTTAACGTACCTCTTCAGAGAGTCCCATTTTCACTTCACACAACAAATGACAGAAATGAAGCCCCCAGTAGTGCTGCGCCGTCACTTGCAGATACCAACAATGAACACACGTATCGCTGATGTCCATCCATCAGCCCACTCTGGCATGTGCTATTGTGCTCTAACAAGCAATGCACAGTCTTTGATGTCAGCTGTGGTAATGTGCAACCTCCTCTTTTATCTTGAATCTTCCAGACATGCACTGATTTCTGCACTGGAGGAAGGACGGCCTCTCCTAGGGACCAGTGAAGGACCCAGGCCTGAGTCAGGATGATTCAACACAGTAGTTTACAATCTTGGGCCCTGCTGGTTGACCTGAAGACCTGGTGCAGAGAAGACCTAGATTACTGCTAATCAGAGACTCACTGTGTGTTGCTGGGGGGCGACTCCTCTGTTCGAGGGGCAGCCAGTATATCCAGAAGGATATGCTGGCTCCCACGTAGGTTATGAACACCCAGGTGTGGGGTCAAATTATTGCCAGAGAACTAAGAGAGATGAGACAGAGGGAAGGACAGGAAGAAGGCCGACAGTGCCAAAGATGGAGACTTGTGATAGTGGGGCTGGGGCTATGGTGGCTGCGGCAGAGATTTTTATTTTTAAAAATTCTAGCATGTGTTTGCTTTAGCAAAGCAAATTTATTCAGTGAACATTTATTAAGTCCCTGTTATGTGCCTGGCATCGCATTAAGTATTAATATACAGTGTTGAACAGGAAAGACAATGTTCCTGTCCTCGTGGGTATAGGAAGACATTAAACATGGAATCACAGAATGGGCTACGATTATAAAATGTGTTAAAGGCTATAAAGGAAATAAGCAGGGTTCCATGAGACAGAGAAATGGGGGTGGGTCAGTGGGCTCTGCTTTTGGTTGAATGATCAGGGAAGGTCTCTCCAGGAAAGTATTTAAGCTGAGACTTGAAGGACTAGAAGTAATTAGCTGTGGAAGACTGGATGTGGTGGAGAGTTTCAAGGAGAGGGAACAGCATGCCTCTGAGACTTAAAAGAAAAAGTAGAAAGAATAGGAGGTACCGCTTAAGAGGGCTAACCTTGGGTCACAGGGCAAGCAGGATTATTGAATGAGGATATCCCTTGACTCAACAATTCTACCTCAAGGAATTTATCCTTGGGAGATAATCAGACAAATGTTCCTTCCAACATCTCTTATGACAATTAAATACTGGAAATATAATACATGCCTAGCATGCAGGGAACTGATAATAGATTTTCTGTTGTTACTTTAATTTTTCTCTCTGTCTTTGCCATTCAACAGTTTGACTATGATATGTGTAGGTGTGGTTCCTTTTGTATTTATCTTCTTCTGGTTCATTGAGCTTCCGGAAGCTGGTAGATTAAGCTTCTAACACTTGAAGTTTGTAGATTTTCACCAACTGGGGAAAATTTTGGTCAGTATTTCTTCAAATACTTTTTATGCCCTTCTCTCTTTCCTGTGTTGCTTACACAGGAATTTCACACACCAATTTCAATCCCTTCCAAGCTAACTTTACAAAATAGAGAAGAAATTAAATGGAGACAATTAGTTATTTCTACTCACCATTGCATAGAGATGTGTTGCAAAGTTTTGAAATTCGTTAATTCTTGGGTCATTTGTAATTGCTGCTTTGAAGTCTTGTTCTGCTCAATCCAACATCTGGGACACTCAGAGACAGTCTTTATTGACTACTTTCTTTCCTTAAGTCTGGGTTCAACTTTCCTGTTCCTTTGCTTGTCTCATAATTTTTTTGTTGAAATCTGGACATTTTAGATAATATATTTTAGCAACTCTGAATTCTGAATTGTTATTGCTGTGTTTTTTTCATCTGTTTGTTTTCTTTTGTAGTTAGTAACTTGCATGGGCTAAATCTGTGAAATCTGCCTCTCTCCTCCTGCGGTGTAGAATCACTGATGTCTATGCTTAGTTTTTTTGTTTGTTTATTTTCATCCTTAAGCCTAGGAGTTGCCCTGTGTTTGCATAACTTAGCAGTCAGCCAATGATTAGACAGAGGTTGTGTTCAAAAAATTTAAGCCAGAAAGATTTCCTTGGAACTGTGTGTGGGGAGAAGAGCATATTCAAAGTTCACGTATTTTTCCAAGCTGTCCTGGCTTTGACTTTCTGCTGTGCCCTTTCTTGTGACCTATGTGTATGTGCTTAGTCTCGAGATCAGCCAGGGGTGTGTGAACAGTTGGGCTATGTGAGCAGCCTCAGCCAGGAATATGCTTATCTCAACCATGATTGCAACCTCAGACTAGTGGAGCCATTGGCTGTCCCGCTGGCCACCTTGAGGGTCATTGCTTCCACTGAAAACACCCCTGAGTATGGGCATCTCCCACTGCTTCAAATCTAGTGAGCCTCCTTCTATCCGGTAGAGAAGCCGCTGGTCTTTGAGGCTTGCCCTGCCCTCTTAGAACTTCTGTGTCAACCGAGCCTGAGGGGTGGTGGGAATGGGGGCAGTCCCAGGCAAGAATGCCACAGATTCCCGCTGTTGTGACCCAAAGTTCAACATATTTTCAAGCATAAATGTTTCTCAGATTATTGTATGCTCTTGGTTGATTTCCAGAGTGCTTGAAATGGTTGATTTTGTTAATTTTGTCCAGCTTTCTAGACGTCTTGGAGGGAGAGGATTTGTCTATCTCCTCACTTGGTCATTGTTGGAACTTGTAATAAACTATGGTACATACAGGCAATGGAATACCACCTAGCCACTGAAAAAGATGACTTAGCTCCATATTCACTGACTTTGAAATACTTCCATAGTAGGGTAAGTGAAAAAAGCAGGTTTCCAAAATAAAGAGTTGAATGTGTGTGAGAATGTGAGTGTGTGTCTGTGCATGTGCCGTGCAGTCATGAATGCCTGGAAAGCCCTTCACCAAGGTATTAACTGTGGCGGGATCTCAGGCAACTTTATTCTCTGTATTTTTTTGTATTGCTTGAATTTTCTGCATGTGCATTTATTTTACAATTTAAAAAACAATATGGTTGTACTCATTTGAAAGAAGGAAGGAAGGAAAGAAGGAGGGAAGGAAGGAAGGAGGGAAGGAGGGAGGAAAGGATGGAAGGAAGGAAGGAAGGAATGGGGGAAGGAAGAGGGGAAAAGGGAAGGAAGAAAGAAAGCAGTATCATTGTGGGGCTGACAGCCTGCTTAAGGATGGCTGTTGTTTGGATCAGCCTTCTGAATTCACACACCTGGGCTCAGAGACTTGACGAGAACGTCGTCAGTCTCGTATAACTCTGTTCTTTGCCATGATAAGAGTGTCCTCTTTTCTCATTACTTTAAGGGCAGGATCTGCCTGTCAAGGCTGAATCTCCACCTTGAAGGATCGTCCTTTACACCTCCCTCTCTCTTATGTCCTGCATCCTGTCTGTCACCAAGTGCGAGTACATCTTCCCCTGACATAGCCTGCCCCAGCTCCCCTGTACCTAGTGATCCCTCCTACCGTTGCATCCTCAGCCCCTCTTCCCTGCACCATTGTAAGGCCTCCTAACTGGTCATTGTGCTTTTGGTTCTCTACCCTTTGAATCCCATTCTACATACGCAGCCAGCCCAATCTTTCTAAAATGTAAGTGTGAGTATGTCATTCTCCAGCCTAAAAGCCTTAAATGGATCCCCTTGGCCAAATAATGAAGTCAACAGTCCTGAACCTGGCCCCAGGGTCTCAGTGACCACGGAGTGGTTAAGGCAGTGTTCTGGAGTTCGTATCCTAGTTTTACTACTTACCAGCTGAATACCTTGAATTCAAGTTACTTAACCTTCTCAGTCTTCTCTTCTGTGAAATTGGGATGATGATGATATTTACTGGTACCATTACTGAGAAGATGGAATGAATGTATGCCCATATACATACTCACTGAGAACAGCGTCTGGCGTGCGGTATTCGGTGAGTGCCAGCTTTTCCTTTTGCCTCTCCTCCACAACTCTCCATTACTTGCTCTGTACTCCAGCGACACCACAGTTTTCTAAAGCACCTTGCTGTTCTAAACTTCTGTGAGTCTGAATCATACTGTTCCTGTTGCCCAAAACGCAAGGTCCAGGCCTTTATCTTCTCTACCTTAAAGCATCCCTAAGTCCCATAATCAAAATCCCCTTGTCCCTGTTCCCAGGCTTCTCTCTGGACACATTAATGACTCTACAGTGTGAATATCTGCTTACAAGCCTTTCCCTCTACTGGACTTGAGCTCCCTAAGGCAGGGACCTTGGCCTGCTTATCACAGTGCCCATTAATTGTGTGGCGCATGGCTGGCATTCAGCAAATGTTTCTTAGGTAGGTAAAAAACAGGAGAAGACTCCATTCTCTGAGACTCATTGAGCACTATGGTACTGCTTTTGGTGGTAAAACTTGTTTCTAGCTTGCATCTCATCTTCCTGCCTAGGTTATAACCTCTTTTGTAGTTGGGCAATGGACGACCCTTATGTGTTCTTTACATTGCTTTATGCCCGGCATTGGCTCAGTACTGTCAATATGCTGCAATCACAGAACTTCCTACGTGTCACTGTTGTTACTTGTGCATGTGACTGGTCCAGCTATTCAGTTGTGTCCTTTTTCAAAGGCAGGAGCTGTCTTGTTCATTTGCCTCCCAGTCTCCCAGTATATTAGTGACACAATGGAAAAAGCAGTGGGCTAGGTTTGGAAGGAGTGCAGGGGCCTGGGCGCTCCAAGCATAGACTCTTTTGTAAAGAGGCGTTCTCCCTTTAGTCTGGTAACTGTGCCCTAAGTTATTTGAAGCCTGCAGGACCCATGTCATGACAAAGTGATACAACTGTTTTAGAGCTCAGTGGTTTGGATTTAGGTGCAAATGCTATGCCTGGGTGATAGAGCGTGATTGGTTTTCAGTGATGTAGTTAGCGAGCTGGAGGGAAACTGGTTCTGGTGAGGCCCAACACCTGTATATCTGGCTGCTCCCCATAAGAAATGTAACTCAACTCAACTTAGCTCGAGGAAAGGTTACTGTTTGACTATCAACTTCTTGGAGAGGCTTTCCCTGAATACCCTATATTCCTAGCCCTCACCATCACTCTCCACCCTCATCCTGCTCCATTTTATTTACTCCACTCTATTGTACCCTTCCATTATATTATTTCTTTACTTGCTTCTTATCTGTCTCTCCCATTAGAATATCAGCCCAATAAGGGCAAGGTCTGCCTCTGTTTTGGGCACTGCTCTATCCTGAGCTCCTTTAATAGTGCTGGGTACATAGGAGGCCCCAGAATGTTTGTTGTCTTATCCAGAGCAGCCTGATGTAACAGGGAACTCTCCTGCTCTGCTCTTAAGCCTGCTGAAACTTGCTGATAGAACCAAGTCCTTCCCCTTCCAAAACTTTTCAGAGACCACAGACAATTCCTACCACTCCTCCCGCCCCCGTGACCCTACCTGCTGGGGCACCTGCCTGGGGTGGTGGGAACAGTGACACTGACTCTGCCTCAGACCCAGACCCTCTTCTTTCACCTGCCACTGGATCTCATGGAGGCTGCAGGTGACAAGCTTAGTGTTGTTCATTTATATCTGGAAGGTCTGTTTCTCTGTAGAAGAACTCTTTCAGTAAAAAGAACCTGTTTTTATTTTCCCCTTCAGGAATAGGGAACTAGTCTCTAAGTAGATTGGAAGAAATTCTCAAAACAGATTGAAATATCTTAGAGTGTGAAGACTTGCCTTCTATCCTTGACTCTGCCTTCACCAGCTGAATTCATGGACAAATGACCTCACCCCCCTGAGTTCCTCAGCTGAACAATAGGAATGGAGTGCCTTTCCTGCCTAGCTCACAGGATGGGTTAGCCTGAGTCCTGCTGGAAACAATCAGGGTTCTCATAATCAACCTCTAGATACCATGCATTGCAGAAGGCATAAGCCAATACAGACCCTAAATTCAGCCCAATTTTCCTCACTCCCTGCAGCTGCTATCACTATGGTGATGACCAATGAGGAGACTGATGACCCATAGGCTCTGTCATGTTGCTGCTACTGATGATGATGGTAATAGTAATGATGACGCCATCCTTTGCCTTATTTCTCAGGTGAGATGAACACTTACTGAATCTTTCCTCTGGGCCAGATGTTGTGCTAGGCACTCTGCAGGCTTATTCACGTTTTCTTAAAAAAAAAATTGAAGTGTGTTATAACAACAGTAGGGTGCTCAAAGTGCATTAATGCTGAGTGTCCAGTGTGGGGAGTTCTTACATATACATACATCATATAACCACCATATTAACGTCTAGAACATTCCCAGTATCCCAGCAGTTCCACTCATGCCCTTCCCAGTCAGCACCCCCAGAGGTATCCACCATTCTGATTATCAGTTAGTTTTGCCTCTTCTTGAACCTTATATAAGTGGAGTTATACAGAATGTTCTCTTTGTCTCTGGCTTCTTTCGGTCAACATGAAGTCTATGGGCTTCATTCCATGTGTTGCATCTATCACAGTTCACTCTTATCTGTTGACTTGAATGAGTCCTTCAGTGAGCCAGACCCTGTCTTAAGTGTTTTACGTGCATTATCTCACTTAATTCTTCACATGCCCTGAGGTAGGGACTATTATCTTCCTTTCACAGATAAGGTTCAGAGGAGTTGAATATCTTGCCTTAAGTCACAGAGCTACTAAGTGGTGGAGGATCAGTCTGGTTCCAGAGCAGGATCTCTCCAGCAAGGGCCAGAGCTTGACATGCTTTCGGAACTAGATTCAATCAGATTTGCTCCCAGCTTAAAGTGAAGGTCATGTGATTATTTTGTGGTTGCTCACAAGGGGTCTCTATGGGACTTCCTTTCATCCAATGTTCCCTCAGAGTGTCCCCTCTCCTTGCTTCACCGCCAGGGCTTCTCACCCAGGCTTGGGTAGACTTGACTGCCTTCGCCCTACCTGTGGCTGCACTGCTTCCGGACCCAGGCCGGTTCCTTTGGGCCTCTGCAGGAGGCTGCTTTCTTGGGCCTTGCCTGAAAGATTACGCTGCTAACGATGTCTTCCTCCTCTTTTGGGGGTGTGATCTTTGGTGAAGGAATCAGAAGCCCTGTCTGACTGTGTGGCTACTTTCCCATTCTCAGCTAGTGGACGTTTCTAAGGAAACGCAGCTGAAGTAGATTTTTCTCTCTGCCTCGTGTAGCCTGACTTGCTGTTGTGGGAGATCAAGATTTGGTCACCCTGAAATCTATCTCTTTACCTTGGTTGTTTTCTCTAGGGACATTTGACCTCTCCCACTAACTGCCTAAAGAATTTGACATAGTAACTCCTTCCTGGAACAGATCTATCATGATGGCTGTAGAGATAATGTAGGATAAATGTTACAAAAGGAAAGGCACCAACAAGCCCATCTTATCGGAAGTTCTGTCTCTCTGGCCACATTCTCTGGATGGCCCTGGGAGGAGTTGCCAGACAATCATTTACAAGGGAAGTCTCCATTTGTAAAGGTATCCCCCTCTCTGTTTTGGGAAGAGGGGGGGATGGCCTCATTTCTAGAGGCTTATCAATGTGGAAGGTGAGGCCTTAAATCTGCATAATAACCTTACTCTTGTTTACTGTGCTTTAGTGGTAATCTCCTGTAACCTACTTCCTCCACCCCCAACATCCTCCTATGTCGTTGGCTGAACATGGTATTTAAGTCGAGAATTTCTGCTATTGTGTTGAGAAACACAGTGTCCCTGCTATCTCCTGTGTATACATGTTATTAAACTTGGTATTATTTTCTCCTGCTAACCTGTCTTGTTAATTATTTGGCCAGCCATAAGAACCTTATGGAAAAGGGCAGAGGGGGATTCTCCCTCTTCCCCCTACACTGTCCTCCTACCCTTGAGTCTCACCTTATCCCCTTGGTGATGGATGGCCCTCATCTGGGGTGAGCTTGGGGGTGGAGCAGCCTACATCAGAGCTCAGGGGACCACCGGAGATGAGCTGTGGGCTGAGCCCAGGCCCGACCTTCGGAGCTCACTCGGGTTGCCTGTAAACTCACTAGACTTTTCTCTTTTACAAATTTATCCTCTGAATTCATATCTCTGCTCTGCATAGCTTTTCTTCTAAACACAGTATTCATGCCTTTTCCCCGGGGCTCTGAACTAATCTATTACGTTTGGCTAAGACATAGACAATGGGTAAATGCCCCCTTGCAGGCTAGAAACTTAAATAGATCATCTTGCTGTGTTTGGGTCTGTGGCTCAGTGCATGGGGTGATTGGTAAGAGGCTTTCACTTCCTTCCTCCATGCAAATGAAGAGAATAAGTAAAGGCAAAAAGAGATGGAGGTGGAACCTTTTTGAATACTGTCATTAGAGTCACTAGGACAGGCAGAATCTGGCTTTTCAGTTAACCCCTTGTGGGCTGTTGTCAATTAGCAACTTCTCTTAACCAAGAAAGATCGGCGCCTGCACTGATGGCACAATTGATTCCTGACCCAATGTATGTTCCGGGCGTGATGAAATGTGCCTTGTTCATCACTGTATCCCCAGTGCCCACAGTGTTAGCTCAGATGAGGCATTTAATAAATATTTCTCAAATGTTTGCAACCATTAATTAGCAGTGGAAAAGTTATTTGGGTAGGGAGCTGTTGCAATGCAGTAGAAATCTCATGGGGTGAAAACATGATTCAATCCATAAACTGTTTTTTTAAAGCCCTGCTGGCTTTGGTTCTGGATTCCAGCACCTCAGCGTTCATGTGGTCCAGATGTCTGAGTTCTGGGTCTGTTGCCTACCTTCTACCTAAGCCATTCTCTGTGCCTGGGACAGCCTCAATTTCAAGCTGCCTCCTCCTTTACCAAGCACTCAAACAAGAGGCATGGTGGTGCCTGTGCCCACGCCTCTTGGGGCCAGCCATCCAAATCCAGTGGCTCGAGCCCAATGAAACCTCAGAGGAGGAAGCCGCAGATCTTCACAAAGAAGACTGGGCCTGCTGTCAATTGCCATTTCCTCACGCTGGCCTCAGCACGGCCTCTAGGAGCACAATATACACAAAATTATAATGTTATCGCACAGGCTGGCGCCCACGGTGAGGACAGCCACTTAGGAAGGCGCACACCAGGGGCAAGAAGGCGCAAAGGCCATTCCGAGGCTGAAGTCACATGTATTTATATTTTTAGCAGAGGGGGGCTGAAATACAATTTCAGTGAAGATTGCGTTATGGATTATTGCTTGAGAAAGTTTTGGCAAACGACTAAGGAGAGGCTTTCTTTTCCAAAGGGGGCTTTTTCCTCCACAGGGGTTGAGGGAAATGGGAGGAAAAGGAAGGCTACTGCTTCTATTTTCTGAAGCTGACTTGGGATGCTGTAGTGATAATGTGTGACAGTTTCCTAAGCAAATCTCCGTGTGACTCTGTGTGTGTGTGTATTTTACTTGAACAGCTCAGACCCTGTTTGGTAGGCAGAGTAGATGCTGTTGCTGCCGTAGACACAGTGGAGACCAAAACTCCAAGAAGATGAGTGGCTATGCTCACATGATTAGTACCATTAGAAAGTCCAAATTCCTTCACATAGCTTACAAATCCCTTGTTGTTCTGGCTCCTACTTATCACTCCAGTCGCTTCTCACAATGTTGTTTTCTTCTCGGTCTTGACTCGTTCCACAGTCAACTTGTAGACTCTTAACGTGTCGGGTTTTTTCTTACATCTGCACTTTGCACATGCTGTTCCTTTCTGTCCAGACTTCCCTGTCCTCTCTCTGTTTCCTTCCTCTCCTTCTGGTCTCATCTCATACACAAAGGCTGCCCTGACCTCCCAGGACTGGGTTCCCTGCCCTGTCTCTGTGACATCATATGCCCTGAGTCCATTTGTTAACTGCCGTCTTTCTCCCTAGATTATGGTTCTTTGGCGGAAAACTAATGTCCTGAATTGCTCCACTGATTCTGCAAGTGAGTGGGGATAGAAGGCATGGGAGGAAAAAGTAAAGGATTTAGCACACCGTAAGAACCTAGCTGCACTTGAAACATGCCCAGATTGGGAAAGGCTAAGGGATGCAGTGATATCAGCCACCTCAAAGCAACTTACAGCCACTTTTCTGCCTCCCAAGCGGGTTCTAATTTCACTCTTCCACTTAAGGTGCTACTTGGGACAAATCACTTCCCCTTGTTTGAGCTTCAGTTTTCTCATCCAAAACTGGGGGAAAAGGTGGTAGATAAAGTGAGATAAGAGTAGTAAAGTATATTGTAACATATAACTAGTGCTAAATAAATCTTTATTAATATTATGCAAAAATCTCCAAGATGCTATTGATGAGTGTAAGTTACATGATTTCATTTGTGTAAAAATAGTTATGAGACCAAAAGGAACCTACCACTTTTGACAAACTCTGAGAACTGAATTTCAGGAAGTACTCCATTCCTCTAAGACTATCGACAAACAGAAGGCAAAATGCCAAATTCATGGACAGAAGACATTTCCCCATCAGGAGGCACCGTGTTCATTCTCACATTGAAGAATTTCAAATACCGCCATGAGTGTTGGTTTGGAAGAAGTACTGCTTGGAATCTTTGTCTTGAAGTCATTCACCGAACACAAGCTTGCTGCCCCCCACTCTGTGCTGAGCACCGAGAATGTGCTAGGCATTGCTGGAAGCACTCCTGCTGCTGACTCTTCCCCTCAAAGGCACTCCTATATCTGCCATCATGGCTTTGCTTGTTCTGAGAACCTTGCCTGCAGCACTGTGCCGGTTATTAACTTATTGGCATTCAGCTACTTACTCATTCTCTGTACTCAGCTTTGTGACACTGGGGCTGGGACAAATCGGTATTTCTGCTTTGCCTGCTGGCCCCCTCTTAGGCTCTGCCAATAGGGGGTGCTAGAGGGAGACGCCATGGCTGGACTGGGGAAGACAGGACTTGCTCCTTCTTGTTTGCTTCCTGCTCCTCTCAGTGTTAACCTAGAACAGGTTTCTCAACTTTGGCGCTATTGACATCTTGGACTTGGTAATTCTTTGTCGAGAGAGCACTGTCTTGTACATTGTAGGATGTTTAGCAGCATCCCTGTCCTTCACCTACTGAATTCTAGCAGCAACTCCCTAGTTGTGGCAATTACGATTGTCTCCAGACATTGCCAAATGTCCTCGAGACGGCAGGATCACCCCTGGTTTACCACTGGCCTAGAGTCTAGGTACAGACATCTCTTCTCTTTGGCAGCTGCAATGCCTTCCGTGGCTCCAGCTGAATCCGGGCTGCCCTTTTCCCAGCACTTGCAGACCCAGCAGCAAGTCATGCCTGCATTAGGAGACACCAGCCCCGACTGGCCTGTGCCCATCCTCAGAAGTCTGGGCTGGCACACGGGGCCCCTCCTCTGAGCTCAGAGACACCAGCCCCAGCTGAGTAGGGCTCCTTCTTTCCTCGGGAATCTGAGCATCACACCACCACCCACCAAGTCTTCTAGAGGCTTCTTCCTCTAAGTTCTTAAGTTTTTTCTTTGTTTCTTCAGCTGTAGGGATGGTAGTTGCTTCTTGCAACTGCTACCTTCATGATGCCTGAGAATTCCTTTTAATCTCTCAGTCACTTAGTTAATAATTTTGTAACTAAACATTTTTTATATTAAAGTTTCTATGTCTGAATAACTGAGGTAGTTACTTTCTCCTGGCTGGATTAACTGATACAATGTTCTCTCTCCCTCCTCTCCCTTCTCTTCCTTTCCCTTCCCTTCTTTTCTTCTTCTCTACATGGTAAATTCCTATTCCCTTTTAGAGCTCTGACAAATAGCACCCTTTTCTGGAGCTTTCCTGGCCTCTGCTAGGCAGAGCCAGCCACCCTCCTCTCGTCCCCCAGCACTTGGTACAGTGCTTCTCACCTGTGGTAGAGCCCTGTGGATATACCTCTGTCTCTCCCACTAGATTGCAAATTCCTGAGGGTAGAGACCATATAACATTCATTTCTGCATTCCTAGCACAGTCAGTGCTGTGTACATATTCAGGTTTTGTAAATGTCTGCTGAATGAATGAACGAATGAATGAAGAACTACATGGCACAGGGCTTCTGTCTGTTTCAAGCCCAGTCTGATGCTGTGTTTTCTCCCCTCCTCACTTTCTGCCTAGACAGCAGTCTCAGTGAGGGTCGGGGTGGACTTTCTTGCTTTCCTTCCAGTGGCTGGCCCATTGCTTTGCAATGACACCATTATAGCACCCTCATTGTGTTGAGTTTCTCTTAGCTGAGTCTTTTGCTCAGTAGATGTTAAGCTTCTTGAAGATAAGGTTTGTTGGGCATAAAGCAGTTTCTGACTAAATACTTGTTGAATCAATTGCTGAAGGGAACTAGAAGAGGCTTCAAGAGAAAACCCTTGAAGGATGGGGAGGGTTTTTAGAAGTGGACCCTTCATCCTTGGTAGTAGTGATGGGGTGGGGATGGTGTGGGGAAATGCAGAGAAGTGGTTTAGGGAATCATTGACTGTTCTAGTCTGGTAGAATGCAGGGCACATGGAGAGGAAATGTGGGAGATGAGGCTGCAAAGCTGAGTAGGATATAGATTTGCAATACCCTGAGAACCAGGTTAAGCAATGTGTGCAGTATTTGTTGGGGAAGTCCAGGGGTCCTGGTGGGAGGGAGTGGCATCATCAGACCTCCATTTTTGGAAGAGCCCTCAGAGTGCTGGGGGAGAGACTGGTGCAGGAGGCCATTCAAGAAAAACTGTGTGCTGTAAAACCTAACAGGAAGGGTTAACACAGAGACGAGGCTCCCACAGTCCTGACAGTTCTATTCTGTAGGAAGTGTATCCTTTTTGTGGAGGAAGATGAATACTCCACGCTATAGACAATGGAGACCAAAAGGAGGTGAGAAAGGGAAAGAATAGGAATGTAACAATTATCCCGCTTGAATGGTTCAGCTTTTTTTTTTTTGGTTTAATTATCACAGAATTTTTCAGAAATTGATGTATTTTGTAAGATATGAAAGATAATAACAAAACAGTGTCTATCTTGGCTTTTAAGCAGATGTGTATGGCAAGGCAACAGCAGTAGCGTGTGGAATTCAGCTGAGTTCTGTTCCAGGAGGGAGGATGAGTCCATTATAATTCCTAAAGGAAAGAAAACAACACAGCCTGGATGTGCCCTGCATATCATCATCTGTTAAATGCAGATAATGATATCAGCTTTCCTTTAGGTTCCAGGACTTTTTGGAAAATTAAGTAAGATGAAGGATGTAGAAGTACTTTGTGAATCATTAAGTGCCTACGAAATCGATCCATCCACCCCACAAACCTGCATTGGGCTTGTCCGATGAATGACATGAAAGACCATGAATAAGGCCCGATCTCTGTCCTTTGAGTCTCTACATGAACCCGTGAGCTGTGACAACGATACTCGCCATGCCACAGTAGAAGGTTAACACACTTTATAGTGGATTGTTACTGGTGTTACATTTAGTAAGGTAGGATTTGTTGCTAATGGCTGCCAAGTTAATATGTTTGGTTTTTCCAGAAAAGCACTCAGAGAGGCAGTGCCATGCAGTTGAAAGGCGTTGGGCTTCGGAGACAAGGGATGAGCTGCAAGCTTATCCTCTGCTACCTGACGGCTGTGAATTTGGGCAGGTCGCTTGTTTCCTCACTGGTGTCACTGACAAAGCTCCTCCTCTCTAACTCGGAAGGTTACTGAGATCACTATATCAGCTAACAGATGTTAAAGTGCTTTTAAAACTGTGACATACTGCACATACCTTGTGGATCATTTATTAAGAATAATAGAAGAAATGGGCAATTTAGTCTTTCGTGAATAGTGGTTTAATTAAGGAGAAGGGCATGGAACTAACACGTATAACAAGGAAATGCTGTGTGTCAGACGTTGCAACAGGCATTGACATGATAAATCCTATGTCATCCTGATGATAACACTGTGTGATAAACATCATTCTCCCCATTTTACTGGGGAGGAGCCTGCGAAGCAGAGATTGTCATACATTTTCCCAAGGTATATAGGTAGAGCTTAGAAGAGCCAGGAGCTGCCCAGGAGGAAGCCTTGTGCCTAATGGGACAATGGGCGATACCATGCTTCAGACTCCACTTCCTGCTCCCAATGGCTGTGTCTGGGATACAGATTCACCAAGACATTTCCCTTCCCTTTGTCTCTGAGTAGGCAGTGGTGGAGTTGAACATCTCATTAGGCAACTCTGCCCAGGAATCAGAGTGTCCTCACTTACACGGGCGGGAATCCAGGGATGACGATAATGTACCTTGTGGAAGGGGAAGTGTACTGTGTGGCTCTGTGGGCTTGCGAGAATTTCCCTTTCCACGCATACCCTTTTTAGTGCATCACTGCGGACCATGGAAATGGGTAGAAAGTACTGATATTACCCTATGTTCTGCTTATGTGTCTGACCTCCTCACGCTGTGAGTCATTCTCACCCTGGAATCAACCCTGTTCCTGATTTCCAGACCTTTGCTCCGCGCTTCTCTCCCCCGGATATTCCCATGCTTCTCACATCCCTACTGGAGCCTCCCTGTTGTGTAAAACCCAGCTCAGGAAGCGCTTTCTCTCTATGAGCTGGTTGTTTCCTTCTTGGTTCACCTGTTCCTTCCCTCTCCCTCCTTTTCCAGTTTATCCAGCTTATTTAACTGCGTACAGCTTGTCCCTCTTCCTTAGTAGAGCAAACTTTCTGGGGAAGGAGTTGCAAATTATTTCCTTCTTTATCCTAAGTATCTAGCAGATGCTTTTCACATAGTGGGCGCTCAGGAACTGTTTGCTGAGTGAATGCGCAAAGGAGTGAAGGAGGTGTTCTGGTCAGGGTATGTAGACTCAGGGCAGCCACTCCTCTGATTGCCTTCTAGACAATTCCATTTTTTTCTATACAAATTATCAAAAGAATTGATACTTTTTGGTTGAGTTAGAAATGCTTAGCAAAAACTACGGCCTTCTTATTCAAGAGCTGGTGGTTCTTACCTTTGGCCTGTTTGGTGCAGCAGAGCAGGCCTCCCACCCCTGCTCCCCCTTTTTCCTAACTTTATGTGTCTTTGTATTTTACCTGAAGGCAAATTCACTGCCTTAGAGAGTGTGAGTCCAGGAGGAAATCCCTTTGGGCAGCTTGCCACATTTTATCTGTGCTCCTTTTCCCATTGTAGCCTGTCATGGAGTTATTTTTGGTGAAGTACTGCTCTGGGGGGAGAAGCGTGGCTGTGAATAGAGGATAGAAAAGAGCTATGAAGGTGCCTTGCTCAGACAAAGGGGACACTTCCCTAACTGCTGCATCCTCTAATTTCACCGTTGCTTTTCCGTTGTGTAGGATCATAGGGGCTGAGAGTGCAAGATCTGGGCCCTTGGAGGTTTGGGAGGTGCTATGGTCTGAATGTTTGTGTCTCTCTGAATTCCTATGTTGAAATACTAACCCCTAAATGTGATGGTAGTTGGAGCCTTTGGGAGGGGCTTAAGTCATGAGAGTTCCACCCTCATGAATAAGATTAGTATGTTATAAAAGAGGCTCCAGAGAGATCCATAGCCCCTTCCACCGTGTGAGGACCCAACGAAAAGTCTGAAACCCTGACCCAATCATACTTGCACCCTGATCTTGGACTTCCACTCTCCAGAACTATGAGGAATAAATTTATGGTTTATAAGCTACCCAGTCTGTGGCATTTTGTTATAGCAGCTTGAATGGACTAAGACAGGGGGCCACAGTGGAGAATCCATGGACCATGGAGCCAGGCATACCTGGGTTGAAATCTTGGCTCTGAAACTTCCTGGCTGTCCAGCATGGGTAAGTTTCTTAGCCTCTCTGAGGTCCTCTTTCTTCATCTGTAAAATGGGGGGGCCACCACGTATTTTGCAAAGATACCTAAGACTTAGAGATGATGTATTTAAGATGCCTCGGACATAGAAAGCCTTCAATAAATGGAAGCTATTTGGTTATTGGCTCTCTCCCCTTATTTTTGAGTAACCACAAAAATTTACTCTGAAGAGTATTTAACCTTCCTTTGTGGCTGAAAGCATTACCGGTGAGCAGTTGACTTTGTGGCCCTATAAAAGGAGCTGTTCCTATTTCTATTATCCTTTATGTTAGCTACCTTGATTTCAAAATGAAAGTGTGGTGTTTTAAGATTAAACTCATATTTATCAGTAAAAACCTACAAAAGTAACAGGGGAATAGTGGGGAGGGGGGTGGAGCAGAGAAGTAAGCTATGTGAAAACTCTCTGTTTGGTACAAATCACCTCCTACCTTGTAGCAGGGTGTGTGTGCATACAGAGCCGTTGGTTTCAACGTTCTGTTGTCAACTAAAGGTTCTCCAGGTGCTGTTTTGCCCTGGGGAACTGCTGGAGCTCTGTCAGTTTGATGGTTCAGGGCTCGAGTGTGACTTTTGTCAAATTTGGAGTCTGAAACCCTGTGCGCACCCAGTTTAGTATTCAGGAAATGTATCCACAGCAGCTGCTGTCAGGGTAACTATCACCAAGGGCAGAGGGTTGATGGCTTCCTTCCTGCTGTGTCTCTCCCCCATCACTGCCCATTTGCAAGACAGAGGGCAGAAAGTCTTTCTTCTCTGTAGCTGGTAGCCCTCATCTCCCCTTGCCATAATTATGTGATGATGATCAGCACCTACATTCTTCCTCCTCCTTGGAGGCAGCCACTGTTAGAACCTCTTGTTCACATCCGTTTATTCATAAAACTTATAACTCTAGTTGCTTACTATCTGCTGACCAGAGAGAGACAGAGAGTAAATAAGCAGACAAATAGACGAGATACTTTTAGTTGGTGAGAAGTGCTCTGGAGAAAATGAAAGAGGTGATGTAACGGGGAGTGACGGGGCAGGGGCTGCTGCTATTGTAGGGTGATCAGGGAAGAACTGTTTGTGGAAGGGACTTTTGGGCAGAGACCTAAATGAAAAGAAGCAGCAGCCAATGAAGAAGTGGGGGGAGGAGCATGCCAAGCAGCGGAGCACCTGGCCCACGAGACAGGAGAGAGCGAGGTCTGTTGGATGATCAGAAGGAAGGTCAGTTGCTCTAAGTACCGAGCACAAGGGAGAAAGCGGTAGCACAGGAAGTCAGAGAGGCAGGTGGAGGCCAAATCATGTAGGAGCTTGAAGGCCACAAGGAAGACTTCAGAACTTATTCTAAGAGAGCAGGAAGCTGCTGGCAGGTGTAAGCAGGGAATCCTATCAGTTAATGTGTGTTCTGAGGAGATCAGCCTGGCTGCCGTGTGGTGAACACTCTGTAGGGGTGAGAGAGTGGGAGAGTAGACCAGGAGGAGACAGGCGGCAGTCCTGGCGATAGGCACTTGCCAGCTGGATGAAGGCATGCGTGGCTCATGGCATTGGGGCGGGGGTGCGGATGACAGGTCACACTACAGGCAAGCCCGGCCCTGGAATCAGGAGTCTGACCCATGCTGGCAAGGCCATTTATTGATCTGATAACTCCAAAATACTTTCCCTGGCCTCCTGAGCTTGGAACTCTACTTGTGGCTGGGAGCAAGGGTAACAGTAGCTTGCTTTCTTCGGCACTTCAGACCTGGCTTTCCGGTCTCCAGCTCTAGTGGTCCTCAGTGAAAGCTCGTGGGCTTTGGAGGGAGATTGACCTGGAGTGGAATCCTTGCTCCAACACCTACTAGATGGATGACGGGGTAACTTTTTAATTTAATATCTCCAATCCTCAGTTTCTTCAGCCGCAAAATGGACTTAATAATAATGTCTGCTTCTTGCAGGCTCATGCTGACGGGTCAAATGAGAGGGTATCTGTGAAAATGCCCAGCCTATTGTAGGTTCTCAGTGGAAGTTATTTGGCTCTGACTCTGAACCATCTCCTTCAGCTCTCCACCTTCCTAAACTGGGATCGGAGGCCAGATGCTTCTGCTTAAACTCCGCCCCTATGTCAGTGAAGCTCATGTCAGTGGAAACAAACGTTGCATGGGGAGATGATAGGTAGACTTGGTTTTCTATTTGCCTCCTTGCTAAACACTGAGTGACTTTGGATAAGCCTCTATCCCTCTCTGGGCCTCAATTCCTCGTCTGTAAAGTGAGTAAACTAGGCTAGAGAGTCTAGGTAATTACCGTAGATAGTGACATGACTTCATGTGACGGCAATGTGAACTTCAACAGCAACAACCATCAGTTATGGAACACCCACCGGGGCCAGACAATGTGCCATATGCCATATATACGTGTCGTATATAATCTTTAGGACAGTCCTGTAAAGAGAGTACTATTATCATTCCCATGTTACAGATGAGAAACTGAGGCAGAGAAATGAGAGCATCATGTCTTGCTGACAGTAGCAGCCAGATTCTGTTCAGTTCCACTCACCAAGACCCTGTGGGAGGTCCAGGTGTGCCAGGCACTGTGCTGGGCCCTGCAGCTGCAGTCAGGGACCTGGCCCTCAGAAAGCCCACAGTCTAGAAGTCAGGGGAGCCATGCAAAAGTCTGTCGTCCTTACATCCTGCGGCCGGAGGACACATGGCTGTGAAGGGAACGTCTGTGGTGGATTCCTTGGCGTGTGAGACTAGTTTGGGCTGGTTCTGTTCTGCAGTGCACTATGGCCTTTCTGAATTTAGCAAGTACACAAGGTCTCCACCTCCTGTGTGCATTCTCATGCTCCACTCTGAGCCCCCATCCCCTTGCTGCCTGTGGCTTTGGTTCTGTTTACGTTCTTTTTCAGTAGGACTTATTTCTCATTCTTCACAATTTTTTCTTTTTTTTTTTCCCTGTGTTAATTATGGAAGGAAAGTTCAACCAGATACAAGGAGCTTGTCTGCAGAGGAGGCAGGCTGGAATAGCAACAAGGGCCTTTGTCTTGCCTGGGCCTGTTTGTGGACACTGTGTGGAGAGGGTGCAGGGACTCTCTCTGAACTGGGAATTGGGCCACTTGGCTTCTCAACTCAGGCTCTGCTCCTTACTGCTGGGGGGCCCTGAGCGTATCACCTAACTAAGCAGGGCCTGAATTTCTTTTCTATGAGATGCTGCTATTAATACTAGTAGAATAGCGTGCTTGGGTTTACATCTTAGATTTACCACTTACCAGCTGTGCGACCTAGTGCAAGTCACTTAACCTCAGTTTTCATTTATGTAAAATGAGGACATACGTGAGGGTTGTTATGAATATTAGTTACCTAATCCATGTTTGGTGCTTGGCGCAGTGCCCTGTGTGACATAGGCTCTATGTAAATCCTGGCCGTTAGTAATGACCATGCTGGTTAACTGACTTAATGGATGTAGAAGCATTTTATAAACTGTAAAACATGGTACAAATGTTAGTTCTTATTTGGTGATGATTCTTATTTTGAAATAAGAGAGAAAGGACTTTTGATCCTCTTTACTTGCCAAGTCAGTTTTTTTTTTTAATTTGGGTTTTATATTTATCTATCTCCCTCAATAACCTGCTATTAATATTATATGAACTCCTTCTAAGGCATTATTGTTCCAGAATCTGGGGCATCAAAGGCCATCCCGTGCCTTTATATACCCAGAAACGGGAAATCAGCCAAAAGGCTGTGTAATTTCATTTTACCCTTTGCTTCTCTCATTGAACTTGGTAGTTCACTTTTAAATGAACTGAGTGGCTGAGCTTCTAATTCTTTCATCAGCAGCTCTAGCAAGCCAGTGTACAGTGTGATTAAAATGCACTGACCCTCCTTAAAGAACTAAAATGCAACTAAATGGAAGGAAAGAATTAAATGGGGAAAAAAAAGCAGTAAGGAGAAAAAAGTGCTCTGGCAAGACGTCATTCTATTTGTGTGATTAAAATCTGATCGTGTGGAAAAAAAATACATGTGTAGATACACGGTACTGTCGTGGGAAACGACCTGTGGGAGAAAGGATTTGGGTTGGGGACTATTACCTTCTGTTTTGGAGCTAAGAGTCTTTCTTATGGAGGACAAGTAAAGTGAACCCCTTTGCAAATGCTGATATTGAAGAAAAATAATAATAGCTTATAGGACAGCTGTATTATTTTAGGCTCTTATTCTAGGTAGTTTTTGTGTTCCAGAAAACAGGATTTTGACCTGCTCTATATTGGATCCATACAATAATAAGCACTGTCATTGCTGCCTCCTGTGCCAGGGCTCCCATACGCTATAGTCTCCATCCTCTACGTCTGTGTAACAGCTTCAGTGCAAACAGAGGTCTCAGAACCATCCAGTCAAATACTATCCTTAATAATGAAGAACTCCTGGAAATAAACAGTCCAGGAATGTCTCAGAAACAAAGCAGTTATCAACTGATTTGGACCAAACACCTGCTGTTATCTGGAATGATCTTTTGAACCATTTTATGCTAGTTTAAGATGCACTAGTGGGGCAGAGAGCTGGCCGGTCCCATATCTATAGTTCATCTCCATTCCTGAATGAATGCTTCTTCACATACCTTCTTTCCACTATACATTATAATTAGTGGCATGTTAGGGGCTGTATCATTACACAGTTCCATTCAACAAAACATTTACTGAGGGCCTACTGTATGTGGAGCCAGCCCTGGTGGTCTAATGGTTAAGATTTGCTGCTCTTAGCATCAAGGCCCAGGTTTGTTTCCCGGTCAGAGGACCATGCCACCCGTCTGTCGGTTGTCATACTATGGTGTTTGCTTGTTACTGTGATGCTGAAAGCTCTGCCACTGGTATTTCAAAGACCAGCGGGGTCACCCGGGGTGGACAGCTTTCAGTGAAGCTTCCAGACTAAGACTAGAAAGAAAGACCCGGCCACCCACTTCCATGAAAACCCTGTGAATAGCAGCCGAGTGTTGTCTGAGTTGCACTAGAAGGTGAGAGGATGGCGCAAAAAGACTGGGCAGGGTTCTGCTCTGCTGTACACAGATCTCTAGGAGTTGGAAGCAACTCGATGGCACTAACAACAACAATCTGTGTGTGGGGGGTATTCTGCCAGGTGCTAATAGTTTGCTTTTCCTACCCTTAAAGCAGTGGTCCTCAAACTTCAGCATGCTTTAGAATCTCCTGGAGGGCTTGTTCAAACTCAGATTGCTCAGCCCACACCCAGAGTTTCTGACTTCGTAGGTCTGGTTGGGGGCTGGTTTGAGAAGGAGAATGGCGAGAGTGTGCATTTCTGAGAAGTTCCCAGGTGATGCTGATACCACAAGTCCGTTGGCCACTTAGAGAACCACTGTTTTAAAGAACTCATGGCACTTCTTATGGTGAGAAGTGCAGATGATGGATTCTTATAAAATCAGACTGTGAGAGGTGTAAGATGGAGGCATAAAGAAAAGGCTGCGGAGAGAAGGGAGCAGTTTATGCAGTGAGGCAGTTAGGAAAGGTAGAGAGAGTGGGGAGCATAAGAAGGAATTAGGCAGGTGACGAAAGGTGCAGAAAGAAGTTTCTCTGAAATTTAGCAGGTTAGGGGGACATAAAAAGATGTCACAAGGTTACCTGCTCCTCCTTTTCTTGCCTGACCCAGGGGAATGAATGTGAGCAAAGGGTTAGATTCAAGGAAATCTCTCCCATTGTGTTTAAAAGCTCTGATTTCTGCTCTCACGTGGGCCAGGAGTGAGACTGCAATTCTAATGGCAGTGCTCATCTCCCCTAGATCAAGGATGAAGAAACTCCATTTCCTGCAGAAACAAAAACACCATCGCTCAGTCCCCCAGGGAACCTCAAAGAAATTAAAAATGGAATTAACAGTTCATCTGGAAACCCTGTTTTTAAAAATCAGATGCTTAGCTCACTGTTCCATGAAAACCGCTTCTGAAACACCAGCTTAGTGCTCCTGGTATCATGTTCCTGTTTTCATCCCTGTCTGACTGAGAGACAAAGGGCAGCCGAGTGGCGGGGGAGAAATGAGGTGTGGTGGGAGCTTGGCAGGAAAGATGAAGAGGATGAGAGCGTGGCCCCTGCCCTGCCGTGGATGAGCCAGCTGTGTGAAGGAGGTGTCCACGGCCACCTTGGTTAGGGGATGGAGTCGACAGAGGAGGCTTCTGAAGGAAGGGCCATAGCATCAGCTCGTGAAGGTTGGTTCGGGTTTAGACAGGCAGAAAGGGGTAGGGGAACCAACATGAGCAAAGATAAGGTGATTGACAAGGGCCAGTCGTGTTTTGAGAACTGAGTGGAGGTGTGTCTGACTGGAGTTGTCAAATCAAGCAGGAAAGTCAATTGGGGAAAGAAGGTGGAAGATACTTTCTCTAGTTCAAACGAGTTACTTGTAATTCTCTGAATGTGCCATGTTATATACGTCACACCTCTGCACCTTTGTGCAAGCTGTCCCCTCTACCTAGAATACCCTTCCTTTACCATTCTAGACCATTCCAATGACCCTCTGCTGGGCTCCTACTGTGCCTTATATTTCCTTCTAGCGTAGTTCTTAACATTGGAATGATCTGTTTATTTATCTGTCTCCTTCACTAATCGCTTTTCCATTCATTCAATCATTTGGTCATTCATTTAACAAATACATACTGAGGACTTGACTGTGTGCCAGAAATTCTGCTAGACCTTGAGGATACAGGACAAACAAAATAAACACAGTCTCCTCCATCACGGACTCATAGGCCAGTGGGAGAGCTAGGCATTAAATAGAGAAACACCAAAATGGGTATGTAATTAGAAATTTATTTCAATTCTTCTGTGAACTCCTGGAAGGGGCCAGTGGAGAAGCCAGAGGAGACAGCATCTGGTCAGAGGGAAGAGCATAAGCAAAGGGAAGCAGTTTCACTTGGTCCATGGTGCCTTCCTATTTCCATGCTTGTAAGGATTTTTCCATCCTTTTCGCTGTGTGATGTTCTTCAATATTATGGAGGGAAACAAATGCTGAAAATGCCAGCCCTTTGCAAACACATGGATACCTGATCATAGCACTGACTTTTGCAAACTCTGCTAAACATGGCACTTCGCTTTGATGTCAATGCTAATGATACAGTTGTGACACCTAATTTATTGCAGAACACTGGGGGAAGCTAGAGAGTGTAATTCTTCTATTGAGCCTCATGTGGCATCTTAACCAAACAAGGAGAAGTTGCCTCAATAGAGAAAGACCTGGGAGGTGAGAGGGATGGACCTGCTCATTTTAAATATCAAAAAAAGGGGCATTAAATTTGTGGATTTGTGATAAAGAGTGGTGGTGGGGGATAATCTTTCAGATGTACAAAATATGCCGTTATAGGAGGAGTCCCTTTTATAGGAGGAGTCTCTGTTTAAGGGAACCCAGAAATCCAATAATCCTTGAGAAAAAGGAAGTCATTAAAAAGAGCCCCATTATAGGGACTAAAAGATCTTATTTAGTAATACAATTTCCATTTATTGAGCATCTGCTATGCACTGGCCACTTTATATGTATTAGCTCACTTGATTCCCATTTCATCCCTGTAAATTAGAGTGTTGTCACCACTTTATAGATAAATTTGAATACAATTAAGTCACTTGCCCAAGGTTACACATCTAAGAAGTGATCTGGCCAGGTTCAAATCAAATTAAGCCTGATAGCAAAGCATAGGCTTTTCATAGACTACATATCATACTCTTTGTACAGCGTTCAGTAAATGTCATGAATGACGGAACAAATAGCATATTTTTTATCATGTTGGCAATGGGGGAGACATGATAAAAATCATGGTTTTGACAGAAGAATCTCAGGGTGATACGCAAGGTTGACGAGTGGAGAGGTTTCCATGTTCTGGCCTTTCTACACAGAAAATGGAAAGAAGTGTAGGCTGCCGGGTCTATAATTACTGGTTGTTACTGAGGTCTCAGTAGGGGAAAAGCCTAAAATTACACACACTGTTGGTGGAGCTCAAAGGAAGGGAAATATATTCCTACAGGGAAATTTCAGCACAAGCACAAGTAACAATCCCTTCATTCACCCACCCATCCATCTCTTCTATCCATCCATCTACCCATCCATCCATCTATTCACCCATCCGCCCATCCATCTACCCATCCATCCATCTATTCACCCATCCACCCATCCATCTATCCATCCATCCATTCATCCACTCATCCATCCATCCATCCATCCCCCGACCCACACATCTATCTATCCATTCATCCATCCACCCATCCATCTATTCAACCTCTTAACATCTTTCACATTCTTCTCTTCTTTTTCTTTTTCTCCATCACCACTCTGGTTAAATGATCATTCCCCCTTTTCTAAAGGAGTTGCTTAAACATTACCCTTTTAAACGGTCGTCTTCCTTCAAGCTTTCATATTTTTTACCAGCAGATTGAGTGTCTTAAAAGCATGGATTTTATTGTATCACCTTCCTGCTCAAAAACTTTCAGTGGCTTCCCGCTGCTCATAGGGTTAAGATCATGTACATGACCCAGCCTACTTCTTCTCAGCTCAGTGTGCAATCACCACAACCCATTTACTGTTTCCTGAACGCAGCCCATGCTTCCTTGTTTCTGTGCCTTTACTCAAGCTGTTTCTCTTCCTCGAGTTGCTCTTTTTGGCCCTGTCCACATCCAGATCCCACCTTTTCTGGTTAGAATTCTATTCTGGGAGCCTTTCTCTGAAACCCGTACAAAAGGAGTTATTCCTTCTTCTTTTGGAGCATAAACTGTTTGGGGAAGCAGCTTAGTCTAGTGTGAGCTTTGAAATCCAAGTGTCCTGGGTTAAAATCTTGGCTCTACTACTTACTATCTGTGTGACTATGGAAAGATGCATACCTCTCTGAGCTCAGTTTCTGCACCCATAAAGTGAAAGTGGAGAAGATATTAATATCTACCTTATGAACTTATTGTGAGCATTAAATGGAAAACATGAAAATGCATCATTGGTGGTCAACAAATATTTGTGAATGGATAAATATAATCAGGCAAAAATTTTGCCAATATTCACTATTGTATATTTTTAATGAAATTATAACATTGTTTTTATGAGGAAAATATTTTCTCTAGGCCAGCTGTAGGCTAGAGCTACAGGTCTTGACCAACTCCCAAATGTTAGACCATCACCTTCCCACAATCTCTGGCTCAAATACATGCACGTGCCATCAGCTCAAGCACCAGAATGCCTCTGGAGGCACTTCAAGCTGAAAATGATGGCAAGTCCAAGACCTGGAGAACCTTTGTCTCACCTGGTATATTGTTCTTTAGTTGTGACACTTAGATATGTAGCATGCTACCATGAGTAGAACTCTGGTCCAGATTCACTCTTACACTGTGTCTAGAGGTAAGAACATGCTACTGGAATAGGCAGGAAGCTTGGAGTTCTTTGGGATCTCGTTTGGGACCTGGCTTACAGTAGGTACATGGCTAGGGTTGGCTAGAAGGAAAGATGAATCAGTGGGTAGATGAACAGGGGATAGATGGAAGAAAGGTGGTTAGACAGAGAGTAGATGGAAGGGTATATGGAAGAATAGATGGATTGATGGATAGATGGATGGATGGATGGATGGATGGAGGATGGATGGGTAAATGGACAGTGGATGGATGGACTGCGACAGATGATTATGAATGTGATGCTCACTCTCTTGGGCTCAGTTAAAAGTCTGGGAAGCAGTATAATGAGATGTGCAGTAGACTAAGAAGCAGGGACACAGGTTTCCAGGCCAAATTTTGTAGTTACCTTACTATATGACCCTAGGCAAGTCAAGGTGTCTGAGGATCCCTTTTCTTATCTTTAAAACAATGGACTTAGATAGCTGGTCTATATGGCCTCTTGTAAGATCATATTCTGAAGTTCTGTGATTCTGTAAAGTAGAACATAGACTGATATATGTATTTTTTTAACTGGTCTTAAAAAAATAAATATAGGTATACAAGCATTTAGTTTTATTGTTTTCTCAGGGATCAAAGCAGACAAACACACACAATTCCTGATTCCCAGTTCTGTGCGTCTCCCACCATTCTGCCCTATCGATCCTGTGTCACCTTTCTGTACCCTCATCAGCTCCTGAGGGTCACAATGACTCCTTATTTGTCATCCATAGCTAGTAAGGCAGCTTGGTTTTAGTGTAAATAGCTCAGACTTGAGAATCAGATAGATATTAGAATCAAATTCTGGATTCTCTATTTATTTGTGATATTCAGCAAGTTGCTCACTTCTTGGGCCCTGTTACCTGGCAAATGATGTCACCAAATGCCTGATAGTGAGGATTAAAGAGAGCAGCTGTGTCAGGAAGGTAATAGGTTTTGATAACTCTGATAAATAGAAGTCTCCCCTTACCCTCTGTTCTGTGCAGAGAAGCTACCAGTTGCCTGGTAGATATTCAGAAAGCACTTGTTGAGTCAAATGGATTTGAATTCCTTCCAGCCTCTGGATTTTACTCACTTTGCAGCTAATGCTTTAAATCTATCACCAGCCATGTAGGAAGTGCAAATGTGAAACTTTGGAAATGGCTTCCACACATTATAAATCTGGTATTTTGAGAGCATGGCTGTGAATAGTGAGGTCAGCTGTCTCGCCGTGCGGTTCAATATTGATGCAGCCCTGAGTATTGGGAGGCCGTCAGACACTGACCTCCCCAGTGTCTGATACACTGTGGACATTCGGCTAGTGGGCATGGGGTGTGGGGGGCACATGAAAATACTGAGGCAGCATGAGAAGAGACCCCAGCCCCAGAGTAAGTGGCGTCTAAGTCACACGTGAAGCGTTAGGAGGTAAAACGGGCAGCTAGCGCTGAGGACGCCTGCCCCGCCAGCAGTCTTCTTGCACAGGCTGCGCTTATGCTTCCCTCCGTGTCTACCGTCTGGGGCACTGTTACCAGGGAGCCTTGAGTTCCAGAGGACCTGCTCCTGAATCGATTATCTGGGAGCTGGGCACTGCTGTGTTTCTCTGTGACATCACATATGCATGCTGCCTGCTGCTTCCTTGTCTTTGCCCTCAGCAAACGCTTTGTCGCAGTGATCCAGGCGTATCTGACTGGTCTCTGGTGGTCCTGATGCTTCTGCCATCCAGCCCTGCATTTGACACATGAGCAAACAGAGCTTCAAAGCATGGCCCAGGGCCACAAAGGGAGTTGGTGGCAGAGCTAGGGTTGCAACCCAGGGGTCCTGACTCGAAGTCATAACGCACCCCCCAGCATTCCACAGCTTATGACTCACCATTCCACACCTATGACTGTCTTCCTGAAGGGTTGGGGTAGAAACTGAGACACGCTGAGAGCACCTCTCGCCTGCCCGAGATATCACCCCTGAGTCCCTTAACAGTGCCCAAAGTTCCTATATTGTGTCGTTCCTTTGGTTTAAGGCAGCATTTCCCAAAATATGCTCATCTGATGCTCTATAAAGCAGAAGGGGTCTGTGGCCAAAAGGGATTGAGAAACCTTGCAAAAGTATATTCCCGTCTTTAGACTCACAGCGCGTGGTAGCCAGTTAAAGCAGGGGAGCCCTCAGTGAAGAAAGCTCTTTGAACTTTGTCATCCCATTGTTTCTGACTTTCTCTGCTTCCTCACCCTATAACTGCTGTAAATACCTCACAACAACAGGTTCCTGGAATGCACTTGGGTAAATGGTGATTTAAGGCATTGAACGTCCTCATTGCTATGTAGAGTTTGCTTTAGAGAGATCACCGTGATTGTAGATCTTCGCGGTTTCCAGAGCTCTTTCACATCTATTATCCTTTTTGATTTATAGCAGCCCTATCAGGGAAATAATGTCTTGTCCTCATCAAAAAAACAGAGACTTGGATGATTGACAGGACTGAAGATGAGAGATGAGATTGGAGTGGGGTTTCAGGCCGTGCGTTCCATGTCCCCCACTCTCTTCCAGGACCCCAGTCTACATTACACCAGCTTCCTTTGTCCCTGGAACTAGCCAGGCACTGTCTGTCTCCTAGGCTTTGATTCAATGATAGATTGTCATTTTCCAACCTACTTCATTTGACAAGGAAGGAAAGTGAGGCTCAGAGAGGGAAAGTGATGCCCCAGGTCACACAGCTAATTAGTCAAAGAGCTGGAAACAGAACCCCAGGGTTCTGAGGAGCGAGTTGAGGATGAGGGCCCGTGCGCATTGGGGATGCCCAAGTGAGCCTGGAAAGAAGTGCAGAGCATGCAGAAAGGGGGCATTGAAAGGCTCCAAGGACGAAATTGGCAATGTTGCTTATTACCAGCCCTGGGAAGAATAATTGCATTCACTGAAGTCACCAAACAGACTGTCCTTCTGCAGTACTGGGCTGCTGAGTGTAGACGGATCAAGGTAGGACACTTGGAAACGTGACTGAGTGACCCACACTTACTTGGAAGTTCCTCATTTGTCCAGCAACTTCATCTATTCCAAAAACACTCGAGAGCCTGGAACGAGGATAAAAGATCTCTGAGCAACTAAAAGAGATCAGTTAACTAATTGCTCAATGACTAAATAAATGAATCAATGAAAGAAAAATGTATGAAACACCTACTATACACAGGCCCTGGAAACCTGCTGGCAGGCAGAAGTAAGATGAGGTCCCCATCCTCCTGGAGCTTAGAGCCAAGGATGGGAGAGAGACATGTAGGCAAATAGGATAGGACCTTGTGACAAAGGTTACGAAAGACAATTCAGAGTGCACCCCAACCTGACTGGTCAGAGTAGGCGTTAGGAAGGGAGTCCTGGAGCCTGCAGTTTTTGAGTGGAGATTTGAAGGATGAATAGGAGTTAGCCAGGTGATGATGAGAGTGAGTGAAGGAAATGTAGCAACTGTAGAAAAGCACAGAGGCATAAAACAGCAAGGTGTTACCCAGGCAGGTGTGTAAGACACACGGAGGGGAAAAAACAAGAGTCCAGCTAAAAAAGTGGTCATGCGACTAGACCAGCAAGCCCTGTGTGCCAAACCAGGCCCTTTCCCAAACCTCAGCAGCTCAGATGCCGAGAGTCAGAGGTGGAAGAAGGGGACAGAGACACATATAGCTTTAAACAATAACAACGAATAATGATTTGTCAGTTTGTGTAAGCAGAGAGCAGAGACATGCCCAAGAGAGTATGAGCTCATGGGAATGTACAGAAGAAATTCTAGTGAGAACTTTGAATTGAGGGTCATGAAATTGAACTAACGTTATCTAGATCTCAAAGGTCGGGAAGGTCAGAGCTGGTATCCGGGTGATGTTAATCCGCTTTAATGATGTCATCCCTGAGGACAGGAACTGCTGCTTCAGCTTTCTGTTAGGCTGCAAACCCGCCAGGACAGTTTAACCGGGAATCTACTGGGCAGCCTTGTCCAGACGGCATCTTCCTCGTGGTTGGGTGGCCCACACGTGGAAGGGGGACTCTCAGAGCAGCACTGGACCACGGAAGCATTACCCTGTCAAATCGTCACCTCTGGGGAGAAAACAGCCGGAAACCTGGATGCCCCTCCCAGGAGCGCCATTGATGGATGAGGGTTACGCTTCTCCCGCAGACTGCGGGCAGATCCTCACAGACCCCTGCTGCGTGAGACGGAGACGAGCAAGACCTCCACTTTTTTGGGGGGGCGGGGGGTGAGAACGTTTAAGTTCTACTCTCTGAGCAAATTTCAACTATACAATACAGTGTTTTCAACTGTAGTCTCCATGTTTGACGTTAGCGCCTCAGATCCTGTTCATCCTATAGCTGAAAGTTTGTACCCTTGTACCAACCTTCCCCTATTTCCCCCACCCTCAGCCCCTGGCAACCACTTTTCTACTCTCTGTTTCTATGAGTTTGACTTCTTTTTTAGATTCCACATATAAGTGATACCATGCAGTATTTGTCTTCTCTGTCTGGCTTATGTCATTTAGCATAATGCCTTCAAGGTCCATTTGTTGTTGCAAATAGGATTTCCTTCTTTCTCGTGGCTGAATAATATTCCATTGTATCTATAGACCACATCTCTTTATGTGTTCACCTAATGATGGGCCCTTAGGTGGTTTCCATATCTTGGCTATTGTGAATAATGCTACAATGAACATGGGAGTGTGGATATCTCTTCTGTATCCTGCTTTCAGACAGTCACATGCAAAAGAATGAAACTGTACCCCTATCTTACACTATTCACAAAAATCAACTCAAAATGGATAAAGACTTGAATGTCAAACCTAAAACCATAAAATTTCTAGAAGAAAACATAAGGGATAAGCTCCTTGACATCGGTCTTGGCAATGACTTTTTGGATTTGACACCAAAGCAAAGGCAACAAAAGCAAAAATAGACAATCCAATTTTAAGACCCATGTTTTGAAAAAGATGGGCCCCTTCCAATTGAGTAGTCATGGAACTGCTGTGTTTAGCTTTTTCAGTGTTCTGGAAGGCTCTCGGGTTCAAGCTGAGCCTCAAAGGGCTTCTCCTGCCCCCAGCCTGCGGGAAGTCCTGGAAGGTTGGCTTGTTTGGGGAGGCTCAGAAGTATCAAGGGGCTGGTGTGTTCCCTTCTTCATTTGTTATCCCGACAGGAATCTTGGCCCTGGTCTAGTGAAGGGGAACGGCAGGGTGGCCATGCCAAGAGGGTCCTTTGAGGCTCTTTCTTTCTGTATAGCATGTTCTGTGGGAAAAGGCAGACTGACTTCATTCCAGGACCAAATCAGTTTGACGCTTGAAAGCTCTTTTTCATAGAGACATAGAATGTTAGGGGTGGAAGGGGTCTTGGATAATCAAGTCCAGTGTTTCATGAGTACCCCTGCTCTCTTCCTCTGGCTCCTCCATGGTGACGGCCTGTCCCCTTCTCCTTCCTTGTGGGGCCTGCAGCAGAGATTTTAGGTTGCTTACTGGCCTCCCACGCAGCTTGGGGTAGTAGTGTCATCATAAGCCGGCCTCACGTCTCTATTCCTTCACTTCTGTAGTGTTCCCATCTATACAATGGGCTGAGTGTACCTGACCCACGTACCTCATGGAGATCAGCAGAAGAGAATGTGCTTAAAGTCCTGTGAAATGTGTAAAGTGATATATAAATTGTAATACTACTTCATTAATAGCCTTATCATTTGTACTCTATTCATAGATATTTCTTAAAAGAATGAAAGGAACTTATATAAACTAGGAATTGAATTAAACCCACGATAAAATATGCTGAATTTCAAATGGGACTAAATCAAAATTCATATGGTTTTAACATTGTACTAATTAAAAAACAAATAAGCAAAGTCCATGCAACACAATGAATGCATCCCTAATAGTACTGGCCTCTGTGCTGTTTGTTTCAACACTATTGAATTTTCTCCTAAATGACCCTTGAGCAAATTAATATTTCATTCAATACAAGTCCCTAATAAAATGCTTCGATCTATACTATTTATCATTTCTATCTTTTGTTACCACATAAATACATTAGAAAAATGAGAAAATGATGTCTTGAGTCCCCCGTGATTCAAATATAATAAAATAGTAGTAATAGTAATAATAATAATAAACAATGACAGATTGAATCTAGAACCAGATCTGTTATCACTATATTGTCTGCCTCATACAATGGCAATGACCATTTTCTTTCTAACTGCTTAGTATGTGCTGGGCGTATTGCTAATTACTTTATGTGAATGATCTCGCTTAACCTCGGAATGTTCTCCTATGAGGAGGGTACCATTATTACTCTGGTTTTATAGATAAGGACAATAAGGCTCAGAGAGGTGAAGACACTTGCCTAAGCACACACAGCTAGCAAGTGACAGGTGGCATCTGACTCCACAGTACACAGTCCTAAACTCCTATGGTAGACTGCTTCCTTGTATAAAATATGATGACTCCAAGGAGAAATCAAGTGTCCAATATTTAATCATTTATCTGGTGGTTCTTAATATCTGGCCCATTGCCTATAATTAATCAAAAATATGCGAATTCAAAAGAGCAGATATTCCCATATTATTCAGGTGGACATGTGTCCTGGCAAAGCGTAGTGACATAGACACAGGTAGCTCATCATCTCTCTGACACAACACAACGTCTACTTCATTACTCAAATACAGCCCAGTGTTGGAGCTGATGTTGATAATGATGACTTGACTTTTTAGATCATATTTAAGGAGGCAGGGGTGAGAATAACATATTGTAGAAAGAACATTATTATTTTTTAAAGGTAACATTTTAGAGTGCTGGTGCTTAAATCTATAATTGCTCATTTCTGTGTGAGTTCATGAGTCTGCATAAATAAAGTATTGTATGTGTATTATATATAGAAATCTAAGATGATATATATAATCTGATAGCATAGTGGCCATTTTATTACTCGTGCTATTATCTGCATCCCAAAGCTTATTGCTACAGGACTGCAAGACGATGCCACATAAACACACGCACAAACATATATATACACACACACCTGTGTATACATATACATACGCATGCTCACACATCTATAGACATATGTATATTCACAGTAACTGAAATGCTGTGATGCTGAGATGACAAGTTACTGTGAAAAGTTAGATGTTTACACTACATATTTTAAAATAGACCATGACATTTCCACCATTCATATGATGCTCATGACATCGCCTTGCACCAAAGTTGTGTGTGTGTTTGCACACATGTAGCAGAGTGGGGAGAGAAAGGAATTTGGCAGACCTGAGTAGAGACCCCGGCCGTATCCCTTACTAGCTGTGTCACCTTGGGCAGTTTGTTCAATCCCACTGAGCTCCTGTTTTGGAGCTGGTTTCGGAGGGGTTGCTTATCCTGCATGAGGGCCTCCCTTTCCATAGGGAAGGAAGCTTCTGTTCCATCTCCAGGAAAGGAAAAGTAGAAGCAGGAGACTTCTGCTTTCTCTCCGCTCGCTCTGTCAGGAGCGCCTTCCCTGCTTCCTGCGTGTGAGTGAAGGAGCTGTCCCAGAGGGCTCAGCCTCGTCTGGGAGGGCACTTTTGCCTCTGGTTGCTTAAAGGACACACGTGTTCTTCACCTGCCTTCGTGCAGAAGTCCCTCTGCAAGGGAGTTAGGGAAGGGGAAAGTTGTGGGAAGCTTGATTCTGGTCACATGCTTGTACTTCCTCCAATCAAGCCTCATCAGCAATAAAGCTGAGAGTTTGATCTCTCTCTGTGTGATTTTTGTATGGATGTCTCATCTGGTTCTGAACTTGAAGGGGTGGCAGGGAGTGGTCATCACCCTCTAACACTCTGACACGTCACAGGGCTGATGTGATGGTTAAAATGAGAACATGGATATTAAGAGTCCAGCACAATGTTATACACGGTTGATGTTTGTGACTGTCAGACTTCCCCTCCCATCTATGACTGCACACCGAATGTGGCCCACCTGGCATCTTACAAATGGCTCTCCCCCACCACCCTAACTCCCTATACTGAGCATAGGGTATCAGACATGAGCTGAATAAGACTTTTAAGAGCCAGGAGAGACTTAACTAATCAATTAGTTAAATTCCCTCATTTTCCAGATGGGAAATTTGAGGACCAGAGATGCTAAATGCCTTGCCTGAGATCACACAGCTAGTAAGGACACACCTGGGCTCTAAACAGGCCTTGTCACTCAACGCTGCATGATTTCACAGAACAAAGGGGAACCATATCTTCTATGGAGGGTAAATTACAAGGCTACCTAAAACCTGAGAGCTTTGTCAAGGTAAAATGTTTCCATTTTGATAGAAGAACAAGAGAGCTCCCAAAATACTTTTCTTTTGACCTACTTAGCTATTATTTGTCTCTCTCCCGCCCCTGCCCTCGTCACCAATTACTCGGCGTGGAAAATTCTGTTGTAGTTTATCATTTTCTCTGTGGCTCTAGTTTTAAAGGTGTTCTCTGGTGGAGCAGGGACTTAAGAAAACATGTCACAGGAAGGCTCTGAGAGACAACGAGACGGTATTATACGGGCCCCTTACCTCTCTGAATGTCTTGACATATCCTAATCCCCTTGGGGAAATGCAACTGAGGACAGTGGAAGAGTGATGGGACCTTTTCCATCCTTGTGGAGTCCTTTCTCCATGGGCCTAAATGATACCATGGCGATTACTTTCCTTTGTGGTCATCAATCAGAGGCCCGCTCTAGAGAGAGATGATGGCCATATTGAGTGTTTATAGTTCTTCCTGCCCCAGAGTGAATTTTGTTATGAATTCATGATCTCATTCACCCTGAGAATATCTCAGAACAATAGGAGAAAGGCAGACATTTCTGTCTCATTTATCTATAGGAAAGTAGAATGAAGAGAAATAAAGAGATTTCCAGTGTTCTCATTTCTGCCATGCAATGCCCTTCCTGTTCGTTTTTCCTGGGATATTCTTTCCCCACCTGATTTTCCTGGAAAGCTCCTATTTATGCTCCCAAACCAGTTCCTTGATGAAACTTTCTCCTTCCTTGGTGCTGTCATTGCAATTTCTGTTGTATTTGGTACAATATTTAAGCTATTTTGCTGCAATTAATCATTTATATGTCTCCCTCTTTCAGAAATGCGTTAGTCTTTAATAACGATCACAAAAATCTTATCATTCCCATTTTATAGACAGAACATGAAGCTCGGAGAGGTTCTGTGACTTACTCAAGATCACCTGGACAGTGAGTAATGGGACCAACTCTTGAACGCAGGGAAGTCAGCCTCCAAACTCCATTCTCTCCACGATGTCGTGAAACTGGCTTATTTATGACAAAGGATCCAGATGTGAGAAAGCATTTTACCCTTAGCTAATTCCCAATACCAAGGGCTAATTACTGACTCCCATTGATAGAATGCTTTATGGTTTACAGAGCACTTTTCCATATACATCATCTCATTTGATCCATATGACAAAGCTGCCGGGTAGGGATTGCTCTACAGTTTTGAAGTTTACTGCTTTACAGTTGAGGAATGGAGACTCAAAGAAGGGACTTGTCAAAAAGCCATCCTGCTATTTTGCAGCAGTTAGCAATTTGTGGGAAATTAAACCCACATCTCCTCACTCCAAATCCCTTTGCCATGTTGCAACAATTAATTCAGATCCACAGTCCATTTAGCATGCAATAGTGGTAGAATCTACAGATAAATAAACTGTGCATAGTACTTAGGAAACCAAGACATCCTCTTTGGTTCCAGTGTTGTCAGACTTTCCCCGCTGTGGCCATGGTGTGTTTCAGTGAGTTAGTTATTGCAAATGCTTTTCTGGGACTCCAGGCTGATGATGCACAGAGCTCCTGCCCCCTCATACAGAGCTAGCCTCTGACTCCTTCTCCTCATCTTTCTCCTCACCCTACCCCTACATTCCAGAATGTCGGGGTTTCAGAAAAATGGGCCTACCTTACAAACATCTTTCTCATACTGCCGGCCGGCCGCGGTGCCAGAAATGTCCCTTTCTGGCCTCATCCTTCAAGACTGGGCGTTTTATCCCATAGAGATCTCCATTTGAAAGGCAATGCAGTGAGGCAGAGCCCAGACTTCCTAACTGTGTGATTTGGGGTAAATCACTTAGACTCTCTGAGCCATAATTAGTTCACTCGTAAAAGAGGAGCAAATAATACTGTTGCAAAGGGTTCCTGTGGGAATAAAGAATGCACCTGAAAGTGTCCTAGCAAAGTGCATGGGACACCGTAAGACACTCCCTGAGTGGCGGCTGGCGGATCTGAGCCTCCTCTCAGGGAACCCTATGTGTATACAGATGTAGTCACCATCTTTCTCACAACGGAGAAGAAAAAGCATGGGTTTGGAATAAGCCTGGCGGACCTTATACAAGACCAGGGGATTTTATAATTCAGATGAGAGATTGCAGATAAATACTTGTTCGTGCTGCACATCAAAGTCAAGTGGAAGAAGCCCAGACCTCAGGATGTGATCAGGAGCAGTCATTCGTCTTCCGTGGATTTATCATTTTGTTACATGACTTGACTTGGTGTTACAGAGTGGCACTTCCCCCTCCTTCTATTTTTCATCCAACACACACAAGACACACATCTCTGGGAGAGCTGAGGGGTATGCATGATTTCCTATCTTCTAATTTTACCTTGACCCTTTTCTTCTAGCCAAGAGAGGAAGGAAAGGAGTGAGAAGGATATTAGTGGAAGAAAACACTAAATCTTTTATTTATTTGAATAGTGGTTTTTTTTTTTTTTCCGGTCAAGTTTGGTTTCTTAGAGGAAGCTTCTGACACATCTCATCTGGACACACCTGTGTTGTGTGTCGCAGTCATAGAGAAGAGAAGCAGGCCTCTGTCCTCAGGGAGCTCACAGTTGAGTGGGGCAGGCAGACATGGACCATTGACCATCATTCAAGACACGAAGTCCTAGTACCAAGGATGTTTGTACTGGCAGTGCAAAGAAGAGTGAGAGGGTGTTTTCTGATTGGGAAAAACAAGCAAACTTGCATCGAAAACTGAATTTTTGAATTGAATCCTTAGGGATGAGTGATGTTTTCATAGGTAGTAGGGGATATTGAGAAAGAAGATGGAAACATGAGCATCATGGCACCATCTGTTGGGCCTAGGGGAATGTTAGGTAGCCCTGTTACGACCAGAATAGACATTTTGAAAGAAGGAGGTGGGAAATGAGGTCTGAAAAGTAGGCAGCACTTGAATGCCATGCTGTTGCGTTTGGATGTGATCCTATAGACAAAGGGAACCATTAAAGATTTGGAGCAGGGATGTGACGTGATCCACCTCATGTTTTGGAAGATTACTCTGGCAGCTCCAGTCCTGTGGTGTCGATGATCATAATCTGACAAAGAGCCTTGCAGTTTGAAGTGGGGAACTAGAAGTGCTGGTTGATGAGCTGAAAAAAAAATCAAAGATCCATTTTCCTACTTGTGTCAAGTCGAATCAATGGAGCCAGATAAACGTGGAAAAAAATCGAGATAGTAGCAAAATTGCCTTGAAGCAGAATATTTTTCAAAGTCCCTAATGAGGTGTCAGTGAACCTAACGAGACAAAACTCCCTTCCCTACACCTAGTTTTTTATGCTGTCCTTTTCATCCAGTCATAATTAAGTTGTGTAATTGGAATTATATCCTATCATTAAAGACGGAGGCCAACTCTGCCTGGCTCTCGCTTCTCTGAAGAAGGTAACTCGGAAAAGCACTCTCTTCCCTTGATTCTTCTCCTGCTCATGCTCCCCCTGATAGGGCCTCAGGCGATGGCACAGTTGCTTTAGATTTTGATTAAGAAGGGCCACGTGGCTCTTCTTCATTGATTTTGGTATTGAATTCCGTCATTCTTAGTTAGGAATTATCAGGCAGCTGAGGTTGAAAGGAAAATGTCATAGTCTTTTTAGTGCCTTTGGCTTGTTAGCAGAAGGGGTGGGTAGGAAAGAGGAGAGAAGCATCGCCCAGGGGCCAGACACTGAGGCCCTCTAGATGCGTTGGTACCCCTTTGGTTCTTTCAAGGTGTTACCGTAAGAGGGATGCATTATTCCCATTTGTATGGAGGTGGAAACTGAGGCTCACATGGGTTGTAGGTCTTGTATGAGGTCCATCAGTCTTATTCCAAACCCATGCTTTTTCTTCTCCGTTGTGAGAAAGATGGTGACTACATCTGTATACGCATAGGGTCCCCTGAGAGGAGGCTCAGATCCGCCAGCCGCCACTCAGGGAGTGTCTTAACGGCGTCCCATGCACTTTGCTAAGACACTCTGAGGTGCATTCTTTATTCCCACAGGAACCCTTTGCAACAGTATTATTTGCTCCTCTTTTATGAGTGAACTAATTGTGGCTCAGAGAGTCTAAGTGATTTACCCCAAATCACACAGTTAGGAAGTCCGGGCTCTGCCTCACTGCATTGCCTTTCAAATGGAGATCTACACGGGATAAAATGCCCAGTCTTGAAGGATGAGGCCAGAAAGGGACATTTCTGGTACCGCGGCCAGCCGGCAGTATGAGAAAGATGTTTGTAAGGTAGGCCCATTTTTCTGAAACCCCGACATTCTGGAATGTAAGGGTAGGGTGAGGAGAAAGACGAGGAGAAGGGGTCAGAGGCTAGCTCTGTATGAGGGAGTGGGAGCTCTGTGCATCATCAGCCTGGAGTCCCAGAAGAGCATCTGCAATACCTAACTCGCTAAATGAATAAGAATGTCGTGTCCCTTTCCCTGCAGGACTATTGAGATAAACTTATTGAGCAGATTCATAAAGCAATGATGGAAATGTGGCTACCCCAGGAAGAGCACTGCTGTGGCTGCTCCACTGTCCCATTGCTGCGTCTGCCTGCTCCCCGCGGGGCAGCTCCATCCCCCCTCCTGCGCCAGCCTGCCTGGGGATGACTGCCTTCCTCTCCAACGGCAACACCAGCAAGCACTCAGGTCCCGTTTTCTCTGCTCCGTCCGTCATAGCCAGCCCTGTATAAAAATGCAGATGCGGGTGCACGATCCCCTGTTTGAAACCTTAGGCCCCAGATGTGTGTCAGAAATTTAGAATGTTTCAGATCTGAGAGAGGCAATATGATAGTATATTACATATCACGTAACACCCCTGCCAGGCTTGGGCAGCACCTGTAATCAAACACATTAATATTTCTGCAGTAAAATGTATAATAAATATAAGTGTAGGTTGAATAAACACTACAAGTAGTGTCTTTCAGTTCAGGTCAGTTTGTACCACCAAATTCATTCAAGTCAGCTTAGATTTCCCGCCAAAATGAGTTACACATACACACACACACATCCATGCACATACACACACATACATGCACACACAAAATTTGGTTTTCAAAGCTTTGGAGATTTTATAATTCAGATAAGAGATTGCAGATAAATATTTGCTCGATGCCTACTACGGCCAAAATAGCAGCTCACGTAGCTTGAGTGCCTATTATATGCCGGGTATTGTTCTGAACAGTTTACAGACATTTACTGCACAAAGGCTCAGAGCCTATGAGGAATATAGTGTTACTATCTGCATTTTGCAATGCAGAGCTGTGCTGTGCCATCAATAGCCACTAGCCACATATGGCTATTTACGTTTAAATTAATTTAAACTACCTTAAATTAAATTAAATTAAAAAAATCATTTCCTTGGTTGTACTATCAAGAGATTGATAGCCACACGTGTCTATTGGCGGTGTGTCAGACTAGCAGTATGTACCTATTGCCTACTGTATTGGTCGTGACAGAACATTTCCATCAGAGCAGAAAATTCTATTGGACAACGTTGGTCTACATGTTGTACACTGCAGTGGTTATGAGCCTGGATTCTGGAGTTGGACTGTACATCACCACCGTTTCCTAGATATGTGGCCTTGGCCAAATTTCTTTAACTCTCGGCACCTCAGTTTTCTCATGTGTGAAAAGGACGTAAAAATAGTGCCTACCTCATTTGTTGTTGTGAGGACTAAATGAATTAATACATGTAAAGCAGCCAGAGCAGTGCCTGGCATGAAGTTAACTCCTAATAAGTATGACCTATCATGATGATTATTAAAGATGGGGAAATGAAGGCACAGAAGGATGTTTTAAACTCTACCTCCCAGATCCTTGCTCTTCAGCTGAATGTGCTGCAGCCTCTCCAGACAGGTGTCTTGTTCATCTCTGCTCCTGCACTGCTGAATGAGTGACAGACAGAATGAGTGAGAGGGTCTGAGAGTGGTGACCTGGAAGCCAAGAGCAAGGAACAGATGTGTGATAGCCTGGTCCTTAGGGTCAGGCTCAGATGCAGAGACCCACAGAGAACCACAGTTATCCTTTATCGATTCCTCAGACCAAGACTCAATTCATATCTTTTATTTCCACTTTGTTCCATTTTCCTGTTTCTAATCTTAATTTTTTAAAATCAGCCGGAACTAGGCTATTGTAAGGCATCGAACTTGCTGTCAGGACCATCTATTTGAGAGAATATGTTGAAGCTTCATTGATTCTGTTTGACGGCGCTCGAAACAGAAATAAGGTGGGGCTGCTGCCTGGGAGTCGCCCAATGAGGCCTCACATCACTCTGGAGAGAGGCCCCTGCAGACGTGCCTGGACATAGGTGTGAGCCACACCTGTGTGGAAAGAGGTGGTGGTGTTCCCTGCAGGACCTCCAGCCATGGAGTCAAATGGGAAGGCGTTCAGTTTGAGTCCTGAACCAAACCTGGGCAACCATGTCGCCTCGCTTAAGCTTTTAGAGCTTCAGTCTCATCATTTGCAACATGGTGTCATTATTCTGATTCCGTTTCCTTCACAGATTGTTGTGAAGACCAAATACAAAGTAGATTGAAACACTTTGCTGATTGTAAAGGACTGAGAACACGTGTGTTGCTTACTAGCCCAGGCAACGCTTTTCTTCTGGTGGGAAGGGAAGCCTCTGAGCTCTGGGAGAGGCGAATAGAAATATCCAGTGTGCATTAGTAACTGACGTTACTTGTTCAATGTTAGCCGTCATTTTCGTCTTAGTGAAAAAAAGAATGTTATAATATACACGTTGTTAATATCAACTGCTAGATGAACAAACCGTCTTCAAGGAACAAATGAGTGTGCTAGTATTTGCATTGCTCTCTTGGGGCTTACTGACAAGAAGGCTTAGAAACCCACTGGTGGGCCGGCCCCGTGGCTTGGCAGTTAAGTGCTCGCGCTCCGCTGCTGGCGGCCCGGGTTCGGATCCCGGGCGTGCACCGGCGCACTGCTTGTCTGGCCATGCTGGGGCTGCGTCCCACATACAGCAGCTGGAAGGATGTGCAGCTATGACATACAACTATCTACTGGGGCTTAGGGGGAAAAAAATAAATAAATAAAATTATTAAAAAAAGAAAAAAGAAACCCACTGGTGAAAGCATTATCCTTTAGGTGTTTTTTTGTCTTCTTTATACTTTGAATTTTGCATCAGTATGAACTGTCTCTCTTATAAGCTTCTAGTTTTCCTTTTATTAAACAATGAGAGTTATGTCATCATCATTTTCTGCCTGACCACCAGGAAGTTCGTAATTATTTTAACTCTCACTTCCAATTGTCACTTTATTCTTTCTTCATGCAATTTTAGAATTAAAGAATTGAATTACAGAATGAGAGAACAAGAGAAAAGAGTAGATACTGAAGTCTATCTTCTTTATTTACAGATGAAGAAATTGAAAATCTAGAAAGAGCAAGAAGGATGCGCAGGGATTGAGGGCCAGTCAGTGGCAGAACTAGTCCTAGAATTGCTGTTTCTGATTCACAGCCCATTCATCAGGCAAATTTCAATCAAAAGTCATGTGGTAGGGGCCGGCCCCGTGGCTTAGCGGTTAAGTGCACACGCTCCGCTACTGGCAGCCCGGGTTCGGATCCAGGGCATGCACCGACGCACCGCTTGTCTGGCCATGCTGAGGCAGCGTCCCAAATACAGCAACTAGAAGGATGTACAACTATGACATACAACTATCTCCTGGGGCTTTGGGGAGAAAAAGGGGGGAAAATAAAGGAGGAGGATTGACAATAAAAAAAAAAGAAAAAGTCATATGATGAGCATTGAAGCAGATCAAGGGAGTTAGATGAGTCTAACGTATATTAGAAGAGTTTGATGTAGCCATCTCACCATAGGGATGGCCTTGCCAAAGGGACCTGAAATGCTTGATGCCGTGGCTACTGTATTAGGAATGTGTAAAGCACCAAATCATGGCTCTCAAATAATAGCAGCTTAAACAAATAGAATTTTATATTCCTCAGGTAGGAAGAAGGCTGGATATAAGCAATTGTTAGCATCGGTTCAGTTGTTCAAAGATGCCTCCAGCAACTTAGTCTCTTTCTACCTCTTGTTCACAAGATGGCTGCCTCAGTGCCAGGCATCTCATCACTGTTCAGAAAGGAAGAAAGGCTAAAGCTTTCCCAAAATCCTATCAGCAGACTTCCACTTTCATTTAATTGTTTAGAACTGTGTCACCTGGCCATATCTAACTTCAAGGGTGGTTGATAAACTGAATATTTACGTTTCTAGCCTCTATCATTGGGGTGATAAAATTTAACAATCAGTGGGGCATAGGCATAGGCCAATCACAATGGATGCCAACCATGAGCAACTGGCACAGTTGTAACAATATCTGCAGACCAAGTACTAGCCTTGCCTGTTGTAGAGAGTGACCAGGGAGAAGAGTGTTAAGAATGGGTGTTGAGTAAGTCACCAGTGTGTGGTGCTGTACCGTGTTCTACATCAGGGTCAGCAAAGGGTCAATGTAAATATTTTAGGCTTTATGGCCTTATGATCTCTCTTGCAATTACTCAACTCTGCCGTCATTGTACACAAGCAGCCATACACAATACATAAATGGATGGGGATGGCTGTGTTCCAATAAAACTTTATTTACAGAGACAGGCGGAGGTGGCCCGTGCGCTGTAGTTTGCTGACCCCCATTCTGCATCCGTCTCCACATTAGGGGGCTCCTGGCAGTGAGACTGGAATACCGGAAGTTGGTTACCTCTAGCTGTCTCTCCCTGGGTGGTATCCAAATGGACATTGCCAACATTTCTCCATTCTGGACTAGATAATCCTCCTTCTGGCCCTAGTGGATACAAGCCATCTCCTTCTCCTTCAGGCTCTACATCCCACTGCCATGTACCTGCTATGAATAATGACATGGAAATTCAATCTGTGTCTTTCAATTTGGGGGACACCTTCCTGTATTACCCAAATATTGTCATCTTGAACAGTCATAACGCTTGGGAGATTCAATAAAATAATGATTCTGAAAGTGCTTTGTCAGGTCCAAAGCAGTAGATGAAAACTCCTACTTAGAACAGCCCTCTTAACTGCAGATGCTCCCATGCTTCAAGGACCTTCTGTACTCTCCAAGGACTGTTCCAATTCCCTGACATCGCCCCTGCCCCATCTGAGCGCAGCTTATCTTTCCTTCGGCAGCGCGGCCTGCTTAGGGAGTGTATTAATTACCGTGATAGGGTCACTGAAGTGAGGTCTTGGTTTACAAGAACCCCCCAGGGAATCTAGTCGAGAAACACATACCCACACTCATACACTCTCATTAGACAAGAGTTTTTGCTGTTCCTGCCTCAGCCTTTGACAACAGACAATTTATGATGGCAGAGTGGACGATGCAGAGAAAAGCTGGGACTTTTAAGAATCAGAGGTTGGCTAAAGGTAAATTATGCAGGTCTGATGCCGTCACAGCCTAGCCAGTCACGTGGAGGAGTTTGGAAGGCACGTCATTCACTTGGACGCCACGAGCCACAGGATCGCCCAAACCAGAATCCTTTGTACCTTCCACCTAATTGGCGGCTCAGCCCTTCTGACCAGAATCTTTCCTATACCTTCTTCTCATTCTTCACTGTTAGTCTGGGCCTCACTTCTTCCAGGAAGCATTTCCTGATTTTCCACACTTGTTTTGGTTCCCCCTCCTCTGTGCCGGAATGGCATCTCCTACAGCACACCTACTAGACTGTAATTACATGTTTGTCTGTTTCTGCCACGGGGCTGAGGGTCTGTGAGGATAAGGAGTATGTATGTCTTACTTATCGTTGATGCCCGCCATGGTGACTGGTACTTGACTGGAAGTCAGGCACCGTTTTATCCCTTCCTCCTCTCACAGGCAGGACTGGATCTCAGAGCAGTGGCTTCTCCCTGTTTTTAAGAGCTTCAGGGAAGAGTGTCCCACAACCTTTCAGAGGCTTTTATTCTCTGTTCGGGGCATCAAATTCAGATCAGACCACCCACTTGGAGGGATCGTGGCAGACTTTGGGAGCATGTGCGTGGTGCTTCATATATCTGATTGGCTGGGGCATTTTTAGAAAAATCATCCATTCCATTCATTCCTTTGTTCCGCAAACAATTATTGAGGGTCGACTCTGTGCTGGACATTGGATTAGGAACTGTGGCGTCTATGAATAATGACATGGAAGTGAAGCTACTATCCAAGTGCTGTATCTGCCAGGCACATATTAAAGGTTCCCTTTAGTCTTCATTACACATCTGGGAGGTGCCCACTGTTCTCTCCATTTCACAGAAGAGGAATAGTCCCAGAAAGGTTCGGGATGAGACAGCTGGGACTTGGAAGAGTGTAAAATGTAGCCTCTGTTTTCAAGGAACTCAGTGTCTGTTGGGGACGCGTAGATTGATGCATTCATTCATTCATTCATTCATTCAAAAAGTATTTCTCAAGTGCCTGGTTTGTGCTCGGCCCTGTCATAGATTCTTGGGATACAGCGTGAACAAGGCAGACGAGGGCCTTGCTCTTAAGGAATTTTCACTCCTTCAGAGAGGAGGTAGGCAATGAATAAGACAACACATACATGAGGAGACCACTGTAGAAGAGTGACTGGGGACTGTGGGGGCACTCCAGCTGGAGAGGCCAGGGAGATGACCATCCCTAAGGAGAGGATGCTTGAGCTAAGACCTGCAAGGGCATAAGTGAGGTGGGGATCGGAGGGAAGTGCCTGCTGAACAGAAGAAACAGGTGCCAAGGCACTGTGGCTGCAGGACAGGGAGAGAAGGTGCAAGTAGCACGGGAAGGTGGGGGCAGGATGGGTCCAGATCTGTGAAGAGCCTGGTAGGCTGTTGTAATGCCTTTGGATTTATGCCAAGTGCAGTGGGATGTTACTGCAGCCTTTAAGCCGTCAAGGACCTGGTCTAACTTCCTGAAGATCTCTGGCTGCTTTGTGGAGAAAGGATTCTAGTTAGATCAAGAGGGGAAGCATGGAGAGCAGTTAGGAGGGAGGGACAGGGGGAGGGAGAGAGGGAGAGAATGAGTGGTGGGGCTTGGATTAGGAGGGCCACAATGGAAATGGGGAGAGGTGGATAGGTCCAGGTTGGTACCAGAAAAGTAGAACTTCGTGAGACACGAGCAGGTAATGAGGTAATGAACGGGGCTTTCTGGGGCACCAAGGAGAGCACAGAAGAACATTTGATCATTCTCTGATCCAGAGTTTCCCAAACTGTGTTCCAAGAAAACACCATGTCCTGTGGGATGTGAAAAGCTGTTCTTGGAAAAATATCAAATTCCTTCATGATCAGAAAAAAAATCTGGACAGTGCTGCATCCTGTGATGCGGAGTGATGGCGAGAAAACAATATATTCGAGGTTCTAGGAGGCTCACAAGTAATCAAACCAATTTAACTTTAATGTGGCTTTTCTCGAGTTTATTTGATCCCAGAACTCTTGTTTCACAGAACCTCTTGTGCTGCACTGGCATTCCATGGAGGAGGTTTGGTGGGACAGGATGATCTAGAACAGCATTCCTACTTTATTTGTGGCAAGATGGTGGCCCAGAGAGGGGAAGTGACTTGCCCAAGATCACACAGTTGGTAGAGCCAGTGCCTGGCAAAAATCGTAGCTTCTCTGAGTTCAGACACACAGCTTCTTCTGCCCCAGGGCGCCATCTGCATTTGCAGAGAAGACTTGTGCTCTTGTGTTGATGTGGTCCTGACCACAAATAACACGCATCCCCGTCTGCTGTGTGAACAAAGCACTCTGCCCCGCACTCCACCCTCCCAGAAGGGCCCTAACTCAGAAATAGTGATGCGCCGTTCCCCGGCCAAGGTGTCAGGCTCATAAATTCTAACCCTAAGGAACAACAGAGAGTCGTAAAAACTGCACACAGAGAGAAATGCAACAGTCGTGGTGGCCCGAGGGGTCGAGGTGCTATTGAAATATGTTTGCAAACTCCACTCCACAGCAACATCCTAAATAATAATGGGCTATAATGAGATGGTAATTAACATCGAGTCTAACTCAGCAAAAAAAAGAAAAAATTTCATATTTTAAGGGGGCAGAGATGCAACTTGATTATAATTCTGGATAAGCTGCTGGGGGACCTGTCCATGTGGGAAAGAATAAAGCGTGCCTCAGTACTTGTGGCTGCAGGGCAAAGAATGTGTGTTTCAGGACCAGATTTTAGTCCAGGTTTTTGCCTTCTCCTAGCTGGGCAGTTGTGTGTGAGTTGCTTAACTTCTTTGGCCTCAATTTCTTCCCTGTGAGAAAGAACTTGTCCTTGCAGGGCTGAGGCAAAAAGTAAATCAAGGAATGTATGTCAAGTTCTAGCATGCCCAACTCAAGCTAGGTGCTTCTAAATGAGAGATACTAGAATGATGCATTTGGTTCCCCCTCTTCCAAACACCAGATCGTTCTGATGGCATTGGTCACAAATGGCCTTGGTGTTCGGCTCTTTACGCACTTACATTGGTGAAGATACTTTTGATTGCAACTGATAGCATCCCACTTTGTTTTTTTTTTTTTATAATTTTATTTATTTTCCCCCCAAAGTCTCAGTAGATAGTTGTATGTCATAGCTGCACATCCTTCTAGTTGCTGTATGTGGGACATGGCCTCAGCATGGCTGGAGAAGCGATGCATCGGTGCACGCCCGGGATCCGAACCTGGGCCGCCAGCAGCGGAGCGCGCGCACTTAACTGCTAAGCCATGGGGCCGGCCCTCATCCCACTTTGAATTAACTTAGGCCAAAGAAAAAATGTTGTGTTTTGCTTATTGGTTGTTGCCTATGAGTTTACCTTATGTCATAGTGGAAGGGCAGAGGGGTAGTTTGGCTTCAGGAACAACTAGAGCCAGAGGCTCAAATAAAGCCACACTTGTCTCTGTCTCTCAACTCTGTGTCTTCGCTGTCTGTGACCAGCTTCCCGAGTGGGGAGAGGAATGGCTGCCAGTGATCCTTGAGGACTCAGTTTAAAGTTTAAATACCCCGGAGAGTCCCTGATTGACCCAGAATGGGCCGGGTGTCCACCCTAGGACCAATCAACTGCGATCAGGGTGGGTGAGCCTCTGAGAACATACCAGTGTCTATTTATATCACAGAATGAAAGAGAAGGATTGCTAGGGAGAAGGCTTCAGACATGGGAACTGTTGGGCAGAATAACAAATGTACATTTCCAATACCTCCCCTTCAAAACTAAGCTCTCTACGAGAATCTGGTGGACGGTTGCTCTTTTTCCTTGTTCAACTTCTACCCCACCTTCCTGTGTCAAGAGTACCCCCTTTGCCATTGGAGAACTACCCCACCCCTTCCCATGTGCTTTGGCTGGGAGTGTTACCCATCCTTTCTCAAATCTACTCTGCTATCAGCGCTTCCATAGTCCCACGTGTTTGGCCCAGCTGAGCATCATGCAGGTTGAGCCAATCAGACTCTAGCTTTTCCCTGAGTGTTTGGTTCTTGAGAGGAATGACTCACAGATGAGAGCAGAAACATTCTGTTGACAGTCTTAAGGAGCTCTCCCTGCTTTGATCCCTAGAGCTTATTGGCTCTTGCCCCACATGAAGTCTGATTGTTCAATTCTCTGCTCTGTTCTAGGGACCTTTGAGGAAATCTGACTACCCGTTGACGTTAGCTGGAGTTGATGTCTGTAGCTTGCAACCAAAAATCCTTAACAGATGCAGGCAGAGGCTATACATTCTTCACATTAGTATCCTCCATGCTCGCCCTGATTCCCCGGTACACAAATGCTCAGAAAACATGTGGCAGACTTGTTGACTGTATAAACGCCTTCTTTTATTTCTCTCCATGTCTCTCATCTCCTTCTTTCAAAGAGAATTCTAGATCAAACTAAATATTTAAAATAGTTAAGGGAGGCTGGGCTACTTGGGTTGAGGAAAGCCCAAACCCTGAAGGGCCAGCTTCCACCTTGCGCCTTAGGGATATTGACGGAACCCTAGCCATCTCTGGAACACGGTTTGAAAACCTTTGGACTTGAGGGTGTTTTAGTCCCTTCCAGCGCTAAGGTTCTGCAGTCTGACCACATGCCAGGGCGTTCTTTGAATCCTGGGTGTGTATCCTTCCTCAACCCAGAACCATCCTCTGTACCTCAAGCCTATTCCATTGGGGCCCAAAGACACCTTTCTCTAAAGTAGCATCTCTGCTTAAAAGTGCCTGTCAGTCTCACTCAGCTACACGTTTTATGTACTTGTCACTGGGGAATTTTGTACTATTTGGGGCGTTTATGTGTCATTAAGCATGAGGCAGCCCAGGTTAATTGAAATTGTTATTTTTGGAATTGAAATTATTATTTTTTTTATTAATTGAAGCCATTCCCCAGAATAAGAATGTCACATGATTTGGAGTTCACAGCAGCGGCTCTGAAGATTTAGCACACGTTAAGATTGCTGGGTCTCACATGCAGACTTCTGGGCACCACCTCTGAAGATTTGGGTTTAGTGTGGCTCCAGTAGGTCCTAGGAATCTGCATTTGTAAAACAGGGAGAATGTGCCAGCATCATCACGTTGTTTTCATTCTTAAATGCAGTAATATATTTAATAGTGCCTGGCTTCATCATAAGGACTTGATAAATAAAACCATTATTACTGTTAGTTTTGTTTGTGATATAGATTCCAATGGGCTTATTCAATACTGATTCAAGAGGGTGTTGAAATCAGCAACCAAACCTAAGGTTAGCCTACTAACCTTAGTTAGTAGTAGTAATGTAGTAGTAGTAATGTAGTGGAACTACTACATTAGTTCAAGTTCACTGTCATTTCACACCTGTGTCATTCATTAGTTCAAGTTCACTGTCAATTCACACCTGTGTCATTATCGCAGCTCTTCCTACAGCTGATTTCCCTGACTTTAGTCTCCTTTGAGTTCATTCTCAGAAGAGCACTCAGAATTATTTTACTAAAAATCAAATCTGATGGTGTTACTTTCTGCTGACAATCCCTCCGTGGCTCCCCACTGCTTTCAGAATGAAGTCTACACTTCTCCCCCGTACTCTGCACAGTCTGACTCACGAGTTCCTCTCTCACAGCAGCTTTCTCTCTACTTTATCTCTTGCTCTCATAGTGCAGCCACCCTGAACAAACAGTGGGGTCCCCCAAAACCTCACATTCCCTCTCCTCCCAGGCTTTGCTCGTTCGATTCCCTCTGCCTGAAATGTGCTAGCTCCCCTTTTGCCTGGCCAGCGGTCCTTCAGGTTTCCTTTTGGCTGTTACTGCTCTGTGAAACCCTCCCTGGCTCCCCACAGGCTAGGTGAGATTCCTTTTTATGTGCTGCCACTACATCCTATACCTCTACTGTCATAGCACTTATCACACTGTATTGAAAGCATCTGGGTACATTTCTGTGTCCCTCGTTAGGTATTGAGCTGCAGGAGACAGGTGTCTTGAGCACCTTTTAGTCTTCAAGGCCCAGGACAATGTCTACCACATAGTGGATGCAGGTGCTCAATAAATGCTTGGGAAGGAAGGAAGGAAATTTATTTCAGCTGGACCCTAGACAGCGCGGGAAGGCACAGAGACCAGGATCCAGCTCTACAGAGGAAAGAACTTACAAGATTTGGGCAGAGTCATGGTCTCAGTAAGATGACTTAGTTCAAGGCAGGGCCTCTCTCTCAGAAGACGTCGGTAGTGCAAGAGAAGGAGCGCTAGATTCAAGTTGTGAAGCCATGGTGTCAGTGTTGTCACTGTCACTGAAGGCTCCATGGGGTTGGCAAGTCACTTCACTTTTCTGGGTTATCAGTGTCCTCATTTTTCAAATGGAGCTAATAATGCCTACTCCAAATAGTTTTTTTGAGGATGAAATAAGAATCTATTTATTTAAAGTACTTTGCAAGTTACAAAGCCATGATCTTCTTTGCTAGGCTGTGAGCTCCTTGAAGGCAGGGGATTGGATGTGATTCATCTCTGTTTCCCCAGTGCCAGGTACATTGAAAATGCTAGATGAAGTTTTGTTGAATAAATAAGCAAATGAATAAAAGGGTGACTGAATGAATGAATGGATAGGGAGCGTCTGGAGCACTAGGTTGCCTAAGCAGGAAATGACAGAGAGGCTCAGAATAGCCTTGTTGGAATGAGGTGCATATACGTGTTACCCTATCCTCTTCCATGGAAAGTTCCTTGAAGTGGAGACTGTTTCCTAACTCATCTCACCACTCCTAACTGAATGCTTTGCATGCCCTTAGTCAGTGTTTAAGAAACATTTAGGAGCTTGAGGTGAATTTGTTCACCGTGTTACAATTTTCCAATGGTTTGAGGTGGGTATATCCCATCATCCCCATTTTACGCATGAAGAAACTGAGGGTCAGAGATGTTTAAGTGAACTGCTCAAGTTTGCATGGCTGGCAAGGGACCAATCCAGGACTAGAACCCAAGTCTTCTCATTCTTAATCCAGTGTTTTTTCCACCAGGGAGTTTGTCTCTGCCTCTTGGCCTCCCCTGTCAGCAGTGTTTCTGATATGAAACGGTGCATGCGCACACCCGGCACATCGCGGGCCCTAAAGCAATGGCAGCTCTCTGCTAATGAGCAGTAAAGAACCCTGGCAAAGAAGATCCTTCTAATGGGTGTTGATGAATGTTACAGATAGGGTCTTACTTTCAACTGAATGAGACCTAATTTTAAAATGCATTCAATTATTTTTAAGGCCTGGGGGCATTTAGAAATGACCGTTGCTAACCACCAAAACTAGGACTGTTCCGTGACCTTACGACTCTGCCTCCTTCAGCAGCCATCTTTTTCAGGGCTTGACCTCACACGGGAGTGCCAAAGTACGAAATTTATGGAGTCCTCAGAGTTTTCGTGGTTGCAAATCACAAGACTTTATCAAACAGAAAGGGAGGCTTGCCTTGGAGGGTGAGAATATACTTTTCAGACATAGCAATGGGAATACAAACAGGCCAATTCAATTTCTTTTGGGGTCATGGTTTGTAGCTTTATTGAATGTGCGACATTCCCTTTTGAAAGTCCATGGGATGTTTTCACTTCAGAGAATAATTTCCACATCCCATTCGACACCAAGAAATGGGTAATTATTATATCACTTGATGGTTATTTATCGCAGTTTGAATGGAAATAAATTGCTTCAAAGTGAAATCACACTACATGGTTACCTGTCTGCCCTATTAGTCTTTCGTTTAATTTTCTTTATTTTCACTTTTTTTGTGTGTGTGTGAGGAAGATCAGCTCTGAGCTAACATCCGTGCTAATCCTCCTCTTTTTGCTGAGGAAGACTGGCTCTGAGCTAACATCTATTGCCAATCCTCCTTTTTTTTTTTCCCCCCAAAGCCCCAGTAGATAGTTGTATGTCATAGCTGCACATCCTTCTAGTTGCTGTATGTGGGACGCCACCTCAGCGTGGCCGGAGAAGCGGTGCGTCGGTGCGCGCCCGGGATCTGAACCCGGGCTGCCAGTAGCGGAGCACGCGCACTTAACCGCTAAGCCACGGGGCCGGCCCTAATTTTCTTTATTTTAATGTGCATACCAATGTTTGCTACCTGTCTCATCTGTCTCTCTCATAATTCCCTCCAATGGATTTAAGTATGTTAAGAGAAATTAAATAAACAGGTTAAAGGAAGGCTCGGGGTTTGGGAAATGGGGGTTTACCTTAGAGTGGTAATTTATTTCTGAATTGGCTTTCTCACTTCCCGTGGAACAGAAGCATACTGGAAATCAAAAATGGGTAAAACACATGGACATTCCTGCAACAGACCAGCTAGTTAGGGCACAAATGGTGATGACTGTATTTCCTGGGTCCAGCCCTATCCACAATGCCCACTTTGGCAATTTTTCCCAGTAATTTCATTTCAACTAATGAAATCCACAAAACAGCACAGCTTTTCTCTCACTTTAAAAGCATGAAATCAGTCTTCTCTGAGCCTGTTTCTGCCCTAGTCATATAAACTGAAAAATCGGGATGAAAGGGCTTATCCACTTCAATTTGACAAATACTTACTGAGGCCCCTGTGTGTGCTAGATATTGCGATGTGAGATCTTTTCCCTGAAGGCCTCACAGTCCAATGAGGTAGACTTCTCTGTTGTATTTCCCTCTCTCTGCTCGGCACAGGATGTAGGGAGAGGTCACTGCACTGGGGATATTTCTAGATGAGACTACATGAAGGAAAAGCTGATCCTTCAAAGGGTCTGAAGGAGCGTGAACGGCCCGACGTGGGATCAGGGAGGGATTTGTTGTTGCCCCCAAGTGGGAGGAAAAGTGAGAGGGACAAGGAGCCAAGATGTGACCCCAGCGTGAAAGGGTGCAGCCCAGCCACTGGGACTGGGTTTGCCAACGCGTGGAGCCATCGGGAAATGGCTCAGGAAGAGTGGAGACAGGGGAGCAGGTTTGGGAGCATGAGGCAGGGCAAGGCCAGGGGGGCACTAGCCTTGATAGCTTAAGTTTAAGGGGGCACCCAGAACTCAGTAGTCAAGATAAGTAATATTCGATTGCAGTATTTAAAAAAATCACAATTAATGCCAAACATTCCATGATGAGTACATTATCAAAAATTGAAATGGTGACAAGATCAGCAACAGTGCTGTGTGGAGCCGTACTGGGGCCTAAGGCAGAGGAAACACCAGTAATACTGATCCTGTGTTTATGTAAATGTCTCTGTAGATGGTTTTACTGGACCACAGCCCTGCCCATTCATGTCCGTATTTCCTATGGCTGCCTTTGAGCCACAACACAGAGTTTGAGTATTTGTGACAGAGACTATATCGCCCACAAAACCTAAAATATTTACACTCAGGCTCTTTGCAGGCTCAGTCCAGGTTTGCCACCTCCTGGACTAAATGATTACTGGGCTCCCTTCTGGTTCTGATATTTGCAGATTGTGTTTTCAGTTGATTTGGTTAGTTACTGTTGCTGCAAGATGGACCCTAGCCTTTGGGAGCAGTTCATTTTGTGCTTTGTAAACGCTGCGTTTTGTGTTAGATAAGCTTCAATAGAAGCCTACAGTGTATCAGCTGCCACATGATGTCTTGGGTGGTTGCTTTATGCCGTCAGCCCTGTCTCCCCTTTCCCCTTACTAGAATTGTGGGCTGCCTGATTCTAGTGTGGGCATTTAGTCAGTGCTTCCTGAGTTTATCCGGATTGATTCCCAGTGGTTCTCAGCCTGGGTCAGTCCTGTCCCTCTAGGAGGCACCTGGAAACGTGGGGGGTGGTTTAGGTGGTTACAGTGACTTCAAGTGGCTACTGAAATATAGCCGGAAGGGATCAGGGATGCTGAACACCCATAACATACTGTTCCATCCAGTGAAAAACCATCCCTCCCTGGATGGTAGTGGAGTCTCTGAAATACACCGAGAGACCCTCTTTTCCTGCAGGTAACCCTTATCCTTTGCTTTCATCTGTTGCCAATTTCTACATCCTTTTCCTGAGGTTACCGTAAAATTCTATTTTTTGCATAATGTTGTACCACATTATTGGAAATGCTGACTTCAGGAAATATGAAAATGACTGAAAGGCTTTGAATGATGCTTACCAGGCTTTCCATCTATTTTTTATTGAGTTGTATGTATTCTAATTCATTAAATTCATTAAAGGAAAAAAAGTCTATGGGAATACAGGCAGCTCTCTATTTCCTATCATTATTCACAAAACATAGATTTTTTCTTGTTCCGGTAAAAAAAATCCTTTTGATAAATTGACATCTCCTATTTTTCTGGAAGTGTTCTCTTAAGGAATGTCCTCATCTGCGATCTTGCTGTAAAAATAGGATTTGACCATCTCTGGATTAGAAAATGCAGAGCCAGGAGAAACTGATTCATCAGAGGTGGTTCTAGAACTTTGAGGAAGGCAGCAGGTTGGTTCCTGGTACCTGCACCCTAGCAGCCGGTGTCACTCTGAAGCTGCCTCCCTTCTAGAGACTCAAGTGCTTTCTGGGGTCCAGCTTGATCATACTCTCTTCTTCCCTCTTTATCTTCTCTTTCCTCTCTCCATCAAACCACCGCTTCCTTGGTCTCATTCAGCAGCACATGAGTGCACTGTGTGCACCTCGTGGGAGGCAGACAGAGTTATAGGTAGAAGCCAGGGCCTTGGAGCCTGATATCTAGGTTTGATTCCAGGCTTTACCACCTACTGGCTGTGTAGCTTTGGGTAAGCGACTTAACCTTTCTGTGCCTCAATATCCTTATCTGTAAATTGCAGATTAAATAAGTTAATACATGAAAAGCACTCAGAAGAGCATCTGTCAAATGGTAAGCACAGAGTGACTCTCTGCCATGGCTGTGTGGAAGGGCCTGTGGTTGGCCTGATGGGGATGCCTATTAGAACTGGGATGACCCTCAGGCACAGCTGGCCCGGGGCCTTCAAACCTCGCTGCAGAGCCCCTAGCATGGAGAAACGGCCTCTCAGCCACTGTGAAGTGGGGGGCTGATGGGCGGGGCTCTAGACCCGCAGCTCCCGTCTCATGTGCTGTTACGTGTTGACTCTCCTGTTTGGGATTCTGTTCAGGGAAAAATGCTTTTATAGTTTAAAAAAATGTTTAATTCATCAATCTATTTATATCCACTGTACTTACAGATAAAGAAGCTAAATTGCGGAGAAGGAAAGTGACTGCCTGAAGGCATATGTCAAGTTAGTGATAGGTTGGGATTAAAAAACAATCAATTAACAAATATTTGTTAATGCTTAATATGAACCAGGCACTGTCCTGGCCTTAAGTTCAAAACATTGTATAGGAAGCTCCAGGGTTTCTTAAATGGAGCAGGCCCCCCACAAGGCAGCTAGCCCCATTTTAGAGGCCCCTGGTCACCCCCGTGTTGTCCTCACTCTGGTCTGAGCTGTTGACCTCATTCTATCCTGAAGGCCTCTTCCCATACCATTGCGATGCCCTCAGCTACTGACCCGATGACTGGTTTTCCTGTCTGTAACCTCACGCAACCCAATACTCACTAGTGCTTCCCCTGCACTGACGGCTCATGTCCCTCCTTGACCTCAGTTTTTTCTCTCTCTTTGATGTTATTGCTTTGGATACCCGGCAAGGACCTACTCCACTCTTTTGGTCCCTGGGACCCCTGACCTCAAGGCCAGGACCCACACCAAATACATTCATTCATTCATTCAACAAATATTTGTTGTGTGCCTGCTTTGTGTCAGACATTTTCTAGGGACGGGGGATACAGCAGTGAGCCAAACAGAGAAAAGTCCCTGTCTTCACTGGAGCTTATGTCTTTGTGGATAGTGACATTCAATAATCAAAATAAACTGGTAAAGCATTTAGTATGATAGACGGTTCTAAATGTTATGGAGATGGAAAACGGTTTGGCAGCTCCTCAGAAAGTTAAACATAGAATTACCATACAATCCAGCAATTTCATTTCTAGGTATGTAGCCAAAAGAATTGAAAGCTGAGAGTCAGACAGATACCTGAGCACTTATATTCACAGTAGCACTATTCACAATAGCCAAAAGGTTGACACAACTCAAATGTCCATTGGTAGATGAATGGATAAACAAAATGTGTGTGTGTCTATATATATATACACATACATATATGTACACATACACACATACGTATATATATGCATACACAATGGAGTATTATTCAACCTTAAAAAGGAATGAAAATATGACACATGCTACATGTGGATGAACTTTGAAGCCGTTATACTAAGTGAAATAAGCCAGAACAAAAAGACAAATACTGTATGATTCCACTCTATGAGGTATCTAGAATAGGCAAATTCACAGAGATGGGAAGTAGAATAGCGTTTGCCAGGAGTCGGGGGAGAAGGAATGAGGAGTTATTGTTTAATGGGTACAGTTTCTGTTTGGGATGATCAAAAAGTTCTGGAAATGGATAGTGCTGCTGATTTCCCAACATTGTGAAAGTAGTTAATGCCACTGAATTGTATAGTTAAAAAAGATTTAAGATGTGAAATTTTATGTTAAGTGTAAAAAAAATGTAAAAAAAAATGCTACAGAGAAAAATAAAGGTTGAAAGGGAGCTAGTGTTGGGGTGGTGGTAGGGAAGTTAATTTTAAAAGAAAGGGCTTGCTGAGGAGATGACACTTAAGCAAAGACGGGAAGAAGCCATCCACGTGGCTCTCTGGGACAAGTGTGTCCCAAGGAAAGGGGTCCCACATGCAGGGACAGTGAGAAGAGGCTGACCAGCGTGGTCAGGGTGTGATCCTGGTTGTGAGTTCCAGTTCACACTTATTTCCTGCATGACCTTGCACAACGAACTTAACTTGTCTGTGCCTCAACTTTCTGTTTTTTATAATGGGGTAATAAAACCTAGTTCAATTGGTGTTATGAAGATTCGGTGAAATAACACACGAGAGATCTCTCAGCAAAGGGCTGGCTCAAGGCTGATCCTTAGTGGTGGTGCGAGCCCAGCTGTCCTGGGTTCACGGTCAGCATCTGTCCTGCACATTTGTCGGTGCCTGTGTGTGTGGGTTGTTAAGTTTCTTGCTGTCACCCCTGCCTGGCACATAAGAAATGCTGGATAAATATTAATTCTTTCCCGGCTCCTTGATTTTCATTCAGGCACTGTTAACATGCGTGAAAGCTCTTGTACTTGGCACATCGATGGTAATCAATAAATGTTAGTTCTCTTCATTCAGCCAATGGGTCATTCTTTCATTCATCAGAAATAAATAAGACACAGTCCCTGTTCTCAAGGTGCTCCTTATCTTACTGCCAGGCAGTCTAGTGAAATGTGCAGGTGAGGGTTCAGACTATCCCCAGGGACTCAGGAGGGAGGAGATGTGGCCGGGAGTGCACAGAGAGGCCCGTCGGAGGATTGGGACTCCAGCTGAGCCTCCCCGCCTGGCTGACTGGGGAAAGTGGTCAGGGAAGGGAGGAAGCCCAAGTCGTGTGATGCGACTGTGCTCCGTGGTCGGAAAGGAGAGCACAGCTGTGGACAGGTGTTGCTCGGGTGGAATTTTGCCAGCCTCACTGACATTGATCCAGCATACTGTGACATATCCATTTCTGAGGGGCCAAGTGGGCATAGTGCTGGGTCTCTTCCATTGGCCCTCCATAGCTGTTCTTCCTTCTCCACTCTGCTCTGTGCCTCAGGAGGCTGCCTTGTGTGGACCACATCAGCCAGCTTCCTTGCCCTCTGTATTAGTCTGCTCGGGCTGCCATAACAAAACACTACAGACTGGGTGGCTTAAACAACAAAAATTTATTCTCTCACGGTTCTGAAGGCGTGAGCAGGATTAGTTTCTTCTGAGGCCCCTCATCTCCAAGAAGATGAGTGTCACATGGTCTTCCTTCTGTACATATCTGTGTCCCAACTTCCTCTTTTTATCAAGACATTAGTCAGATTAGATTAGGGCTCACCCTAATGACCTCATTTTAACTTAATTACCTCTTTAAAGACCCGGTCTCTGAGTATGGACATATTCTGAGGTCTTGGGGTTTAGGACTTCAACATGTGAACTTTTAGGGAACACAGTTCAGCCTGTAACACCCTCTGACTTTGGTTGGGTTTGGGCAATGGGAGCATCAGCAGGAGGCTGGAGGTGGAGGGGAGTGAGTTGGGGTGTTTATTCCCCTAGGTGCTGCCTTGCCAAAGTCACTGAGGACTAAAGGTCACAGATCCCATCAGGCAGCCCTCTCTGCACAGTGCCCCCCGCCCCTCTCCAGGGTCCCGTAAGCACCCTGTCCCCTTGCTCCTTCAGAACAAATGTGATGATGGAGCCCAGTATTACTATCCCTGGTGATTTTCCTTTACCTGCCCTACACCTTTGTAAATAGGCCTGTTATTAAACTCCCCTCAAATTGCCCAATTTGAGTGTGCCATCTGTCTCCTGCTGAGACCCTGAGGAGTGGGAGCATGCAGGGAGAAAAGATTTCACGGTAATGCTTATGGTGCACTTTGCGAGCAAAGGAGGCGGCCGCTGTGTACTTACTCTCTTAGCCCTTGTTTTCTGGGGCTTTCTGTGGCATCCTCTACTGATCTCTTTGTCCACTTAAATCAGAGGCTGCATGAAGTAGTGGAAAGAGCAGATGAGTTTGAGCAGCAGAGATCTGGACAGAAAGGCAGCCCCTTCACGTAGCATGGTATGATGGTGGGCAGGTCCCTTTATCTCTCTGATCCTTTCATTTCCGGAATTGTAAAATGTACTAGAAGCCTCAAATGTTTTGTTGTGAGGGAGTGATTAAATTACATTAAATGAGAGAGCAAATGTTTAATAAATGTTTCATTTTCTTTCCTAAATAGAGGGAGTCCCTGGTGTAGCTTTATTTTGGAAATAAAGTTGCCTGTGGGAATCCTAACTGAGCAGAGGCAGTGAGGCAGCGAGGAAAGAGAGCCGGAATCAGGTGTTAGGGACCTGGTGGATCACATATAGGCTCCTGGCTAGGTGGTTTTCCAGTCATTTCTCTGCTCTCCTCCCTGTTTCCCCATCTGCACAACAGAGACAGTGGTAGCATCCTGCCCCTCCCATTATGGCCACTGGGGTGCAGACAGTGGCCACCTCTTTAGCTTCATCTGATGCCTCTGCCCTCTGAACACCACCCCGCTGGCTTCTTACAGTTCCTTCCACGTTTTATGCTCGTCTTTGCCTTGAGGTCTCTACCCTCACCGTCCTTCTGTCTGGGAGACCCATCTCTCTCTGTACCTGGTGAACTCCTTCTTACTCTTGAGAACTCAATGCCAACAGTTTTTCCCCAGAGAAAGCCTGCCTGACACCCCTCTCCTTCCCCACAAGGATCAAATCCCCATTACATGTTTTCAACCCTCCTGGAACTTATCCTTCATATCATTATTAGAACTGTGATTAAACCATTCACTTAAAATTAATGGTTTCCCTCTGTATTTCCCATGACATGGAAGCTCCATGAGGGCAGGGTTGTGTCTTTCTTATAACAGTCACGATAGTGTAAAAGAGCAGACTATCTGGGCATCTATTCAGCTCCACCACTTGCCAGCTGTGTGACCTTGGGCATGTTACTCTCTGTGCCTCAGTCTCCTCATTTGTATAATGGGGATAAGCGTAGTATCTACTTCATAGGGTCATAGTGGATATTAAATGTGTTGATAAACGTAAAGCACTCATTACAGGGCCAAGGACCCAAATGTTAGCAGTTGCCACTGAATTCTCCGTTGGCTCTTAACAAATATTTGTAGAATGAAGATCGGTTGAGAGTAAATTTTGGGACAAAGCTAAGGAGAGGCCTGCCCACTCCAGTATGGTCTCTGTGGTTTGACAGATAGTCTCAGACTTACGTGACAAGGAGTCTCCTTGGTGGCACTTATGCTGGGGGTTATGCCTGGAACATTCAGTAACATAATGGAGTCTGCGCTGTAAGAGGCCTGTCACTCCTGGTTGGTATTGCCGGGGGGGTTGTAAGGAGAGTGGTGCTGTTAACGTGTTTGTGAACGCAGCCTAGACCCCTCCGTGTCTGGTACAAGGCAGCCTCGAGAGAAGGTAGCGGAGATGTTTGGGCTGTTTACTGTCAAGACATATGTAACTTGGGGAAGTGTGGAGACCACAAATTATTCTTATATTCTGCATCTGCCTTCACACTGTGACTAGAAGTCAGGAGACCTAGTTTCTGGGTGTGTGTCCTGGAGGAAGTTGTTCAACCATCTTAATTTGTGGTTTCTTCGTTCATTAAGTAGGGACAGTAACACAGAATCACTGTATTATTGATTACTTTTATCCAGTGTCTAAAGACCTCATTAACAGATATGTAAATAAGTGCATGAACACACACACACACACACACACACTCACACACACACACACAAGTGTTCTCACACAGCAGCTGAAATAACTGTCACAAAGCACATGCATTAAATCTCCTCTTCATTAGTTAGAAAACTCTCTAAAACCATTACTTGTGATCAATTTACACCTCCTTTACAAACAATTAGAATAATTCTGGGATTATCTGGGCTCTTGGTTTGAAACAAATTAGAAATTGGTAGCCACGGAGGACCAAAGAGGGTGATAGAAAAGGGACTATACTGCCATAAACAGGGACAACAACCACACAGAAGTGACATAGTTTTTAAATCCTGGTAGTTTGAGGTCATTTTCTTTAAGGGCAAACACTCCTCAAAATCTCTTTGATGATACCATCATTTTTTTAAAGCAATAGCATTTTAAAACCAAAAGGACTCAAACGATGCTCTAGTCCAAAACCATTATTTTCTGGTGTGAAAGGTAAGGTTTAGGGTAATAAATACACACAACCAGCCTGCAGCTGAGTCAGAGTTAAAGCCCCCAACCCCAGTTCTTCTACCTGTATTGCTTTGCTCCTCCTTTGTGTGGTTAACACGTACGTAGTAAACACCATTAAATGCCCAGGTCTTTACTGGACACAGAGCCTCTGACCTCCAGGGACTTACAAGCTGTCAGGAATCTTCCTCTGCATGAATGTAACTGCTAAATTATTAATACCTTTTAGGCATTTTTAGATATGATAATTGGTACCTTCAGGCTCAACTTCTACTACGTTTATGCTAAGGACACGGAGATCTTCAAGACATTTTCCTCGTGACCCAGATTCACAGCAATGTGTGTTCAGGGTAGGCTATTTAAAAATATCAATCAGGAATACTTTGGTAAGTGCTTGCCATGTGCCCAACACTATTACGTGAGTTTAGGGTGATCCAGAAAAGAAAAAGAATTGATGTGATTCCAGCTCTCCAGGAAATTATACCATCCCTGGAGAGACCACAGCCAGAAAACGTGGTGGGAGGGGGCCACCAGGGCAAGCTGGCTGCTGAAAGGTAGAGAGCATGGGCTTGGAAATCTGCCTTGTCCTCAAACCTGGCTTTCCTGTGACCTGTGGACACAGGTCTAACCTCCTTGTGCCTCATCTGTAAAATGGGGATAATAACAATACCTACCTCCTAGGGCAGCTGTGAGCGTTAAAGAATATAATGTGTATCAAATACTTAGAACATTTCTTAGAACATAGTAAATCCTCAATAAATACTAGCTTTAGAGTTTCCAATTCTAGAATAGAGACTAAATATACTCTATGAGTTTGCTCAATTGCACATCAAACACTTACTGAGTGTCTGCTCTGTGTCAGGCTCTGGGCTGGGTGATGAGAATAAAGCGGGCAGTAAAGTAGACAGTGTCCTGAGACAACTTATAGCTTGGAGCAGGAGGTCAGCAAAGTGCAGCCCTGGGGCCGAATGCCACCCAGGGCCTGTTTTTGTAAATAAAGTTCTGGTGGCAGAGTTGAGCAGTTGCAACAGAGTAGGTATGGCTCCCAAAGCCTAAAATAATTATGATACAGCTCTTTACCGAAAAAGTTTGCCAGGCCTTCGTCTAGAGACCTGCCACTCTACACGTGGTCCTGGAACCACAGCATTAGCACCAGCTGGGAGCAGCGATAGAAACGCACAATCTCAGGCCCCACGTCAGGCCTGCCGAATCAGAATCTGCATTTTAATGCAATCACAGCGTTCTCTGAATGCACAGTAAAGTTGAATAAGCACTGCTCTGGGGGAAGTCCGAGACATTTTAGTAGTCACTCACCTAGGTGCAGTGAAAAGGTGACAGAGGCAGGGTTAAGGGACCATTTCTTAAGCACTTACTTTGTGTCAGGGGCTGGCCTGAATGTTTTACATACAATACCTTCTTTAGTCCTAACAAGGGTTAAGGAGAGGATACTACTTTTAACCTTAGTTGAAGAAACCCAGACTTAAAAAGGCCGGGTGATTTTAACCAAGGCCTTCAGGTGGTGAACGGCAGAGCTGGAGTTTGAATTCTGGTCTACTAGACTACCAGCCATTTGCTCTGCATCATTATGTTATTCTGCTTCCTGAGAGCAATAGGAAGGAGGGAGTGAGGAGGGATTTCACAGAAATCTTACAGAGTTGGCTCAGTGCCTACATCGGACAGCGTTCAGTCAGGAAAACAAAATCCACTCAAAGAATGTAAAACAGAGGAAAATTAACTCAGAGAATTGGTCACACAGTGATGGAGGAGCTCAAAGCCGTCAGGACATGGTGAGGCCCTCTGCGATTAGCTGCAGCTGGAAGCTTCCTCCACCCTTAGGCTGGAGGGACAGAGGGAGAGGGTGACGTCACTGGAGCCCAGTAGCCAGAGTCACCAGGGAGAAACTGAAGCCCAGTGGGCCTCTCCAGCGGTGGATCCAGCCACTGGACACGGCTGCTGGCGGTGCTGCTCCAGGCAGAGCTGGAGGGAAATAGTGAGCTTCTCCCTCCTGCCCTCTGTTTCCCCACTGGCTAGAAGCCAGCTAATGCAGGATCCAGAAAATCTGGCCTGCAAGAATCAGGATTCTGCAGTAGAGAGGAGAGCCAGCAAAGCAAGCAATGGACCCAAGAGCAAAAGGGCCGGCGGGGACCTGCCGAGCCCTGTATCTCCTCCCCACGCCAGGAGAAGGCCCCAGCACCGTCATAAGGACCCTTCTCCAGAGGCTCAGGCAGTCTTTCAAAACTCTTTTCCTGCCCCATTTTGGTGTCCTTAGAGTGCTGTTCTTGTGCTTTGTCTTTAGCTTTCTGTTCTTTTTCTTTCAGCCTCTTGGATGCATCCTTTATTTAAACTATTGTGTTCCCAAGCCCCCGTCCGACCCTAGCCACTGTCTTTCAGCTTTCCTAATTACATGCTCAGCTGCCCTTGGGTCAAATTCACCATACCCCCATGGCCAGCAACTAGATTCAGTGCTTTGGGCCTCCATTTGTCCAGGAGGTCCAATAGAAAACTCTGGAATGGAGTCTTGAGTGATGATGAGTAGAGTTCTTCAGGCGGAAAAGGGTGGCCTGGTGTTCCTGGCAAGATGGGATAGCATGGAATGGGAAACAGATAAAGCTCAAGGCCGGGGTCGGGGGAGGTCCCTATGCTGCCATGAAGTGTTTGGACTTTATTCTGGTAGGGAGCCACTGAAATATTTAAATAAGATAAATATAGTTGCATTTGTGTTATGCAAACTTCACTCTGGCTGCAGAATGGTTGTTGGATTAGAAGAAACCAGACTGGGAGTGGGGAGTCCAGATAGAAACCTGTTGCAGTCATCTGGGTGAAGGGTAATAGTTGACTGATCTGTGGAATGTCAGGGGTGGAACGGGAGGGGGTGGCTATGAGAGACCAGCAGGCACAGTCGGCTGCCACCCAAATCTATCCCCTTCCTGCTTCTCTTGCCGAGAGACTCAGTGTTACTTGGGTGCTGACTCTCCACTTAGACTTGTAGGATCCCAAAAAAGGAAATCCCAACTCCAGTCTCGGGAAGGCGCGGACCCACAGACACAGAAGACTGAGCTTGATGCAAACGCAAGAGGTTTATTAAGCGGAGCTCCGGGTCGACACGTATCTCTCGCAGGAGACAGAGGAGTCGACCCCGGACCTTAAAGGGCAAATTCTTATATAGGGTTTGGGAGCACAAAGCGGGAAAAGGTTGGCGCAGTCTTACATGATTGGCTAATTTAAAACATTTAAAGAGTTACATTTTATGGCGCGAATTGCTATGGCGCGAAGCGATTATCAGGTTACACACACGCGTCCCCATCTGGACCCCCTCCACCCCGACCCTCCCAAACTTATCCCTCTGGAGCACTCTCTTGTTCTCAATTTTTCCCTGAACAGTTTAGGGCAAATCTTCCATGAATAGAGTCAGTCAGGATCGATAAACGTTCCCCCTTATACCAGGAATCCTTAGGGTGTGGAGGTGCCCGTCTCTAAGGTAGTAACTTTTTAATTTTTAATATAATTTTTACTTCCTTCAGACTTCACTCCAGTGAGGGACCCTCCCCAGATTAGGGGTGAGTCCTGGTTAGTTCAGTCATGGCCACCTCCTCCCTTTACCAGTGTTTTGATTAAGAAAGACATGTGATGCAATTCTGCCTGATGAAAGGAACCAGAGGGCAGAGGGTGCTTCGGGGAATGAGTTTCTTATTCTTAAAAAGAGATGGGCAAAGAGAAATTCATCGTTTTTGCCTCTAGCTGTGACTGAGGGAAGGAACCACAGGTGGTGTGTTGGCCATCTTGGATCTAGGACAGGGTCAGCTGAAGGAGACAAGCCAGCTGTCTGGGGATGGAAAGAACTTGCCTCGAAAAGACCATTGCGTCTCCTAATTAACCAACTCTGGAATTGTCCTACCTCTGGAAATCTGTGCTGTGAGACAATAAGCCACTTAAAGTTTAAGCTACTTTTAGTCCTTTTTTAAAAATTTTTAAATAACTTGCAGCCAAAAACATCTTAACAGATGTGGAAAAAATTAGGAGGTTACAGGACTTGGTGCCTTGATTGGTTGTGGGTGGTAAGGAGAGACATGACTGTGAGATGGGTCATTGGTAGAAAATGATACTAGTTACTAAGATGAAAACCCTAGGAGTTGGTTTTGGCAGAATGATGTGGGTAAGAACATGCATGTTTTGAAAAAACACAAGTTTGATTAGTGTATAAGATATGTCCAGGGGATAATGGCGAGCTGAGGCTGGAAGGACGGTTGTGGTCATATGTTTTGCCCTGTAGTGATGCCACCTGGATGAATCTGAGGTCTGTTACTTACCGTCTCTGTGACATTGGTCATCTTGCTTAATTTTTCTGAGTTTTAGTTTCTTAGTCAATAAAATAGGGCTAATGATGCCTACCTCATAGAGCGATCATTGTAAGGATAAAACGCAATGTATACATAAACCAAGCATAACGGTTATTATTTAATGGGACACACGAGGGAAGCTTTGGATGGTGATACGCCGAGGGCTGCACTAGATTTCAGCTGGCAGGAGGGCTGTAGTGTGGTCAGCAGAGCAGAGGCTGGCGACTGGAGGCTCAGCTCAACGGTCACTGCTGAGGTCTAGACTCGTAGTTGTCAAACATCCCCCAGGCTCCAAATCTTTTGTTGAAAAGAGAACTTATTCAAAAGAGTAAATAAATAAAACTGATAAAAACGGAGTTGTTTTATTAGAAGAATCAGGGAAAGAGTGACCCAGAACAATCTCCCCTCTTGCCCTTACCTTAGTAACTCCTGAAGGAGGCCCGTGGATCTGTAGATCACTGTAGGAGCAGGCTGGAAGTTGCTAAGACAGCCAGGAAGACCCGAGGACAATGGCCATGGGGTGAGTGTAACTGAGTGTGGGATATTCAGGAGGAGCACCTCTGAGGGAGCAGGGGTTAATACATGTGTGTAACACTGAATCTACTTATTCAACTAAACTGTTCAAGACTTTATTTAGAAACTCCTACTCATCCTTCAGAATATAGCTCAAATGATGCCTCCTCCAGGAAGGCTTTGTTGACCAGCTCTCAGGTATCCTTTCTCTGTGCCCCCTCTGCCAGAGAAATTGCCTCCTTGCCAGACTGTGTGCCCTCCTGACTCTGAGCCGGGCTGTGTCTGATTTATCTGTGTAGCCCTTATGGTGCCCAGCTCAGTGCATTGTGCTTGTCTGAACTGTCATTCTAAATGATTAGTGGGTGACCTGATTGAGGCGCCAGCCTGAGGGTTCAGAGGTAGGACCTGGGGCCCAAGGCCTGAAGATAAGATTGGATGCCCACCCCAAGAAAGTCATAGTTCTGGTTAAGGGCAAGAGAGAGAGAATGGAGAAGAGTTAGAGCCCAAATTCTGAAGACTAAATTTAAACTCCAGGGGACAGGAGCCTAGTGGTAAACAAAAGGGAATAGGGGCCTGATAGGACTAGAAGAGAAAAATAAGATGCAGAAAGTTAAGTGTCCAAGATCCCGCAGGCGATAGTACCACAGTGGAGTTGAAGCCAAGTCTCTGACTCTATCGCATGCAACCCTCTCCCTCTGTCACCTTCCCTTTCACTCCAGAATGCGCAAGAATGGGCGTGCGGCTGTCTCTCCAAAACGACTTGCCGATGGAGTGATTGCATGAAACCGTTCCATCTTGATTCTTTTTCTAGATTTCAGCTACTTGTTTAAATGGTGTTTTTCTGACCCCGCTTGGCATTTGAAATCACGCAGCATCAGTGGGCTGCATGTTGTTACACATCAACACAGGCACCTGCTCTCCTCCTCTCCTCCCCCATGCTGGTTCTTCATGTCCAAGATCAAAGAGAAATTTTGTTCAAACTGCAGATGAAGAAACAAGGCTGGCCGCCTTTGATGTCAGGCAGCAGCGGTGGAATCTGTGCCCTGACTTGCTTTTCCTGCCGATGCAATTTGCAGCTGCGATGTCGAGTCTAGGTAATTGTTTCTCCAACCCCAACGCCACTAGTGTCTTTTATTTAAGTGTAAATTTTCATTTGGCTAAATAAACAGTTCCCGTCTGCCCCCAGCGGATGGTGGCCTTGAAACATGGGGTGCTGGGGATTGTCATGAAAACAGAGCCCAGGTAATCAGGAAGGTCTAACAAGAGGCCATTATGTAGAGTGCATCCTTCTTTAACTCTCTCTTTTATTGGAATAGTGTAATTTCAGTTTCATAAATACTAAGAGGTTTACCGCTGGGCACTGGGGCTATCCATCTCATTCACCTTGGAAATTAAGGCTGCTGCCTTCCCTGCAATGTTTCTCTTTGTCTCTAATATCACTTTAGCTGCCTTTAGGAACCAAGCCAGGATGTAAAGAATTCAGACCATTTTATTTTTTACAAGGTCAGATTGCTCATGATTCCTAATAGAGAACACTGGAAACCTTTTTATTGAGGGGCAGTCCTTCTTCTAATATATCTCTCCTTCCAGAAACAGTTGTAGTCAAAGGCATTAACTTAAAACCTTAATCTTTGTTCAAGATAATAACAGTAGTAGTAGCAGCAATAACGGAGGCAGAAAATGCCACGTACTCGTAAACAGATAACAGACACAGTCCTAGGTGCTCGCACATTATCTCATTTAACCCTTGCAACGACTCTGCTAGGCAGCTATTGTAGCTCTGTTTTGCAGAAGAGGTTGCTAAGACTCAGAAATTAAATTAAATGTCTCTACTATGCTTTGGGACTGGGTTTGTCCTAGGATATGGTGGGGAAGATGGTGTGGATTTTCACAAGTCTGTAAATTACAATCAAGTCAAAAGCAATGACTTATGTGACAGGTAGTGAGCAGGGGGCCTGTGCCCCATCTTGCTGAGTGGTGGCTAATAAAGTACTTGAGTGCTAAGTTATCCTGTGCCTCTTCCCTCTGCCCAGAATGTCCTCCCCATTGCCCTGCCCCTCCCGTCCTGCTCTGGGTTCCTCCACAGGGAGTCTTCCCTGATCTCATAAACAGCCCCTCCCACACTGTTGTAGCTACTTTTGCTAACTTCTCTCTTGGCACTGTCTCTGCATCGTGGCCTTGGTGCTATGACTGTCACATCCGCCAGGCTGTGAGCTCCTTGAAGAGTGTGTCTTATTTGACGTCGTATCCCAGTGCCTGACACCGTGCTTGCTGCATGGATGGTACTCAAGAAACATCTACTGAATGGATGAATGAGTGATTGATTAAATGAATGAAGTGAATAAACAAATAAGTGAACAACCTACTCTCTCACCACTGAGATAGTTAGGATTATTTCCTGTTACACCTGGTAGAGTGTAATTCTAGAATCACACTTATTTCCTAGAATGGGAGTCTCTAGCGTTCCTATTTTCTATGCTAAGGTGGGGTCAAGAGAGTGCTCAGCATTCCTTCCTAATGCCCATTTCCCAAAGGGTTCTGTTAAAGAGGGTATGGATCCTCCAAGGCCTTCCCTCATCAGAGCTCATCAGAAGGCGAGTTTGTAGAGGTGGGTGAATGTCCACAATAACGAGCACAAAGCAGATGCTGAGTAAATGTAGATTCTTCTCTTCCACTTGGGTTCCTGGCAGCAAAATGTCCCTATCCTATGTCTCATTTCTTCAATGTCTTTCAAAATATTCTCCATAAAAATATTAAGGCAAAGCTCTTGTTCAAACAATACCTTAATCTTCTAAGGTAGAGAGAAGAGCTCTCAAATAAGAACCTCTACTTGGGGAGACATTGTAATCCTCAGTCTTGACTTCTGAGCTGTGTGTTCCCTGTTTTAAACTGTGGTTTAAGTGTAGGAAGAACTCAGATTTCTCTCTTGATCTCCTTAGCGGAGTAATGCCAGGCTGATATTTACAAAAAGGACTTTACTCCACGAGCTGGGAAAACAATGGAGGAAAAGGTTGATAGAAATGAACAGAGTCAAAATAGTCATGTTTGCCTTTCCCAGTAGAATGTGAGCTCCAAGAAGGCAGGAGCTATACTTAATTCATCTTTATGTTCTATCTCCTCACCTGGAACATAGTGGATGTTCAATAGATACTTGAATGAATGAATAAATGAACCTAGAAAGGAATGAATAAGCCAAACATTAAAGAGCTTGACTCTGATATCCATAGATGTTGTCACTCGGGCCTTGACAAACCTGTGCAAATGTTGTCTTTCTTCCCTCCTTCCTCTTTCTCTCCGGTTTTCCATCTCAGCTTCCTGTTTCCAAGTGGTAAATGCCATTCTACTTCTTGGGAGAGCTAACTTCCTGTCCTGCCCTGGGTTGAAATCCTGCTCTCAGTTCCACTGACCCTCAAGCTCCTCCCACTCATTCTAGTTTCCCGTCTGGGAATCATGCTAAATTCACAGCTGAATTGCCCAGCAGATGTGGTTGGGGTTCACTGAGCCCCAATGTCAGGTGGAGCTCCTCCAGTCCTAGGTTCTTCCTGTCTCTGGACCCTTCGTTAAAAGGCCTGTTTGGCAGAGCGACCTAACAGGCATATGATGAGAATTGATATGCGGGCAATAACAGAACGGTAATCCTTTATTACTAATTGGTTCATGGTAAGTTTTCCTCTTAAAGAGCTACTCCTTTAAGTGTCAATTGCCTGTAAGGGGGCATACCTAGACAGAAATAAGCCTCAGAACATAGTTATCAAGTCCTCATGACAGAGCTGGGGATACAATAATAGCTACCACCTACTGATACTTCCTATCTACCAGGCACCTTACACATACACTATGATATTTAACTCTCACCTCAGACATGCTACACGGTATTATTATTGTTTCTGTGCAGTTGTCTCCATGGTATACTTGAGGAACCTGGGACTTGGAAAAGTTACGCATTTTGCCTAAGATCACATGGCTAGGAGGCAACTGAGCTAGAATTTGAACCAGAGATGGTTTGATTCCAACGCTCATGCTCTTTGCACTCTAGCTGACAGCCATACCACAGGGACCTCACAGTGTGTAATGGCGATACCTGAGAGAGATGCTCTGAAAGAGCTAGATGTCAAATGGTGTTGAAGCACAAAGGGAGAAGGGCAAAGAGCAAATCGTTTCAAAAGGAGAAGACATTTTACTGGGCTTTGAAGAGTGAATAGGGGTTTGCCGGCCAGAAAACAAAGGTAAAGGAATTCCAAGCAGAAGGAACAGGAGAGCAAAAGTACAAAGGCACAGGAATACAGGCCATATTGGGGAATGATGTGGAGTTCCATGGGCAAGCAAGCATGGTGTAGGATGGCAAAGGCAGTGGGGACAGAGGTGGGGGACAGCGGTCAGAGGGAGGGCTGGAGAGGTAGGTTAGAGCCTTTACAGCCCGCAACTGTAATCTGTGGTTAATCAGACACCATAAAAGACTTCCAGACATCAGATCGAGCGGCTGGATGGTGTCCTCCCCAGGGCCTGCGGGTAGTGGTAGTGGACCTGCACGCACAGTGACAGATGGACAAGAGAAAGAGCGTGAGCTGGGCCGATCTTTCCGCGTGTGCTTTAAATCACTCCAGCCATGTCTGCAGGTAGCAGTCTTCAAACCAAGAACACTGTCTATGCATATACATATATGTCATGACAAACTTCAATTAAAGGTGTTGAGCTGGGAATTTCCTTCCGGGCAGTGGCATTATCGAGGAGGTCAGCCCACAGCACTCGAGGGCTCTGCTAATGAATTTCTTTCCCAGACCCCCGTCTGAAATGGAACATAATGAGAGGGATGAGTCTGCCCCACGCAGGGCAGACTTGCAAAATACTGCCTTATCACCTGCTAATTAAAAACTTAGATACTGTAGTGGAAATATGTAACAACACCCAACAGGAAAAGTGGAGGAGGGCTGGAGCCTTTAGGAGAAAATAATTTCATTTTACTGGAAGATTTTAGCGCTTTTTAAGGAGACTGATTGTATTTAAAATATGAGGTTTTACATAGTATTTCAAAATGAGAGAAATAAAAATACCAAGATTACCTGGAGCCACACAGAGGGCGGCAGCTTCATGGTATTTGCCTTATTTTTGGAGAAGGAACCTCTAGCCCAGAGGATTCTGGAGCAGATCACACAGACGAGGTGAATACAGACCCAACTTCTCCATCTGTCCTGCCAGCACCAGGGCCCACTACTCCTGCGTTAGAGGCAATTTCACAAGCCCACATGTCTATAAAAGAGGATTCGTTTTTTTTTTTTTCCTCCTGATCAAATACCATTGTTTCCTTTTACTGGCCCTTGTTAAATGCCTAATATAAAATCCCGAGTGTATCTACTCATCTGCTTTCAAAGGTAATCTCACATGTGTAACAAACGCCCTTGTGCATTAACCCACTTGTGTGATGCTGACCTTCATATGTACGTGATTTTTCAAACGTGTTTTCCCCGACATAGTCATTATCATTTATTCCACATTTCCTGTGATGATCCCATGTTTATGCAACTTAAAAAAATATATATATATATATTTTTTCTTCTTTCTTTCTCTGAGGTAAGTATTTATCTCTTCATTTTACAGAGAAGGGAACTGAGGCTCAGAGAAGCGGAGGAGACTTGCCCAGGCACCCTCTGGCCAGTAACTGATGAGCCTTGGGCTTGAACCCAGGTCTCAGGACTGGAACGTAGGCTTTCCACTGTAACCCGCTGCCATACGCACTCAGATGAGGGAATGGTTTAGTTCCAAGCTTCGGCTCAGAGCCTGGAGCTACACAGCTCTTGCTGTGTAGCTTTTCCTTACACCAGACGTGTTTCTTCAGTGATTCACCTCTTAAAACAGAATTGTTTCTGAACACCCCTGGGACGAGCTCCTTTCCTCCCTGCAGCAAAAAGGAAGACAGAGTGACAGAAGGGAGACAGTGGCGCCCAGTGACATCCACAGGCAGAGCAGAAGAGAGAGTCAGGGGGACGAAGCCCTGAGCTTCATTTAAACCTCTGGACCCTGATTCTAAAGCAAAGAGACAATAACAATAACAACTACCATAACAATAGCCAACCTTTCTTAGAACATTTGCTGAAGTTTACCTGTACTAGGAGCATCTCGTTTGATCCTCTCAGCAATCCTATGAGGTACAAATGATTGTTCCCATTTTATCGGTGAGAAAGTCTAGGCTAAAAAAACTCAAGATTTTAAAAAGCTATTTAAAGGCTTTAAATAGGTAGTTTTTAAATAGGCGAACTGGAGGCCCTGCCTTTGGCCCCTGGATATCTCCAAACTCATTGTCTCCCCTGCCTCCCTTTCTCTGGCCACAGTGACCTTTTGCTGTTCCAACAACACAGCATGCAGGTAGCCCTCTCTAGGATCTGCACCTGCTCTTCTCTCTCCTGGGAATGTTCTGCTTGAACATATTTTCACGGATTGCTCCCTCACTTCATGCTGGTCTCCTCTCAAATGTCACCTCCTCAGGAAACCCTCCCTGGCCACCTCTGGTTACTCCCTATCCCCTTAATGTGACTTGGTTGTTTTCCTTCAGAATAGCTGTCCTACCTCTCATTCTATTCTGTGTCTGTCTGTCTGTTTGTTCATTGTTTGGCCTCCTCTCTGGAACATAAATGTCACAAGCACAGATTTTGTCTGTTTTATTTACTGATGCACCTGAAGCCTAGGACAGTGCCTGGCACATAATGAGCATTCACATATTTCTTGAATGAATGTTTTGTTAAATGCACAACTAAATGTTATCACAGGTTGATATTATTGTAAGAATTTTCAAATAACTGAGTTCACAAAGTACAGACTCAAGCTGGCAACACTGAGTCATCCACATTTCCATTACTCAGCACCTACTGAGCTCCCCGCCCCACGCCAGGCTTCAGGAGGTGCAGACAGTGAGATGCAGCTCCAGCCTTCCTAGTACCAGAGAGCAGTGGAACAGAGAAGCTGGGAAAAGCACCGAAGTGCTGTGGCGTGAAGGAGCACAAGGGGGCAGGGGACTCCCGAGGAGGAAAATGTGACCTCTGTCCCCAAGGCCTCCTGTTGAGTAAATGAAATCTATCGTTAGTCCTTTAGGGTGAGTTTGCTTAGTCTGTGATTAGGAAAACAAGAAAGAAATGATCAGCTGACATGACTTTATTTTTTCACCAGAAATATCCCTCACACATGGCTGGAAGGGAAAAGAGATGACAGGAGATGTATGCGCCTCCACTCCGGGAGCCAAGGAGAAGGAAGCAGGGTCTTGTGCTGTTTTATTGACACCCCAGAACACCACTTATCAAAAATCACAACTTAGAGCGTTCTTGAATTGGGTTCATTTTCTCCTCTAAACCACTTGACTGGTTTTTGCCAGAGAAAAATAAATTTCAACTCCCTTAAGCGCCAGTCTTCCCGCAGTCTACAGACCAGCCACAGTAACAGCAGTCCCCGCTCCTCCAAGCTCTCAGACAGGAGATGTCCGAACCCCTTGGCTTAGCTCACTGAGGCCTGGAGACTTGGCCCCTGCCTACCCCTCTGTCATGTCCTGTCCCCTCTGCTCAGATGCCTGGGCCCAGCGGTCCCCTGAATGGGCTGTGCTATTTTCCATCTCCAGTTATCTGCCTGGGCCCCTCCTTCTGCCTGGAATGCCCTTCCTCTCTTCTTCCTTTGACTATCTTCACCACTTCATCCCCATCATCCTTCAAGGGTTCAGCTCAGTTGAAACCTTCTCCAGGAAGCTTTCCCTGACTCCTTCCTATCCCACCCCTTCTCCCACCCCCAGCCCCACTTCTGGGCTCCCATGAACCCTCAGAGTACCTTGTACTTGATGCCATCTTGATGCTAAAAGTTTTCTCTGTAATCATGTGTCCTCCCTCACTAGACAGGAAGCTCTTCGAGGACAGGAATTTTGTTTATTTTTGTCTTTTTTTTTAAATCTCATTTTTCCTCGAATTTTCTCCCAGGATCAAGTAATTAATGCCTATTGAATTGGGTCTTTGTAGACTGATTAAGGATCTGTACATGACCCTTTATTTTTCTGTACTTGATTACTGAGGAATGGTTTTTGGGTATAGCTAGATCAGGGACTCAAAGAGCTTAAAGAAAAAACACATTACCCACAAGCCAGGCTGGGTTTGGTATAAACATTCCACATCAGAATGAAAAGCCAGGGGAAAGGGACCTACAGCATGGTGTGGCTGGGAGGTAGGAGACCTGGACTCTGGTCTTGCTATGTGACACTATCTTGCTGTGTGACAAGTCAGGGCCCTTCTCTGGGCTTCTCTTTCCTCCTCTGAGAATATGAGCACATGGGCGGAGAACAGCCAGGATCCCTTGTAGATCTAAAATCCTACCATGCTGTAATCCTTCTCATGGATTGCACACTTTTTTCCTGAGCTCAAAGTTTGCATTACAATGTCTTGCCATACTGAAAGGTACACTCCTTTACTGCATCTCAATTGGGCTAGGAATCAAGCCTCTGACTTCAGCAGATAAACTTAGAAGACCCCACCAGTCATGGTTCTTAGAAGAAAGTACATTCAAATGGGAGGAGAAAAAAAGAGATGGGGAGTTATTCATTCATTGCTTTTTTAAGGCTCAAAAATGTAGAGTTTATTCTTTATACTGCATTTTTCTACATATTTTCTCATTTCCTACATATTTTCTTATTTAATCTTACCAGCATCCCTTTGAGGTAGCCAGGATGGGCAACTAGGTAGCCATTAATGCCATTCACCAAAAGGTTCTAGCTCTCCATTCTTCTAAGAACATAGTAGGAGCATGATTCCTGGCCCGCAGTGGTTGGGGATACCGTGCAACTAATTTTTTCCAAGAAATTGTCAGCTTCCAGAAGTAATGTTTGTTAACTTCAAGCTGAGCATTTAAATGCAGATATGGGGCCAACTTGAGTTGTTTGTTCCCCCTCCACCAAGGCGGCCAGGAGTGTTCCAATCAGTGGCTGTTCCAACGGCCTGGATCCTGGAGCGAGGTTAATGCAGAGAAGAGCCCCCAGATGAACTGGGAGACACATAGCATGAGCAAATGAATTTTAATTGTTTTAAGTCGCTGACATTCTGGTGCTATTTGTTACTGCATCACAACTTAACGTATCTTGACTGACATGGGCATTAGCCCTGTTTTTCACAAGGAGAAACTGAAGCTCAGTGAAATAAAATACACAGACTTTCTCAAGGTCATGAAAATGTCGTAACTGATCAAGCCTGGGATTTTGAACTCAGGTCTTCTGACTCCACATTAGTGCTATTTTCTCTATACCACACTGCTGCCTTAATTAGCATGGTATTAAACTTGATTTCATTTGAACTCACCCTGGGTCCTGGTTTTCTTGATCGATCTTTGGAAGGCAAAAAGGGATAGTGACAAGATCACAGACTTTGGAGCTAAGCAGATATGAACTTGAGACCCGGCTCTGCTAATTAATAGCTCGGTGTCCTTGGCGCATTGCTAAATTGTGGTCTCCTAGGTCTTCTGATTCAACCAAATCTGCAGAGAGTGGAAATTCTTAACAGTAGGGAAGACTTACTGCTAATGGTATAATATCCAGCATCAGTGGCAGTATGAGTGGATATTTTGGGGTGGGGTCCGCCTTCCCAATATCCTCAAATCAGGTAGGCTAAGTGACTTGCCTGAGGTCATGCAATAAGGGGCAGAGCTTCAATCCCAACCCAGACCACTCTGATTCCTTCCAGTATGTCTCACTGCCTCCGGGATGAAACTAGCTCTGCTGAAACCCTACATCAGTGAGGAAGGAGAGGCACAGCCTGAGTTTAATGATTGACTTCACTGTGGAGAGCCTTCCCATTTCTGTTTTTGTTTGTCTTGGAGCCTCAAGTCGATTTACTCTTCGAATATTCCTCTCCTTTCTCTACTCTGGCTTAGTATTGAGAACAGCAGGCATTGCCTTGGCAAGGTTACAGGATAAACTTGCTGCTTTTAGGACATCTGCATCCAGCAAAACCTTTATTTTCTCTCCCTTGGGCATAATCTTGGAAAAACACATCTGTTATTCCAAGTGCTTACCTGGCTGGGCTTATTTTTCCTCCCTTGCATGGAGAAATGTTCTGTCAAGATATGAGGCAGAGTTTTCACACCCTCTGAAGTCGCAGACCCTTTGTGTATTTAAAAAAAAACCAAACCCTCGGAATCTTGATTGAGTCGTAAAGTTTTATTTAAAAGATGAGAGCACCACCTGTGTCCCCGAGTCCTTCAGTTCCAGGATGTCAGAGTCCCTGGAGATGCTTTCGGGGTCTCTTCTGACTGAGTCACTGTAGTGTGGGCAGTGGTGGGGGTTTGAGTGCACCATAAGAGACAGACTGCACATGTCCCAGATACCTGCCCCAGGACTCATCTCCCTCCCCTTTCCATTGGCTAAGCCACATTTACACCTGGCTGCCTCCAACCTCATCCTCTCCAGTGAACTTTCCAGGACCTGGGGAAGAGAAACAAAGACCAGCGTAAGAGTTAAAAACTCAGTTCTACCTCATTCATTCATTCATTCACTTTAGAACAATGCTTGAGCGTCTACTCTGTACCAGGCACTGTGCTGGATACTGAGGGAGCCTGGTAATCCAATCCCTGACCTCACTGTGGTTTTAAATAGTGGAGATTTGAAAAGCAACAAGGCAATTATAATGTGGTGTGATTAATTAACAATTAACTCACCATTCATTCAACAATATTGAGTGCTGATCATATGCCAAGCACTGTTTTAAGTGCTGGGAATATAGCAGTGAGCAAAATAAACAAACTTCTCTCCCCTCCTGCAGCTTACCTTTAGATGACGTAGGCAGATAATACAATAGATAAGTGTGTGATGCAGAGGTAAGTGGCAATAATGAGCATCATGAAGACAAATATGGGACAGTAAATGGTGAAAATGTGGTGGAAGGTTTGGCTTCAGCTGGGTATCCGGGAAGGGTTCTCTGAGGAGATAATGTCCAAGGGGATCCCTCGATGACAGCAGGGCCACGAGACCAGAAGCGCTGCGTCCTGTGGGGGCATCTAACCCACGTCCACTGGGACTTTGGTTGAACCACTTGACTTCTTTGAGCTTTCGTCTCTTCCTATGGACCGTGAGGAGGTTTGACGCCCCGTCTGCTCACCTCTTCTGATTGTGGAAATACGAAGAGAAACTGTTCCTGCACGAGCTGCCCTACTCTCCCCTCTTGGACCTGTGAATTGCTCTCATCAGCCTGTTCTTCAGAAGGCCTAGACTCATGACAGTCTCACAGCTTCAGTGGAGCAGACGTGAAGTCACAGACTCGGCTTTGAATCCCACCACCAAAAAGCAGGTCCGAACCTGATTCCCTTATGTGTCTAATGGGAACAATGAGCAGAACCTGTGTTTTCTGGTTATTATCAAGTCTAAGCAAGCTTGTGCAGTTAATGCTCTCTAACAGGACCTGCCCTGCACAAAGTGCTCTGGCACTGTGTTCACTACAATAATGCTGCTATCATTACAGTTATTAATATTAAAAATAACAGCAACTCATGTAGAAGCCTCAAGCACATGTCTGGCATGTCATTGATACTCAGCAAATATTATTGCCCTTCTCTTCTCTTCTTCTTCTTTCTCACTCTATTTCCAATGATGCTTCTCCCTTCCCCTCTGTTCTGTTTGATCCAGAGCCAAGATTGCAGAAAGCTGGCATCTTAGGTTGGGCTCAAGGGAAAGAACAAGGCAAAGAAAGTCTAACTTCCTTCTTCTTGGAAACTTGCGTTGCACCTCTACAGAACGCCAGGCTCTGTTCTAATCTTAACACGTATATTGGCCTGTTTGATCCTCACGTTGACACTATGAGGTATATACGGTGATTATCTCCATTTTATAGTTATGGAAACTGAGGTATAGCAATATTAAGTAACTTCTCCAAGGTCACTGGGCTAATTCATCAAGGAGGTCTCCAGCCCACGCCCCCAGAACAAGAACGGATTTAGAGACTCAAGGCAGTAGTTCAGTAAGGAATGAAGATTGAAAATAGGTGGAAGTCTTCTCCACATTCTCTCTCTCTAAAGCCTGAAAGTGGCAGATGAGGTGCAGGGGGAGCCTGAACCCCGATATGAGGAGGCACCCCATGCTGGATGTGGTGGAGGGGTGCCCCTATCACTGGGCTCTGCTTACTCCTCTGATCCTCCTCTCTCCATCCCTGGGGCTGACAGGCGTGTCCACAGACAGTTGTAAATTGCTGGTCTCTGAGAAAGGCACCACAGAAAGACAAAGGGAATCATTAAAGTGAAAAAATGGAGCCTCTTGCATTTGAACTCGCAGACTCTGGAGCACAGCAGTCTTGTTTCAGAACTCTAGGATCAGTAACTGCCGGCTCCCTACACCCTGCCCTCTGGGAACTGAGGCAGCCCTTGGGCGCCAAGGGCAGAGTGCAGATTCCCAGGCACAGAAGCAGCATGAGGGGGACTTAGTCCCCAGCCTTTGGAAACTGCTGTATTCTTCTTTCCTGTATTCTTCTTCTGAAAAAGCAGCTGGCTTTGAGGAATAGCGGCAGTCCTTAGTCAGTTAGACTGCTGGCACACCCATTGATCTTGGGGAGCTAAGGTCAGAAGAACAATTACCCAGCCTGTAATCCTTCTCCACCTTTCTCTCCTCTAGACCTGTTGGAATGACGTAAGATTGTCAATGCAAGCTTTCTTCTCCTGGCATCTCTTTCCCTCCTGCTATTTCTCTCTTCCTATCCATTGCTGTCTCCGTCGTCTTCATTCTCATTATTTTCTTGACTTCCCCTCTTTCCTTCTCTTTCCTCCTCATCTAGGGAGTAATGGGACCATTTGGTCAACTTCAAAGCCATTCCCTGGCTTGCTGTGGATCATCTGTCCACTGGGGTGACAGCACTGTGCAGAGGAAAGCTTGGGGAATGAGACAGACGTGAATTCAAGTCCTGGTTTTGGCTTATTTGCTATATGATGTTGACTCAGCCTTAGTCTTCTCCTCTTTAAATATGAATTGGATCAGCATATGAGTGTGCTAGTGACTGGCCCATGGCAAGTGATCCACAGATGGTAATAGTCATCATCATTGTTATTGTTATATATTATTATTATTATTTCCTATAGAGAAGGGATGTGGGTAGGGTCAGTCCCTGCCTGCCTCAGCCCCACCAGATTTCAACAGCAATCATTGCTCCTTAAGGCTCTGTCTTCTCAGGGTCTGAGCCAATAACAGCCCAGCCTGGTGGAATATTAAGAGCTCTGTTTTCAGAACAAGGGTCTAGAAAAGTCAGATGTGTAGTTACCCAGAGTGAAGGTGGCCTGGGAAGAAATCCACCCCCGCCCCCATGAGCAGCCTCGGGCTGTAGCTCCCCATCTGGCCTCTCCATGTGTGTCTACTCTGACCACCTGGCCTGCTCTCAAGTTCCTGGTTCCCGCTCCAGTTTCCTGCTGGGATGGGAGCCCAGCCTGGAACTGTTAGCCTGGTGAGATCTCAGGTCCCTGCCAGCTCTGGATTCCAGAGCTCAGGGATTCTTCTTTTTTTGGCATGGTGTACAGGTGATACTACAAAAGAATGGTGCTGGGGTAGAGTAACTGGGGAAGGTCTGGAGGTTGGCTTTTCAGCTTCCTCAGTGCCACTGCAGGAAAGGCGCCTCTGTTGCTGCCTTCAGAGCCATCAGCAATAGTGTCATTTGAAGGCATTGAGTGGGAGGGGAACAGGATTTATTCATGATTCTTGACATTGGCAGAAATACCCTGGTATTTCTGAGAGTGCTGGATTTGGAATCAGAAGACTTGAGTCTGAGTCATGGCTCTCTCATTCACTAATTATAAAAACCTGGGCAAGTCATTTGACTTCTCAAAGGACATCCTCTAATGTGGATGTATCTAGCACAGTGCTTAGTAATGCTAGTTCCTTCCTTTATTAAAACACTCTTGTAGGTGTGGGGGGTATTCATCACAGATTTCTACTCTGCTCAGAGAGACAAGGTGTTTATAGCAGATGCCAATTACCACACAAAAGGCAGCATGGCACTGAGGGTAAGTGGGAGGACTCCTATGTGAGACTGCCTGGGTTCACATCTCTGATCTACTTACCAGCTGTGAGCTTGGGCAAGTTACCCTGCCTCTGTGTGTCTCCATTTTCTTGTCTGTAATTGGGGTTGCTGATATTCGTCCCTAACTCACACAGCTGTTCTGAGGAGACATAAAGCTCTTAGAGCCATAACCATCACAGAGGGGTCCTTGTCCCAGTGTTCGCTACTGTTATTATGTGTCCCACTCACAATAACCCCCCTGAAATGCCTCCCTCATCCACGGCCATTTCCTTTCTTTCACCCCCTGGCCATATTTGATTGGACCAGGGGTGGGCCCCTGATCTTAAGTTAAACTGATCAGAGTCCCTTCCCTGATAATATGGGAATGAAACCAAGTAATGATGTGTGTGTGAGTGTGTGTGTGTGTGTGTGTGTGTGTGTGTATGAGAGAGACAGACAGAGAGAGAGAGGAGGAAGAGGGACCTGTGACAAATATGCTGAAAAGGTTTGGGACAAACATCTTCCCCCTACCTTCCACCCGCATGGACAGGGGTGCAGGAAGAGAAACAGAAAGAGACCCATAAAGAGAGACGGAGACAGAGAGAGGCAGCTAGAGATGGAGGGAGGAAAAGAGAGACTGAAGCACGCGCACAGAGTGGAACACAGGTGAGAGATAGAGATAGAGTTGAGCAGCTTTATACACCCTGGTTCTAGTGCCTTCTTGAAGCCCAGCTGCATTTCTAACCTTGGGTTCCAGAGGACACTGCTATGTCATTGTAACGAATCCCTCTGGACCAGTTGGGATAGGCTAATTTATGCTGCAGTAACAAACACTGCCCAAATCACAGCGGTTTACTGCTAGACAGATTTGGCTCATTGTGTGTGCCAACGTACATGCTCACCAGGGAGCTCTTTCTTATCATCATCACTCAGGGACACAGTCTTCCTCTTGTCATGCTTCCACAGTGACTTTGATAGGGAAGTTAATGTGGCAAATGTGCGCTGGCTCTAAACCTTCCTCTTGCAAGTGACACAGATTGCTTCTGCTCACAATTTCATTGGCCAAACAAGTCACATGACCACACTTATCTTTAAAGGAGTGGAGAAGTACAACTTTACCATGTAAGTAATAAGGGGTGCCCGGACTGTTTCTGAACATCCTCTAATAACTACCACACCCTCTTTTCTTCTCAATTCATTCTGAATTGCTTTCTACTAAAAAGCAAATGAACAAAAAGTACTAACGAGCAGAAATAATAAAAGAAATTCTCAGTTCCCTAGGTGGTTGGATCTTAAGTTGGCTGTGGCAAGCTTCAGTGCTTTGGACACCAGAGAAGGAGCAAACCAAAGGGGTGATAGAGTTATAGAAACTGGATGAAAGATGTGGAGTTTGAGCTGGGCTGTGGAGGGTGGGAATATTTGCCTGGCACCTTTGTGTTTTAGTCTTTGCAACTTTAAAATTGCACATGATGTGGTAGCCTTGGTAGTCCTGCAGGCTGGAGTCTGCATCCCTGCTCTTTAGGGACAGAATGAGCTGACGAATGGCAAGCACCTAGAATATTACATGGCACTGACTAGCTGTTGAGGAAATGTTCCTTGTATTCTCTTATCTCCTTACGCGGTAATCTTCTCTTTTTAGTTATTGCTGCTGCAAAGTTTTCTTCTTATTTTCCCCTGGGGAATCTAAACACTTCATCCTGGCAGTATCATTGGGAGCCACGTGATTGAGGGGTTTGCCATTTTACTGGGAAGACTAGTTTAATTGTTGGCATAAAGTTCGTTGCCTTGGTGTTATAAGCCAACAGACTTGAGGCTCTGAGATACCATCTGTTTCTCAAAAACATATTTTTTTCAAATCTTCCCTGAGAATATCATTTTCCACTTAACTTCAGAGATACATTTTTTTTTTTTACCTATTAGTGGAAATCTTGGGATCTTATTATTCTTTCCTTATGAACCTGTAAAACGAAAGACAAAGAAATGTAGGTATAGAATAGTAGCTGAAGCCTGGCGAGATGGAGTTATATTTCTAAGACACAGCTCTGAAAGTGGCTCTCCTCTGCTCTAAAACCACCAATGGGTCCCCAATGACCACAGAGTGAAGTTCAGGTACAATTTCAGTAACACCTCCCATGATGTTTTGCACTTCCCCACTTTTTGCTTTTGTTCTCATCATTCCTTCCTGTTGTACCCTTCCTCTCATCTCCAACCCCTGAAATCAGCTGGGCAGCAAAATGTTTAGAATGCATTTGGTTGCAAGTAATATAAAACCCAACTCAAAGAGACTTAAACAGTAGTGGAATTTATTGCCTCCTGTATTTGAGAAGTCCACAGATATGGGAGAACTTGAGGTTGGTTTGAACCTGTGGCTCATCAATATCACAAAGGTATGTTCTTTCTGTCTCTTTGATCTATCTTTTATGGAGCCAATTTCATCTCCTTGAGGTCTCAAGACAGCTGATAGTATCCCCCTGGGCCACATGCCTCCTGCTTCTCTTGAAGAGCAGAGTAACATTTCTATTAATTCAACTTCTGAATGAATTTCCAAGCTTCCTCTGATTATACCTTTATAAGTCAGTTGCCCAATCTAGATTACTCTGACTAGTGTAATGGGTTGCACTGAATGCCTTAAGCCTGGATTATATGTGCATTCCTGAACAAGTCACAGAAACAAGTTGCCTTAGGCCAGTCATCCCCCCATCTCCACCCCAAAGTCCACCTGTATTTCCTAGTTTGAAATGTGAAACCCAGGAAAGTATGCATGCTGGCGCTGCAACCATCAATACATCTAATATGGTCAACACTTCACCTTGTCTATACACTCGACATACATTTATGGGAGACCTACTATGTTCCAGGTGTTCTACCAGATACAGTCTTAGGCTTAAAGGAATTCACCTCTAGTGGGGGAGAAGAACAAATACAGAACATTCTGAGTGTCTGTTCAGGTGCTATGATAGAGGCAAGCACAAGGTGGTATGTGAGCCCAGAGAAGAGGAGAGGATACTCACTGTGGAGATTGGAGGTGGGTGGGGTCAGAGAGAGCTTTCCAGGGGAGATGATGCAGAGCTGAGTTTTGAGGGGGAAATTGGATTTAATCAGGTGACAATGTGGAAAGAGGGGAGAGGAAAGAATGGTATTCCAGACAGAGAGCACAGTATGTGTGAAGGCAGAGCAATGGGAAAAAGCATGGCGATTGGGTAATGAACTAGTCTAGTACAGCACAGGGTCAAGAGTGTGGACTCTGACACTGGAATGGCTGAATCACACGCCAGTTCTACCACTTAGTGGCCATGTGATGGGCAAGTTACTTGACCTCTCTGGGCTTTAGTTTCTCCATTATAAAACAGGAATAATAATAATAATAATAATAACGACCTCATTAAGACTGTCAAAGTGTCGGCAATTGTTGTCATGGCCAGGGCTGCATGCATGTATGGCACACGTACTTATCTATTTGGAAGAAACCAAATCTGGAAGGCGGATGGGAAACCTCGGGAAATTTGATGTTATATATAATACAGTCTTGCTTTCCTTTTGTTTTCATCCCTGGCAGAAATTCAAGGTCTGGGAACTATAAAAAATGTCATTGTTCTTTTCTAAATTGCTGGTCTGTGCTGCTGAGTCAGGGATATTTTGCATGATCATGTCAATGTTGTCATCTTATCGTTGCTATAATCACTGCTGCTTAGCAATTTCCTCAGCTCAAAAACTGAGGCAGGATAGTTTGTGCTTAAGGGTTTGTGCTTTGGGATCAGGCACATCTTAAAGGTTTGTGCCTTGGAATCTCTCTGGTTTGCCTCCTCCCTTCTCATATGTGTATGTTTTAATTCTCATACCAACTCCATGAGCTAGGTCTTGTCACCCCATTTTGCACATGAGGAAACTGGGGTTTGGAGAGGTTAAGCAACTCACCTACTGTCATATAGATGGCAGGGCTGCATTGCAAGCCCAGGACTGTGGGAAGTAGGGTTTTTTGCTTCTGTGTGTGTGTTTTTTTTAATCTTTAAAATGGGATAATGATAGTAACTACCTTCATATTAGTGTGAAGATAAAATGAGATAGTGCTTGTGAACCCATCAGCACCATGACTGGCCCAGAATTAAATAAATAGAAATAAATCTTTGATAAATTAGCTCTGATGATGATGATGATATTTTCCTCTCATGTTTTTAATAGAGATCAAATTAACTACTGGATATGAAAACAAATGTAGAGAGGGAAGATCATTCATGGAGACTAGTAGAAGAGTCCATGATGATTAATCTAGTGAAAATTGCACCCCTCCAGCATTCACTACCCCTATCTGCTTTATTTTTCTCCAGAAAACTCATCACCATCTAACGTACTATATTTTACTTACTTGTCTTTTACTTTTGCATGTACCCCACTAGAATATAAGCTCCCTGAGGCCAGGAATTATAGCCTGTCTTGTTCTTTGTTGTGTCCCCATCCCTAGAACAGAACTTAGGAATAATAAGTGCTCAATAAATATTTTTGGAGTGAATGGATTAACTAGCAAATTAATACATCATTTTACAATTAGAAAAATGACATTTCAGGACCCTTCCATTTCTGAGATCCTATGATTCTGTGAGTTTCCATGCATTTCTCGATTATTCCTACTTTTGAAGGATAGGATAGTGGGAAGGTATTTTGCTGTCAAGGCCCTAGGTACTTCATGAATCTCAAGCCTTGTGTAGTCATGAGCATTATTCTCCATGTGCTCATTCTTTAGGCTCAGGAATGACTACTTCTATATTTGGCTGGCATCACCTGTGTGTCAAACATCAATGCCATGTCAGAAAGCAGCGACATCGTGCTTTTGTCAGCACATGCTCATGGGGGGAAGTCACAGCCACAGTCCCTGCACACTTCTATGAGCAGGCCAGCAGCTGAGGCCCCACGGTCTTCTCACTTTCTCCTTTGATCCAGACAGAGTTCTGAATTGTTTCTCACATGGACTCTGGATTTTTCCCCATCTGTCCTGTATGTTTTCCCAGGATGATACGGTTCACATCAGAGATGTGATCTTAAATGTTTGTGCTTATTTGTGTTTTCTCAGCTAATTAGCAGCCGCCTTCATTTCTTAATGAATACGCTGTCTGAGAGGACTTAGCCTTTTATAAGCAAATGCAGATTCTTCTCATTACTTCCTGTCCTTCTGGCCACTCTGCTAAACCTTTTTTGGGGCTCTTGTTCTTCTTGGTATCCCCAGAGCTCTGTTCTACTCCCCACCCACACGTCTCACTGTGCCCCCTCTCGTAGCAATTCCATCTACGCCCTTGGCTTCAACTGCCAACTCCATGCTGATGACTTCTCCATAGTCCAGTCTCTCCTCTGAGCTCCAGACCCTGATTTCCACTGCAAGGTGGACATCTCCACCTGGAAGTCCCACAGTCTCAATGTGTTCACACTTAAGTCATCATTTGTGGCCTTAAGCCTCTGTTCTTATCTCAGTGAATGGCAGCACCATCCATCTAGTTGCACAGGCCAGAAACCTGCGTGTCATCCATGAGTTTTCTCTCCTTCTCACTCCTTTCCCACTTCTTGGTCTCCAGTTGGTCTTCTAGAGGTGTGGATTCAGCATCCCGATGACTCACAAACTAGCCACTCCTCGTTTGTATATCCTAGTAACAGACCCTCATCATGTCTCAAATACATACTTTTAAATCCCTTTGCCTCCAGTCTTTGCTTTCTCAAATGCATTCAGCTCACAGCAACAGAGTGATTTTTCTAGAACACAATTCCAATCATATCACTCTCCTGGTGAAAACTATTTGTGACTTCTGCAGGAGTGAGTCTAAGCTTTTCGATCTGGCCATATCTCCCTGGCCTGTCTGCCACCATGATCCTTAGTTTCCTCATGTACGAATTGCATACACTAATGCCTCTCTCCTAGGGTCATAGTGAAGATCAAACAAGCTAATCCATGGAATACGAGTCGTATTTGCCAGCACCATGTCGGGCACATAGCAGCTGCTCAACAAATGCCCATTCCCTTCCTGCCTTCTCCCTGAACCATCATTTAGAACTAATCATGGATTTCGGTGGAGATTTCTCTCCTGTAAACTGAGCCTGAAGCATTTCTACCTGTCTTTCTTCGCTGAGGCACAAGCTGAATCCCCCCCCCACTCCGCCCCCTATTCCATCTCTGTGATGACAGATCATCAAGTAATTAGGGCAGCAAGCATTTGAAACTGTGTCAGCTCCCTGATGGTTCAGTTCCTAAGCGCCTGGCCTAGTACTGAGCGAGACATGTGCTTCTCTCTGTGCTGTTTTTCCCGAGAACCCTGGCCTCTGCCTGGGATGGGTGGAGGGAAGGAAAAGAGAATCCCGGGGTACTGATGCTGTGAGCAAACCCAGCAGCTCTCCTTCTCTCCACAGGGGGCTTTCTGCTGGGTATTTGGCAGTGGGGTTAATGGTAAAAACGTGGGTGTTGGAATCAGAAGATGTGGGTTTGAGTCCTGGCTCACACTCTTACAACTGTGTATCTAGTACAAGTTATCTAACCTCTCTGACCCTCAGTTTCCCCAGCTCTGAAATGGGGAAAATGCTCTTTATCTCACTGGGTTCTGGAAAGATCAAATTAAATACTGGATGAATTACATAAGATATCATTTCAAAATGGAGACAGTCACTATTGATGTTAGGAGTGCTGTGCTGGACAGGCATGTAAGGACACAAGTGGTGTTCTCAGAGCAGACTGTCTTTTACAGTTCCTGTCTAGGTGAGCTGGGTGAGCTTATTAATTATCCTCTCTGAGTCTTAGTACATTCATTTCTAAGACAGATAATTGCCCTCTCACTTAATAGGATGGGTTATGTGTATGTTCTTGGCAAACTGTAAGGTAGTAACGATTGTTATTATTACTGCTATTCATGCTAATAATGGTGGATATAATTGTTTATCTTTATTAAATCAGAACAGTGAGTAACACTCTTCTTAGAAGATAGTGCCTCAGTTGGAAACTATGGGCAAATCACTTAATCTCATTTTCTGTTTCCTCAAATATAAAGTTAAGAGGGTGAGTTGATGGGCACCTAAAATAGGCATACAGTAGGAGTACAATAAATAGAAACAGAGTAAGTGCTCAATAAATACATGTTGGATAAATGAATGAGTGAATGAAAAATAAAAGTTATTTCATGGGTTATTTTGAAGTCTGTATGGAATGAGAAAGTGCTTTATATACTGTGGAGCAAGGAGTGTGTAAGGGAATAGTATTATATGGCAGAACAGTTATAAAGCATGCCCAGCTTTCTCCTGCCATCTCCTGCCAGAATAGTTTCCTTCCACATGTCTTCTGATGCAGCAAAGATGGACTCTCCACCTCCAGCCCTCCAGGAACAGGGCCAGGGCTGACTGTGAAACCCAAGGGCACTGTCACGTTGTGTGTAATACCAAGCAGAAGTGACAGTAATAAACATATTGGAAATGCCTTTGCCTTACTCCATTCCTACTCATTTTCATACAGTCCATTTGGAAAAATATTGAACCCAAGAGTCAGAGATTTATGGTGGTTTAACCTACAACGTTCCTGTCTGAGGTTCTAGAATGTTCCAGAAATCTGTGCAGACATCTTTTAAACTTTACTATGTGCCTGACAAATGGTGAATGAATATGTCCCTTCTTTTCTAAATGTAGTAGAATTAAGGAAAGAAAACTCTCCTGCATGAACTTTGAAAGTGTTAGAGAATCTTACTATCTCAGAATCTTACAGACACAGAGACACTTGGATAAGGGTTTCTGCCACAACCTCCCCACTGATTTCTTCTACCTCACGCTCAACAAGTGGCCGGTCAGACTCATGTGCATCCTTCCAGAGGTGAGACACTTGCTATTTTACTTGGCTCTCATCTGCTGAGCCCATTTCAGCCTGCCCTGAACTTTACCTCCTTGATCCTAGTTCTGCCCTCTGGAGTCTCACAGTAGAAACCTTGTCCGTCTTCAAGTGTCCCCATTTCAAATGTTTGAGAATTTGCTGTTGTCCCCTCATCTTCTTTTCTTCATTCTAAGCCTATCTTTAAATTCTTCTTGCTGTATTCTTGTGTGAGAGAATAATATATGATATTTGTTGAGATAAAGCTTATTATGTGCCAGGCATTGTCCTAAATGCTTTCTTTCTTTCTTTTTAATCCTCACAAAGCATGAGTAGGGAACTCTCATGACCCCACTTTTACAGATGAGGGGGTGGAGGTGCAGCCCAGCTAGTAAATGGTGTGACTGATTCTGGAGTGCTGGCTAGAGAGTCTGCACTACTAACCCCTAGACCATGTCCTCCCCTTTTTGTAATGTTACTAACATAATGATATAACTAGTGTTATCATAGGTGCCAATTATTGGTGGGCTGCTAATTGCTGAACTAAAAGTGTGCTGTTTTATACACACTAGCTCTTATCCTCACAAGGACTATGAAGATCTCACTGTTTGCAGGAGAGGAACCTGAGGGTCAGAAGCCAGTGAGTGCTCTGGCCTCCCTCTTCTTTGTCGGTGAAGCTCCCTCACTCACACTCGCCTTCCACACCACCGATGAGTGCCTTCTCTGTGCCTGGCACTGTGCAAGCCCCGGGACATGCAGTGATGGGCAGGACAGCGTGCCTCTCCTCATAGAGCTTATATTGTAGTACGAAAGTCGGCATTAAACAGCTAATTATTATTATTCGTTTACGTCGTGATGTTAATCACTCAAATCAGGAATTAACATTATATTTAATGCTACGGAGGAAAAGTGAAGTGTGTAATGAGAGTGAATGACAAGGGGATCCAAGACTGTGGGATGAGAAGGAATTAACTAGTCCAAGGGGGAGGTGGAGGGGGGAGGGAGCACTGCAGCCAGAGGGAATGGCATGAGCAGAGGCCCTGAGGTGTTGTTGGGGTACAGGGGAAGAGAACTCCAGGGCAAGGCTGGGGAGACAGGCCCAGGGGGCTGGGCCCTACAGAGCCGTGAGGGCCAAAAGAGGAGTTTAGCCTTTGAAATGGGGAGTATTTGATTTTGTTTTGAAAAGATCACTCTAACTACAGGGTGGAAACTGGACAGGTGAAAACAGGTGATCACAATGCCTAGTGGTATCTGATGAGCAAGACTCCCACCGCTTGAGCTGGACTCTAGACGTCTGTTGATTCGGCCAGTGACCACCCACCCCTGGGCAGCAGCACAGGGCAGTGGTCAAGAGCCCCACCTGGGGGCCTAGATGCCGGAGTTTGAACTCTGGCTCTACGTCTTACTAGTTACACAACCTTGACCAAGTTACCTAGTCTCTTTATGCCTCAGTTTCCTCATCTGTAAAATCATACCAACTTTACATGGCTATTGTGAGATTATGCGCATTAATATATAGAAATCACATAGAACAGGGCCTGTCACATACTAAATGCTATTTTGGAATCATCATTATTATTTTTAATGGCTGCACACACTGTTGGTTGAAAGCAATTGTGGTTGATTAAATCCCTAAGATGGTCATAACATAACAAAAAGAAGTTTATGAGAGTTTCATGCCTAATGAATTAGCCTGTCTTCCCAACGGAGCAGCACAAATCGTGCTGAATGCCTCCACTGCTCACCAGTGTCCCCACCCCTGGGTGGCTGTGTAAAACGGGAGTCGCGTGTACCTCCTCTTCTGTCTCAGTGTCTCGTGTTACCCACATATTGTTTTGAGGACCTGCCTTTTCTCCGACGGGAAGAGCATTCCCCTGCTTGGGTTACTGTTGGCCGCCCTCATCACTTTCTCTCCTCTGCCTGATTCAGGATTTAGCCTCACAGAGCCCCTCCCTTACCCACTGTGGGGACACTGTGAGGTGCCACCCACGTCCCCTTTCAAGGAGCGGTTTGTTGGCCCAGCTGCTGGGACTGCAGTGGGCAGACAGCTCTGCTTCCAGGCCGCTGGAAGCGGCCTTGGCTGCAGAGACCTGTCCAGGGCCCGGGCAGCGCCCATCCAGTGACTGGTGGATGCGGAGGGACAAAGTCCCAAATAGGATAGCTGGCACGCCGGTTCCGCTCCGGGACCCCCTCAGGGTGGGCGGTGGCTGCTCCTGGAGTTGCATTGCAGCTTCCTGTCTCCCTCTGCCGATCTGCTTCCTGCCCCTCCTCCACAGGAGTGGACCCCAAGAGCACTGGGCGTCCTAACAAACGTCCTGCACATGGCTCTGTCTCGGAGCCGGCCTCCGGGGAGCCCACCAACCCGAGACTACGCCCACCGCTCCCTCCGAGAGGGAAGGAGACCATGTGGGTCTCCTCTCACCCACCCTGTACCATTTCCTTATAGCTCCAATCAGTCTGTCGTGAACTGACTTGTTTACTGCCTGTTTCCCCACACCCCCAGTTCCCTTTACCAAAATATTAGATTCTTGGGTGCCTCGAAGGCACGCAACAAGTATCAGGTGAATGAATAGAGTATAATATAATGGTTGTTCACTCAGCATTTGAAACTCAACTTCCCGGCTTCCAATCCCGCCTGCGACACTTACCAGCCAGTGATCTGGCACAAGCTTTTAAATGCTGGGACCTCTCAGTGCTTGGCTGACAGCATGCATAGCTCAGAGTAAGTGCTCAACAAATCTTAGCAACAAAGAGTCCATTCAGTCAATGGATTGTTGTGAGGATTAAATGAGATAATATGTGCACGTTGCTTAGTTAGCACAGTGCTTGGCTTGGAGTAAGAACTCAATCAATTTATCTGTTGGCATCAGCAATGGTCTACGCTAAGTGACTGGAAAGCAAGTCCGTGTGCTCAGCAGCAGCCCCCAGGTCCCCTGCAGGGCCAGGCACCACGCTGAACACACTGAAGGTGCAAAACAAAGGCTGGTCAGTTGATGAGCAATTCTGCCTTCCCAGCCCTCTAGGGCAGAGAGTGGCCTGCCTTTACTCTGAGAACTCCACACTGCCTAGGCCAGTGCCGGACACACACACGCCTTTCACAGAGGTGGTGTGAACCACATTCCAGTGTCATCTCAGTTGCTGAAATGTGGTCTCCATGGCGACTTCCAGTCCATCGGTTTGAAGAAGGTGCTTCCAGATCTGGGGGCTGGCATACTGCAACCTCCAAACACGTGCCATATTTTCTCGCATTTCTAAGACAGATGGTGGGTTGTGTGTTCATTAATTAAGATGCAAGTAATTGGTCTTAGCAAATAGTTTGCACATCAGCTTGCAAATTGTGTGCACAACGAGGCTCGTGTTTCTTTCTCTCCCAGCTCATGTCTCTGTAGCTGGTTCCTTGCCTCCTGACTCTTTCCCAAAGTCCCCAGGCCCTCATTTTACTGAACCAGTTGAAGAATAAAGGGAGAGTAGGATTCGAAATGGAATTTCCTTGGCTTATTGGAAGTCTATTCATGCCCAGGGAGGGAAGAAATAATAAACCCCTCATATGTATGTGATACTTTGTGATTTTTAAAAAATGCTTTCACATATGCAATTTCGTTTATTCCTCACTTCCTCACTGGGAAGCAGTTGTTATTATTATTAAAGGTGTTCGGAGCTCAGGCCGTGGAGCTCAAATCTTGTCTCTTCTGTTTAGTAGCTGTGGAAATGGCGACTTGCCTGGGCTTTTCCTGTGTCACTTTCCCCAAGTGAAATATCACAGTAACTTAGAACCTACTTCACAGGATGAAATTGTGGACTAAATGAGATAATGCAGGAAAAACACAGAGTCCACATGGTGGGGTCTCAAAATTTTTGTTGTGAATATACCCATTTTACAGATGGGAACTAAGGACTCGAAGATGTCCAGTTACTTGGCCAAGATCTTTAACTTGTAATGGGCTTGACACAAGTTTGGACTTCCAGTTCTCTGCTTCCTAAATAGACACTTAATCCTAGCTACTGTGGGCTGAGTGTGTGCTAAATGTCAGGCCCTGGGATCTCCACTGGACTGTAGGTCAGAGGGCTTCAGATCTACAGAGTGCCCTCTGAGGAGTTGTTATGTACAGGGAGCCCTGATCCCGTGAAACATTTCTTCTGGTTTTTTCCTACGATGAGGTCAATTCGCAGCCATTGTAAAGGTGTCATTTTTTTCCCTGACATGACAAGGTGACTTGTCCCCTTCCTCAGTTGTTGTACCTCCAGGCCATTTCAACATGCTGTTATTTACAGCATTGTGACCCCAGAGCAGCCAGAAGGCTCTGCGGCTTGCTTTACTTTCTGTAATTATTTTGTTCTTTTCTATCCCTAAAACAACCCATTTGGTTCCAATGGAATGGGCGTCTTCTGACATTCTGCTGTTGAGGACCAGCCCCTCCCTGGGGGTGGGGACCGTGCTCTCCAGCTAACTGCTAGACAGTGCTGAGCACAGGGCCTATCGCATGGAAATCTCTCAATCAGGACTGGTTGCCTGGATGAATTGATCAGTAAATCAAGGTTATTAGAGCATATGCTAAGGTTTTGGATTCTGGCCTTCGCTGGCATTTTAGTTCTGTGGCTCATCCCTCCCCACATACAATCGTCTCTTTTCTGTGCTTTCCTGACATTTCTTGCAAATGGCTTACCCAGATCTTGGTACAAGGTCTTCTGGGCCCGTCCATGGGAGACTAAGCATAATGCATGATTTCTAGTCATCTCAGGTTTGTAAATTCCAAAAGGCTGGGAGACTTTCTCAAAGCAGAAAGCCACCTGGGTGCCCAGGCAGGCCCTCTGTCATATGCCCCAGCTGACTGAGCTCTGGGGCTGGGATTCCTGGCGCCATAGTGAGTGTTCCCACCCTGTGCCAGGAGCAGAATCTGGGGACCTTGGTATGTTTCCCTGGGTGTTAGCTTTGTGTCTTTGAATGCTGTTGAGCAGCAGAGTGGCACGATGCTGGATGGATGTTTCAAAGAGGAATCTGGAATAGCTGCGTGGAAGGTCTTTGAGGCAGGGAGACCAGCCAAAGTCTGTGGGAATAGCGGAGGCGGAAGCCCTCCCTGAACCTTGCATAGGATTCTCCCATTTGAAAGTGACCGAGAGCCACATGAAAAACCCCACAGTAGAGGAGAAAGCCCTGGGCAAGGACAGTAAGACTTGAGTTCTCATCCTTACCTCATCACTGACTAGGCCTGTGACCTTTGATAGGCTCTGTAGCTATCGAGCCTCAGTTTCCTAATCTGTCCAATGGGGGCAAGTTATGCCTGCCCTGGGTTATTTTGTTGTGTTGTAGAAAAACTTGAACAAGTTGATGGCTATAGAAGACATTTGAGAAAGACAGCTTATGCTACATGAGATAAACTTTTAGTGTCATTGTAGGGAAGTGAGGAGCTGTATATAGGATATTTTAATATAGTGAATGTTTCCCTGGATGAGATGGCTCCTTATTCTAAGGAGAAAAAGTACTTCAAGCCCGAAGCTAGTCATTAAATTAGCTGAACAATTTTCCTTTTGTTGGCCTCAGTTTCCTTACTATTTGAAATGGAAGTTAGATCCAATGGTCTTGGAATTCCTTCCCGGGGCGTGTTAGGACACTGAGCTCCCTTCCTTTATGGATGGCGGGTGAGCAGCATGGAAGAGATGGGACAAAAGTGTCCCATTTTTGGGAAGGGAACCACCTGCGCTGATTCCTGACGGCTCTTTGTCAGAGACTTACCTCCCCCAGCTCATTCGGGTGTCACACAGCCCTAAGAGGAGGCTTTAGTGTCCGCACTCCATTGAGAAGGAAACAGCTTCGGAGAAAGTTCTGGGTTGAATTGTCCCCTCCTCCTCCAAATTCACATGCTGAAGGCCTGACCTCCAGTGCCTCAGCACATGACCTTATTTGGGAATAGGGTCATTGCAGATGTAGTTAGTTATGAGGAGGCCATTAGGATGGGACTGGTGTCCTTATAAAAAGGGGAAATTTGGACACACACACACACACACACACACACACAGATCTCTGCCTATGAAGATGAAAACAGACATCAGGGTGATGCTTCTGCAGACCAAGGAATGTGAAAGGTTGCCTGCAAACCACCAGAAGCTACGGGAAAGGCATGGAACAGACTGTCCCTCACAGCCCTCAGAAGGAACCAACCCTGCCAACTCCTCTATCTGGGCCTTCAGGCCTCCAGAACTGTGGGACAATAAATGCTATTGTTTAAGCCACCGGATTGCTGTACTTTGTTATGGCAGTCCTAGGAACTAATACAGAGAGGCTAAGCAACTTGCTCAGGGTTGCGGAGCTAGTGTTCAAATCCAGATCTATTTCATTCCAAAGCCTTAGACTTGTCATTGCACACACCCTCCATACCCTGGAACGTCACACCCACGCATGTGAAGGAACGGGGCCAGTGAGGATGCTCTGGAGTTCATCTCAGACCTGGAGCATCCTCTTCCCCCGGCCACTTCTGGTCCTCTGCCCTCGCTAGGGAAGGGGATGAGTCGCCGAGGATCAAGGGCTCTTCCTTCTTCCTCTTCCTTGTTGCTGGCAGCACTGCAGGAAGCAGCAGGGTTGCAGACAGCCCCTGGCTTGGCTGGCTTCCCCAAACAGTGGCCTCCCGCAGTTAGAATGTGGCATCCCCCTGCCGAGGAACCAGATGCCCCACATAGGAATGTGATGTCACGGCAGGAGGGGGTGTGCTCGCAAAGGCAATCAGGGAGCAGCTGCTCAGGCTGATGTCGCCTTTTGTCTGACAGCCCGTGGCTCCTGGCCGAGGCGGCTGAGAACTGGCAGTTTACTCCAGGACTCGAGCGTACTCCCTCATAAAACCCGGGACGAGTTTTCCCGTTGGCAGTCCCGAACTTAATAGGTGCTCAGGCGGCCGGCTCCCACAGCGCCACAGCGGGTGGAAAGGACTGCACGGGAAGGTCCCTGAGAAGGAAGTCATCCCTGCCCGAGCACCTGCGTTCTCTCTCTCGCTGGCCTTCCACCTGCCCTCTCTGCAAGGCGGCTGTACCCAGTCCCTCTCTACCCGGGAGAAAGTGGGCTCAGAGAGGTGAAGTGGGTTTTCCAAGGTTATACAGCAAGGAGAAGGAAACCTAGGATTAAGAACTGGTCTGTCTACACAAGTCTCTGTGCTTTTTTCTCTGCGGCGCAGAATATAGAGAAGCAGTGGGCACGAATCTGGCTCTCTTCTCTACCTGCTCCTTAGCTTAGAAGGCTAGCAGGGGATGGAGAGAGAACTCAGTTCGAACTTTGGTTTCCTTCCTAAATTCCGGATCTAACCACATTTTTTAGCAGGTGAGTCCCTACTGGCTACAAGATAGACCCCTTAACCTGGACTCAATCTGACTTTTGGCTCCTCTCCCACCCTTCTTCCTCCCACTGCCGCTTTCCTCCAAGACAGAGAGTCCCGCTACTGACGTCCCTGACTAGCCTACTTCCCCGGCACGTGTGCTTTCCCCACTTCTCTGCTCGGGCTGTTCTCCCCCTGGCTTCATATACCCTGCCCTGCACTGCACAAAAAGTCCTTCCCGCGTGTCAGAAGCCGGTCTCCTTGTGCAGCCTTCCCAGACTCTTCCAGAGAGTTCTGTCCCGGTTCTCAGTGCTGTGAGAGCAGCGTGGCGCAGGGCCTGAGAGCCCATGCTCTGGAGCAGACTGCCTGGATTTGGGTCTTTCTCGGCCATTTCCTAGCTGTGTGACCTTGGGAAATTGCTTCCCCTCACTCTGACTTCATGGCCTTACCTGTGAAATGGAGATGACAGTAATGAGTGCCTTCTCATTAGGCCATTGGGAGGATTCAGGTGGTAAACGTGTAAAGGACTCCCTTTAGGACATTGGGCTATTGTTAATCCTTCCTTTCTTGTCTGCCCATTAGAGTGTGCTCCTTGAAGGCAAGGACTGTGTCTTATTTGCCTCTGTCCCTCCCGTAATTCCTAACACAAGGCCCAGTGCCTTATGGGTAAATATTTGTTAAATAAATACAGATATAGATAAAAGGAGATGACCACATTTACAGTGGCACTCTCATGTGTGTATCAGCGTCAACCAGGTGATAGCAACATTAATGACAGAATCAGCTGGTGTCTATTGAGCGATTACTATGTGTCAGGCACTGTTTTAAATACTTTGCCTGTTAACTTGTTCAATTGTCTCAACAACCCTCTGACGTAGTTACTGTCACTTTCATTGTCATTTTATGGATGAAAAAACTGAGACACCTGGAGTTTCAGTGGGTTCCCTGTGACTGCACAGCTAGAATAGCAGAGCTGGATTCAACCCAGGCTGCTGGGTTCCAGCATCCACGTTCACGGCCGCTCCATTGTGCTACTTCCGGGGAAGCTGTGACGGCCGTGAACAGCCCAGGGAAGCAAAAGGAGGATCCTGAAACATGCTAAGAGGCAGGATGGAGTGAGGGAGGCAGGATGGGACAGGGCTGTGTGTGGAGCAAGCAGGGGGGTTGAGACCTTCACTGCAAATGGCTCTGGTAAGTTCCTCACTTTTCTCTGTGAGTCAGTCCAGTTGTCTTAAAGGAACGGAGGTAAAGCAGATGGCCAGCAGGCAGCAGATGTGGTCCTACCTGAGGACAGGAAGATGGATAAGATGACTTCTTCCTTTTATTTTCGTGTTGTGTTACTAGCATCCAGTGGAATGCCTGACACATAGTACATATTTAATACACGACAGTTGAATGAATCACTGAGGTCTCAGGAACTCTGGGATTCAGTGGCTTGTAGAGGTATCCAATTTCCACTTCTGTTACTTTAAACCACTTCTCATCTGTATGTCAGAAAGGCTCGGTTAGGGGAGAGGACGCACACCTTTACAGAATGAGATTTTGCGTATCCAAGAAGGGCATCTCCCATCATTGGCTCTTGCAGCAGCCGTCAAGGGTCCTGCCCTTCTGGAGCCCCCGCGGATGGCATTGCTATGAATGATGAGGCCCGCGGCTGGTCTCAGTGGTGAGCAAATATTAACACTTTGAATCAATTGCGCCTCTTGGATTACTGAGAAAACCATTCGGAGGCCGGCAGGGAGTTACCGCTCCATGCAACAGTCGAGCGTGGGTGATATAGTGGGAGCGGGCGGCATAAATGAGTTTAAGGCAGAGATGGATCTGCACTTGGAAACCAAAATCATATGGTGAGGTTTGCTGGTGGAATTGCAAAGTATACCTGGAAGAATGCCAAGAATAATGCAGATGGGCCACTGGCTGTCTCAGCCCCTGCTTTCCATCGCAGCCAACTATAAAATTGGAAAACGGTACCTATCTCATAGGGTAGCAAGGAGGAGTAAATGAGTTAACACAAATAAAGCACTTAGAACAGTGCTGAGTATGTAGTAAGCACTCAGCGAGCGTTAGTCAGCATTAATATGTGCTAGGTACCGTGAATACAACTAAGAATAAGAGACCGAGTCGTCTTGTCCTCACCAACCTTACAGTGTAGGAACAACCAGTCACATTACTGTTGTGCTATGTGATAGGTGCCATGATGGCAAAAATTCAGGCATTGTGCAACTCAGAGGAGGGGTTTCCCTAAGCCGGACTTGGAGGGTCAGGGAAGACCTCCTAGATGAAGTGGCACGATGGAAGAAATAAGCAAGCAGGAGATTGTCCAGTGGAGAACAGGGGAGAGGATGCGCCTAAGTAGAGAATAAGCGGCAAAGACCTGGGGGTAAGAAGGAGCGTGTCCGTTGTGGGAACTCACAGCTCAGGCCAGCTGCAATGTGGAGTTGGTGGGTGTACAAGTTTCCTAGGGCTGCTGGAACAGAATACTACAAACTGAGTGGCTTAGAACAGCAGAAATTTGTTCTCTCACAGTTCTGGAGGTTAGGAGTCCAAAACCAAGCTGTTGGCAGGGCCACGCTCTCTGTCAGGTCTTAGGGAAGAATCTTTCCTTGCTTCTGCTTACCTCCTGGTGGCTGCCAGCTCTCCTTGGCATTCTTTGGCTCACAGCTGCATCGCTCCAGTCTCTGCCTCTGTCTTCACATGGCTGTCTTCCCTCTGTGTGTCTGTTTTCTCTTCTTACAAGGACACCAGTCATTGCATTAGGGCCTACTCTAATCCATTCTGACCCCATTTTAACTTAACTAATTACATTCGCAAGGACTCTATGTTCAAATAAGGTCACATTCTGAGGTTCTGGGTAGAAATGAATTTTAATGGAACACTATTCAGCCCACTACAGTGGGGGTGACCAAGGGGATTGGAAATGAACAAGTGAAAAGAAGACAGGAACCAGATTATGAAGGGATTAATAATAAATAATAATAATAAACAGCAGTCACGAGCACTTAACAATGGATCGAGAACTGTGGGAAGCCCTTTACATATATAAAATGCAGACTCCTGGGGCTGGCCCATGGCCTAGTGGTTAAGTTCAGTGCATTCTGCTTTGGCAGCCTGGGTTCGTGGGTTCAGATCCTGGGGGTGGACCTACACCACTCATGGGCCACGCTGTGGCAGCAACCCACATATAAAGTAGAGGAAGATTGGCACAGATGTTAACTCAAGGCTAATCTTCCTCAAGCAAAAAAAAAAAAAATGCAGACTCCCTTTGAAGGAGGGAGCATCAGGTTGAGTGAGACCAGAGGGAAAAGCAGAGCTCAGAGTTCACAGAATGTATTGTCAATCAGGGTCCCAGGAGGACACAGAGGGCATGCTTGGATTGGGATCGGTCAGGGAGGGTTTAATGAAGGGACCGTTTATGGAGGTATGAGCTGGGTATAGGGGAACTGTGCGAGAGAGAGCAGGGCACCAGGCTGTTCCCACTCATAGGTCTGAAAGATGTAGGTGAAGGAGCAGATATGGGAACCCAGAACCAGAACATGTGTGAAGGGGGCCACCTTGAGAAAAGCTGTGACCTTTGGTTGAGGAGGTAGCCAGCCCCAGGTGACCACAGAGGGTGGGAACTAGGAGAATAAATACCCTGACTTGATTCCTTCCTCTCTCTGGTCTCTGTTGAAACCCCATTGGTCTACCCCAACTGGAAGCCGGAGGACAGAGCGCCCATTGATGCAGTCCACTTGCATCAGCCTCATGGGCACTGAGCCAAGTGGAGAAGACTGCACAGTGGATCTGGAGAGGCAGAGAGAGAGCATCGTGCACTAGGACATTCATGAAAAGGCAGAGCTTAGGAGCCGGGAAACAGACAAGTTAGATTGTGATGAGAAGGACAGTATAACCTAACATTAAGAATGAGCGTGGGGTCTGAGGTGTGTGACTTTGTGCTTATGCCTCCTCATGGGGTTATTGAGATGATTGTACACACCATTACAAGGAAAGTGATAGCACAGTGCCTGGCCCTTGTAATAAATATTCAGTAAGCATCCACTACTAGTGTTGTTATTATGAATAGCACTGAACAGCGATCTGCTGCAGTGGGACCTCTCTTGAAGGCCTGTGGCTGGTCACCATCACTCCATACAGCATGAATTCATTCATTTGTATATTGATCCATTCAACATGTGTTTGTGAGCATCTTGTTAGGTGCCCATCACTGGACGAGCTGGTAGTGGTGAGCAAAGCAAACAAAATTCTCTGCCCTCCTAGAGCTTACATTCTGATGGGGAAAATACACAATCAACAAACAAATAAGGAAAATAGTCAGAAAATGATCAGAGCTCTGGATAAAAACAAAGGAGAAAAAGGAGACGGGGAGTATGTTGGATGGGGTTGCAAGGTGAAATGCAGTGACAAGAAGGAAGATTGAGAAGGTGATATTTGAGAAAAGACCTGAATGGAGTTGAGGGAGGAAGCCATTCTGCTACCGAAGGAATGAGGTTTTTACGTAGAGGGAGGGACATGTGCAAAGGCACTGAGGCCAGAGCATGTTGGATCATTGGAGAAGCAGCAAGGATGCAGCACAGTGGGAACTGAGTGCGATGAGGTCAGAGAGGTAACAGAAGTCAGATCTGCAGAGCCCACGGTGTTTAAAGGGCTATGTTCTACATGACACAGCAGCACATTTTGCAATCCTGGATGTCTCACATTAGCCTTGTTCTCCCATCCGAAAAATGGGGATAATAGTCCCCATTTTGTTTTTCTCTATGGTGTTTGTAAGTAAGGGTCCAGTAAAAACGTGGGTTATGATGTTGTTTTGAAAATAATTATTAGGCGAGAAGATATTTTTATTGCTTAGTAATTTTGCTTGAGGCCACTTGCTGCTGAGCATAAAGACTGCCCATGCCCTGGAGAATGTGGCCGTGCTGGGCCATTGCTTGACAGCAGGCTGTCATCTCTTTTACACAGAAACTCATCTTCTTCCTTTGCCTCTTCAACTCCCGGGACTGGTTTTTAAAACAGCACTTTCTCCCCACTGTGTTCCATGTCCCAAACCTCCTCAGCGGAATTGCAGACTAGTAGTTCACAGAGGCCTGTTATTTATCCTATATGCAATAAAGACTTTCTGTAGGTTATAGGAAATAAATGTGCTTTTTACTGTCATCTGTGGTTCTTATTAGACTTATCCCCTCGGTGGCGAAATATCTCTGCGGGACCAAGCAGTTTTATGTCCAAACGGCCGATGAGCTGATAATGGGTTTTATGTCTCGCTGTACCAGCAGCATTGCAGGCAGCTCCTCCTTCCTTGCAGTCAGGAGTTGTGAGTTTCTCAACCCACAGCATGTAAATACTTCTCATTAATGCGGTGGTCTGTGCTTGTAAATAGAGAAGCTGGTGTCCCCAAGCACGTCTGCTGGTGGAAACATGGAACTAAAGCAAGAAACCTGGGCCAAGAATGAATGGCATGAGATAAGGAAAAGGGAGGGAGGCGTAGAAAGAACGCTTTTCATTGGTGGAGTCTTTAAGCCATGAGTAATATTTTTTTTTATTGTAGATATAGGACCTGCTCTGTTATATTTCTTGGCAGGGGAATGGAAGGACCAAATGCAGCTAAAATTTATTGATAATTTTTCTGTGCACCAAGCACTTTACATATACTGTGTTTTTTGATCTACAAAAATACTGTTGAAATTGACATTTTAACCCTAATATTATATATGATGTGAAAGGAGATTCAGGATTAAAAGACTTACAGTTGACACATAACTGAGCCAGGGTTGAAACACCAGTTAGCTACATCAAGTCAGACAGACCAGCTTCTCATCCCAGGAAACTTGATAAGACTTGATGTCTTCATCTGTAAAACAGGGATGACAGCGCCACGCCTGTGGATTTGTGGTATAGAGGACCAGCACGGTGCTGGTGGGTAGTCCGTGTTTGGCAAGAAGAAAGCCCTGACTTCTAGTTCCGGCTTTCTTCTTCCTTGCTAACTTCTTTCCTCTCTTTCTTCCTTTCAGTCTTACATACAAGTGAAAATAACCAACAGGCAGTAACGTGGGACTATGGCTTGGGTGAGACGATGGGAAGTAAGATCCACACCTAGGTGTTAATCAATAGAGTATGGTCAACCCTATGGAGTCTCCCACTTTTGTTTGGAGTCACAGTGTTGGTTTATCTTGTAGAGTGGTTTCATAGAGAGTCCTTTAAATGTAAATATAGAAATTGGGTTTCTTTCCATCACAAGTGGGAAAGGGAAGAGAAAAATGAATCCATATTCACTGGATTCCACCTACCATGTGGCAGCTACTTGCATATATTATCCTTATATTTCCAAGGGAATATAAGCTCCACGAGGGCTGGGATTTTGGTCTGTTTTGTTGACCGTGGTATCTCCAGCACCTGGGTCACTATGTGGCGTGAAGTAGAACATCAGTGAATATTTGCCGAGTGGACTGTGGCTATTTAGGAGCAACACAGCACTGGGCAAAACCTATCAGCCACGTGCCCCTGAGCAACTAGTGAAGAAAAAGCAATCTGGTTATTTCTGTCTCTTATTCCCCTAAATATTGCTTAGATTAATCCCCTTCTCTCCATCACACTACCACTTATTACATCTAAAACCCCATTGTATTTCACCCTTTTTCCTGCTGTAGCCTCCACTTTATTCTCCACACCATAACTCAGTCTATGTTTTACTGTGTAGCCAGAAAGATTTTTTAAAAATACAATGTCGCCCTCCTGTTTAATATCTGCTAATAGCTCCATGCCTTCCAAATGCAGGCCTAAACCCCTTCAGGCTCACAAAAGCCTGCTGGATCTGGCCTGCTAATCTCCAGCCCCATTGGTGTCCTCTTTCTGTTCTGGACTGAACTGCTTGTAGGTCCTCAAGTGAGTCATGCTCTCTCTTCCCTCAGGGCCTTTGCACATGCTGCCCTGTCTGCCTAGCACACTGCCCTATTGCCCTATCCCCCCTCCACACCTCTCCATACAATCGTTTGTCTAGATGATCTCTATTCATTGTTATAGTCTCCATTTAATATCAGTTCTTCAGGGGGCCCTGCCCAAGACCCAGCCCATGGGGCTCCCAACATCATGCTTCCAGAGTGCCCTGCATGTCCTCTTCTCAAACACTAATAAATTTTAAATTCTTGTTCTCCCCACCAGGCTAAAATCCCCATGGAGGAAGAGATGGATTATATCTTGTTTGCTGCTGTATATAGGGCACTTCATGTAATACCTGGCGTATAGTATGGGCTCCATAAATATTCACTGAATACATAACCGTCATTAATACTAAGAGTATCCTGCAAACTAAGAGTCATTCCCACTTTTCAGATAAGGAAACTAAAGTCCAAAGAGATTAAATGTCAAACTCAAGATCACATAGCAAGTGACATATTTAAGAGTCAAATCCAAATCTGACTCCAAAATCCATGCTCTTTCTACTACTCCAAAATGAACTCTTCCAGCAAATCAAATATTTTGCTTACTAGAAAGTCACAGCGTCTGTCATATGCTTGTTACCAATTTGCAAAGAATCAAAATACACCAGACACAATCATTTCTTTTCCTGATGACTCAAAAGGCCCTGCAGAGCCTGTCAGGATGGCCGCTGAATTAACTTTGAGCATAATTATCATTGGAAAGGAGTGTGAAAACAGTCCATGTTATTGATGTTTCGTTTTTTCTGGATTCTGGATAAACAATCTTTGACTGGACTTCCAACTCAGAGAGATGATCTAGCTTACTTCCTGGCCAGAGGCAGTGTCGGTAGAAGAGCCTGTTTTCCTCACAGGTATGGAACGGCATGAGGTTCTTTCCTTCATTCTACTGTGGTTTACTTCAATTCCATCCCCTTAACTCTCTCTGTTTCAGATTTGGACATGTGATAACGGTTAGTAGGACACCCAGGCTGGGGACTTCTTTGCATCCATCCCACCAGTTCTGTGAGATGCCACTCACTTGTACATCCAGCAGAGGGCATCAGCAATAGAAAAGACCAGCCTCCCCCAGGCCACATGTCATCCCACGCTGTGCAACGTGGGAGCCACGGGCCACTCACGTAGTTCCTGAGTACCTTAATGGAGCTAGTGCCACATGTTAAAATGATAATATTTGGTTATAGTCAGTTAAAGAAAATATATTGTTTAAATTGATTTCACCTGTTTCTTTTTCCTCACTTAAATATGGCTACTGGAAAATTTAGGATTACATATGTGGCTTGCGTTCATGGCCCAACGCTGTTCAGTACAATCCACAGAATAATAAAATAGCATTTTCAAAATAACTAAAATTTGAATATCATTTTTTCAGCTTATAAATATGTTGCACAAATATCATGGCATGATGAGGATTAGGAGGGATCTTGAAGCTTGTCTAGAATGTCCTTGTTTTATAGCCAAAGAAACAGGCCCAGAGAGATGAAGCAACTTTGCCCAAGGTCACACAGAACTGGGCTTTGAACCTAGGCCACTAGCCGCAAATCAGTTTCCTTCATTCAATGAGTGTCTCACAGAATAAAGGCATCACAGGACTTAGAAGGGATCCCCGACAGCCTCCCACCTCTGTCCCCAGCACCAGTGCCTGGCACGTGGCAGGAACACTTTATTCAACACCCACTGGGTCTGAGATGCTTTATCATACTGCACGAAGGATACAAAGACATGTAATATTCAGGCTCTGTTCTCTAGATGCTCACAGTGCAGTAGAGAAGATACCAGATGGACACTAACCAGTTAAAACCATAAAACAGAGGTACTGGCAAAGTACAACAGAAAGCTGATGTGGAAAATTTTCAACCTCACTAGTAATTAAAAAAATGCAAACAAAAATCATGTTTCATTGTTTGTTACCTTATTCGTATTCTTTCTCATTTCAGAGGGATTTAAAGTAGTTCATAATCCTATGTCAGAAAAAAAATCAATAGACAATAGAATCAATTAAAAAAAATAGAATCGATAGAAAAACGCCAGATTTTCTTTCTGCAGGCATGCCCAATAGGGGGATGAGGCTTCAGCCCAGGTAAGTGGTTTGGACTGTGTGAACACATCAGTTACCATGGTGGCCTTTATCCCAGTTTGCTTAGCTTTAGACAAAAAAAGTAGTTATATCTCACTGGATATTTGATATACACTGGGAAAAACATTTATCTCCATTTAGTTTAAGAAAATCGAAAATTCTCTGGCTTTTCTTCAGTATCAGAATGAGAAAGTTCGTTGGCAGAAGAAACCAAGTCTTATTCTGTCCCCCAGTGTCTGCCACAGGACTTCACACATATGGAGACTCCATTCATTAAAGCTTTGCTGAATCCGGAAAGGTACCTGCATTTATTCTGTGCCGGTTGTGTGCCCATGCACTTTACAAGCCTCTTTATATAAATGAGCACATTAATAATCTTAAAATCCTGAGAATTTGAGTCTCAATTTGCAGAAAATAAAACAGAAGCTCCAAAAAGTTAAGAAATATGCCCCGAATCCCTGCTACCAGGGAGCAGAGCTGGGATTTGAACCTATAATGTATCTGGTTCCAAAGCTTGTGTAACTATGTCACATGAAGGATAGAAGAATAGAGGGAAAAAGAAAAAAAAGTGTAGGAAAAAAGAGAGAGAAAGGGGGAGAAGGCTGCAAGGGAGGGATGGAGAGAAAAATCAAGACGGGAGGGAAGGGAGTGAGGGTGGATTTATACGTCTTTAGGCACACAGTCTAAAAAGAAAGACAAAGAGAAGGGTCAGAGTTTCCCTGGAGAAAATTATTCCTGGCAATTTAGAGAGAAATTTTCTAAAATGGCAGGTTAGGAACTCGGCCTCTGTTAAGGCTTGGCTCTCTGAAGTTCCCCCAGGACGATCTCTTCTCTTGCCACCTCATTATCGCCAGGAACAATCTGCATGGCCAGTAATGAGGGGATCTTAATGCTGGCAGTCTCAGGGGTGGGTAATGGCCCTGCGCGGGGCTCAGGTCACAGGTTCAGGCCTGGATGCTGGGGAGTGAGCTGTGTGGAGCTGCCGACTGTCCCCCTGGACGACAGTCCATTAGCCCTTACCCCCTCAGCAGGGCAGTAATGAGAAGGTGAGCCCGCTCCACAGCCCCCTGCAGCAGACCATCGGGTGAGGGTGCAGCCTCCCCACTGGCAGCGCTTCCTGCTGATGATGGTGACGAGCCTGCTCTCCCTGCAGGGCTCTAGGTCTGCCTGCAGGATAGCATTTGTCAGGATTCTGGCTTCGCCCAAACTCCGCTCCTAACTAAAGTGCAGGTAAATTATTAGGGAGCCAGATACCTCTGGCTGTACATGTGTAACCTTTATAGTTTCTAGTTGTATGTTTCCTTCTGTGAGCCCGTTCTACACACTGGAAAAAGCAACAACTTGGGAGTCAGAGTTCTAATCCTAGCATCTTTCTCTATTAGCTATGTGGCCCCGGGCACATTACTTTATGTCTGCGCACGTTGGTTTCCTCACACGTCATGAGAAATAATAATAAGAGCCTCCTTGTTTTATAATTATTTATTTGTTATTAATAATCGTAGCTAACATTGAGTATTATGTGTTGGATTCCATGCTAATTGCGTTATACATATTATCGATAATCTTCGCACTTTACATGTAGATATTGCTCTTATCCCTAATTACAGAAGGAGAAACTGAGGCTGAGATTGAGTTAGTTCATGCCAGAACTGGGACCTGAAGCCTAGTGTTTCTGAGAAAGTTTGTAACCTTAAGCACTGTGCTGTACTGAAATTTTGAAAGAGCCTGACACAGACTATATCGACAATCATATTTGTTAATTTTCTCCACTCCTTTTCTCTTTGACTAATATGTCAGTTAGGATACAGTCAGAAAATAGAACTCTCTTCAGGTGTTTCAAACAGAGGAAGTTTAATACAAGATTTGGTTGCATGGTGATGGGAGAACTGAGAAGACAAAGGGGATGTCGAGGCAAGCCAGAGATCAGTGACGGGGAAAAGCCATCGTAATCCGTAGTCTAGAGGAACAGAGGAAGAACGTAGTGCCACCAAATCCCAGAGACCAGGGTCACCTTCAGAAGCTAGAACCTCAGAGGAGCCAGGGAGAGCTGCTGCCCCTCCTGGAGATAGGATCCAAAGGCAGGAGAGTTGGGGGTGGAAATATGCGGGCCTCTTCCCTCCTCCCACCCTCCGGTCACCCCACAGTGCCTCAAATGGATCATACGTACTCAGAAACCCAAGAGCAAGGAAGCTTGGGAAATGTAATTTTCTGCAAGCTCGACAAAGAAAGACAGAGAAGAGATCTGAGATCAGATAGGCAGGTGCCTGGCACATCCGACAACCCTATGAAGTAGGTAAGTTGAGATTATCCTCTCGATTTGACTCTGCCAAGTATTCAATCCATGGCACAAGAGTGATCCCATTTCACGGATGAGGAAAGTAAGACTGGACATTAAGTACTACCAGAGCTCCAAAGAGGGAATGAGTGATCCTATGGGAATCAAGGAAAGCCTCAGAATGGGAGGGACTTTGAGGACATCATGGGTTATAGATGAATAGGGTTTTGTCAGATGGCTCAGCTTGGAAGGGTACTCCAAGCAGTGGGAACAGAAGTGGTAAAGATATGGATCCATAAATTGAAGGGTTTGGACTGTACTGTCTCTGAATTTGCTGCCAACTCTAACTTTTTTCTTTATCCCTGCTGGAAATTCTGTAGGAGATTAGAGAGAGATGTACGCCATATTGTTTTCACAGTACCTTGAAGGATCCATTTTCTAGGACTGGACTCCCATTTACACTGGATCCATGATATCCCATTCATATTGATAGAGAAATTGATATGTAGATGGGGAAAATCTTGCTAACGAGATCTGCTCAAAAGGGACAGAGAGTTTTGGTCTCTCATCTGCCTTCTTACCGCCAATGTGTTAGCAGTTGGGAAACAGCAACACGGCAGCTATATGTTAATGTTTCAGTGATCCATTCATCTAGGATATGCTGTCAGGACATTTGGTCTGCACATATTTCCATTATATACTCCTTTGTACTGAGTCTGATGGATAAACTTTACTGCCGACGTTACATACCACATTTCAGCTGTTAGCATGCAACACCCTCCCTCTTAGAATGCCTCCCTCTAGTTTCTCCTGGATCCACTCATCATCCCACACCCTGGCGGAAGGACTGCTTGTTTTGAAATGCAAATCTGATTATAATAAAGCCTTCCTCCTCCTAGCTTTAAATCCCTCCGTGGCCTGCCATGCCTTCAAGATAACTCTAAGCTCCTTAGAATATCTTGGCTTCCTCCTAGGTCTCCCGATTCCGCCTTCTTGACCTCTGAGTTTCAGGTATATTGACCTGCCGACCATGCTCTTTCACACTTGCGTGCAAATAGTCTTCACACATACTGTCCCCACCAGAATAGCCTTTCCCAGCTTCTGTCTCTGGCAATGTCTAGTGCTTCCTCAGGGGATTTCCTGCCCCTGCCCACTCCTTTTTGTGTGTGTGTTTCAATGTGCTCTGCATATGTTGCCAGCGCAAAACTGTCACTCAGGATTTGTAGTTTGGGGTATAAAGGACCTCCTAGAGGCAGGACACACAGTTGAAGCAGGTAAATGGTAGCTGTCGGGGCGGGGGATGTCATTGCTTTGTTTTATTCATTTCTGCCTTCCTAGTACTTAACACGGTGTCTGGGACACAGTAGGTATCAAATAAATGCTTGTCGAATATTTTAAGAATTGGAGATTTAAAAATAAAACAAAACATATTAAAAGCCTCCATTTATTAGACATAGTGCTGTTAGAAGTCTCTCCTTAGTTCGGGCCTGCCTCAGCAGGCACAGGCAGGAGCATACGCATGGGAGTTGGGAGTTGCTAAGAAGTCCCGATAGTGTTTTCATCGGAAGCTGGTGTCTCTTCGTGCATGGCCCTGGGATTTTATTTTGCTCTCTTTGTTCTTGAGCCCAACAACCGCCTGTGATAGGGCCCCAGGTTAACAAGCAAACCCTCTTCCTGGGGCAGAGCTGACCCGGCCCGTGACAGATGATAAGGAAGAGGCTTGGCAGATGAGGATGAATATTTGTGCCTTCTACTGTTTATCAGCCATCCAAAGGTCCAACCACATGGGCATTCAAGCTGCCTCGGCTGGGAGGTGGTGTGGGGTACAGGCCCCTTCGTTAGCAGAGGTGCCGGCCGACAACCCAGCAGTCACACCTCAGTGCTTCCCCATTGCTCTGTCTCTATCTGGGGGTGGCTCAGTGATCAGAGCATTCTTTCCCACCAGCCCTGATGCCACCTCCGATTCCTACACAGTCTAGAACACGCCAGAAAGCCATGCCAGTCCTAGCACATTAGGAGTCTTAGTTGCCAATCCCAGGGCATCATCATGGAGGCCCTTCTTTGCCAGCAGTGTGGGGTAGTGGTTAGGGGTCTGTTCTCTGCAGTTAGACGGCCTGGACTGGAATCCACACTCGGCGCTCTGACACTTGTTAGCTGCACGACCTTGGGCAGGTCACTTTGCCCCTCAATGCCCCAGGTTCTGTGGCTGTGACACAGGGGTGATGATAAGAGTAGCTTGGGAGTTGGTGGGTTTAAAGGAGTGTATATGAGTTTTATACTATATAGAGCTATGCCTGGTATCTAATAAGCACTATAAAATGTGGTTCTTACTAGTCATTCCACAAACATATGCTGAGGGCCCGCTTTGTGCCAAGTGTTGTTCTGGATGCTATGTAGGGCAACAGATGAAAAGATGTGCTTCCATCCTCAATAATCTCAGCCCACAAGGAATGAGAGACAAGTAAGCATATCATTGCAGTAGAGTTTGATGACTGTAAAATGCAGGCTTGCACAAGATTCCATGAGAGCACAGAGCATCTGCCCGGGATCATCAGGGAAGTCATTGAAGGCTTCACAGAGAAGACACTGGAGCGAACTCTTAAAGGTGGAGGAAGTTTGGCAAACGGATTACTAGGAGAGAATATTCCAGATAGACAGTAATGCATGTGCAAAGATTCAGAGCTAGGGCCCAATGTGGCCTGTTTGGGGAACTGCAGTGTGTAACTGGTCATAGGTGTGACAAAGCAGAGACAGGTGAGGTGGGGCCATAGGCAAGGGCCAGTCCTTGGGCCCCGCATGCAACTCTTAGGAGCTTGGACCCGGTGTCTGTGGGTAATGAGGACTCCCTAAGGGTTGTGAGACTCAGTGAAGAAGAGAGAATTGAGATGGGTGCTTTTTGTTGCACTCTGAGGTATTATGTTTATTTTTAAGAGAAACAATGGATAAACCAGAAACTAAACTTCCATGAGATTGGTGTTAGACCTGAGTTTCAGTACATTCAAATAGCATATTGGTTCATGAGCTAATCCTCTTTGAATAAGTGGTATGTTTTTGACTCTATGATTCTTCTGACCAAGATTCTCAGTCCAGAGGAAACTCATTTAGCCTGAAAGTTCTGTACCAATTACGTAGTTTTATGAGGTCAAAGTAAAAGTTAGGAGTCATTTTATTTTCATCTGTACTGGTAGAAATTATAGAATCAAGCTGCTTTAATGAGAAAAAGCACCGGGAAGGAAAAAGTGAAAATAGAAGTGTCAGCACCATCAGAGATTCCTGCCGCATCCAGATGCTGGAAGATGGGGCCAAGGTTGGGCTGCGAAGTCCTCTGACAACACGGTCTCTGTCCCTGAACAAGTTGCCAGGGCTTCAAGAGGAATAGACATGAAACACAACATCCTTCCACCCTTATTAAGATTTAATCCTGCTTTCAACAGGATTGCAATGTTATTAAATTAGATTTTTTTTTCTTCCTTAAAAAGGGATTTAACTTTTGCTTCCCTGACATCATAATCAACATGGAACAGATGCAAAGCAGAAATTGTGTGACCACTGGTAATATGGACCTATACTTAACATGTAGCATGTAAAGTTATTAAAATGGAAATTAATTCTCTTTATTACTCTCGTATCCTATCAATTAATTTGGTTGGAGGTGCTTATGAATATGCAATCATTCCTCCCTGCCGCCAGCCCCTTAGTCTATGTGTGAGAGCTTTGGTAAAGCAATAGGTAAAATTTTAGATTCTTTTGCTAGTTTTGCCAGCACTCTTTGCTCCCTAATAATATTGATAATGGTGATAGCTAACAATTATTGAATTCTTTCTACGTGCTACTCACTGTTCTAAGCACTTTACATTCATTGCCTCATTCAAACCTCGTAATAAAATTTTGAGATGGGTCCTTTTATTATCCCTAAATGAGGAAGAGAGAGGGAAAGAGGAAGATGAGGCAGAGAGAGGGAAAGAACCTTCCGCAGGTCGCCTAGGCATTCTGACTCCAAAATCTGTGCTCCTTTCTACTGTGCTGCACTGCGTCTTACACGTTCCAGAGAAGGGACTGGGAAGGGGCCGTGAGTCTCAGACACCAAGCTCCTGTGGGCTGAGAAAGAGTGAGGGACCTGGAATGGGAGAGAGGGCTCTGAGTTGGGGGCACGTGTTTTAAAATATAGATTTTATTATTATTTAGGTATGGCAAAACCACCAGATCAGGAGACGACTGCCATTAATAGTTACAGATCCCATGAGGAGGGGCACACTACACCACGGGGTCCACATGGGAAGTTCCAGGCTTGGTCAGGAGGCAGAGGGGGGTGGGAACCATGGGCAAGAGCTTTTATTGTGGTTTCTGTGGGAAGAAGCAAGAGGCGGGGAAGACAGGTTTACAATTGGCTAGTGTGAATAATTTCAGCGGGCTCTGGGGCATGGGGGCTGTCCCTAGTTCTCTGGTACCTGGCCCTGGGGTGATTGGGGCAGTTGGAGTGTTAGGGTTGGGGGTATAGGATCTGGATTGGTTGGTTTGCATTTGAAAGGTGCACTCCGGGTGAGGTGTTTACTATCTCTAGGAATTAGCTAACCCTGCAGGGACAGCCCCTGCAGTATCAAGACCCCAGATGACAAAGCATCAGAAATACAGAAAATAAGATGTGGTTAACAGAGCAAGGGCTCAGTGGGGAGTGCTGTGGGAGGCCCGCAGAGGCCTCCTTACCCAGGTGGGAAAGAGGAGGCGAGGGGGAACAGGTCAGCCAGTAACAGGCCTGAATATACATTGGTCTTTGTGATGCCCGGGAAGGAGGGGGCAGGGAATTGGAAGCGCTGAAATTAAGCTTCAAAATACCCTTTTGTCTTTTGATATGATCCATGATGCATATTTAACTTTATATGCACATGCACATCAAACTTTGAGGGGGGTGGGGGAGATTATGACTCATCTTTTCAGCCAGACATCTCCTCCTTGGAAGCAGAGACCCTGTCTTGATCATCATAGCACACCTGCAGATTCTGGTGTGAGACTTGCTCTCCCAGAATGGAAGGACCCTAGTTCCTACTCTGTAAATCCTGGTTCCTCAGTAACACCCCCTCAGGCTGTCCCTCTTCAAGTGCCAGCTGCAAACTAGTTTTGGTGAGAGGGAGCCTGCTAACCCAGGTGAGAGGAGACCCAGCAGAGGGGTCTCGGTGAATGCTTGATGGTAAACCCCGATTCTCAATTGTCTCCTTTTTTCCTTCCTTTGGAAAAGCAAGAGAAATTATATAAGATGAGCCAATATAGCACTGCAAGGGAACCAACTACAGGTCTGCTGTACAACTGCTTGGATAATGAGATGATCTGTACGTCACTTGTGTAGGCTTTTTAGTCACCAATCCAGAATCTAGGAGTCCTTCTGGATTCCTTCCACTCTTCCATCCCCACATCCAATTCATTAATATCCAATCTCTTTTCCATCTCCAAAGTGTGTCCTGGAATGTCCACGCTCAAATGCCTCCACCAAGTCTGAGAATCCACCATCAATTGTCTCCTGTAGTTTTACAAGAACCTTTTCATGCATCTCTTTGTTTTGCCTGTTGCCCCCCTTCGAACTGTTTTCCATACGAGGGCCGTATGTTATTTTTAAAATATAAAAGATATCAAGTCACTCTTCTGCTTAATGCCTTTTTATAACGTATTATTTAGGGTGGGCTAACTGCTGTAGCAAAGGGATCCAAAAATACGTAACAGCTCATACACAATAGTTGTGACCTGAATGAGTGGATAGATCAGCAGGGCGGCCCCACTCTGCAGACTCATTCAGGCTGTTAACACATAGTTTCAAAGTTATCGTAGGTTGGATTTCCTCTTGGAAGCAGACCCTGAAACCACGATTCATATGAAAGTAATCTAGTAAGAAGTTTTCCTGGGAAAAACTGATATACAAGTGGAGAAGTGAGACCAGGAAGAGGAGGAAATTAAGTCAGGGAGTGATATCAAGGGAAGTCCCAGGAAGGTAACTTTAGTGCCATCCCCCAAGGGAAGATCTGGAGAGGACATGGACCCCACCTCAGAGCTATCCCGTCAGGAGAAGGGAGCTGGAGGATTTAAGCCCTGGCCTGCCATTCACTGGTTAAGGGCTGCCTCCAGGGAGACGTACCTTCCCAGGTGCCTCCAGCAATCTGTGTGTGCAGGCAAAGGGGATGCTGACACCTGAGGCCGTCCGTCCACTGATGAGGAGGTACAGATGCTGGCATCTGGGAGAGAAAGAACACCTGGGGTCAGTGTGCAGGAAAATGATAAAGGGATCCACGGGAGAGGCGTGGAGCATCTGCTACACAAAGGCAGCCGAGGGACTTCGTTCCAGTGGGAAGGAGCAGGCGGGGAAGCTTAAATGGGCCACGCTCAGAAGTGAGTCGCTGTTTACATTCTGTTGGCTGGAACTCAGGCGCAAGGCTACATCTACCCACAATGGAGGCTGGGAAATGTCGTGCAGCTGTGTATCCAGGAAGCAGAAGAGGACATAGGCCTCCTGCCACAGAGAGCCTCTCTTAATACTTGAATAGATACCTAACCTCCCTTACAGGGCCTACAAGTCTCTACATGCCTGCTTCTCCAGCCCTGTCACCGGCTACTCTCTGCACCCCCACCACACTTCAGCTGCACCCGGGCACTGCTTTCTCAGCTACTGGGCTTTGTTACCACAGGCTGTGGAGAAAAGTAGCAGAAGACATTTGACATAGAATTGCAATATTTTGTTATGGTAAAAGTATTAGCTGACCTTTGAATAGGGATGTTTTGCGATAAAGTAGATTATGAAAAACTGGTCACGTTTAGTGGAGACTGTGAGAGCCATAACTAGCCGCAGATAAACTCATGAAAAGGGGAGAGCCATGCCTCTCTCAGGGTAGCCGGAAGCGGCCAGGCACACTCGGCCAGCTGCATCATCGCCTCATCACTGCTGCAAATGCAGCACCCACTGACCCCAGGCTAGTCTCTCTGATTATCAGCTGGTAGCATGACGTTGGGCAACTTAGTTAACCTATATGTGCCTTCGTTTTCTCATCTGTAAAGTGGGGCTGATAACTGTTTCTAATTCATGGGATCATTGGGAAGATTAGATGAGTTAATGTAACAGAAACGGCTAAGCATTTACAACTGCTATTATAATGTCAACGCAAAATAACCAATAACCATTCTATAGATAAGAGAAATAGGTGAGTTTACTTGAGCCAGAGTAAGGATTACAACCTGGGTAGGCCTTAAAAACCATCCTGGAGAACATAGTTTTCAGTACAGTCTTATATCTTTTTAGAACAAAGAACATACATTAAAAACACCCAGGATACATTTTCATCAAAATTTCAAAGAGGTATTCAATTGCAAATTGACAGGTCAACGTGACCCTGATGTCAGGAAAGGGACTAATCCGGGCGTTACCAATAGGGCATTACCTATAGGGCATAGGAGGGGAGGTACGCATTCTTAAGAGAGCGTATTCTTTACTTTCATGGTTAAGCAGATGTACAATGTATGTTTGATAGGCCATAAGTCAGGCTTTTTAGTTCAGGTGGAATCAGTTTTGAACCCGAATAGTTACCCCATATACCTCAATATGTAAAATCTCTTGTCAATTACTATTAGGGGACCTGCGGGCTGCACAGCCAGCCTGCTGCTCCAGCTTCCCCGCCCTTCCACTGGGGTGAGGTTCTGAAGGACACTCTCCTGTTAGCAGCTTCTTTTCTTCTACTTCCAGCAGCCCCCCTCCAGGCTAAGGGACGTTTGGAGGCAACAGCTAAAAGCAAGCTCCTGTTAACAGGAAACATATATGGATGTGCATCTTCTTTGTCGTTGGGCACAGCAGAAATCAAAGAACCTGAGACCTATCCATCAGCAGCCCTAGAACCAGAGATGATGCCCACGTCTGTTCCCAAAGCTGCAGTTTCCTTGAGAAACTGTTCCTTGAGAACAGAGCTCAAGTGTCCCCATAGGGCAGGAGTATGCTCTTCTTTGTCCCACTAGTCTTGGGTCTGATGCTGCCTTGATTGTGCATCTCACAACTCCAGGAGGCACCTGCCGTTCCCATAGGGCCCAATGGCGGCCCTGAGCCATGCCCTATCTTGCTATCGCAGTGTTTAATGTAAAGTACACGTGTTTTCGAGTCATAACGTTTTGGATGTGAATTCTGACTCTCTCACTCCTGTTCGTGTGACCTTGCATAAATTATAAATCACCTTGTATACATTACCTAGCCTCTCCGGGCCTCAGTTTCTTCATCTTCAATGAGGTGGCAATACGCATCGGGCAGAGTGGGCGTTGTGAAGACCATAAGGGAGTAGAGGTGAGGAGTCCAGCTAAGTGCTTAGTGACATCTTAGTTCCTCAGAGTTTGCGTTGTCAATTGCTGAGTTACAAATCACTCTGAAACTTAGTGACTTAAAACAGAAATGATCACTTATTTTCTTGTGATTCTGCAATCAAGGCAGGGATCCTTGGGAACAGATCTTGTTGCTCTGTGTGGTGTTGGCTGGGGCAGTTCATCTGGGGCTGGAGGATCCAAGATAGCTTATTTCAGCTAGCAATACAGCTTGCTCGGTGGTGGCTGGAAGGCTGGTGGTTGGCTGGGCTCTCTCTCTTTACCTTCTCTCTTTCTCTCCCTCTCTCTCTCCGCTTCTCTCCCTCTCACTGAACTCTCCTACCTTCTGCAGCCTCTTTCTCTCCACGTGCCCTTACTCTCCCCTCTCCAGCGGGGTAATCAGACTTCTTAACATGGCATCTCAGAGCTCCCAAGAGGGCAAAAATCGATACCACAGTGCCTCTTAAGACCTAGACCTGGCACTGGCACCATGTTGCTTTTACCACATTCTATTGGTCAGAGCAAGACACGACGTTCAAGGGGAGGCCGACTCTACCTCTCGATGGAAGAAGTAGCATGCATATACGGGGACAAAAGGGCTCATTGGTGGCCACTTCGTAGACAATCCACCATGCTCAGTAAGTGGGGCAGCTTCGGTTTTCGTTGTTATTGGATTCCTATTGGGGAGGAGGGCCAGGGGATGCAAAACAAATAACTTTTTAGACAAAAAGCCCTAAAAACCAGGGGGCCTCAGGTCAGCTAGACAGAGTGATCTCATTTCATTTCTTCTTTGGGATGGGAAAAAATGATTTCTGGGCTAAGTGCTCCTAGAACAACTGTAATCTACAAACATTCAATCTTTTTCTCTATTCATTTCCCTTCCAATTTTCCCATTCTAACTGTGGGATCTGGCAGACTAGAACTAGAACCATGTCACTGATATTTAAGTTGGAGAAACTCCTTTATTAGTTGTCTATTATTGCATAGAAAATTACCCCAAAACCTAGTGGCCTAAAGTAACATTTAATATCTCACAATTTCTGTAGATCAGGAATCTGGGGCAGCTTAGCTGGGTTCTCTGGGTTCTGGGTTCTGGCTCAGCCTGCAGTGTTAGTTGGGGCTACAGTCATCCCAAGGTTTGGCTGAGGCAGTATCCATTTTCAAGCTCACTCAGTGGTTATTGGTTATTTCCCAGCAGCCAATGAGACTGAGGGCTCAGTTTCTCTAACTATTGGCAAGAGGCTGCCTCAGTCCCTTACCAAGTGGACCTCCTATAGGGCAGCTCAGAAATATGGTATCTAGCTTCATCGGAGTGAGCAAGCAAGAGAGCCAGAGTGAGTGAGTGAGTGACTGCCAACAAGACGGAAGTCACATCTTTTGGAACAGAATCATCGGAGCACCTTTGCTGTGTTCTGCTTGTTAGAAGCGAGGTACTAGGCCCAGACTGCACTCAAGGGTAGGGAATTACACTGGGGTGTGCACACCAGGAGGCAGGGATCACGGTGACCATCCAAGAATCCCAGCTATCACCGCTCCTTCCAGCAATTGTAGAGCCCTCAAATTTCACTCCCTCCCTAGACATCACACACCCTGCTGTGGGTTGTAATTAGGGTGACTGTATGTCCCAGTTTGCCTGGAATAGGCCCAGGTGAAGTGATTTTAAAAACAAAAAAATATCACACTAAGTGCAGAATAACAATGCCTTGAATATAAAAAAATGTCAGTAGGAATTTCCTTCATTTTCATACAGGTGAAACGGTTTGCTTAAGAAAGTTAAGTTTGTCATTCTTAATTTATTCCACCAATATTCATAAAGTGCTTTCTAGACTCTGGGGCGACAAAGTAAAATAAAAATATTATCCCTGTCCTTGAAGAGGTCAGATGAGCACGTGAATCCTAGAAGCACTGTGTGAAAAATGTTGTAAGAGAGGGAAGCCCAAGGTGTCATGGAATCAGAGATGATGACCCTTGGATTGTTCTGAAGGATGAATAGGAGTTCGCTGTGTAAAGAATGTTTCAATCGTGTTCCTAACAGGAAACAAGGGCCACACTCATAATAGGACTGTTGAAGGAGGATTTATTTTTAAAGGAGAGGATATAAGGAAACCAGAAGGAATAGTGAAGGTATCTGGTGCTCAGCTGATACCATCCCAGCCCCATGAGATGAGAGGAGGCTGCAGTTACCAGAATCTGGAAAGTGCAAGTCCTGTAGCATTGGTCTCCTTGAGAGGAGAACCTTCCGTAGAGGGATACAGCCAGCTCTTGTCAATATTGTAGGACCTGACCTCACTCCCATCTTTCCCTTTCATCTCCTGCCAAACTCAGCTGGGAACCAGAGGACCTGAGAGCCCTCACTATGGCCCAGACAAATCAGCTTCAAGGGGCATGGGGCAGAGTGGAAAGTTTGAAGGTGGGTCTGGAGGGGCAAATAGAAGCTATCTGATGCAACAGGGTTAGCCAAGCCCATTCCAGAGCAAGAGACCATAGTGAATTGAGGGAGATGTGAACTGTCCTAATACCTCTGGACTGACCAATGTGACCTGAAACAAGAGAAAAGAAGGAACTGAGGCCAGAGAAGCAGGTAGGGGCCAGGTCATGGAAGTCTCCCTGGGTCTTCTGCAACATTGTCCTACCTGACCCGGCCAGTCCATGCCCACCCTGCGGTCAGATGGCGCCTGCTGTAATATAGACCCAATCACACCATCGCTTGCTGAGCTGTGCAGAAGAGCTTAGATTCTACCCTGAAGGTGGTAGAAGAATCTTGAGCAGGGCACGTGTGTGATCTGCTCTGCCCACGGACAAGGCGGCTGCAGCGCAAAGCGTGGATTGCAAGGAGCCTGGTTCCAATTCCAGCTCTGCCCCAACTGCTTAGGACTTTGCATAAGTTCTTTAACCTCTCTGAGTCCTAGTTTTCCGGTTCGTGAAAAATGGGCTGACAACTCCTGTTGTCTGCACATGAGGATTAGATGAGATAGACGTTTTAGAAAATTCAAAATGCTCAACGTAAGTTATTAGTAGACAGTTCAACAATTGCTTTTAACAGGGAATGGGAGCAAGAAGGGCATTCCCTACATGCCAGGCATTGAGCTTGAACCTTTTACATTTAACATTCCCTTCTCGCTAGGCAGTGGCCCCTGAGACAGCTGTTGCTTCATTTTACAGAAGAGGAAAGAGAGGCCTATTTTGATTACTGATTATGTACCATATACTGTGCCTGGGGGATATGAAGGTAAGTCAGAAATAGTCCTGGCTTTTAGGACATCGTAATTATGGATGCTTAGGTCATATAGATCAGTGCTCCTCACATTATATAATTACCCAGGTGGCACCTTGTGAAAATGCAGATTCTGACTCGCTAGTACAAGAGTCTGGCTAGAGATTCTGCTTCCCTAATACTCCCCCAGATAATGTTGATGCTGCTGGTCTGGACCATACTTTGAGAAGCGGGATTTAGAGGGTCACACACACACGTTTTTATCAGTACTTGGCAGCTGTGATAAATTGAAGCAGAGGGAAGATCTTTCACAGCAATTCCAACTTTAGGAAACAGGGAAGTAGAAGGGGAAAACTATGTGTCCTAATATTTAACTGAACAGCAGCTTCTAAGGCAGGGGGTTCTGCTCCAGAATCTAAACCCTCCCTTGTTTGGGCTGAGCAGGATATTGTTTTTCTGCCCCTTGGATATATCCCATTATGAGCTTTGATCAAAGGAAATCTTTCCCTTTGAGGCTTAGGGCACGTGTTAATGGCTTTGCTATTCGCATGTATCTGCATATATTTGCAAAGCAATTCAGCTACTTCTGAGCAAGAGGAGGAATAGGGGCTGGTGGTGGAGTCTAGGGTTTAAGCTTCTTGGTCCTTAGTATCTCAATTTAAAGGAAATCCAGCAGCAGAGAGCTGGAGCAGTCCTGGTGATTGAAGGAACTGAGAACTGAGTTTCCAGCTGCTCTGCTGGTTGAGTACTCCCAGCTGTTCACTGGAGATTTTTGCCCTTGAGAGTTTTGCCCCATTTCAGGTCCTGCCTCCCCCTTTGCCATCCATTTTACCCATTGCTGCCCAAGTATCTTCTTAAAGCATGTTTCTGAATAGGTCGCTCTCCTAGTCAAAGACTTTCCATTGTTCTCCTTTATATGTGGGAGAAAGCAAATCTTAACAGGACATTGAAAACCCTCCCTACGCAACCAGGTCCCAAGGTATGGCCTCAGCCTCTCCTCCACTACCTCCCTTCCATCTCCATGCTCTAGCCAAACTGAAGCGTTTCTTGTTTTCTCTAAGCCGTATAAATTCCCACTGTCAAGACTTTGCTTATGTCATTACTTCAGTGAGATGTCTTCTCCTCGCTTTCCTCACACATGTCCAAATTCTGTCCATCCTTCAAGACCCAGCTCAAATCCTACTCCCTCCAGGGAGCCTTCTCAGAACTTCCTACCTGGAGAAATTCTTCCCTCTTCTGAACTCCCTTAGCATTTTATCCATCCCTTTCTTATTGTGCGAAGTTCTTTATTTATTTAGGTATTGGAGACTGTCTCTGGTCCTTGCATGTCTTGAAGGCCGTCCATGCCTAGTCATATATATATGTAGTAAGCGCTCAATAAAACTTTGAATGAATACATGAATGAATGAAGGATAAGACAGACGGCTTCTGAACTGTGATTTGATTCCAGCATATTTCCAATGTATTCGTTCTTTCCATACAGTTTTAGCGAGCTCCTGCTCTGTTGCAGGCCCTAGGTTCTGGCAGCACAAAGGTGAAGAGAGGAGAGTCCTGGCCCCCAGGGGCTGTTCTGGGGATGACGCCATCTCATGTTCTTTGTTTAATTAAGTTGGCTACGCTCCAACTAGTTGCTTAATAATAAATGGTTTGAAAAATCTGAAAACATCTGATATTTTTACAGATCGGTGACCTGTTAGATGAACAGGCTAAATCTTGTTTAATCTGTGCTTCTGTTCATCAAAGCAGTCTTTTGGTGAAGAGTACGACAGCAAATTGGATTGTATTTTCATTGTGCCATTTGCCTTCCCATCTTAAAAATAATAATAGTATATATTTATGTTAGAAACCTTGGAAATAAAAAAAAAAATGAAAAAAACCACTTATAATTTCACAAAAAGAACGCAATGATTGTTAACATTTGGCGTATTTCCTTGCAATTTTTTATTTGTTTTGTTTTTAGGAACACACACACGCACAGTTTGAGTCATGCTTTTTGTATCCTGCTGTTACTTTTTTTTTTTACTTAATATTGCACTTATTGCATATTTTTCCCATGTTAAAAATTCTAAAAATGATTTTTAATTAAATTTAGTATTTCATTGTATGGATGTATCATAATTTTTAAATCAATTCTCCATTATTTATAAAAGCTAAACATTGGAAACAACTACACAACGAACATCTTTGTGTGTTAATATTTTTCCTTATCTAATCATTATTAGCATTCTTGAAGTGGAATTAGTGAGTTAAAGGGTATGAACATTTTTATGTTTCTCTTCCTTTTCACCAATTCTTTTTATCAGAGATGGTTAATTCTTTTGATCTTATTGGGATGCATCTGGCCTCAATTATTAAATACTCTTTTGTAATTAACACGGAGGCTGTGGACTCCAAGTCCCCTCCCTCATTAAGGCACTATAAGTAGCTTCAAGAATGTTTTGGAGGCAACACCCCCATTCATCAGTATCCGCACTGCTGGCTGATGCTGCTGCTTTAGATGTTTTTGTGGTCCTGGGTAATGGATTTTTGTAACAGCAACTGTGAGTGGACTTGACCTCAGAAACACGTTTTTTTTTTAGTGCATGCAACCTGCATTTTGATCTTTAAGCTAAAATATACTGTAAGTACATCTTTTGCTCTCAGACCCCTAGAAGAGCAATCTCACTGAGGCAGCACTGATTTAGCTTGAATTACCAGCTGCTCATTGCTTGCTGGGAGACTGGCTCCCCAAACATGGACCCCTCAAGATCCTCATTCTCATCTTGGTCTCTTTCTACTGTGGGAGAATCAGGGAGTTCATTGCAGATGGCCTTAATGCTGGATAGTGGAACTTCAGTTTAATTGAACCTACTTATAAAACTCTCTCACATTTGTATAATGCTCTGCAGTTTACAAAACACTTTCCAGGGCATCAGCTAATTTGATCTTCACCATCTTTCTGTGAGGTAGCTCTCATACCACTCCTGTTTCATAGATAGAGTAACCGAGACCCAGGCAGCGCTAGATGCCAGGGTTAGTCACGGAAAGAACGTGGATCTTTGGAGACATATATACCCAATTTCGAATCAACTTAGTGACTAACTAGTTGTATGACATAAATTCTTTAAGCATCAGATTCCTCATCTGTGCAGAGAATAGTACAGTTGATTCTTATTTTTTACAGATTCTTTCTTTGCGAACACAACTACTCACTAAAATTCATTTGTAACTCCCAAATTAATACTCATGGCACTTTTGTGGTCATTAGCAGACGTGCACAGAGCAACAAAAATTTGAGTTGCTAACACAACTAATGCTGAACAAGGCGATGCTGTACCTTCTTATTTCAGCTTATACTGCAAACAAGTGTCCTTTGTGAGGCCGATTTAGTGCCACGGGTTGCACATTTTTGTGCTTTTTGTTGGTGATTTAACATGGCCCCCACGTGTAGTACTGAAGTGCTATCTCCGTTCCTAAGCACCCGACGGCTGTGATGTGCCTTATGGAGAAAATACATGTGTTAGATCAGCTTCATTCAGGAGTGAATTCTAGTGCTGTTGGCAGTGAGTTCAATGTTAGTGAATCAACAATATATATTAGATAGGTGTCTTTAAACAGAAACACACATAAGACGAGGTTATGTATTGATCAGTTGATGAAAATGTTGTGACCAGAGGCTCACAGGAACCTCACCCTGTGTCTCCCCTAGGAGCAAGGGTTCAGTATTTACGCAACTTTATAGAACATAATTATTGCGAATAATGATAATGACTGCATCTGTTTTATGGGGTTGCTGTGTATGTAAAGTAAGAATGTACGTAAGTGCCTAGTGTGTTGGTGTTCTATAATGGAAGACTGTTCTACTAAATGAGGAAACAGAGGCTCAGAGAAGTTAGCTGCCTTATTTAAAATCATTAGACCAGAAAATGGCTCAGATTAGTAACATATAAAGTGGGTCTGTCTGAATCCACAAGCATACAGGCTACGTCCAGGAAGAATTTCACATGGGGGAATGAAATGCTTCTCAGTTCCTTCTGAGTCTGCTCTTCAATTAAATGTTTTATCTACATGACTGAATTCTGGAGAACCTATGTAAGCGCTACCATCACCATCTTTGTGCCAGGTCCAGTGCTAACCACATGCCGTCTGGTATCTCTTTTCATTGCACAATGATCCTGTAAAGTAGGCATTATTGTTATTGTTACCATTTTAGAGATACAGAGAAGTTAAATAAATTGCTCAACATTATACAACTTGGAAGAAGAGCAAAGACAACAATTCAGGGCTTTCTGATTCTGAGGCCCTATTCTCAATCTTGACATCAGAGAGTCCCAAACTCTTGGAGATTTTATAGACCAGTAAATCAAGCAAACCAAAAAGTAAAGTGGAGAAGGACATCAAGTTGTCGACTTTTATTTACCCAGGTAAGGACATTAAAGAAAAAAAGTCAGCATTGACTATTGTCATTATTTTATAAAGAAAAGTAATTTTAATATCATAAAAGTATGAAGAACTTAACCTGAGATTTAAAAAATCCAACCCATTCACCTTTCTGAAAACCTCACAACATTGTCCTTCTTTTCCTCATTTCGCTCAGAACAAGGCTGTACTTGTCACAGACAATGGCCTTTGGCAACCACACCTCTATTTTATTTATTTATTTAATTTTTTATTTATTCATTCATTCATTTATTTGAGAAGATCAGCCCTGAGCTAACATCCATGCCGATCCTCCTCTTTTTTTTTGCTGTGGAAGATGGGCCCTGGACTAACATCCGTGCCCATCTTCCTCTACTTTATATGGGACACCGCCACAGCATGGCCTCAGGAGCGGTGCGTTGGTGCGCGCCCGGGATCCGAACCCAGGCCACCAGCAGCAGAGCACACGCACTTAACCACTACACCATGGGGCCGGTCCCCACACCTCTATTTTATTCTGAGTTATTTCCACTGATCTAGGCCCGAGCCGTGTTACATATCCAGGGCAGTGGATTGGATCAAATCGTATCTAAGATCACTTTTCAATTCCAAGGATTGTTTGAGAGTTTGGCCCATTTCTCCTTCCAGCCCAGAGACAGAGAGGAGGCTGGTCTCATGCATTAGCCGTCAAGCCAGCAGCTGCTGCTCCTTCAATCTTGCCCTTGACAGGAGCAGGCACCTTGCAAAGTGACCTCCAGGAAAAGAACGAATGCTTAGTGGTGGCAAGTAAGTTGCTTTAACTATTGGGAAACAGAGCACACACATAAATCTGCTGTGGGTCTATATTCCTTAAGGAAATTCATCAAGGAAGAGAGGCAACTCATGGAAGACGAGGGCATAACTCTCTGGCTTTTTTTTCCCCATGAGGTGGATACCCTTCCGAAATGGAAATGGCCCACGAGATAAGTAAGCTTGAGGACTCTCCCACTTTTCTACTCACCCATAAGTCAGGAATCTTCCATTGTCCAGGCCTGTGCTCATTTGCTAAAACATCAATAAAATAATAAGAAAGAGCTAATAACAAGTACAGGTTATTAATGTGAATATGATACATTCTGATGATGTGCTGGGTTATTAGCATAGTTAATCCTCATAACAGCTTCATCAGGTAATACTGTCATCATCCTCACTTACAGATGCAGGTACTGAGACACTGAAAGGTCAAGTAACTTGACCCTCATATCACTAAAGAGTAGGAGAGCTGTGAACTGAGCCCAGACAAGTGTCTCTCCAAAGCTCCTGATTCTAACCAGTGCATTGTGCTGCCTTGCCTACATGCTATGCCCTCTTTCTGTATCATTTCCAAATTTTGCAACTAAATGTCCAACTTTTTTACTTTTCCCTTTTGGTAACCGTGTAGGAAAACAGCCTGAATCAACTCAATTAATCTATATGAATCTTCCTGTGTGCCAGATTCAGAGCTCTGGGGACACAGACATGAAGGGCAGACCTCTGCTCTCAACATGTTCCCATTCTATGAGGGAGATATGTACACAAATGGCTATGATCTAAAGCAGTCTGTAAGAGAGGTATTAGAGAAGCTGCATGAAGAAATGCCATTTGAGCTAAAATGTGGAGGATGAGTGTTAGGAGTGACGGTGCCCCCCAGGTGGAGGTGAGAATAGGAGCAATGTACAGCGCCAGAAAGGGACCCAGGCAATCTTTGTGGTAGTTGGACCATGAGATGATTATGGGTGATTGTGCTGAAAGATGACACTGCAGTTGTCCAGGGGTCGTATTTTGGAGGGACTTGGATGCCATTCAGAGGAGACTGGGTTTTATTACGTAGGCAATGGGGAGACCCCAAAGGTGTTTGGACACCAGAGAAACATTATTAGAGCTGAATTCAGGATAAATACATCCTAAATTTATGGTTAAAAGTCTTATATAGCATCTCTCTAGCTCATCTGCATTTAATAGGAGACGAGAGACAGAAACCAAATCTATGAACCTGAGGTGATGGCATTCCAGACACCAGGGCAGAGCCTTGGTTGCTCATTCCCTCAACCCAGCCACTTAGAGGGGTGGTTCCCAAGTCTGGTTACTCAGCTGAAGTACCGGGAAAACCGTTAGAAATCCAGATTCCTGGGCTCTGCCCCCTCAGGTTCTATTTTTTTGTTGTTGTTGTTGTTTTTTGTGTTTGTTTTTTGGTTTTTTTTGTGAGGAAGATCAGCCCTGAGCTAACATCCATGCTAATCCTCTTTTTGCTGAGGAAGACCGGCTCTGAGCTAACATCTATTGCCAATCCTCCTCCTTCCCCCCACCGCCCCCAAAGCCCCCGTAGATAGTTGTACGTCATAGTTGCACGTCCTTCTAGTTGCTGTATGTGGGACACGGCCTCAGCATGGCCGGACAAGCGGTGCGTCGGTGTGCGCCCGGGATCTGAACCCGGGCCGCCAGTAGCGGAGCGCGAGCACTTAACCGCTAAGCCACGGGGCCGGCCCCCTGAGGTTCTGATTCAGAAGATCTCTTCTGGGGACTGGGAATCAGTGTCTTTAAAGCTGGCCAGCTGATTCCAATAACCACTGATTTATGTCACTACTACTGATGGAGGCACTGAAAACATGTCTAGCAATGCAGGGAATTTTATTTAAAGAGGATCATCTCTGAAGCATCCTCAGAAGGGTTTATATTGCTAGAGATAGATATTAGGGTTTTCCAGAGAAACAAAACCAATGGGATGTGTGTGTGTGTGTGTGTGTGTGTGTGTGTGTAGAGAGAGAGAGAGGGAGAGAGAGATTTTTAATGTTATATATTTACATGTATATTTATATAAATATATATATATGTATTTTTAGTTATATATATAAAGAGATTGATTGTAAGGAGTTGGCTCACGCAGTTGTGGAGGCTGACAGATCTCAAGATCTGCAGCTGGCAAGCTGGAGACCCAGAAGAGCGATGCAGTAGTTCCAGTCCAAAAGCCGGTGGGCTCCAGGCCCAGGAAGAGCCAATGCTTCCGTTTAAGTCTGAAGGCGGGAAAATACTGGCATCTAAGCTAAATGCAGTCAGGCGTAAAGAAATTCCCTCTTTTCTACTCAGGTCTTCAAGTGATTGGATGAGGCCCACCCACATTAGGGAGGGCAAAATCTGCTTTACTCAGTCTACCAATTCAAATGTTAATTTCATCCAGAAACACCCTCACAGACATACCCAGAATAATGTTTGACCAAATACCTGGGCACCTTATGGCCCAGTCAAGTTGACACATAAAATTAACCATCCCAAGACGCCAGAAGGACTTCGTTATAATAGTATGATCACTATAGTAACAATGGTAACAAGAATCATTATTATTTGTACCCCTTTAGTACCTGACGCGGTGGTGTGTACCAACTGAACGAGTAAAGCAAGCTTATTGGCAAAGTTGTTTATAGTTAATAAGTGTTTTTCTCATCCATTATCTTATTTCACCCATACAATAACCCTGCTGGGCATTTTAAATAGATTTCATTATTACCTTCCATTTCTGAGATGGGTTGCACGAGGTGCAAAGAGGTGACTCAACCTGTCCAGGGACACGGAGTAAGCGACAGGGACCAGCTCAAACCCAGAGATGCTTTTGTGATCTTTCCACCATATAACACTAGTTCATTGCAGATTAATTACTGGCAAAGGCATGAACGCCTTCGTGTTGTCCTTCTCTGACCATCAGCAATTTTCTGATCTTCTGACTACATCTATTGCTGTCTCTAAATATAGGAGAGGCACATATTAACAAGTGAAAACAGGAGATATGTTTGTACTTAATGCTACTAACAGGCAGCATAATTACAAGAGAGCTGAGCATGTTGCTTGACAAATTAATAAAAAAACTCTCGTGCCAGTCTCAAGTATAAATTACACAGCAGAAGACAAGGAGAGGCTGGGTTTGACAGTTGTGGGATAACAACCTTGAAATATATCTACATTATGTGAAGGGTCTTTGGAGGTCTGTCTTTGGACTTGGTTACAGACCGTGCTAATGAACTGCATTAATGTTCATATTTTTGCAGGGCCCATGTATATTTCTTTTAAGGCCACGTTTTACCACAATTGGGAAAACTGCTTAGTTAGACGTGGGGTTCTAGTCATTTTATGTGCTTGATATGGTTAAACAAATCTGCCCAATTAATCAGAAGTCATTAGATTAATATATATCTGTTTATCTCACAACACTTTCTAACAAACTTGTATGAATAGACTTACATGAGTTATTCTTTATGTTCCTATTGTGCTTCATAGTTCATGCATTTGACAACTATTTATTCCATGGTAATCTTTGCTAATAACTAGCGTTGCAGAGACAAAACTAGAGTCCTTGCCTTCTAGTACCTCACCATTTTGTATAGTGGTTCTCAACTCTGGTTGCATATTATTAGACCACCACAGAGCATTTTAAAAATGCTGATGCCCAGGCCCCAATATACAGATCTTGATGCCCTTGATCTGGAATGGAGCCCAGGCATCAAGTGATTGTAACATGCAGAGCCCAGATCTGGTGGAAGAGACAATTATATAACCAGATAAGGGGCACTGTTTTGAGTACAAGAAGAGAGAAATGTGTTATTGGCTGTGGGATAGGAATGCTAAATTCTTCTAGAGAGGACCTGGAAAGGTCTTACTGGGGCTGTTATTTTATATTTGAGGGTATCAGAGAGGTATATTTTTAATTTTTAATAAAATTGTATTATTTGAGCTGCATCTTGGAGAATGGTAAATGAGAAGGGAAAGGGAAAAGAATACCAGGTGGTGTATGCAAAGGCACTTGGGGAAAAGATGCCAGTGTCTTCAGGGAATTCTGAGTTGTTTACTTGGACTGAACTGTTGAGTGTGTGCATTAATTATCACTAAGTTTTTCTTTCAAACAATGTTTATTGTAGAGTCATTGTGTCAGGTGCTGTCAAGGATTCAAAAATAAGACAAAAGAGATCGTACCCCCAACAAACTCATAAGCTATTCAAGAGACACGTTATGAATGATGATGTTGGTGGTGCTGATGGTGATGATGGTAATATAGTAACTGGAGCTTAAAATTGAAACTTTCACTAGACACTGAGACATACTAGAAATGAAATTCCAATGTGAAGTGCCAAATTATATTATGCAGATATTTCGAGGAAATGGCCTAAGGTTGAGAGAATGGAAAGGGAGGTGAGTGATGAGATTTCCTGTAAGGATGTTCTTGCAGAGTTTCCATTGACTGTAAGGGAGGAGGAGTGGGAGCAGGATTCTGCCTCCTAACCTTAGACTGGGTGAAAAGTAAGGGATCTGCCTCCCCCACCGCAATCCAGAGGGAACAACCTGTGGTGGGAGCCTAGTGGACTGGGGTCTGACCTCCTTTCTCCTCAGAAGATAGAGAATAGCCTTCTTTATTTTGTGAAGAACCAGGTAGTAAATTAGGCTTTACAGAAGGCATGTTATCTCTGTCACATATTCTTTGTTTTTTCCATCTTTTAAAAATGTAAAAACCAGTCGTAGCTCTGTGGGCTGTAGTTTGCTGACCCTTGATCTAGGGAAGAAGTGGCCTGACCCTTCTAGTAGGGAGCCTGGAAACAGGGGTGAGGAAGGAGCCACCAGCTCCCACCCAGGATAGAAGGGTACAGGCGGGGTGACCATATGATTCGTCATCCAAATAGGGGCACTAATAACCAAGTAATTTAATGCATAATAAAGCCAGGGCAGCAAGACCAAACCAGGACGCACCCACGCAAACCAGGGTGTGTGGTCAGGTCACCTAGCATATGGGCAAGGGAACTGCAGGCCAGAAGTCTCCAAGGATGAGGGCCTCCAAACTGTGCTGTCCAATATGGTAGCCACAAGCCACATGTGGCTACTGAACACTTGAAATTTGGTGACCAAATTGAGATGTGCCGAAAATGTAAAATATACCTCAGTTTCATATTGAAGACTTAGTGTGAAAAAAAGAGTTTAAATATCTCATTAATATTTTTATATTAATTACATGTTGAAATGATAATATTTTAGATATGTTAGGTTAAATAAAATATATTATTTAAATTAATTTTGTCTGTTGCTTTTTACTTTTTAATATGTGGCTACTAGAAAATTGAAAATTACATATGTGGCTCACATACATGGCCCGCATTATTTCTATTGGACGGCATTGCTCTAAAGAGTCCTCAAAATCACCCACTAGACCAAGAGGCAGCCTTAAACATTTGCAAGACCCAGATACTCTAAAGCTAGTTTCCAAGTACAAGTGAGACCTTTCCTGCCTCTTCTCCCTCCTCCTTTCTCACCGGCCACCCCTGGTTGGGGCAGGAGTGGGAGATTGGGAGTAGGGAGGCGAGAAACCATATTTAGCTCACAAGCAGAGGCAGATCAGAGAAATAAATCAAAGGGAGCTTCGGCCAGCCATGCCTTGTCCCTTTCCCTCTGTGAGTCTGCATCCTAAAATGACCAGAACCGAGAGACAGAAGATTGGCACTAAATCATGGTCAGGCTTTGATTTATACCATGGACTGGACATTCTCATTTCTGAATTGAAACTGCATTTGTGACATAAAGATCCTGGAGAACTGTCTGGTACCTAAGAGTGAGCAGAGAAGTCAGGGAGTTTTAATTAGGGTAGGGAAAGACTTCCCCAGTGAATATATTTACTTTCCATTCTATTATTTATTTCTTAACTTTTACTGTGAAAATTTTAAAGCAAGGATTAAGATAGAGAGAATAGTATAATACATTACCATTTACCCATTACCCAGTTTCAACAATCTCAATGTTTTGCCAATTTTGTTTTATCCATTTTCTCCATCTGGGGAGTCAGGGGAAGGGAGTCAAGTATTTTAAAGCAAATCCCAGAAGTTATATTGTTATAAATACATCAGTATATAAAGGATAAGGATTTGCTTTTAACATAACTGATTTTATTTTGAGGGGAGAGCAGGAAATTAAAAAGTAAGTGTATTTCAAATATATCGTGTGTCGTGCCTGTGAGCACACTGGTATCAGTAGTAATAACAACAGTAGGCAAACTGCAGGGACCTTCGAGGTCATTGAGCCCCGTCCTCTTATTGAAGCTCACAGTGGGGAAGGGACTTACCTGGAGTCCTTAGAGGCAGATCTGGGACTCAAACCCAGGTCCACCCTCACGAGACACAGGCATGCTCATTTGAATCTCACTTGGAGAGATTTGAACTGAGCTTCCTGAGGCCTCAGCTGTCTCTCTAGCACCTCGAAGGCATCCCCTTCCCCTTCGCGTTTCTGTCCTGCAAGCTAAGAATCAAAGAGGAGCTTCTCAATTATCAGTTGTAATTTTACCGCAGATTAAGTTTGAAGGTCTGCGTGGGGCAATTGTTTGGCACTTAATGTCTTGGAGAGCCCTTGAGTGGTGCTTCAGGGAAAAGTCAAGAGCAGGCAGATCCTCGAGGCACCCAGGTGCTTTGAGGTTAGAGGCCTGGCTTCTGAGGAAGGGTTTTATTAAGGGCTCTGCCCATGGGCTCTCTCTAGCTTCCTCAGAGAGGGCAGCTAATGACCTAAATTCTCTAGCAAATGAACCCTTCTGCCAAACACTTGGAAGCCATCTTTCTCAGAATATCAGGAACAGCTTTGCTTTCTAAGAGGAGAGAGAAGACTTTCTAGACCAACTGCTCTGTGGCCCTGGCCCCCAGCCCCTTCACTGCTCCTGAGCATAGTGGCAGCCTCAGCTCCTAGGTTCATACCACCTCAATTTAATTGGATACTTCATATTGCTTAGAAGTGATCCAGATCATTCCCTGTGCCCCTTCGGATCCACTGCTCCCTGCTGTCATTTTACCTATTTTCCAATCTTTCCCTTGTACCCACCCTACATTTGTCTCTAGACTTCCATTCTCTTAGGCCAGTTCTGCTCTGACAATACAAGTTGCCCTTCTGTCACTATCCTCTGTTTTGGTCTTTTGGCCACATTCCATGCTTTCCCATTTTTTCCAGCTGTGGGTATCATAAGCTCACATCCCTCTTATTTTTCCACTTAATCACATGGGCCCCCTTCTATTCTTATTAGTAGGAATTCCCTTATCCCCCTTTAGAAGTCTCCCTCTCTACAGTTTTATCTGGAATATCTGGAGTTCTATCCTGCCTCTACCACTTGCTAGTCATGTGAACTTGGGCAAATTACCAAACTCTCTAGTCTTCAGTTTCCTCATGCATAAAATAGTGATAATAAGTTAACTAACTCATAGGGTGGAAGGTCAATCTATGAAAAACACTTAGGACAGTGACTCGCACATTGTCAATGGTCATGTAGGTTATACACACACGCTCAGCTCTTATGCCCAACGCATGACAACCACACTAGGAAGATTAGGCCCGAAGGGACTTCCAGTCTCCACTGCATGCTGGGTTCAAGCTAGTCTTTCCCATAAACCTCCAAGCTATGGATTTGAGCTTGGGTCACGAGTTCAAATGACCTTTTTCCTATGGTAACTTCACTTCTGTGACAGTTGCTCTGTTGGTTGATGTCATTTGGAAACTAGCAGGGTCCTGGTCTTTTCCTTTTTGGGAGACCCCTTGACCTCAGCAGTTTTATCCAGTTTCTCCCTGGGGATCAACTGTGCTGTCAGGCCACCTTGGGAGAGGAAGTCTTTGTCCATACGGCCTGCTATCCTCTTTCCCTGGGAGGAGCCATTCACAGAAGTCCTAATTTAAGTTGGAGTTGTCCATTTGTTGGAGAAGTAGCTGGAATTTCTCTTGATTAAATACTAATGATGATGAAGATGAAGATGATGAATTAATCTCATGAAGCATTCTGTTACACAAAGTTCCTTACATGGAGACATAGTCTCTGTCCTCAGTTTACTATCTAGTGAGCAAGCTCAAATATATTCAAAGCTCCTTACAAGAATTCTAGAGATAATGGCTGTAAAAAAGCAGAAGAAAGAGTTATTTTAGGTGATTAGTGGCCATGGTTTCCTGTAGAAATGGATTTTAAGCACTTTCTTGAACATATCCAGTAAGAAAGGGAGGGAGCTCATTATTAAGCAGGGGAGCCCAGGTTAATGTTGCCTGGAATTACAGGTAGACATTTCCTACGCTATTGAATTAAATTTCACATTCCTCCTTCTACCTCCTGGGATTATACAGAAAAGTCTTAATGCAGAATAATAATTCTATGGTTCTAGTGGGTCATCAGGAGAGTGGAACAATGATAGTAGTTGGAGGGGATAGGTTGTGACTTTTCTGAATTTGAGAGAGATGTTATTCTTCTTGGAAGAAAGGTAGTTGTGGGAAACAAAAAGAAAAAGATCACATTACAGCTTCTCTGGGGATGCTTAGTGTATTTGCTTCTTATTACTCTTCTTACAGTGATTTAAAGCCATAGAATCATTGACTCTCAAACTGGAAGAGACTTCAGAGTCCAACCACTCAGGACCTACTCCAGTACAGTGATCCCTGTTACAGCATCCCTAATTGCTGCTTGATTAGTCCCACTGATGGAGAGCCCTCTACTTAGTAGGAATATTTTAGAAGTGATACAGTAGGAAAAATATTGGTCTGAGTATCAGACATACCTGGGTTCAAATTTACCTTGTTAGTTTATGACACTGGACAAGTCTGTTGGGTCTCAGATTTCTCATCTATAAAATGGGGAAAACAATGCCTACCTCATGGTGTGGTTGTAGATATGAAATAAGATAAGAAATATCTCTGACCTAGTGTCTAGCTTATAGAGTAAATGATAATTAATAGCAGGTAGGCAATAAATGTTAATTTATTCTCTTCTTCCTGTTCTAAATATTTTCCTGCCTTCAGAGGTTGAAAAATGGACCACATTACTGATGACGTAAATGTTCTTAATAAGGCTATAAACATGAAAGCACGATTTTATTTCCTTTCTATTTTCTAAATTTAATACCTAATGTTATAGCTTTGAAGTCATGGGCATTTGTTCCAGCAGTGAATGCGGCTTCTATAGCTGGCCAGAGGAACTTTCCCATAATTTAAAAATAAATAAAATATGAATTGCCCTAGGAGTCTGAATCACCCTTCAGCTTTTGGCCAGCAGAATGTCCTGAGCCATTTTAGCATCTCAGAATATTAGAGCTGGAAGTCATTTTAGAGGTAATTCTATATGGACCATTCATTTTATAGATGAAGAAACTGAGGCCCTGAGAAATTAAGTGACTAATTCAAGGTCATGCAACTAGTTTGTGGTGAAGCTGAGATTTAAATATAGGTCTCCCAACTCCAAATCCTGTGGTCTTTCCATTGTATCACATTGCCTCTCCCTAGAATAATGCTATTTTCAAATGACACCTTCATCTTCCTGCCTAACCTACAAGGCAGTCATTACACAACTGGAATTTTTCTCCTTCTTTGGGCATCATCTCTTACCCTGAATCTTGCCCACAGGAGTTTGACAACACAATACTGCTTTGATTCTCTCGGGGAAGACTAGAAAGGGTCTGGAGGAGGGAAAAATGTCAGTGTGGGCTCAGAAACTGGAAGTGATTATGAAAACAGTTAACACCTTTTGATTCCAGAAAAGCGAATAATAGGATTTAAATAGGGATTGAAGGTCAAGTGAAATGAGTATTAACATGTTTGCAAAGACACATTGACTCAGATATTCTGGACTATGTTTCCATCTCTTAGAAAAACAAGTAACTATATGGTAAGACTTCAAACTCAGTGTCATTTAACCAAGGCAAGCTGAGACCTTGCTAGTCTTGTGCACAGCATAGTAAAAATGAGCTTGTTGAGGAAGGTTTAACAGGTGTCTCCATTTGCTTTCAGACCGGGGCAGGGGATGGCAATTTGAAATGATAATGAAGACCTGTTGAAATTCATTCTTTCAACATATATTCACCTACTCTGTGCCAAGCATTGGGGCAGGTATCAGGAATCACACCGTACTCATTCATTTGGTCATTCAACAATCATGTTATGTGCCTGCCAGATGCTCGAGACAAGATCCTGTGTTCCTTAATCATTTTTTATACCTTTATCTATTCATTCCATAAAGATTTCAGCATCCACTGTGTGCCAGGCGCTATGCTAAGTAGTGCACGTCAGGTGCAAATCTCAGGCTTTCTGGAGAAGACTGTAGGAAAGAGGAATCGATCTATTTAAGCCATGTTTAAACTGGTTCTAACCTCATCCGTGCCACCAAGACCAGAACAAAGTGCCACTGGTACTATTATCCACTGGATTTAAAGCCAGCTCCTACCATCCCACGGGCATTGTGTCCCAAATTGGAATTTGTGACCGGCTTGTTCCAGCTCACAGCTCTGCCCTGCCCGCTCTCCCAATTCTCTTCATTGCTCCTTGACTGTGTCTCCCTGATAGACTGTGAACTCCTTTAGAATAGGGACTCGGTCCCCTGCTGGAGACCTAGCCCAGCAGACTGCACACCATCCTTCCCTCTGCCTTATTTCTCTTCTCCTCCACCTTCTTTTATTCTTTCCCTTCTTCTCTGACTTCTTTCCTCTTCCTTTTCTTTTTCTCCTTCCTTCCTTCCTTCCTCCTCCCCTCTTTTCTCTTTTTCTATCCCTCTCTGTCTTACCTTCCTCTCCTAAAAACACTCATTGGGTCCCAGGCATTGTGCCAGGATCTGTGGAATCCACAGTACTTGCCTTTGCAGAACTTACAGGCTCATAGAAGAGATAGCCGTGTACATAAAAAGTCCAGTACTACCTGATGAGTAGTTGACAGAAGTTAGCACTCGGTATAAGAACACAAGGATGGACTCAAACCTGAGATGGGGCAGGGCAGTCAAAGTGTCTCGTAGAATAAAGGACCAACAGTGAGAGTTTGCCAGACAAAAAAGGTTGGGGTGTGGTGAGGGAGGGATGGGCCTGGGCAGAGTGCACCGTATCAGCAAAACTCATAGAGGAGTGCTCCTTGGGGAGCTAGAAATGTGCATTATGGCTGGAGTCTGAATTCCCAGTGAAGGTTTGTTAAATAAATCCCTGGTCCTGGAAATCCCAGGTCAGCTGGCCCCCAGGACTTTTCTTACTGGCTCTATCTCTAAGGTCCTGGCCTCTGGGCTAGTGCCAGTTCTGAGTTCCTGGCTCCAGTGGCAGGTGATTTTATACTAAGTACATTGGTTAAAATGGACATCCTTGAAGAGTAAGAGAAGTGACCAGAAGTCTACTACATACAGTCTGAGGAGGGAGCTGAGGGCTGTGGGCGGAGCTCGGGAGGCAGGGCTCAGCTCTTACTGGGCGACCAAGGTTTGGCAACTTAGAGCTCTAAGGTCTGCAGACATTGGGACAAGCTGGATCCAGAGATGCTGGCAGCTGGAGAGTTGCCCCAGCTTCAGAAGGGAAGCTGGAGAGGGAGAGAGAAGGAGGTGGGGAGACAGGAGGGAGAGAGGCAGGAAGGAAAGGAGAGACGGGGAGAGAAGGAGAGAGACAGAGAGAGGGAGCGAATGAGTGCTGAGGTGGGAGATAAAAACACTTGAACGGAGGAGAAAGCACGGTGATCAGTTTTGCCTTTGACTTCCACCTGTGCACTCAATGGCTGTCATTTTCTGAGTCTTGGTTTTATCATCTGAAAAGTGCCTTAATGATGTCTACCTAAGCGTTATTATGGAGAGTCAATAAGATAAGTTATATTAAAGTGCCAACACAGTGCCTTGCTATTAGTTGTCCCATAAATGGGATCTTTTAAGTTTTAGCTAAAGAGATAGGCAGGCAGACATTGGCTGCTACTCCAGTACCTGGCTGGGAGGAGCAGGGGCAGCTGGCAAGAATGAGGTAGAGCCCCAAGTTTGGGGGACCTGGTGAAATAAACACATTAGGTAGACACATGCAAGACAAGGACAGAAGACAGGGACTACTCGTAGTGGTGAGAATACTGTCAACCACCCATCTGAGAATGAACAGGGCAGGGTTTGAAGATGGGAACCAGAGTGTGGCATGGGTAAGTGCTTGAACTCTGGAGCCTGAAAACATGGGCTCATGTCCTAACTACCACTTGCCAGTTGTAGGGTATTACTTCAGCCCTCTGACCTTCAGTTTCTCTACCTGTAAGATGGGGATAATTATCCCATAGGGCACTTATAATTAATGTAATATGCCTGTGAAGCAGTCAGCACAGTATCTGGAACAGAGAAGGCAGCAGCCCCCAGGGGGCCCCGGGCTCCGTCTGTGCTGGGCTGAGACTCCTGAGCTACTAAGAGCACCTCAACATACCTCCCTGCCAGCCCTACCTAGCGGGGTGGCCAGAGCCCATGAGTCTCCAGTTGGGAGCTTGTTAAACTGGCGACCACAGCAGGATGATGGCTGCCACTCACTGAGCCTGGCTCAAGTCTGCTCTCCCTGCTTCACACATCTCATGCCTTCCACCCCCTGGGTCGCCCTGGCAGACAGGTAACATCATTCCAATTTAGAGGTGAAGCAGAGGGACAGGGAGGTTTGGTGACTTGCCCAAGGTCGCGGCAGGATTTAAACCCAGGTCTGCCCAGTTCTAGAGCTGCGTTCCTTTAATCAGCCTCCCGCCTCCAATTGGCAGCATGATGAGGAAGATGGCAGGGCACAGGCAGCCAGAGCGTGATTGGGAAGGAGCATCTTGCTGAGAACCCCTAGCCCCCATCCTCCGGCACTTGGAGAAAGCCCTGCCTGGGCACAGGTGGCAGTCCTATTTGGCAGAGAGTGGAGAATGACTGATTTCCAACGTGGGGTTTTCACAGCCTGCATCTAATCGTACGCTCTTGTGCTGAGGAGACGTTTGTCATGGATTTTTTGCCAAGGTGAGACCCAGGTGTCATCCTGGGTACTCACTGATCAGGAATTCCCCAAGTCATAATGTGGTTCAGAAAGCCACCCCAGCACAAGGATGGACAAGGGGTAAGGGTAGTGAGGAGGGCATGGGCATGGGTGTAGGGACAGACCTGCCTCTCTTTCTGGTGCTGCTGCTACTGGGCCACGTGACGACAGCAAGTGATTCTATCTTTCTTAGCCTCAATTTCTTTATCTATGAATAAGGATAATAATACGTGCACTCAGATGTGAGCACTTGAAGATCAGAGCTCCGACTGTAAAGGGCCTAGCACAGAGCCTGGCACGGAGGAGGTTCTGAGTGACGGCAGGTACCAGCTAGTATTTATTTGTACGTCCAGAATCCCATCTTAAGCTCCATGCGGGCAGGGACTGCGTCAGCTTTGTGCATTGTTACAGTCTCAGTTCTGGCATTGTGCCTGGCACATGGTAACTAGTTTTGAATGGATGGAGGATTGACCAATATTTTATAGGTAAGATTGATGGAACATGGTGGCTAGTTGACTAATGACAACAGAGGCAATAAAGATGACTCAGGGAGTTTTAGTTTGAGCAGCTCATGGTGATGGTGCCACTTGCTAAGTGGGAAATACCAGAGGAGAAGCAGCCCTAGAGATGGATGTGAGGAAGACGAGATCAGTTTTAAGTATGTTGAATTGGATGTGCCTGCAGGACATCAAGGAGGATTTGACTGACAGATACATAAAAACGTGTATATGGGGTTCAGTGGGGTGAAGGGGGTCAGTAATGCAGCCTTAACTTTGGGAAATCATCCTTGTATCACTTAAGACACCATGAGCTGCAAATAACAGAACACATTGACTCAGGATGACTTACACTAGGGATGGGCAGACTGCAGCCCAGAGGCTACATCCAGCGCACTGCTTGTTTTTACAAATCATGTTTTATTGGAACACAGCCACACCCACTCATTTAGGTATTGTTATGGCTGCTTTCATGATACAATGGCAGAGTAGCTGTTTCAGAGACTGAATGACTGGCAAAGTCTAAAATATTTACTCTTTGGCCCTTTACAGAAAGAAAAAAATATACTCACCTCTGACTTAAATAATAAAGACATATATTATCCCATTACATAACAAGACTCAAGGTCAGGTTGGTTCCTTGGTTCAAGGATGTGAAGGGGACCCAGGGTCTTTCCATCTCACCCTACTCAGTGTCCGTCTCAGTGTCTGGTTTCCGTCTCACACTCCATCCTCAGTGTGTCCGCTTTGCCCCAGGCTGTCTGCCTGCATTGTTGCACGATGGCAGAGGCAGTTGCCTGCTTTACATCTGGAAATGACACATCCTGATGCTGAGGAAGGGCCACATCTTTTTCTTGTGTCCTTCCTGCAGAAGTCTCCCAGCTTCCCTTTGTGTCTCTTGCTGCAGGATGTAGTCTCAGACCCATTCTCTTGTGAGGGAAATGGGATTAACAGATTGGCTTAGACCAGTGATTCCCAATACTGGCCATACATTCGAATGACCCCTGAGAATCTACAGCAGGCTCAAATCCTGGACTTTTAAAAAGCATGCTGGGTGATTTTAAGGTGCAGCCAGAATGGAGTAAACACTGACCTGGACAAATTGTTTGGGGCAGGAATAGATGTTGGGAACACAAACGTAATGACCAACACAATCTCCATGGAGAAAACAGCGGAAGCCATGGAGGCTGGATCCTGGCTCAGGATATGCTGGTCAAGGGTAGTCTTGGCAGCTGGGCTGGACTAGACAAGATGTTTGTCCAATTAAGGCCAAAGACAGCATAATCAGAAGTATAAATTGTGACCAAGGAGCAAAGCCAGAGTTCAGAGCCAAGAAACAGAACTAAGTATCAGGCCTGGGGAGCAAAATAGAAATAGGAAAATGAGCCAAGAATGTGAAGAGGTGAGGAGTGAGGTGAAAAGGGTGGAGGTGAGAGGTTCAGAGAGATGTGAACAACAGGGCTGCCGGAGGCCAGATGTGAGGCAAGGTAGGCTCTAAAGAGGAAAGATAGTTGCCCTGCAGAATAAAGAGACAGTGCTGGACCAGAATGGTCAGGCCCCTGGGCTCCATTTGGCATTGGTCAGGCCAGCATAGCTGAGGCCAAGGCTACTGACGGGCAGCTGCATCCCTGCTTCCTCTTGTTTGACTCCGGCTCTCTTGCTGGATTCCCAAGAGGAGCCTGCAGTTTTGCTAATTAAAAAGCATCAAATGCACAATAGGTTCATGAGGCCTGAGCTTAGCAGAAGCCCTCGGCAAATGCCATAAAGAGGCTGAAGACCTCAAAATCCACTGTCAGGAGACTCACGTGGGATGGGCAGAGGCAGATTTATAAACAAACAATCATAATTTGTGGGGACAAAATATGATCGCAATATGCTCTCTCAAGTTCTGAGAGTAAGCAATAGGGTAGAAGACCTGCGGCTCAGGAGCCACATCTCCACTTGCCGTCTCTGCTTGGTGCAAAGCAAGCCACCCAACTCCGTGAATTCAGCATCCAATCTGCCAAAGTAGCATGACAATGACAATGACTACTCAGAACCACCCCCACCAACGCCTAGAGGATTAGTATCTACAGCACGTGTGTCAGAATGTTTCACAAAATCACATAACCTTATACAGAGACAGGGGTATTTTAAGTATTTTATTCTTCTTTCCCCTCCTGGATAAAAACAAACTTATAATAACCCCTGAGAATCCAATTTGGAAGCTCAAAATCTCCTTTTATCTAATGTAACAGGGTAAAAATAATATGAGCCTGGGGTCAGGCAGACAGACCTGTGTTCAAAACCTGGTTCTCCCAATTCATTGCTACACATTCTTCAGCAAATTACTTAACTTCTCTGACCTTCAGTTTCCACAATGGAGTAGGAATAACACAGTAACATCTATTTGCACGTGTGTTACAAGGAATAAGTGAAGTTACATGTATGTAACATTTATTAAGTATGGAACCCTGGCGCATCCCTGGCATGTGAGCATTCAAGGAATGACAGCTGCTGTGATGATGATGAAGAGGAGGATTATAAATTGTATTATTATCAGCGGTGTGCTGGTAAATTTTTACACTAGTCTTCTCGCCAAGAAAAAAAGAAGGAAAAAAAACATGATTTGCATATTTGTCAATTTCTGTGGTGTGGATGATTTCAAGCTAACGTGACATCACTGAGTGAGGAGTTGGGAAGCGATGCACTCAATTGAGCCAGTGTGCACTCTCTTGAGCTGGTGCGAGCCGGCCCCAGCACACCACTGATTGTTATTAATATCATTCACATAACATAGGGGAAATAGGCAGAAGCAGGGAGCAACCGCGAGTTGGAGACAGCCATCTAGACGCACAGGAAGGAGTCTTGGCCTGGCTGTCCTGACATTCACAGTCTCACAGCCTCTTTGCTGGGGATGATCACTCACGTCTTAATTAAGGAATCAATACGTGTGTACAGGCCTGTTATTATTAAAGGAAGAAGCCCAAGAAAATCTCCACCGTCTTTGTGGCGTGTGTGCTCAGGCCGGCACTGCTGTGGTGTCCGGAAGAGCCTGAATCTCCTGTCCAGCAACTCACCATGGCTCAGAGACACCTTCCTTGCTGTGTCCATACCTGGGATCCCAACTGCTTTTCTAGAGTAAAATGAATAAAAGTTACCATACCACTTTAGATCACTTGGGAGTTTTCAGTTTATCTCCATTTTAGAGTAAAGGAAATAGAATCTCTATTAGTCAAGGGTACTTAGCAAAGCTGCCATAATAAGAAGTCCTAAAATCCCAATGGTTTAACATGACAAAGGTTTATTTCTCAGATCATAGTCTGAAGTGGGTTGGGGGACTCTCCTCCAAGGGGTGACTCAGGGGTGTTCCATTGGCCAGAGCCCAGTCACGGGGCCCCTCTCTCTAAGGAAAGATGGGGAATGTGGTCTTCTTGTGTACTAAGGAAGAGGAACAGTGAGCATCTAGTCAGTCTATACCCCAGAGGCTCAGAGGTGAGAGTGCCTAGATGGCCAATGACATGGGGGGTGTACGCCGCTTCCAGGCCTGGCTCTGAACCTTTTCACACAATCTGGCACACCCTCTCTCTTCCTGCTCATTGGTGGGCCAGATGGAGGGACCCAGAAGAGGACTCTGAAGAGGACCCAGGGATGGCAGAGATACAAGATGGAAGAACCTGAGTCCCTGAGTCACCCCATGGAGCAGAGTCTCCTAACACTCTTCAGACTGTGATGTGAGAAATAGACCTTTGCTTTTAAGCCACTGGGACTTGGGGGTTGTTTGTCTTAACAGCTGTGTTGATTACTCTAGTTACTTCTGAGTGGGTCCAGAATGAGATTTTGTGCTTCCCCATCCCCTGTGTCTCTGCTGTCAGAACCACACTGTATTTTAATTGTCTTCTGGCTGCTCAGTCATCCTCACACCAGACTGTCAGCTCCCTGGGCTTGTCTCTGTATCCCACAGTCCCTGTACAAGGCTCAGAGAACGTTTGTTAAATATATAAACATGCAGACGTATATTTGTTAGAAATATATGTGTGTGCTCAATAAAACATTTTTAGAGGGGGTGAAAGAAAAAGGAGGTGAAATAAGACATAAATTATTGTTTGTTTGGTTGATTACCTTAAATATTTATGTTCTAAAGGGAAAAAAGAGAGACGAGATCAGAAAAAAAAAATCATTAAATATTCAGGCTTCTCAGGTAGAGAGACTGAGTTTCCAGCTTGAATGTCACTAAACTAACTGTGTGACCGTAGGCAAATTACATAGCCACTCTGTGCCACAGCTTCCTCATAAAATGAGAATAACAATGGCTAACGCAAAGGCTAATGATGCGAAGATTAAATGAGATGATGCTGTGCCTTGATTTAAAATGAGGAGTTTGGACTAGCTAATCGCTTGGACTTGTTCCAGATCTGACAGTTTCATTTACAAAGTACAGAATGAAGGTTGCTCCGCGGGCTAATGTGAGAACACTTATTTACCACCCAGGGTTAGTCTAACCTGGTAGAGATTATTTTCCCTACTCCATTTGCATTCCCCTGCAGAGGCTAGGAAAGCAGACCCACACTGGGCCAGGCTCACAGATGATCAAAAGTGAAGGCCTGGTGAGTTTTACACAAAATGTAAGAGGCCAGGGAGGCTTCTTATTAGTGTGGTCCCTAGCGTTTGGGTAGGACACTTCACCTCTGTGAGCCAGTTACTTCCTGTGTAAAAATGGAGATGCCACTACCTCGCGAGAATTGAATGGGAAGGGAATTTGCCAGAAAATATCTGACACTAGGATGGTAGATAGTTTTCATTTTTCTGTGTCAGCATCAATCAGTTGATAGTGGTTGGTAGTGAAAGATGTGGGAGTTTCCACTTCCTAGGCTGGGTGTGGGGCTGGGGAGGGAGCACTGATCGATTAGGGATGTCTGTGAACAGCATGGGAGGGGAGCGGAAGCATCTGGGCCGTGTTCTGAGGGTTCTGCAGGGCTAGGACATGATGGAACATCAGTAAATGTTAGTTGAGTCGAGTGGAATTTGAACACAGTCATTGTGCCTCTCTCAATTTTTAAGCAAATAATTGAAGTGGAATATAAAGAAACTGAAATGGGATATGGGGAAATTAACATGGAAATCACATTGCAAGCACTTGACAAAACTAATTAAAGTGGGAAATGCAGCTAGGTTTTTTTGGTGCATAAACATTCTTCTTCTCTTGCAACAAGGGGGTAAAACCGACAAGTGTTCAAATTACGCTTTTATGTGTGTGCTCTTCCAAGCATGCGTGGTGCTTTGAAGAAGGTTCTGTTGTGTTTGTAGCAAGAGACTCTGTAATTGCTCTGAGAATTCCTGGAATTTTTCAGATATGTGTATTTTTTCCTGAGTGAAGGCAAAGCATAATGTTTCCTTCTGTAAGAAAAGAATACAGCTGGTTTCTAATCAAGTGTGTGGCCTTGAGCCTTGGTGTTTTCATCTCTGAGGTGGGAATACTCCTGCCTGTGTTATAGGGTTGTTATGAAGATTCAGCGAGGGAGTGGATGTGATGGCACTTGTGAATGATTCAGGCTGTTCACACATTCCAGATAAGAGTTATTAACAGAGTGCAGCACTGGGGACATGTGCCAGACGGCCTAGGCTGGAATCCCAGGCCTGCCACTGGTGCATGTGAACTGGAGCAATCCACTTCACCTCTCACTGGCTGTCACCTTATCTGGAAAATGGGAGAAATAATAGTAGCTACCTCCTAGGGTTGTTACAGAAATGCCAAGAATTAATAAATACCAAACATTTAACACAATGCCTGGCACATAGTGAGTGCTCAACAAATTCTAGCAATCGTCATCATCATTATTAAATATGAGGTATTATCATTTAATTTGCTAAACTGAGTTTCTTGGAAATATCATGTGCTATTCTGGGTGCTATGGTGGTGTCAAAGACAAGCAGAACACAACACTTGCAACCATCAGGAAGTTTATCTCATGGTCGTAAACAGTAGTGAAGCAGAGAACAAGTGTATAAAAAACTAATTATCTTAAAGAAAGTTTTTTAACTTTTCCTCTGAAAGGGGAACAGAGCTTTTTTCTGTTACTATACTATACTTTTCTGTTCTGTATGATACTTTATATTCTCAAAAGATCTTCACATGCATTGTCTCATTTTTATCCTCCTACCAACCCTATATCCTACAAAGGATCATATATCCTATAAAATAGGTGGGATTAATCCCAATGATACATGATTCCCAGCAAGCTGTCCCCCACACAATGCCCTGATTTCAGCATTCCTCGACAGTATGTAGTACCTAACAAAAATGAAGTTGGAACATTGTTCATTGTTTAGCTAAATGCTTCTGGAATGTTCCACAGCATACAGATTGAAAACCACCACCAATTTAAATGGCTAGTGTGAGGCCATGGTAATATATTGAAGAGAGCACTAGATTTAGAGTGCTCTTTTTTTTCCACTTTCAAGGGATAGGATCTTGGACTTAGCTCGCCAAATCCTTGGGATCTCATTTCCTCTTCTATAAAGTGGGGTAATGCTGTGTAACTTTCAGAGTTGTTCTGGGGTTGAAATGAGAGAATCTTTGTATATATCACTGGTCTTAGCTCACGTTAGTAGGTGTGTGCGCACAGTTTCTGGAATACGTGTGGATAAATGAATACATGGGGAGTGTTATTTAAATGTCTCTATTAATTGTCCTGCCGTGTGATTGGCATGTAATGCTTAGCCTGACCAACTCTTATGGTTGTGAGTCTTTCAGAACAATGTAAATTATCAAGCACCACAACGTGGCTGCAACAAAATACGCTGATGTACTCAGGTGATTGAGTTGATGAGCTCAAGAACTGGGACTTGAACCGGGGTCTTCGGATCCAGATGCCGTGCTTGAATATACTCAACAAAGGGTTGTGTTTTTAGCTGCATTGATATGTCTCATATCGGTATAAAACTAAGCATTTCTGTAAGTTTACTACAGGTGGAAGATGGAACCAATTTTCTTTGACATTTTTTGAATGAAAAATGTTCTTTATGATATCAGAAGTTCTGCAATCTGACCCCATACTTTATTTCTACCCTTATTTTTGGTATGTCTTCATTTACATTCTGAATGACTTTAATTTTCCTGAACTTAATTTGTGTTTTCCAGCCTCCATGTTTTTGCGCAGGCTGTTCCTTGTCCTATAAATGTCTTTTTTAATGTTAATCACTAAATGCCTAACACTTTAAGACCTAGTCAACTGCTTCCTTCTCTAGAGATCTTTCCCCAACACCCCCCCCATTCTCTTTCCTCTAAGTTTCCATAATGCTTTATCCACTTGTTTTTTAAGTAATTTTCACCTTCACCTTGCCTTGCAATGATTTATCACATGATCCAGAAAGCCTAAGCATTTGTCATTTGGGATTGGAAAGAATCCTGAATTAGGAGTATGGCAGTTCTGGATTTGAATCCCAGCTCTACTGTTTCCTAGCTGTGCCATCTTGGACAAGACAGTCAAACTTTCTGAGCTTCAGATTTCTTATCTGCAAATGGAGACAATATTTACCTCTCAGTGTATAAAGGTGACTGACAGTTCTCTGTACAGTGTCTGACACATAGTAGGCACTCAATATATAGTGATCTCTCTTCTTCCCTCTCCTGAAGACTAGGTTATTTGTATGTTACTTGCCTAAGTCCCATACACAGTGCTTGACACATAGTAGGTACTCAGTAGGCATTGTAGGTAGGTATTGTAGGTGGGTACTATGTAGATATTGTAATTATAAAGTAATATAATTTATTTAATTATAAACAAATAAATGGATGGACAGATACATGAAAGAATGAAGTACAGTATGGCCTCCAAAATGTAAAAATAAATCTGAAATTTGTAAGTGTTTAGTTTCCAGGTAATTGGTATTTTGTTGTATTGTCTATTTTACTATTTTTCTTTTGGATCCATCGTGAGGAATGAGCATCTCCTGGGTCCTCAGGTAGGGGAGGGTGGTATGGATCGTCAATGCTTTTATTCCTCCCTCAGCTGTCTCTTTTTCTTTGAGCAACTCGCTAAAGACACCACGCTGTTCTGTCTTGAGTACGTTGGCTGGGATACGCTAAAGACAGGTTATCTCCTGGAAGGATAATGCCAAACGTGATTGACATGACTTCCATTTCTGAGGCCTGCCAACATCGCCCGCCCTTGAGCAGCCAACACCAAAGATGCAGCTGACACGCTGAACTTAAACAAGTGCTGTTGCTTACGCACTGAATTAAGTCTACATCTGTGACTGTTAAAGTGGGAAGAAAGATTAATAAAGTACATGTTGAAGCTTGAAAGAATAATTAGTGGGACGTTATATGTTTTGGCTGCAAAGCTGTCTCCACATTTAGCATAAAGCAGAACCTTTCTTCTAATCCTTCTGAGGATGAAGGATTGGCTAGAATAAATTGGTTTTCTTTGTGCATCTTAAGATTTTTTTTTAATGTTATCGTTTAAAAAAATTATTATTTTCCAAATTTCAAGTAAGCTTTTAATCAGCCACTTTGTGGGATCTGCGTTGTTTCTGGATTCGCCATCATTTCGTCACACGATTAGCAGCCGCTTGGGCCCTGATGAAAGAAAGCACTTGAATTGTGGGCTGCAAAGAGCTTAAATCACGCATCTTTCACAGGGGCGCATTCTGCTGCTATCAGGGCTGCGATGGTGGCTGCTAACAGCCCACCTCGCTGAGATGTAGAGTGAGTTATTGGTGTACATGATAAACTAACATCTGTATGGTGCATCTCGGAATGGGTGTCAGGGAAGCTGGAAGACAAAGCAGGATGGCATCATTAGGGCCAGATTTAAGACTCCAATTTGTGTATCATTTGCATAACAATACACAAGAGTGACTATTCACTGTTCCCTTTCAGAATTCACATGTTTCACCTTCACAAGAATATTCCTGAGGGAGGGGAGGCAGAAAGGAGATGCTTACAAGAGGGATTCAGTCAGGGAGAGCATCCTTTCTGGAGACTCTGGATTCACAGGGTAGGTAAGGAAACCCCTGTCTCCTGGACCCACTGAGCTTCTCACGCAGTCTTCCCTACGGTAGTCCTGGGCACTCTGGGACCTAGTTTGTACCAGTACCTTCTCTTCTGGCCCTGAGTCAGCGTGCTGACATGTTTTTCAGTCAACAAACCTTTATTGAGCATCGTAAGGTCAAGTGAAAGCCTTGGAGTCCCTTGGAGTCCAGAGACAGGAACCCGTGTCCTGCCTCGGCCACTTTCTACCTTTGGCCCCTCTGCTGAAATGGCTCACCTCTGTGAGCAGAAATCTCCTTATCTCCGGAACAACGATGCTAATAATACTCGTCAGTTAGCTGTTACTGAGAGCTGGCTTTGTGAAGCAGAATGCTAAGCATATTTAGTCCTCACAACAGTCCTCTGAAGTTGATAATTCTATTTCCGTCTCTTCTTTTTTTAACATATGAGGAAACTGAGGCACAAAGAGGTAACTTGCCTGTCACTCAACCTCTGAGTGTCAAAGCTAGAATATTTCCGTGTTTTGGTACCTCACATGAGAAAGGCTCATCAAAGTCAACATGGTAAAGATTTTTTTGACCACCTCTGGGTGTCAGGCATGGTGCCAGGTGCTGGGGATTCAATGGTGAACAGAAGCAGAGATGACCCCTGCCTTCGTGGGACTCTCAATGCCTTAAGTGAGAAAATAGATGAGGACCCACTCCAAAAACTCTAATGTGCTGGTCCCATGCTCCCCTGTCGCTATTTTCCCACTTCTCTCTTACTTGGGGAGAACATAGGCTTTGGAATCAAGTAGACTTGGTTTTGAATTCCGACTCTGTCTCCTACTTACTGTGTATACTTGGGCAAATCTCTTCACCTCTCTGAGCCTTAGTTTTCTCATGGGAAAAATAGGAACAGTAAGTATTCCTGCCTCCAAGAGTTTTTGTGAGAATGAAATGATATTATAATAGATGGGACACAGATTCCTTTGCAAAATGCCTTGCCACAGGGACTGCCCAGTGGCGTAGTAGTTAAATTCGTGCATTCTGCTTTGGTGGCCCGGGGTTTGCAGGTTGGGATCCCAGGTGCAGACCTATGCACCACTCATCAAGCCATGCTGAGGCAGTGTCCCACAGAGAAGAGCTAGAAGGACCTACAACTAGCATATATAACTATGTACTGGGGCTTTGGGGAGAAAAAAGAAAAAGAGGAAGATTGGCAACAAGCGTTAGCTCAGGGCCAATCTTCCTCAAAAGAAGAAAATGCCTTGCCACAAATTAACTTCTAAACAATGGTAGTTACTATTATTATTATTACTCTTATTAGTCAACCAATATAGCTGGCATACAGCTGAGCTCCCATGACCTGAAGGATCAAACAGGATCTCGGTATTTATGTCTTATTCAGTATTCTTGTCTGACCTTGGATCTTGAGGCATTGATCATTTCTCTTTTTGACCAAGGCCAGGGCACAGAGCCCCTCCTGCCCACTGCCAGCTGTGTGGGCATCCGGACTGAGGATCCCCACGAGGATGCAGCATGTTTGTTGATTCTTCTTCAAAGCAGCCCCCTTGAAGTTGCAGCTGTGGCAGAATCGCAATGTTCTCTGGCCACACACCAGGAGGCTCTCAGCACTGTTGCAGGACGGGCCTCAGGTGTTCTGAATGACAAGGATCTCCTCCGTTCCCAGACCCTCGCCCTGGGCCCTGAGTCTCCAACTTTGGCCTGGGTGTTTAGGTAGACTCATGTATTTCTGCCCTACCTGTAACACCTCCTCCTGCCTACAACCTTCCAAAGTTGTATCACCCTCAGCCGGTTAAAAGGGCATGGGCACGGGAGATCTCACTGGGGTGATGAAAATGTTCTCAAACTGATTTGTGGTGATAGTTACACATCTCAGTAAATTGACTAATAATCATTGAATTGTGCGTGGAAATGGGTGAATTCTAAGATATGTAAAATATACTGCTATAAAGTTATAAAGAAAAAGGGGGGCATGCCTTTGGGGACCCTGAAGCTCACTCTAATCTGACAAAGATCTCAGTTTCCTCATCTAGGAAACAGAATCCATGTAGCAAATGGCTTACTTGTGGCTGAGAAGGCTGTGATATAATTTTGTTATCAGTGGGAGGAAGTGTAACTGTGTTAGAAAAGAAAAAACCTGGGGGGTGGGGGGTACCTGTGAATGTGTTTATTTTCCACTCCTCAGGAGGCTGGTGTTAGGTTTGAAATGCATGTAGCATTTTATAAAGAGACCTTTTTTGAGCACCTCTCTGTGGCAGGCCTTGGCTGCCTCGGTCCCCATCATGAACACTGTGAAATGATGAGGAGAGAGAAGTATGGTGAATATGTTTGGGACATTCACTGTGCTCCAGGCACTAGGGAAGCATTTTTTCGGGGTAATCTCGTTTGAGTCTTACAACAACTCCGTCAGGGATGTTCTGCTCATTCGCAGATGGAGAAACCGAGGCTCAGAGGTTAAGCAGTGACACCTGGCTAGGAGGAGGCAGAGACAGGCCTCCCTGATTCTTAATCCCCACCCAGACCTACTGGATCAGAAACTCTGGAGTGGGGCCCAGAAATCTGATGTACGCTCCAGTTTGAGGACCACTGCCTCAGCCAGTCTGGTCCTGTGCCCAGGACTCCATCACTCACTGAAGAAAAGCTGCTGGTGAGAGCTGGCTTTGAAAAGTGGGAAGTAGGGAATGGGTGCCTGTCCCCTGGAGCACCCCAATGCCGCTGTGCCTGTGCCCCAAGAATAGGTCCTGTGCAGGCTGTGAGACAGCAGCTCTGCCTTAAAAGCCAAACTCGTCCTAAATGAAACATTTATAAAATCAGCTTGGCAGTAGGAAGAGCTGACCTGCGGCAGGGTCAGACCAAGCGTTGGGGAGGAAAATGATCATAACTAACATTTATCAGGAGCTCGGGGTGGGCCCAGCATGTTCTAAGAACTTTCTATGTGTTGTTTGGTTTCATCATCCTAACAACTTGGTGAGGACGGTACTGTTATTGCCTCCTTGTACAGACGAGGACATGGAGGTGGAGAGAAGTTAAGTAGCTTGCATAGCTGGTTAGGAGCAGAGCCAAGAGGTGAGTCCCAGCAGCTTGGCTCCATCTACTCCATTGCCTCTCCCCTGAGCGTTGTCCCACCCAGGGGAAGCTGCCTGGCTTGCTCTCATTGCATCTCAGTTGTGTTCTTCTCTGTGTTTCCTCAAAGACCCCCAACCTTTATTAATAAGACGCCCCGTGGAGAGACTCCCGAGGCCACTGCTTCCTGCTGTGTTCCAGTGGGCCCCACCTGCATCCTTTGCAGCCTGGGGATGAGGCCAGGGGCCTTCAGGTAAACCAAGATCTTCCAATGGCAAGTGGCACAGCATCCCCAGCCCTGGCCTACCCTAGAGTCAGAGCTGCACTCGAACCCCGGCTCTGCCACCAACTAGCTGTGGACCTCGACCAGGGCTCGTAGCCTCAATTTCTACCAATGGAAAATATATATGTATCTGTATAATATGCATGCATATACACATACATGTGTATCATATGTGACCATAGTGCATATTATTCCTGACCTCTCTGGGGCGGCTGGGAAGAATGAATGTACGAGTGAAAGTGAGAGAGCCTTTCAGGAAACTGCAGCTCACTCTACAGTGGGGAGTGTCGCTTCTGGCCTCCTCTGCCTGTCTCTCAGCTCGGGGCTTCTGATTCTTTTGTAGCTTCTCTGCCTTGGCATGAGTCTGTTATCTCAGTCACAAAAGCAGAGTTCCGGATGCCTAGCACTAGGTCTGGAATGAATTACATATGCTAGTCTATTTCCCGAGTCTCTTGACCCTGTCCCCCTGCCACCCCCACCCCCCGCCTCATCCTTCGGCCTTGAGCTGGGGGTGGCCGAGGAAGGCAGAGGTGGCATGTAAGAGACTTAGAACCAGGCAGAGCAAAGTTGGACAGAGACTGTGAGAAGGGGCCGTGTCAGTTTCTGCTTTCTCTTTGTCAACTTCAAGGCCAACAGGTGCTCAGAGCAGTCATATGACAGTGATGACCAGCAACATTTCCCACGTGGCCTCCTGCCCGGGAAGCATCCACAGATGCCAGTCAGAAGGCAATGACCCAGTGGACTTTCACTCTAAGTTGAAGGCACTGACATGGACCCAGGGTGCAGGAGGGGTGGAATGAATGCTGAAGCCAACACACAAAGAGCAGAGCAGGCCTGACCCACACAGGTGTAATTTATGTAATAAAATGGGCCCTAACAAGTTGGGTTAATGAAAATGTCCTCATTTGCATCATATTTTAAAAGAAAGTAGGGAATTGCATGTTTAAAGAAATATTTGAGCACTTTGGCTAAATGAAGAAGTGTCTGGTAAAATGAAGTCTCTCCTTCCATAATGCAAATTTTAAATAATGTCAATTGGATTTCCACAAAACTAAGGGCCAGCTATCTAAAACACGTCAGAAAGAGAAACCATGAAAATCAGATTTCTGCTTTGAGGTTTCTTTTGTCAGTGAAATGGAGAAGAGCACAATGTACTCAACAGTCTGAAGAAGAAAGGAACTATTATGATGCCTACTATGCTGTGGTCGTGATGCCAGCGTGTCACATATGTGACTTCATCAAATCCTTACAATTAGCCAGTGAGGGAGGGACAGGTATCCCTGTTTCATAGTTGGGGCACTAAAGGTTCCAACAATTTAAGTGATTTTTCCAGGAAGATACAGATAATAAAATGAACACAAATATGATGTTTATTAATAATACTCATAAAAATAACACATACTCTATGTGAGACACTGTCTCAAGCCCTTCCATGCATCTTAGTTGATCCTTCCAATAAACCAACACACTAGATGGTATTGTCCCCATTTTACAGATAAGGAAAAGAGCTCAAAGGATAAATAACTAGCTCAAATTTAGAGGACTAGTAAATGGTTGATCTAGGATTCAAACCCAGGTCTGTCTGGGTCCAAACTCTCTTATTTTTTATTTATTTGTTTGTTTGTTTGCTAGATATGTGCTCTGTCTGTGTTCTATGTCATTGGTATCAAGGCATTCATTTATTTATGATGTCGTGAGCCCCCCAATATAATATGCCTTGCATTCTATCCCCTGATTTCTTGGCCTCAGGCACCTACAGAGCGGCTGTTATCCCTACTGTCTAGACACTGACTCAGAGGCTCAAGGATGTGTAACAACTGAGCAGACCTCACAGAGAATGAGCCGTAAGCAATGTCTGTCCAACTCAGAGCCTACGTTGTTTACTATATCCTGTAGACTGGTGAAGAAAAGAATGTGGATTTCAGGCTGATGAATATGTATAAAGTAGTAGAAAACAGGTAGGTGAGAAATTTACTGTGTTTAAGAACTATAGAATTAACTCATAACCTACAGATGTCAAAATATGCAAAGTACCCATAAGTTTAAAAGAAAAAAAAGTCTGCTAAGATCATACCACAGGGCCTTGTCAATTCATCAGCTAAGGAGGGACTCACAGACTAATAGAAAAAGGAGACAATCCAGAACCTCAGACCTTAATGTTTTGAACGGCTTAAGACTGAATGTCAGTGTAAGAGTTTCTGTAGAACCCGTGGATACGGAGGGCTGACTGTAACCATAAAATTGGTGGCTTAAAACAGCAACAGTTAATTCTCTCACAATTCTGGAGGCCAGAAGTCCAAAATCAGTATCACTGGGTCGAAATCAAGATGTCAGCAGGGCCACACTCCTTCTAGAGACTGTAGAGGAGAATCTGTCCCTTGCATCTTCCAGCTTCTGGTGGTTGCCAGCATTCCTGGGCTTGTAGCCACATCACTCTCAATCTTTGCCTCCATCTTCACATTGCCTTCTCCTCTCTGTTTGTGCCGAATCTCCCACTGTCTCGTCTTATAAGGACACTTGTGATTGCATTTAGGCCCCACCAGGATAATCTCCCTATCTCAAAGTCCTTAACCTAATCATGTCTTTAAAGATCCTTTTTCCTTACAGGGTAACATTTACAGGCTCCAGAGATTAGGACTTGATGACTTTGGGGGTTCTGCCCACCACAGTCAAGAATGAGACCATAGTGCTCCCACGCAGGAGATACGTTCATCTGCAGTCTCTTTATTCCTTCACATTTGGGAGTACCCCTCCTCTCCCAAAGTGACAATGCCCCCTTTCCAAAAGCACATCCTCACACCTGCTGAGAACTCAGGTGAGGTTCTGAAAGAGAGCCCCTTTAATAGAAGCCTGGCTAAGGCTTTACTGAGACAAAAAAAGGAGGTGGGGTGAGAGATCGAAAGAGCAAGTGAGAGATGAGGGAAAGGACTGGAGAACTGACGTACAAGGAGAGGAAAGGGAGAGAAATTAGGGAAACAGAGAAAAGAGGAAGAGAAGACAGGATTGAGAGAAGCACAAAAATAAGAATGATTTAGAGAAAAGTGAAGAAAAATAAAATAGAAAGATTGAGAAACTGAGAGAAAAGAGAGAGAGGGAGGACAAAGAGATGATGGAAAAAAACAGAGAGGGGAAAGATGGGAGAGAAAGAGACTGTCAGGAGATGGAGAAAACAGACAAAAGACAGTGAGGGAAGAGAGAAATGAGGAAGATTGAAAGGCAATAAACAAGAGAGCATTGAGAGAGAAAAGAGAGACAGATGTGAGGGGGAGCAGGCAGAGAGGAGAGAAAGACAGCAGAGCTCCACTCAGGCCAGGAGAGAAAATATTAAAGGCGTTTGGTAAGGTGACAAACGTCTGTATGTTACTATGCTGAAATAAATATAGCAGCTGCAAGTTACAAATCACATTCATTGGCTGCTGCAGTCTGGTAATTGTCCATACCAATATTTTCTTTCTGGTTCCAGACCCTGGCTTATCACAGGACAACATGCTTTTGAAATGCCACATTATTCTGTAAGTACATTTCACGTCCAAAATTTCCACTAAGCATGATATACTGAAGACTTATTTAGTTTCCATTCTGTGTAGCTCCCAGGCTCCAGTACGATTTTAAAATGGCCATTTTGATCATGAGTTTCCTGACGTCCAAGGGCAGTACAGGCGTTCCCACGGACCGTTCTCCAAATCAGTCACTTAGCCAGCCCCCCTTCCCCGCTCCCTTCCATCCTTCCTCCCTGCCTTCCCTCCTCCCTTCCTCTCTCCCTCCCTTCTTCTTCCTTCTTTTTTTCTCTCTCAAGATTTCTTTCTTTCTTTCTGCCTTTCTCCCCTCTTTTGCCTCTCTCTGTTTCTCTGTCTCCCTTTTCTCTCTCACTTTTTCCCCCTTTTAAGTGTCTTTTCACAAGGCAGCATAAAACTGTAGACTCGTGTTTCTCAATCCAGACACTACTGAGATTTTGAGCTGGTTAATTCTCTGTTGAGGGCGGCTGCCCTATGCACTGTAGGAGTTTAGCAGCATCCCTGGCCTCTTCTCACTAGATGCCAGTAGCACCCCCATCCCCGAGTTGTGACAACCAAAAATGTCCCCAGACATTGCCAGGTGTGTGCTGGGTGACAAAATTACCCCTAGTTGAGACAGACCCAATTCTGTAGTCAGATAGACCTGAGCTCCAATCCCACCCCACCACTTTTGGGCTGTGTGAACACAGGCAAATCCTTCAGACATTCAGAAGCATCAGAATCGACGGTAAGTCATGTTAAAACACAGAGCGTTGGACCCCACTGCAGATCTGGGCTGGGACCTGGGAATGTGCATTTCTTACACGTCCCCAGGTGCCGCTGTTGCTGCTGGTCCAGGACTGCACTTTGAGAACCACTGCCTTGCCTCTGACCTACCTGATCTTCAGTATCTTCACCAAAATGTAGAGTTAATAAGACTTCCCTCCGTGGCTTGTTCTACAGATTAAGAGAAATAATGCATCTAAGATACCGAGCACAGGATCTGGGTCCATGCTAGGTGACAAATAAATGGTAGCTCATAAAGAAAGTCCTCTTAAAGGAGGGTTGGTCTTTGACAGGAAGTGTGAGGATTAAAAATGTATATGAATATATTCACAGCAGCACACAAATGCTAACATTTTTTAAAAAAGAGGTCCAATGGCTTTTTAGCAACAAGTATGTGTGTTTATTAATATATCTCTCTTGGTGGGATCACTACCCTGCAGTAATGGAAGATAAATGATGGAAGCCAGCATTGCACCTTAGATGCTGGGAACCTAAAATTGATGCACCCATACACATACTTGTTAATAAGCCTGAGCATAAACTCTGTTACTAAATGTCCAAGAAGAAGGAATATCTGTGGATGCTGTTGCCTAAAAACCCTCTAACATCCTCTCCCCAGCTGAAAGGGAATTAACATTTATCTTGCATCCACTATGCACCAGGCAATATGCTAGATTATATACATATGTACATTTATTTCTCAAACTACTGTAGAAAGTCTTATCCCTATTTGTCACATTAAGAAACTGGGGCTCAGAGAAAGGTTAAGTAATTTGCCCGGTGCCACCCAGCTAGCAAATGCAGTGCTGGGATTGAGCCTCTGCTCCATGCGGCGCTAACTCCTGTCCTCTGTGGCCTACTGCTGCAGGGTGCTGGCAAGTGCTGGTGGGCGCAGATGAGCACCTTGCTGAGCAGAGTGCTACGAGCCTGGTGAGCTGACACTCTGTTCACATGCCTGTTTCTCTAATTAGAGTTTTAGTTCCCTTTTTGAGAGCAGTGGGTCTGTTCTCTTGTCTGTAATCCTGGAGCCTAGCCTAGCGTAGGTAATTGCACATGATTGGCACTCGGTGCTGGTAGGGTAAATGAACGCATAAAGTACTGTTTCAATTAGTCAGTCAGGAAATGTCACTGAAGCCACATCAGATTACATGCCAGGAGTTCTGGCTTCTGGTCTCAATTTTCCACAAGTTTATTGTGTAGCCTTAGCGAAGAAGTCACTTTCCCTCACTACTATGGACTGAACTGTGTCCTCCCACCCCCAAGTTCACATGTTGAAACCCTAACCTCCAATATGACTGTATTTAGAGATGGGGTCTTTAAGTAATTATGGCTAAATGAGGTCATAAGTGTGAGACCCTAAACCAATAGGACTGGTGACCCTGTGACATGAGGAAGAGAGAGAGAGATCTTTTTTTCCTTGTGAGCACAGAAAAAAGCCCATGTGAGGACATAGTGAGAAGGACCATCTACAAGCCAGAAAGAGAGCCCCACCAGAAATGGAATCTCCTGGCACCTTGATCTGGGACTTTAGCCTGTAGAACTGTAAGAAATTAAATTTCTGTTCTTTAAACCATTTTGTTATGGCAGCCCAAACAGACTAATACACTCCCCCAACCACATTTTCCTCATTTGTGAAACAAGAAGAATTTAGATTAGATTAACCATTTCCAAAGAGTTTCCTAAAGAACGCCAGTTTTCAGCAAAATGTTAATAGCTATGCCATCAAAATGAGTTCTGTGGTTAAAAGAGTTGGGAAAACCCTGAATGTTCTGTCCCGTTCCTGGAAATCCATGAGCGTATATAAGGTTATGTAAGTCCTATAGGAGAAAGAAAAAACAAAACACATCAAAACAAAACGCCTTTTAACTCTTCAGTTTTCAACCTTACTAGGCAGGTAATATATTATTCCCCCAATCCCATCTCCTTCTTTGTTTTATTTTTGTTTGTTTGTTTTTAACAGATGAGGGAATTGAGGTTAAGACAGATTGGAAAGCCTGCACCGGGCACATAACCAGTAGGTGGGAAGTTCAAACCTCTGTCTGATTGTCTCGGAAACCCAGGCTCTTTCCAATAGATCATTTAGCATCTGATTTGGAGCATCCAATCCAAATGCTTCTCCTCTGCAGAATTAGCAGTGGCAGGTTTAGCGCAAATGGGCAGAGTAGTAGTAGTAATAATATTTGCTACTATTTATTGAGCATTTAGTATATTCTAGGCACTGTTCTAAGTGCTTTAAACATATTAACTCATTTGAAATTCACAAACACTCAGTAAGGAAGGCATTATTATTATCCCAGCTTTACAGCTGAGGAAACTGAGGCACAGGTGTTAAGTTTCTCGAGGACACATACGAGGCTAGGAAATGGTGGAATCATGATCTAAACCCAGCCCATCTTGGCTTCAGGTCCAACACCATCCTATACCTGTATACCTCTATACTATACTGCCCCTGGCATTTCTAGAAGCATCAGGGAGAAATTACAAAGATGCAGCTCAAAATAGGCAAGAACCTTCTAAGGGAGTTTATGAAAGGTGTTCATTCCCCTCCTACCTTTATTCTTCAGAAGACAGACAATGTAGAGAGTTCTGAAGATACTATTTTGTTTCTCTTCTGACACTGATCTTACTTAGTACAATGATTTGTTCATTTGCAAGATTCTGGAGGGAAGAAATGATGTACTCAGCTCTGTATTCCCCTACCTAGCATGGTGCGTGGCACACAGAATACATTTGGAGTGGTTGAACTGAATTGGAGACTGATGAACTTCAGCTCACGGAAGCAGTGGGGTCTTTATCTGGGAGCTAAATGAGATCTAAATGGCCACAATTCTGCATTCAGGCAGTGCTCTCTGAGTCAGATGCTTCTGCTGGTTGGAAATTCCCACTTACCCCTGTTCTCAGCCCCAGCCCTGCTCTCCCTAACCCTCACCCCCAGCTCAGCAACATTTCTCTGGGTTGTGTTGCATTAAGCTAATCACTGGGGATGTCCTCCCCAACCCTGATTCTTTGGACTCTCCAGGGTCACCAATAGCACTTTTCTCCCCAAGAATGGCCTGGCTTTAAAACAGATCTCTAAGGAAGAAAAAATTCTAAGAACCCACTGTTTAAAGAAAGAGCCATAAAATACTTACACGCTAAATACTGCGAGTCTTATAGAAATTACTTGTCCCTACATGCGATAAGACTGAAGCCCAGTGAGGGGAATGAATGAATGACTGAAGCTTATGCCGGCTGGAATGGGAACGCAGTTTTCCGATTCTCAGATTTACAGTTTCCACTCTTTCATGTTACTTTGTCACAATCAGAAGTAACATGCTGTCAAGGTGATGTGACATTTATGAAAACAGCGTAGGTCAACCAGAAAGGACCAACGTAAGGGCTCGTGAATGATAGTCATCATTTTGAGAAAGGAGGAGGAACATGAATTTCAACCCAGGTGAAGTTAAGTTTCCAAAATTTGGGACCCTCTGGAAACAGGGCTTACAACTCCCTTTGCTCCACTAACGGAATATACTTTGTTATTTATGGGATTTAGCCTGAACTATCATTTATCAAACATTTGCTACATGCCAGGAACAGCACTAGGTTTTTAAAAAATACATAGTCTCATTTAATCCTCACCACAGCTCTGAAGGGGAAACATCGTTATCCTCATTTTTCAAATGAAGGAACTAGGGTGCGTAAAAACTCAGTGACTTTGCCAAGGTCACACAACTTAGTTATGGTCAAATCCTAGATTCCTTCCCAGATCCTCCACATGCTTGGTCTGTGCGGCTTCTGTACCTTTTTTCCTGAGAAATCTGGGACTCTTAATAACAGTTTGAAGACAACTGCCGGCCTCATTTGCAAGTCTTTAACCTTTCAAAGTTTTCAAGGTTACACAATAACTTCCTAGTCTCTTTCCCTAGAGGGTCTTGATCTTGATAACTGCAAGTTAAGGTTTGTTTGAATAATCCATTAACGTGGAGAAAATTACCTTCTCATTATGAAGTATTCTGTGTCACTTTAATACTAATTACTCTAACCATACTTATTGAGGATTAATGACTGAGCAATATTTTATTAATAACCAACTGGCATTTATTATTGCGTAAATAATAAATAGAGCGCCTCATTAAATATAAATGCATTTTTTATTTGGGCACCTTCATTGAAAGTGTTGCCAAAAGTTTTTGCATTGATTAAAAATCTCATTAAAATGGTGGCTAATCTTGCCTTTGTGCCCCGCCCCCACCCCCAAAAAAGAGTCCCTGACAATTCCTGCACAATAGATAGACTTTGAGATTATTTGTCAGCCTGTCAGGAGGAGCCCCTTTAACAATGCGCAGCTGCTATGAATTCCGTTGCCATGAGAACCTTAACTTTTTGCTCTTCTCTCACTGTGTTATATTTACACTTGTAACCTGGTGTTAGGAGGTTTCTGCATTTACAAGCTTGAGGACCTATAAGTTGCTCGTCTGAAATCATGGGCTCAGAGGAGCAGAAAAGTCTTGTTGAAATGATCTTGGCTCTCATGTATAGCCAAGGAAACTGCAGTGCAGAGAGGGGCGATAACTTGCTGCTCCGTCACACAGACAGTTATGGGCAGAGCAAGGTCCAGGACAGGTGCTCTTACCCACACTGTCACACTGCTCAGCTCCAGGAGTTCTGCCATATTCTTGACCTGTGCTGAGGGTCTCATCCATCTGTCTCTTCTGAGTTCTTTCTTTATTTCTTTTCCTTTTTTTTTCAGTCACTAAACAACCCAAATATTCCTCACCTTGCTAGCAGTTACATACAAATTTTTCAGGCTGAAAGTCCCTCCTACCAAGAATTCCATCACCTTTCACAGTTGTCCCCACTCTCAGAATCTCCAGGTGGGCCTATGGGGTACTCACCTATTCTCATAAAACCAGTCTATGTGCTCCACACGTCATACCTGCCCCCTCCTGTCCAGTCCCAACCCCCCTTGGTGGATGCTCTCCAGTCATGAAGCCCACTGAAGGAGCCTCTATTGCCACCACAATGGTGGCCATCATGAGAAGGCCAATGTCCCTGCAGAGTTGCTTACTCCCCATGCTCCAAAGCTGCTGGCCCTAGAGATGCTGGAGCAAGCCGGGGATCTGTGAAGGAGCGAGGCCCTGCACCCCAGCTCCTGCAGTGCTCTGTGCATCTGGGCCCACAGCAGCTTTATCTGTGTGCCAAATCTCACAGTCTCTTATGGACACAAGTGCTTCAGCCTCTGGCCTCACTTCTCTGCCCAACTCAGCTCCAAGCGAGACTGGACATGAAGAGGGGACAGATGCCATCCTCAACCTTTGTTGTCCTCCCCTCCACCCAAAGGTCTCTGGTCTCAGATTCTTTCTTCTTTCGAGGAAAAAATAAAATAAAAGTCCTCATACATGTTATCCGGATAACGGATGACCAGAGGAGTCTCCGGCCCGTCAGTTCTGCATGCAGACAAACTGCATCAGTTTTGTCTCAGCTGGGCCACTGTGCTCTATGGACACTTCAGTCCCTTTGCCCTGTACCTTTTGATGCCAGTCTTTCCTTAATAGTGGGAGGCCCTGCAGCCTCAGCTGTTACTAGTGTTAGTTCACAGCGGGAATGAAAGCATGCCTCCAACAGTAGCAGGGCGCCTGTGTTCCCCACTAGACAGTGATTTATTTTAAGGGCAGAGATTGCTTTGTTTTTTCATTTTATTTTCATTATTTAAATTCTGTAACTTCTGCACTTAGCACAGGGCCTAATACATAGTAGGACTTCCAGTGATACTGGGTAAGTATTGTTGAATGAATGACCAAATACCAGTTTCCACTGGGGCTGGGATTGCAGGAACCAGTCCAGCCAAGCTTTCTTTGACCTAAGGAATGGGCGAAGGCTTTGCATAAAGGGCTAGTCCAATTTCCAGCTTGAACCAGCACAATGAGCTCTAAAACGTGACATTTGCATCTATTTCACTAAGACTTGTGCCCCCCTACCCCCGCCAGATCCTGTAACAATAGAAGTCCTCATTCCCCTAAAACTGTGTCATTTCTTTAGCGTTTTGAGGGTTAGAAACTAGGACAAGACTATCAGCCAAATGCAGCGGGTACCAGTGTACTGGCTGTATATCTTATCAGATATTCAAGAATGCGGCAAGAAATGTCACGGGGAGCTTTCGACAAAAATATTTAATTAATAGCAACAGCTACAGAAATGAATAACAGCATCCAGGCAATTGCAGTGTTCAATAAAGCAGCTCTCCGAGGATAGGGTGGCAGCAAATTACTGACTGATGGACTGTATTTAAATATGTTTTCTGCTCATTGGAAAGACCCCTGTGGGTCCCTCCCCTCCAGGACATGGCCAGCAGTAGTATTATTATTATATCTTTTTTTTTTAATGGAGTAACAAATTGAATTATCTGGGAGAATGGCCAGAGATTTCTGACCCTTTCTGAAATATCCATCCATTCTTTGACCCTACCAGAGGATATTGGGAGCAACTGGAGGGATAGCTGAAAAGCACCCTAAATGTATTGTGTTTCAGGGGAAGAGTGCCATCAAGTATTAACTGAGGGTCAGTGGGGAAACATAAGGCTCCAATCCTGGCTATATGACCTTGGATAAACTGCCTCACCTCTGTAAACCTCCGTTTTCTTCTTACTTGTGAAAAGATATCCTGAGACTTCACTAGCAGCATGGTTGTGATGATGAAGGGACGTTCCTGGCATAACAAAGCAGTGCAGTACATATCAGTCCTTTTTCTCCTAGGTGACTTCATCAGATCTGGGGAGGTAGAATGTGATTTCCTGGCCACTGAGGGGCCCATGGTAGGGAGACAGACCCAGCTGGATTAAATGGGAGGAAGGCCGGTCTAGCAAGGAGAACACAGCATCTAGAAATATAGTAAAACACCACTCTAAGAATCCAAGTTGAGTCTAAAAATTCCATGTAAGATGCAGAGTTGTATTATTGTAAGTTTATGACAATGACTAGGATATGTGTCCTACAGAGAATGGAGCCAACCACCCATCATTTTATATCTAAATTTACATCCCATGGGGCACGTCATTGTGGGATGTTTCTCTAAAGGACCTCATCACTGTGGGGAGTCCTAGAAGGTAGCTGCACCAGGAGATTGTAGGGTCCTGCCTATTGATATGATTCAAAGCAGAATGTCAACACTTGGGAGACTGGTGAGTTTCTCAAGGCAGGGACATAAGCCAGAGTGTCCAGAAACAGACTTTACATTAAAGCATACTCATTTGTGTCTGTGGCATCTGCTCAGCTGCGAGTTCCTTTCTATTCATTTAACAAATATTGAATGAGAGACCTATTGTATGCCAAGCAAAATACTGGGCACTAGGGATACAGTGGTGAGTAAGTAATGATCTAGCAGGAACCACAGACATTAAACAAAAAATTGCACGAATAGTTAAACGTCATTAGAGCCATGAAGGAACAGTAAGGCTTGCTGGAGAGCACATAACAGGGCGAGAGGATGAGTCTCCTCCGGCTAGGACCAGCAGCTCATCTATGGTAGTGCTTAGTGGGTCCTTGTTGACCTGAATGAAATACACCTGAGCAGTGAAGCTCCCCATTGTCTGTGAGACAGTAGACAGTTCTCTCTCACAAACACTTTTTTATTTTTTTGAGGAAGATCAGCCCTGAGCTAACATTTGCCAATCCTCTTTTTGCTGAGGAAGACTGGCCCTGGGCTAACATCCATGCCCATCTTCCTCCACTTTATATGGGACGCTGCCACAGCGTGGCTTGACAAGCAGTGCGTCAGTGCGCGCCCGGGATCCAAACCGGTGAACCCTGGGCCGCCGCAGCGGAGCGTGTGCACTTAACCGCTTGTGCCACCGGGCCAGCCTCTCTCAGAAGCACTCTCTTATAGACACAATGCTGAAAGTGACTTGGTGATGACCCAAAGCAGATTCTAAATAAGATATTATGAAGAAATATAGAAGGGCTGGTAGAAATGTATACACCAACAGCAGAAAGAAGCATCTGTTTGATGTTGACTGACAGTGAGGGAAGTAACAGACAAACTATAGCAAGCAGACATAGGACCTATGAGCATAGTAGGGTTGGGCCACGTACTATGTGTCAAACATGCCTACAGATCCTGGTGGCTTCCAAGTACCTCTCCCAGAATACAGCAATTCATGTTCATAATGAAAAACCACCAAGTTTAAACTGTTTGGGTTGGTTTCAAAGCATATGAGAATAAACACAGTAAGTTTGGTTCTTTTTCAGGCATCGTTGCTTACTGTTCATGTGGCTAGGTGTAAGACACTCAGCCCCTCTGAATCCCAGTTTCTTCATCTGTGGGAGTAGACTTCCCAGTCATAACCAAAAGGGTGGTAACAGAGTAATGGTGGTAATGGAGTGGCAAATGTGGAAGTGCTTTGTACAGAATAAAATTTAAATTACATCTCTCCATTCCAGAGCATTCCTTTGATCTTCAAATTTGGACTTCCAGCGGTCTTCTGCCCGTTTCCCTCTGTGTCTCTCCCAAGTATCTCATATTAGCATGTTCGGAGCTGACTTCTGAGTTCCCACCCACAGTGAGTTTTTACTCAGCCTTCCCCACTGTAATCTGCTGAATTGCTGAACGATTCTTCCCTATCCCTCATCTCCCATATCCAATCCACCAGGTCCACACCACTGACTGGGATCTGTTATTCTTTCCGTCTCCTTTGCCTCCACCTCGATTCGAGCCACCTTGACGGCTCACCTGGACTGTTGCAATTGCACCTTAAGTGGTCTGTTTCTCCTCTTGTGTCCTCCACCCACTCTCTTCACAGCCAAGATGATCTTTGAAAAACATCAATCCATTTATGTCACTTCTCTGCTCAGAAGCCTCCAATGACATCTGATTACACTTAAAAGAAAATCTAGACTTCTTCCTAAGGCTTCTGAGGCCCCATAGAACCAGGTTCCCGCCTCACCTCCTCCCAGCACTCACCTGGCTTCAGCCAGAAGCCTCCCTTCCACTCCCTCAACCTGCCAGGCTCACGCCTGCCTACACAGGGCTTCTACACCATCAAAGGGAGCTGCACTCTCCTCTGGGATAGGTGAGGACAAGGAGTGGGAGAATCCATCCAAAGGAGTCTGTCCTCTCTCTGAAAACCTTATGAGGGAAACTATTCAGGGGCAAATCATTAAACTCATGCTGTTCTCACCACCCTCCTCTGGGCCAGACTAAGAAGCACAAGGAGCAAAACATTCTCCTGGTTATTCCTGGGTAGCCGAATCATACTTTCCACTTCATCTTTACCTGCACTGCCTAAATTATTTTTCAATAATTTTGTATTCCTTTTTTGATGTAAGCTTTATTTTGAAGCATCACACATACATCCAGAAAAGTACACAAATCCCATCTATAGACTAATGAATTTTTTCAAATGGACACACCCTTGTAACCAGCACCCAGATTAAGAAATGGAGGATTCCCAGCACCCCTAAAGCCCCGTCCTGCCTCCTGCCAGGCAACATCCCACCAAGAGAACCACAATGCTGTCTCCTAAGAGCACGGATTAAGTGTGCCTGTCTTTGAACTTTATATATGGAATCATCCAATATGTATTCTTCCATGTCTGGCATCTTTTACTCGACGGTATCGTATTACTTTTTTAATCAGAAGGAAAAAAACCTATTGCCACTCTGTGAAAGGGACAGTGATCAAGTGCAGGGGGCTTTGGCTGGCTGCTCGTGACCCCCACTCTGTATCGTGCCTCTGCGCTTCTCCACCGCAGTCTCTCTTCCTGACTTCACCTTCTCAATGCCTGGGCACCCAAGTCCCCGTTGAGCCTCCTCTAGCGGGCTTTCTCCGGCCTGTAGAGCCTGGTCCGGGGCCTCTCTCCTCTGAGCCTCTCTCCCACAGCCCCTGTGCTTGCTTCCGCTGTCACAGCACTGCTCACACTGTGCTGTCCCGACTGTTACAAGTCCACCTCGCCCACGAGGGACGACTCAGGGGCCGGAGCCGTTTTTTATTCTGGATCCCCAGCACAACGCGCAGTGAAGGGTGTATATTAGTCAATGCTTGTTGAACTTAACTCTTTGAATTAAAGCAAGACGGCAATGATATCTACAAGACTACTCAAATATAGAAGTTGACTCAAATCTTAAGTTACTAGAAAGTAAGCCTGGGGTGAGCCCTGGGTACATATCCGAATACCCTAAACCCTGATGTGCGTGCCCTGTGTGAACAACACACCTTCTCATTTCTCTCTCTGGAATTCCTTCTGGGATTGCCTTGCCCGAGTCCACACAGACTGGCACTCTGTTTCTGGGCCCTTCCTCTGGGACCTGATCATATGGGGCCCCCTCACTGCCGCCCTGTGTTCTCCATATTGTCCACTGCCTTCCCTCCTGCTCTTCGTTTCGTCATCAGCCTGGACCTCTGCGGAAAGGCATCAGGCCTTGTAGACAGAACTTTATTTCATGCTCAGAAAGACCTGTGCTGGGGCCCTTCCTCTGCCTCTTAAGTCTGAGTGCACTTCAGTGAGTGGATTAACCTCCCTAAGCTCAATTTCCTCGTTTGTAAACGAACCTCATGGTATCGTCCTCACAGGCTTGTTGTGAGGATAGAAACAATGTATATGTGTAAGACACTTAGAGTTGAACTGGGAAAAGATCTAACAAATGGACGTTGTTATGCTTTGAGGGAAATTAAACCAAAGTGGGCTTTGATAGTGATAAAGAGCATGGGATTTGTAAGGAAAAGTATGTGGATTTGATCCCGTTTCTGACATTCACCAGCTATGTGGTCTTGGACAAGGCACTTATCCTCTCTATATCTACCTTGTAGGGTTGTTGTAAAGACAAATGAAATGACATAGGTATGTAGTAAGAGTTTAAAAAGTGCCAGTATCACATCAACATCATCAGTGTCTTGGACTTGCATGAAGTCTCAGTTTACCGTCACCCTTGGACACCAGCTCCTGGGAGCTGATGAGACACCTCTGCCATCTGACCAGCTCCCCATTCTTGGTCTTGGCTTCCTCCCTTCTGCACCTTCTCATCGACGGGTTGCCAGGGTGCATATCAGCCTGACTTGGCTGAATTGTGACAGTCAGGGTTGCAAATGACATATGCAGGTCCTGATATATCATGGAGAAATGGTGCATCATTTGTCTCATTCCCACCAATGCTTTGGATTTTGAGGGGGAAGAAGGTAGAGGAGGAGAGTGTAAATGATAATGTGAAGTCCCAGAAATTAATGAGGTAATGGGTGAGCATATTTCCATCCAAATGAGCCAGGGTCATGTTCTGAGAAGGAGCAACAAAGAAGAAGAGCCGATTGAACAAGCTCAAAGTGGAAATCAAGTGAACAGGCTGAATAAATCAATGTCCAGTTGAGTCTTATTTGGGGCAATTACTTCTCCCAGCCGCCAGTCCCCAGTGCCCCGTGTGTGGGCTACAGATGCTCATTTAGCAGCCCCAAGTTTGACATCTTAATGTGTTCCTTCCCACGTTAAAAATGGATATCGGCTTCGAAATTCATATATGTCGTTAATGTTTCCATCAAAACCTTTCAGTTCAAAGAAAAGGAGTCAGAGGAAAGTCGGAGATGAGGGCATCCTGGCGTGATAGAGGGACAACTACCCGGGGAGTCATGACATCCAGAGTGTAGTCCTGGCTTCATCCTTTACTAGCTGTGCGACCAAGGGCAGCACGCGCCACTTGTCTGAGTCAAAAGAAGAATAGGTTTATCATCCCTGCTCATTTGTTCTTTTTGTCACTTGTTTCTCATATGGTTGTTAAAGTGCTTCCTGCTAGTCACAAAGTGAATGAGGCATGTTGGGAGGTGCTGCTGGGGTGTGGGGGCTCCAGCGAGAGGGGGGATCACAGAACAACTGCACACCAGGTGCTGCTCAAAGCTCGTTACTTATATTAACCCATTTAATCCTCATGTCTACTCTATGAGCTATTAGCATCATTATCCCACTTCTCTATAGTGGGAAACTGAGGTGGAGAATTTGAGTAACCTGCCCAAGGTCACGTGGCTAGCAAGTGGCAGAGCTCAGATTTTGGGCCAGGTCCCCCTGACTCCAGAGTCTGTGTTCTCTTCACACAGGGGAGGCCTGTGGACCCCAGATGCCTCTGAAAATGCTTCTGGAGCTGAGTAAACCAGGATCTTGAGAAGTGCGGAGATGGAAGGGTCCAGAACTTGAGGTCTGCCAAGGTTCCAGGCATGCTCTGCTTCTCAGCTGCCCTCAGCAGAAGCCCGTATTGAGAATGCCTGGTGATTCTAAAATTTGTATTTTTTTAACTTTGTGAAGAGGTTCTGGGGTACTTAGTAGTTAAGCAATTGGAAGCTTCATGAATACTGGCTGCTGAGGCCCCGAACTCCATCTCTCTCAATTCCCCACTCCCTCTCCGGATCTTCCACCAGGAAACCATGTGGACTCTAACAGCCAAATCAGCACTGTGCTGTGCTCGAATCCCAGTCTGAGGGGGCAACATAGGCCCAGGGGAATCCTGCCTCCATAGAGGCCAAGGAGAACTCATGGGGAAATGAGTCTCAGCGACACGAACCTGTCCTGGCTCAGAGTGAGGGACTTCTCTCAAGGGGAAGGAACTCAAGTTTCTTGAATGTCTGCTGTGTGCCAGGAATTTTACATACATGGCCATCTGTAGCCCTCATATCGCCTGATATGTATGTCATTTTCCTCATTTTATAGAAGAGGAAATGAAGTTCAGAGAGGTTAAGCCACTTTCCCAAGATGACACAGGCATAGAGTGAGTGAGGACTGCGCATTGGAACCCAGGTCCGTGTGATGGTAAATGCTCTGCACTTCCGCTCTGGCATCTGCCTCTCGGCAGGTAACCTCAGGGCTCTTCTTCCCTGGAAAGCTCAGTCTTGATGCGGGCAAGCTTCTGGTTTTCTCCCCACTCTGCCTGCAAAGCTGAGATGGACCAGTCACCTCACACATCCCGTCTCTACCCGCTCCAGGGCATCTTCATCTTGAACACAGACGAGTCTCCTCTGGGTGGGGCTGGACATAAGTACTCACCTGGCCCCAAGCTCAGTGGGACAACCCGATTGTCAGTTTTCTCTCATATTAGCTACTTAATTGCAATCTCGGGAAGGAAAGGACGAGCGAATCCTATCATCAGACGCTCCAGGCGTGTGGTCGCATCCCAAGTGCACTTGTCATCTTTGTGGCTTAGTTTTCTTCCCCATTAGGAACCTCAGTGTTGTTCTGCACACAAATTACTCCAGCTTTGGAGGGGACACTCTGCAGCACTCCCTCTGCCCTCCCCCAACTCCTTCACCAGCAAATTAAAGCCGCTCTTGCTGCCCTCAGAGGCAGGCAGGCGTCTTACAGAAATGGTAATTAGTGCAGCGCACTGAAGACCTGGTGGGAAGGACGAAGGCATCTCTTTTACTGAGCTGAGCACCCTTTGCATTTATTTGGACCTCTTTTAAGGCACTTATTACACCCTGCCATGTATGGTTCATTCATTCATTCGTTCATTCATTCCTTCATTCAGAAAGGTTACACAGCACGGTGGAAGGAGTGCCTGCCTTGACTTTAGACACATCCCAGTGTGAATCCGGGTTCTCAGCTCTGCTATTTGACTGATCTTTTGCCCTTGGACAACAGACTTCACCTTTCTGAGCCTCAGCTTCTGCAGCTTTATAATTAGGGAACCAACACCACCCTCATAACTGTGTGGTGGGGCTGAATGAGATCCTGTCAGTGAAATGCATCATGTAAAAGGCAAAACAAAACAACGAAAAAAATCACATAACTGTGAGTTCCCATCATAGCAAATAGAATCCAGACATGTCTGTGTGGCTGGGTGGAACTGTCTGCTGGAGGGGCTGATGCTGGGCAGGGAGTGGGAGTTCCCATTATCTGAAGAGCATCCTATAAAGGGAGCCAACTTGTTCTGTGTGGTTCCAGAGGAAGAACCATGGCAGCATGTAGAAGTTTCAGAAAGACAGATGCTAGTTCTGTGTACAAATGTTTTTGTAACAATCAGAGCCATTTAGTAAAGGTAATATTGAACAGTTAATGTATGGAATCTCCAGTTAGAAAACCTAACTGTAGAGTGTCAGCTCTACCCTTACAAGCTGAGTGACCTTAAACAGTTTATTTAAACTCCCTGACCCTCAGCATCCTTATCTATGAGTTAGGAATAATACTAACTATCTCATGGGTTTTGGAGAGGATTAAATAAGATGATGCATGTAAAACCCAGTACCCAGCATGTAGAGAATATTCAGTAAATGGTAGTTAATTCCATTGTGAATAGTAATAGCTGCTAGAGGCCCTCAGAGGTGGTAAGCTTTCTGTGGAGAGCCATGGAGAGGACACAGCTTTGGAGTCAGCCTCAGAAGATGGTTTTGGAAGACAGCACAAGATGAAGTTAAAAAGCAGGAAGCTTCCTGTTCTGTGTCACAAATAGGAACTCTCAGAATTGGGGTATCTCACCTCTGTGGACCCCGTTCCACGCTAGAAGGGAAGGTGAAGCAGCAGAGAACACATGGCCCTCTGTCGAGGAGACTGGAGAGAAGACAGGGTGGGGGGAAAGGCTGGGTGATTCCTTCCTTTCCCCTCTTCTAGCTCCCAGGCTGCAGGGTTGCTGAACAGCAATCACAGTCTGGCTTGGTAGGTCCTATACTGTCTCTGTGTCAAGTGTGAAGGGTACAGCCTGGAAATACGTGTGATCAACTCTGTGTCAGTTTGAACACGTCGGTTAATCTCTGAGCCTCAGTTTCTTCATCTATAAAAAGAAGGGATAACAATACCTACCGTACAGGGCTGTCAGGATAAAACATGCGGGTAGATGGGAAGCCCATATGCAGTCTCTGGTCCGTGGCTTGCTCACTTACGTTGTTAGCACCCTTTCCAAGTACACTGAGAGCCCCTGGGTCATGGGCAGCACTTGACTCTCTGTTCTGGTGCAGTGCATGAAGAACATGGCCACACGTCTTTTCATCTTCTCCCCTGTTTGGTCAGTGGACAACTCTGTCCAGGAGACTTTGACTCCTCCTGCCTCCGAAGCCTAATAAATCCTGCTGTAGCTAAGACTCACTGCCATTTTCCTCTTTTTTCGTTTTTGAGGGGCTACTATGGGTAAGGAGCCACACTAGAAACTATATATTTTTTTCTTTCTTTCTTTTTTTTTTTTTTTGTTGGTGAGGAAGATTAGCCCTGAGCTAACATCTGTTGCCAATCCTCCTCTTTTTGCTAAGGAAGATTGGCCCTGGGCTAACATCCGTGCCCATCTTCCTCCACTTTATATGTGGGACGCCTGCCACAGCATGGCTTGATAAGCGGTGCATAGGTCTGCACCCGGGATCCAAACCTGCGAAACCCGGGCCACCGAAGCAGAGCATGTGAACTTAACTGCTACACCACCGGCCGGCCCTTAGAAACTATATTTTTTCTCATTGAATCTGCACATCAGCCATTCACTCAGCCATTCTTTTGAAATGATTAATTCCTCTTTAGTATACTTATTAAGCACCATCATGTTTTAGGCCCAGTGGCGGGTAGTAAAATACAGAGACAAATATCACGTATTCCCCCATCTTCAAGGGGTACCATTCTGAAAAGGAATTCGACGAGTAACCGCAGAAATTGTAATCTGGCTGTCATTATTTCCACAGTACCCATGCGGAAACAAAGGCTTAGAGAGGTTCAAAGATACTGAAGCATGCTTTCAGTCCAATTTCTACCAGGCCTCCTTCAACCGTACACCCAAAACTGTAGTTTCCAAAGCCCCTTTATTGAACTATATGCTTTCCAAGTCAGATGGATGCATTTGGGAAGAAAAGAAAAGGAGGGGAGGGATAAAGACCAGAGAAATGCAATTTAACGAACTCACAGACCCTTTTAAGCAACTGACCTTCATGCTTTACACAGAACCTGTTGAGCTAATGGCGTGTTGGGGTGCCCAAATTATTAACATGTAGTTGAGAAATGGGTTTCTCAAACGCAAAGTAAAAGTACCTTGCCTCCAAACTCGAAGATCTCGTTAAATGAGCTAATTCACCTACTGCTTAATTTGCTGGAAGCCCTATGAGTAATTAGGCTGCTGACATCTTCCAAAATTATATTCTTAATTGTTGCATTCTTTTGCATCACAATGAAGCTGCCCAGCCTTCCTCCTAGAGTGCCTTTCTCTTCTCCCTGCAAAAAAAGGAGTTTTGCATTTAGCACATTTACCATCATAAATGTAATTAGGGGGAAATATTAATTAGAAACACAAGACCACCCTGGAGATCCAGCAGAATATTTGAAGCAATGAGTTTGGCTGTTGTCATTTGTATTCTTTCTTTTCTAAAGCTAGTCCTGAGCCCTGAAATCCTGCAGCTGTTATTTCACCAGGGCGAGCTCCTGTTTCTCGATATTGTTTCCAACAATTTATAAGTGCTTACTGGAGCGGCGCTGCCTTGCTTTGGCTTGTAACCCACAACACAATATTTCACTCTTGAGATGTTGCATCCATTTGTCATAGTAAATGTGTGCATATATGTGTGTATGTGTGTCTGTGTATATATATATATATACACATACACATATATATATGTTTTTATACTCTGGGAAAAAGCAGCATCTTCCTTACATAAATAACACTATTCTGGGGGAAAACGTATGCCGAGCCGTTTCCCAGAGAACCACCGCAAACACGTTTTGGGCTCACTGTAGATAGACTCTCTAATTGCTTTGAATTTACTTTAGTACTTGACTGGGGATTGCTTCGAGGTGATTATGAAAGAATAAGGAGGCTTCTGCGAGGAGAAGTTAGAAAGAAAATACTTAGAAGACATTCTATTTTCAAGTTTCTGTGTGAGCGAGCCTCCAGCTGCTGACAGCCACAGTGAGCCCTTCCACCAGCCCAGCGGGGCTGGGGTCCTCCTCGGCGACTCTTATTTTGGTATGACAAGTTGGGCCGTGTCCTGACTCCCTAGCTCTTTCATTGCCTGGGAACCTGCGTTGCCCTGGCTTCCTGTCTGCTGGAGAGCTGTTTAGCATTCATGATTGTACTTTCGAAGGCAGTTCTGTGCCCACGCTAGTTCTCTTCTGCTCTGCCCAGCCGTCTCATTGGCCGCCTGGGATTCCCATCATTCAATGCCCAGAATATCTTGGCTGGATTTCCCCCCCTGAATCTTTCAGTGTGGCTTGAAATAAGGAGATTGCTTCAGTGTTTGGGAAGAGGCCCTTTCTGGTTCTCACTCTGCCACAAGCTTTCTGTGTGGGCTTGAACAAGTCATTTAAGCCCTCAAGGCTTCTGTTATTTTTTAATACGTCAAAGGTCAAGGGTCCTTTCAGCTACAAATTGTAGTGAATGTGGGCATCTTGGGTGTCAGAAATCTGACTCAGAGAGATTGAGCATTTGAAGGTTTTTCTTTCTCTGTGTTTTGCCTTCCTAAGGAAGAAAGACCAATGACCTAATTGAGCAATGAGAATGGGCAAGAGGCTTCGGGGTGCGCTGTAGAGCAGGGGTTTAGATTCAAGCAGACCTGGCTGCAAGCCAGCTCTAACACTTAAGAGCTCTGTGACCTCCCTCCCCCTCTCAGAACCTCCATTTTCTCTTGGCAAAGCAGGACCATAATACCTACCTCAAACCCAGCCATGGGAATTAGATGAGGATGTTGGTGAAAGTTATAAACACAGTGCCTGGCATACACATGGCTCTCAAGAAAGGTTAGTTCCCATCCCATAGTCCGTTCCAACCTCTTTGAAAGGAGGGGGTGCCAGAATTGAAGGCATAAAACAGAAACTTAAATCAGTAACCAGTAGCAGAAGGTGATGGGTGTAAGGAGGAAACGGGGAGCCATCTGACTTAATGATGGTAGAGAATTTTGCTCTCTCAAAGACAGCTTAGGAAAGGAGAGGCGCATACCTTCTTCCTCATCTCCAGCAGGGTTTCTTAAAGATACTGAAACCCCAATGGAAATACTAACACTAACCACTGCCTATTGAGTCAGGCACTGGGCTTGCTAAGTGATGTACATAGACTACCTCTAACCCTGACACCAGCTTGGTGTTTCATTTTATAAAGAAACCAACACAAAGTCAGATGCCAAAGAAGGAACAGAGCTCCGGCTTGAATGGTTTGATTCTAAATCCACTTCTCCTGGTCTACCTGCATCAGATATGTGCTAGAAAAGCACAATGGTCATTTAAGTGAACTGCACAGTTGAGCTTTTTGCTTAATATGGGTCCTTTACCTAAAACAGATTCTGGTCTAAACGGCAATTGACCTTTGCATCCGCAACATCTGGTGCAAGGGAACTGCCCACTTAAATGCTGAATAAGTAAACGGAGAAACGGTTAAATCTAACTTCAGTTGGTCAAGGATAAATCCACACCTCACCTGAGGAAAGAGCCGAACTCTATGTCCTGAAATGGACTTTCTTATTATTTGGAAGAGCTCCCTGGTAGGTGGAACACAGTGCCGTCATTGAGGGCTCAGGGGCAAAAAATGAAAGCTGACTTCCTATCACAGGAGGAAGAGAGTTGTCCATAAATCACAATTAATTCTTGGGATTGGGTTTTGACTTGAATGCCAGAGTTAGCGCTCACAGAGGAGCACTGGAGAACTTTCGTAGAGCAGACGGTAGAACTTGAACCTCACCCTCCTGAGCTCACAAATGCATGGTAACCAACATGAAGTTAGTCAGTGGCCTTTCTATGTTTACTGGTGTTCCTATCACCAAAGCCTGTTGACAGTTGATCCAAATGCAGTCTGTGGTGAGTTATTCCACAGAGGCCAGTGGCAGAGTGGGTTCTCAGAGCCGCCTCTTTTCTTGCCAACCAATTTGGACATTTTGAAATAAAACAGAAAAGTAAGTGGCAAGGGAAAGGAAACTACTCATATTTACTGAACAGTATTCTGTTTCAGGCACCACCCTGGGCATCTTCAATAAAGTAACTCCTGTAATCTTTACCAAAATCCCATGACAGGCATTGTTCCCATTTTACAGATGAGGACACTCCTGCCTGTTCAATCAACAAGGCTCATCTGCTCAGTATTGAATTGATGTCAGGCGACAATAGAGATGAAGGAAAATTACAATGTGATTTTGCCATGTTTTTCAGGGTATCAATGCCGTTTGGGCAAGGATGGGCATACACAGACAAAAAATATATAAAGCCAAGATATTAAAGAATTACAACCCCCTACATGCACATACGTAGTCTCGTCACTGAGGTCTAACTATTGCTCACATAAGGTGTATCTTCTACCAGCATTTTTCTAAGACTTTAAAAATTTTATTAGATTATTACTGTACACGCAATTTAGAATCTCACTTTTTCACTGATCATTAATTCATTTTCCATATTATTAATTCAAACTCTGTAAACATAATGCTTAATAACTGCATAATACTCTAACCAGCGGCTGTCTCTTCTAATGTTCCCTCCCTCCTTGTTCCTCTCTTCCTCAATCTCCTCCTCCCCCTCCTTCAGCTTCTCCTCCTCCTCTTCCTCCCTCTTCTTCCCTCTTTTTCTTCTTCCCCTCCTCCTTCTTCTACTACTAGTACTACTTCTTCTTTATAGCTTATCTTTATTGAGAGTTTTCAGTGTGTTAGACTCTGAGTTAGTCTTTCCTTGTAAAATCTCATGCAATCCTCATAGTAACTCTATGAAGTAGATTCTGCTATTATCCCTTTATAGAGGCAAATGTAGAGATGAGGCACTAACGCACAGAAAAGTTAAATAATTTACCCAAGATGACACAACTAAGATATAGAGCAAGGATTTTGTTTTCTCTGATTCTAGAACTGAAGTTGTTAACCACTGCCAGTTCCTTAGTGTTAGGCATTTAGGCTGATTCCAATCTTTCCCTGTAATATCCATGTGTTTGTCTGTGTGTGTAGTTACTTTTGATTAGTTTCTTAAAAGAGATTTTCAGGAAAGGAATGACTAAGTAAAAGAGCATGAATATTTTGTAGCCTCTTAATACACACAGCCAAATTGCTTTTGGAAAGTCCTATCCACTTATATTTCTGCCGTGTATGAGAGTGTGCATTTCATCACAGATTTGTCAGAAATGAAAAGGGAAACAAAAGAAGCAGCAAAGGCCGCTACGTGACCAACAGTTTCAGACGTGTGCAGCGTCTGAGCGTTCTGGAGCTCCCAGTTATTGTGGGTCTAGGAGTGTCTTGGGGAAGGTAGAGAGAGAAGCAGCATAGAATGGGGGCAAGAAAGTGTGTTAGAAACATTTAGAATCAAAGTATTCGGGTTTGAGACCCACTCTACCACTTACTAATTGTTGCCTCTGGGATTTCAGTCTCCGCTTGTTAATTTTTTTTCAGTTATTCCAATTTTTTTTTGATGGGGAGCATGGGTAGAGTGGAGATTAGGAAAGCTTTAGAAAAGTGGGCGTGGTTCAGCGGGGCCTTAGATGTTGGGAAGATCTCAGCGGGTGAGGAGGTAACAGAAGGGCATTCTAGGTGGAGATGACTCCCGAACCAGGAGTCCATGGTTTCTTCTGGGGACAATGGGAGCATTGAATACTCACGGTGTGGGGCAGTACTGGAGTTTGGGTTGGCATGGCAAGCTTGGGCAGGACCTTGAGAACCTTAAATATCATTCCAAGGAGTTTGAACTTGATTTATAGATAAAGAGACTCAATGAAAGTTTGCTCTCATTCTTGCCCTAGGGGAGTGGCTTGACCAGATTTGTATTTCTAGGAGACAGCTCTCAGTAAACAGGCAACTAGAGAGCAAGATACTAGCAAGGACAGAGAGGCACTAGGCAGGTAAGGTCAAAATAGTTTAGACAAGATGTGAACAAGTCCTCACTTAGTTCAGAAAGTAGGGTGACTGTAGCTGTAATAGAAGTACATACATCGTAGGGCCAGCCCAGCAGAGGGATTAATCAATTTCCACCCATAATAGAGGTCAAGGGAAACAGTATGGAGAACTAAACGTATCAAGTGGGACACAACCACCCTGTAAAGAGGGTAGTCTTATCCCCACATTAGAGATCAGTGAAATGAGACTCAGGTGGACCAATCAAGCTACTCAACATTATGCAGACAGAAAGTGAAAGTGTTGCAATTAAGGCCAAGTGTATCAGATCCCAAATCCCACTCCACTCCACCACCTGTCAAGGCATCCTAGAGGAGGTGGCCTTTCAGCTGAGCCTTGAAGAAACAATCCTTCTCTAGGCAGACAATGATGGATGAAGAGAATTCCAGCCTGAGCCAAGGCATTGTATGGTGAGAGTCTGTGGCCTCTTTAAGAACATGCAAATCTGCTTTCAGAGATATGTAAACACTGGAGTTAGTAGTCAGTTGCTATTTGAGTGTTTACTATGTAAACACTTATTCTTGATGCTCAACACCTGTTGAATCTTTCCATTTTGCCTGTAGCTTACATGTAGGTACTTATTATCATGCTTTCTTTAAAGATAATCAAACTGAAGACACAAAGCAGTTAAGTGAATTATCCAAATCCATACAGCTAGTAAAGGGCAGAGCCAGCCTTTGACCTAGGATGTCCTGGTCCAGAGCTCTTAACCCCTTTGGAATGTGGCCTCTTGTGCACAATGTGGAGGCTAGGAGCCTTTCTTCCCTGGCACCAAAGTGGAAGGAAACAGTGGAGTTAACTTATTTTTTTCTTCTTCTTCTGAAGACATGAATGCCTTTGATGAGGACAGAGATCAACCAGGGTGACCTGGATAAACTATTTTTTTTAACGAGTATAACAGTAATAATGACAGCTACTATTTCAAGAACTATGCTGTTGACCAGGCACTGGGTAGGATGCTCTATACACCTTCTCTCCTGTGCAGACCCCACTGGGCAGGAGAGGGTGTGTTGCACCAGAAGAATAATGACTGGCTGGAGCACAGGATGCTGGTGTGGAAATGGAGGGAGAGGTAAGCATTGTAAACCATGCTAAAGAGTGTGGACCTTATCTTTAGGGCAGTGGGGAGCCAAGGAAGGCTTTGAAGCTAGTGACTGATAAAATTGTGTTGAGAGTTCCAAATTCCACCTCTGGTAATTATTTGGGAGAGGAATGGGAAACCAGTTAGGGAGTGTGAGGAAACCAGAGGCAGCTAACTGTGGTAATCTAGATTACCTGGAAAGGGTCTGGACTAAAACAGTGCAGTGGGTATGGAGAGAAGGGAGTGAACTCAGACTCAATAGGATCTAGTGCCAGATTGCATGTGAAGAGTGAAGGAAAGAGGCATTAGAGACGGCACCCACTTTCTATCTTATCTTACTGGAATCCGTAGATTACTTATTTCCTTGCTTGGATGGAAAACTATCTTTGTAGAGGAAGTGTATCTAATGTTAGGGCCAGGAGCAATACACTTGTTTTTCTTTTCCTGTGCAGAGAAAGCTAAAAGTGTCACTTAGTGATATGCATGAGTAATAAAAATCCAGAATCCCCCCTCCCCTCCCCGCTTAAGGAGAAAAATTATTTTGCTCATAACTTTGATGAGCTTGATACATGTTGGGATATCGTCCCAAGCACGCAAACTGCCCAGGCACGGGGGAAATTATTAATATTTTACTGCCGGACTTGGTTGAGCAAACACAATAAAAACAGGCTCGGTGTCATTGTACGCTGGAAAAGCAGATGGCAGTCGGAAGCAAAGCTGCATCCGGCAGTTTGAAATTTCAAATTACATCAGTTTGAAGCTTTGCTTGTGCCTCAGGCAAGACTTCCCCTCAAATCAAGGAGACAAGGGAGGCGAACCCTTTACTCCTGGGCCGGTTTGGCAGAGGCTGCTGTATGGTGCACTGCTTTTTATGATGCTGGGTAGCCTGAGAGCTGGAACGGTGGTGGGCTACTTCTGTCCCGAGTTCCAGAGTACAGTCCAAGAGAATGAAAACCAGGGAAATCCTGGGTCTCTAGGATCTTATCACTGAGGACCCATGGGCTGAGGCCTCTAGTCTCAAGACTGTAAAGGCCTCCATCTAGGGGGCTTGCTGCTTTCTGACTTGGCCTTGCCAAGATGTGGCCCAACTTGCCCAGGTCAGGGATTCAATGAACAGTGATGCAGCAGGAGCAAAGAAGTCCACAGTGTTGACAGACTATAGTTCTCAGAACTATCATTGGCTGTCGCTAGCAGGTAAGAATGAAATGGCAGTTGTCTTTGAAGTTCTTCAGCTTATCAAAAGCGCATTTGTAGTTCTGTGGACTGGCTAGCGTGGCTTCTATTCCTGCAGTCACTTCATTTCTTTTCCCTGGAAGCCAGTGAAGTGAGTTCATCTAGACCAATGGTTCTCACCCCTGGCTGTACATCATAACCCTCTAGGGCCTTCATAATAATACATGTCATCAGGCCCTGCCCTTGGAGGTTTCAGTGTCATGAGTCTGGGATCTTGTTCTCAGCTGTATTCCTAGGGACCAACACAGTGCCCGAGATGTGATAAACAGTTAAACTTATATGTCGAATAAACAAATAAATTAAGTAACATGCAGGTCCCCATACAAACCATACACTCTAGCTCTATATTCTTGCGTGTTCTGTTCCCTTAGTCTCAGATACTCTTCTCCTTCTTTTTCCCTCCTCCTAACCTAGGTAACTTCTATCCTTTATGACATAAATCATGCATTGCTTGCTTCAATTTAAATATGACTTTGTCAGTCTGAAAAAGTTGCCTGCCCCACCATCTGTATCCCCATAGCCCACTGTGCTGCCTCCTCTCGTAACACTTACCATCTTGGATTGCAAAATCTGCCTTGGTGATTGGAGGTCATGAGCTCTTTAGAGCTGAGACTGGGCTTTTCTATCCCCGGTACACCAATCACAGTACCTAGAACATAGTAGGCACTCAATAAATGGCAGTTTTGCTATAATAACAATTACTATTTATGTATACAATGGCTAAAGATCAGTATATACTGTATTTGTGTATGTAGTGTACGTAACAAACACACAAAAAGGGCGGGCACATTAATGTGTACATGATGTCTGGTATAGCAGATGTGTGGGGGGTGGGTTTGTGTATAGGGGATTTCCACATTGGCTAGGTGTTTGGGTCAGTGGCTTTCAATTCTAGCTACCTAATAAATCACATGAGAGTCTTTCAAAATATAAATTGTGGGGCCCCACTGCCTGGAAATTCCAATTCAGTATATCTAAGGTGGTGCCCAGGAATCGGTATTTTTAAAGATCCTCACATATAATTCAGATTCCCAACCAAGATTGAAAGCCATTCATTAAATTGATGTGTTCATTGAATGCCCATTGTATGCTAGCACTGTTGTGGACTCCAGGAACCCACTGGTGATCTAGACCTACTGCCTTTGTGGCACTTGTATTTGATGGAGACAGGAAGGTAAAAGAAGTAAATAAATCAATGAATACCCAAAAGACTTTAAAATGGCACTAAGTGTTGTCAAGAAAATAAAATAGGGTAATGAAATAAGTAGTGATTGGGGTGATCAGGGAAGTTCTCTCCGAGAAGATGATACCTGAGCTGAAATGTAAATGATGAGAAGGAGGCAAATGAACATCTGGGTTGAGATTTTGAGGTCTTGGTGGGAACTGCACACACGGTGGCCCTGAGATGGAAATGAGCTTGGCGTGTTTCATGAGTACAAGCTCATGAAACTAGGGACTACTGATCCCCCAATGAGGGGCATGCCTGGACCATGGAGAATGAAGATAGGGTGGGGCAAGTCAAGTCAGAGAGGTGGGGAGGGAGTTGTAGGAAATGGTAAGGAGGTTTATTTGGAGTAATTGAGAAACCACGTCAGGAGGGTTTAATGTAAGATGGTGAAAGGATTCCATTAGGATTTTAAAAGACCACTTTGGGTGTTGTCGGGAGAAGTCATAGGGAGGCAAGAATTGCAGCAGAGACCAGACGCTAATATAGTAGTCTGGAAAAGAAGTGGGAGTGACTTGGAGGAGGATGTAGCAGCAGAGATGGAGAGAAGTGAATAGATTGGGGATATTTTAGAGGTGGATCTCAGAGGACTTGTTAATGGATTATGCAGGCTTGGAGGGAAAAAGAGAAATTTAAGGTAACACTCAGGGTTTTGAGCAGTTAAGTGGATGGTGGTGGCATTTTCTAGGCTACATATAAGAGGAGTTTTCAGGAATATGTATTTATTGAGTATAAGGGCTTTGTACATTTAAAGTTGACATACATTTGACATACCTGTGTAATGTACATGTGTAGAATATATGTTTAGCAGAGATATATTGTATTTCCTGTGGCTGCTGTAACAAATTTCAACAAACTTGGTGCCTTAAAACAACAGAAATTTATTCTCTAAACAGTTTTCAAGGCCAGAAGTCTGAAGTCAGTTTCACTGGGTGGAAGTCAAGGTGTCGGCAGGGCCATAGTCCCTCTGGAGGCTCTAGGGAAGAATTCATTCCTTGACTCTTCCAGCTTCTAGTGGCTTCTGGCATTCCTTGGCTTATGACTGCATCATTCCAATCTTCAAGGTCAGCATCTTCAAATCTCCCTATTCTCTGTCTTCACGTCACATTCTGTGTGTGTATGTGTGTGTCAAATCTCCCTCTGCCTCCTTCTTATCAGGATTTATGTGATTAAATTTAGGGCCCACATGGATAATCCAGAATAATCTCCCCATCTCAAGATCCTTAACTTAATCACATTTGCAAAGACCCTTTCTCAAATAAAGACAACATTTGCAGGTTCTGGGGATTAGGACCTGTGTAGATTGAGGTACATACAATGCTGAGAAGAGTGCTGATTATAGCTCGATGGCGTGTGTGCGTGTATGTGTGTGTGTGTGTGTGTGCACTCACACAGGTCACATATACACGTGGCTGTCTAGGGCCATATGTGAATGTGTGGGACTCTTTGTGTGGTGTGCACCTCTCTTCTCCTATGTCCCCACACCAAGAGACTCTGCCAGTCACTTGGTTGCTGCTGAGAAAGTGTTTGTAACAACAAAAGTTTTTCTTGATTTCTCTGCAAATCCAGCTTAGCAGTAGATCCTGAGGTCATCCCAAGAGGAGGTCTCCTGTTTTGATTATATAACTGCTTATACTTACTTTTACTCTTTTTTATTTTCTTATTTTTTTTGTGAGGAGATCAGCCGTGTGCTAACATCTGCCAATCCTCCTCTTTTTTTGCTGAGGAAGACTGGCCCTGGGCTAACATCCATGCCCATCTTCCTCCACTTTATATGGGACGCCGCCACAGCATGGCTTGCTAAGCAGTGCGTCGGTGCACACCCAGGATCTGAACTGGCGAACCCCGGGCCGCCGCAGCGGAGCACGCGCACTTGACCATTTGTGCCACCAGACTGGCCCCTGGGATGTCTATTTTAATTCTGAAAATGTTTAAAGTTGTTTCCTAACATCTAAGTTTATGAAGCCCCCTTTAAATTAAAAAAATGACGTGCCTCCCCCCTACGGCTGTGAGAATGGTTGTATGTGCTTAGTGCCCAGTGATTGAGAACTAACTATACACTAACAAAAAGTTAATGTGAATTTGCTTATGCTTTTTTTTTTTAATTTTTTGTTTATTGCAGTAACATTGGTTTATAACATTGTAAAAATTTCAGGTGTACATCATTGTACTTCTATTTCTGCATAGATTACATCATGTTCACCACCAAAATACTAATTACAACCCATCACCACACACATGTACCAAATTATCCCTTTCACCCTCCTCCCTCCCCCCTTCCCCTCTGGTAACCACCAATCCAATCTCTGTCTCTATGTGTTTCTTTATTGTTGTTATTATCTACTACTTAATGAAGGAAATAATATGGTATTTGACCTTCTCCCTCTGACTTATTTCACTTTGCATTATACCCTCAATGTCCATCCATGTTGTCACAAATGGCTGGATTTCATCATTTCTTATGGCTGAGTAGTATTCCATTGTGTATATATACCACATCTTCTTTATCCATTCGTCCTTTGATGGGCACTTAGGTTGCTTCCAAGTCTTGGCTATTGTGAATAACACTGCAATGAACACAGGGGCGCACGTACCTTTACAAACCGGTGTTTTCAAGTTCTTTGGATAAAAACCCAACAGTGGAATAACTGGATCATATGGTAGTTCTATCCTTGATTTTTTGAGGAATCTCCATACTGTTTTCCATAGCGGCTGCACCAGTTTGCACTCCCACCAGCAGTGTATGAGAGTTTCCTTCTCTCCACATCCTCTCCAACACATGTTGTTTCCTGTCTTGTTAATTATAGCCATTCTGACGGGTGTGAGGTGATATCTCATTGTAGTTTTGATTTACATTTTCCTGATAGTGATTTTGAACATCTTTTCATGTGTCTGTTGGCCATCTGTATATCTTCTTTGGAGAAATGTCTGTTCAGGTCTTTTGCCCATTTTTTAATTGGGTTGGTAGTTTTTTTGTTGTTGAGATGCATGAGTTCTTTATATATTTTGGAGATTAAGCCCTTATCAGATGTATGGTTTGCAAATATCTTCTCCCAATTGTTAGGTTGTCTTTTCATTTTGTTGCTGGTTTCCTTTGCTGTGCAGAAGCTTTTTAGTTTGATGTAGTCCCATTTGTTTATTTTTTCTACTGTTTCCCTTGCCCAGTCAGACGTGGTGTTTGAAAAGATGTTGCTAAGACCGATGTCGAAGAGCGTACTGCCTATGTTTTCTTCTAGAAGTTTCACAGTTTCAGGTCTTACATTCAAGTCTTTAATCCATTTGGAGTTAATTTTTGTGTATGGTGTAAGGTAAGGGTCTACTTTCATTTTTTTGCATATGGCTATCCAGTTTTCCCAACACCATTTGTTGAAGAGACTTTCTTTTCCCCATTGTATGTTCTTGGCTCCTTTGTCAAAGATTAGCTGTCCATAGATGTGTGGGTTTATTTCTGGGCTTTCGATTCTATTCCATTGATCTGTTTGTCTGTTTTTGTGCCAGTACCATGCTGTTTTGGTTACTATAGCTTTGTAGTATATTTTGAAATCAGGGAGTGTGATACCTCCAGCTTTGTTCTTTTTTCTCAGGATTCCTTTAGCTATTCGGGGTCTTTTGTTGTTCCATATAAATTTTAGGATTCTTTGTTCTATTTCTGTGAAAAATGTTGTTGGAACTTTGATAGGGATTGCATTGAATCTATAGATGGCTTTAGGACGTACGGACATCTTAACTATGTTAATTCTTCCAATCCAAGAGCACGGAATATCTTTCCATTTCTTTGTGTCTTCTTCAATTTCTTTCAGAAATGTTTTATAGTTTTCGGTGTACAGATATTTCACCTCTTTGGTTAAGTTTATTCCTAGGTATTTTATTCTTTTTGTTGCAATTGTAAATGGGATGGTATTCTTAATTTCTCTTTCTGCTACTTCGTTGTTAGTGTACAGAAATGCAACTGATTTTTGTATGTTGATTTTGTATCCTGCAACTTTACCATATTCGTTTATTACTTCTAAAAGTTTTCTGGTGGATTCTTTAGGGTTTTCTATATATAAAATCATGTCATCTGCAAATAGTGACAGTTTCACTTCTTCCTTTCCAATATGGATCCCTTTTATTTCTTTCTCTTGCCTGATTGCTCTGGCTAGGACTTCCAGTACTATGTTAAATAGGACTGGTGACAGTGGGCATCCTTGTCTGGTTCCTGTTCTTAGAGGGATGGCTTTCAGTTTTTCACCATTGAGGATGATATTAGCTGTGGGTTTCTCATATATGGTCTTTATTATGTTGAGGTACTTTCCTTCTATACCCATTTTATTCAGAGTTTTTATCATAAATGGATGCTATATCTTGTCAAATGCTTTCTCTGCATCTATTGAGATGATCATGTGATTTTTATTCTTCATTTTATTAATGTGGTGTATTACGTTGATTGATTTGCGAGTGTTAAACCATCCCTGCATACCTGGAATAAATCCCACTTGATCATGGTGTATAATCTTTTTAATGTATTGTTGTATGTGATTTGCTAGTATTTTGTTGAGGATTTTTGCATCGATGTTCATCAGTGATATTGGCCTATAATTTTCTTTTCTTGTGTTGTCTTTGTCTGGTTTTGGTATCAGGGTAATGTCAGCTTCGTAGAATGAGTTAGGGAGCTTCCCCCCCTCCTCAATTTTTTGGAAGAGTTTGAGAAGGATAGGTATTAAGTCTTCTTTGAATGTTTGGTAGAATTCACCAGGGAAGCTGTCTGGTCCTGGACTTTTATTTTAGGGAGGTTTGTGATTACTGTTTCGATCTCCTTATTGGTGATTGGTCTATTCAAATTCTCTACTTCTTCTTGATCCAGTTTTGGAAGGTTGTATGATCCTAAGAATTTATCCATTTCTTCCAGATTGTCGAATTGGTTGGCATATAGCTTTTCATAGTATTCTCTTATAATCTTTTGTATTTCTGAGGTGTCTGTTGTAACCTCTCCTCTTTCATTTCTGATTTTACTTATTTGTGCCTTCTCTCTTTTTTTCTTGGTGAGTCTAGCTAAAGATTTGTCAATTTTGTTGATGTTTTCAAAGAACCAGCTCTTGGTTTGATTAATTTTTTATATTTTTTTTTGGTCTTTATTTCATTTATTTTTGCTCTGATTTTTATTATTTCCCTTCTTCTACTGATTTTGGGCTTTGTTTGTTCTTCTTTTTCCTGTTCCTTCAGGTGCATTGTTAGATTGTTTATTTGAGATTTTTCTTGTTTGTTGAGATAGGCCTGTATCGCTATAAACTTCCCTCTTAGAACCGCTTTTGCTGTATCCCATAAATTCTGGCATGTCGTATTTTCATTTTCATTTGTCTCCAGGTATTTTTTGATTTCTTCTTTGATTTCTTCATTAACCCAGTCGTTGTTCAGTAGCATTTTGTTTAATCTCCACGTATTTGTGGTTTTTCTGATTTTCTTCCTATAGTTGATTTCTAGTTTCATACCATTGTGGTCAGAAAAGATGCTTGGTATTATTTCAATCTTCTTAAATTTATGGAGACTTGTTTTGTGGCCTAATATGTGATCAATCCTGGAGAATGTTCCATGTGCATTTGAAAAGAACGTGTATTCTTCGGTTTTTGGATGGAATGCTCTGTATATATCTACTAGGTCCATCTGTTCTAGTGTGTCATTTAAGGCCAATGTTTCCTTATTGATCTTCTGTTTGGATGATCTATCCGTTGGTGTGAGTGGAGTGTTAAAGTCCCCTACTATTATTGTGTTACTGTCTATTTCTGTTTTTATGTCTGTTAATAATTGCTTTATATATTTAGGTGCACCTACATTGGGGCGTAGACAAGTGTTATATCCTCTTGTTGGATTGTTCCCTTGATCATTATGTAATGCCCTTCTTTGTCTCTTTTTACAGTTTTTGTTTTAAAGTCTATTTTGTCTGATATGAGTACTGCTACCTCAGCTTTCTTTTCATTGCCATTTGCGTGGAGTATCTTTTTCCATCTCTTCACTTTCAGTTTGTGAGTGTCTTTAGGTCTGAAGTGTGTCTCTTGTATGCAGCATATATATGGGTCTTGTTTTTTTATCCAGTCAGCCACCCTATGCCTTTTAATTGGAGCATTTAGTCCATTGACGTTTAACGTAGCTATTGATAAGTATGTACTTACTGCCATTTTTTAACTTTTTTTTTCTCAGTGTTTTAGTAGTCCTTCTCTGTTCCTTTCTTCTTCTATACAGAATTGATGGTCACTTTAGTTTGACCTCTGTCTGAAAGCTGTACTCTTTAACTCCCCTCCTCCCTCCTTTTATGTTTTTGATATCATATCTAACCTCTTTTTTGTGCATTTGTATCCCTTACATTCTAATCATGGAAATAGATAATTTTTCCTATTTGTGGTCTTCTCTTTTCCCCTTAAATCAGTCCCTTTAACATTTCTTGTAGCACTGGTTTCTTGGTGACAAACTCCTTTAATTTTTGCTTATCTGGGAAAATTTTGATCTCTCCTTCCATTTTGAATGATAACCTTGCTGGGTAGAGTATTCTTGGCTGTAAGTTTTTTCCTTTTAGCACTTTAAATATATCATGCCATTCTCTTCTAGCCTGTAAGGTTTCTGCTGAGAAGTCAGCTGATAGCCTTATGGGGTTTCCTTTGTATGTAACTTGACATTCTCTTGCGGCTTTTAGGATTCTCTCTTTATCTTTAATTCTGGACATTTTGATTATGATGTGTCTTGGTGTGGGCCTCTTTGGGTTTATCTTGTTTGGGGCTCTCTGTGATTCCTGTACCTGGATGTCTGTTTCCTTCCTTAGGTTAGGGAAGTTTTCAACTATTATTTCTTGAAATAGATTCTCTGCCCCCTTGTCTCGCTCTTCTCCTTCCAGGACACCTATAACACTGATGGTAATGCGCTTGATGTTGTCCCAGAGGTCCCTTAGACTGTCCTCACTCTTTTTAATTCTTTTCTCTTTTACCTGTTCACCTTGGGTAATTTCTTCTAGTCTTTCGTCCAGCTCACAGATCCGTTCTTCTGTATCCTCTACTCTGCTTTTGAGTCCCTCTAATGAATTTTTCACTTCCAGTATTGTATTCTTCATTACTGATTGGTTCTTTTTTATATCTTCCATTTCTTTGTTGACATTCTCACTGAGTTCATCTATTCTTTTCCCCAGATCAGTGAGCATCCTTAACACTCTTAGTTTGAACTCTCTGTCGAGTAGGTTGCTCATTTCTGTTTCACTTAGTTCCTTTTCTGGGGTTTTGTCCTGTTCCCTTACTTGGAATGTATTCTTTTGCCTCCTCATTTTGCCTCTTTCCCTGTGCTTGTGTCTACATATTAGGTAGGTCAGCTACATCTCCTGCTCTTGGATAGGTGACCTTATGTAAGTGATGGCTTAGGAGGTCTGCAGTGTGCTTCCCTCAGTTCTCAATGTTCCAGGGGTGACCCCTATGTGGGCTACGTGTGTCCCTCTGTTGTGGCCTGTTTGCTTTCCCTGTAGGTGCCCAGAGAGGCTGAGTTATGTTCCTGGCCAGCTGTTGTAATGCTCAGCTGCTTGTAGTTGTTGTGGGCCCTTCAGTCTCTTTATCAGGTGTGGGGAGCCCCAGCACAGTTGGCTGCAAGTTCTAATACCACATTTGTGTTGCAGTATTTCTTTTAAGTGAGTAGGCCCCCAGCGTGGCAGGTTGTTAGGCTCAGGGCCTTACAGTTGCTGTAAGCCTCTAGCCTATTAGGTCTCTTGTCAGCTCTCTGAGGATCGCAGCTGGGTGGGGCTGGCCTCAGGCACAGGAGCACCCAATTCTTTCAGGCTTTGGAAGGTGGGGCAAACCTCCTATGTGGGTCTTTGAGAAGCACAAGTCTTCTGCAGCTGACAAGCCCTGCTGCCCACAGGTCCACACACACAGTCAACACAGTCCTGCGCCGTGTGCGTGCCCCAATCTCCCCAGGCGGACTCAGTCTCTCCACGGCGGGAGCCCCACACACTCCGCCACTGCCCCACACTCTCCACCCGCTCCTTGTGCACACCCTGCCCCGCTCAAGTCCGCTCAGTTGCCAGGCTGCAGAGAATCCAGTCACCAGTCTATGCAGGGCCACAAGTTGCCTGAGGGCTTGTTGTTGGGTGGGGCCAGTCTCTAGGGTGGGCTGCCTGCCCTTGCTGAGCTGGATTAAATCGGTGCTCTAGCGGGTGGGGCAGACCCTGGGCTAGCAGGCCTCAGGGAGAACTCCAATGGCTTCTGTGTCAGCGGCGCCCACACCGGGCCACAACAATGGCCGCCGCCAATGTCCCAGTCCCTGGAGAGGTCTCACCCCTCACCGAGATGCACTCAGGGCCTATTAGGTGAGTTTCTTATCACCAAAGCACTGTGCACCTTTCTTTCTGGTGATTTTAGGATGCTTTCTGAAACGGGTGAGTTTGCGCGCGGGCCCTTTAAGAGCCAGTTTTAGTTTCTTTGTGAACCGCGTTTTCTGGGGGTGCTTAGTAGCAGGCACAGTCAGATATTATGCCGCTGGTCTCGATTGTGCTGGGTCCACAAAATGCCCACAGCGGGGGCGCTCCCCGGCTCAGGGCCCCGCGCCTCCAGGGAGGCTGCCTACCTGTGCGCTGCTCCCGGCGGCCGTGACGCTGGCGGCTTGTGAAGGCGGCGTTTTTCCTCTCCAGAAGGGAGTCTCTGCCTCTTCTACCTCAGTTAGGATTGTCCGCTGTTGCAGGAGTTCCTCTCATCCAGTTTTCAGTTCTGTCTCAGGGGTAATTTTTCCACGAGTAGCTGTAAATTGGCTGTGTCCACGGAAGGAGGTGAGTTCCCAGTCTGCTTACGCCGCCATCTTGACTCCCGCCCCTGCTTATGCTTTTGAATAAATGTATACTTTATTAACTAATCCCAGTGGCATCTACCTACACTTAAAAATACTTCTTTCTGGATGTGCGTGAGATTGTTTTTCAGGTGGTAGATAATGTTCAGTGTGTATATATGTTCATGATGCTTTGAAATAACTCTAAAAACCCTTGGGGGATCTGTAGCCCACAATTTGGGAGATGTTATAGCGGAAATGAGATTCACAAACTGGTGTCCCACGCACCCAATTTGACCAGCAGATGTGTGTGGATTGGCTAGCAGATTATTATTACTGTATAATTAAAATGTAGTGTCTTTGGTGGGACCTGCACTCTCCTAGGGGTTCTGGTCCCACAATTTTACTAAACCTGCCTGCTCCATTCCTTTACAACCTACTTGGCCCTTGAAGACATTTGATTTGTGATCCCTGGTATGAAATGATTACATTCCTTTGACAGAATGCGGCTATCTACAATTGGTAAAGTACTTTGATATCTCTAACCTGATTTCAGCTTCATAGCCCCCACCACCGCGCTGTGATAGGGATGAGATGATGTCATTCCTAGCTTAAAGATGAGTTAATTGAGACTCAGTAGCTTTAACAACTTGCCCAATATCTCCCAGCTGGTAAGAGGAATTGCTAGGTCTGGAACCTAGGCCTTCTGACTCCTAGAAAGATGTTCTTTTCCTCACATTACACTGTCCTCCCTGTAATTTGCCTGAACCCTAGATAAGCCAGCTGTTACTGTCAATAGATAGCCATCAAAATCAGATCTGAGGAAATAGGAATAAACAGCTGACCTTTAATAGAAGCACAGGAGGAAATCTGCCCATTTCAGTTCAAGACACTCATAAGTGAGGAGAGGTAATGTGCAGGTAATGTGCAGATACGGGAGTTTGTAAACAATAGAAAAATCCTATCCAAGCCAAGAGAAAATTAGAGATTGTTGAAGGCAGAGAGCAAAGAGTAGAAAAAATACAATTGAAGAAGCCAGTAGATCTAAGCCTTGACTTGCTTGTGCCCATATAAAATCACTTCTCAGAGCACCTGTTCTGTTCTCTTTTCCATCTTTAAGCAGGGATGATCATATTTATACCCACTGCCTCGGTTGCCATCACAGGGATTAAACAGAATCTTAGAGGCAAAAAATGTTCTGAAAATAATACAGTGAATAGTAATCTATGGCCTGCAGCCCAGGGAGCTTTCAGATAACCTTTTTTTCTTCCGTGGGGAATTAATTGTCAATCTTTGTGGTCACTGAAGTTTTTCTTGTCTCTCATAGAAAATTGTGGGTTTTTTGGTAGGCCCTAGATCTCTGTGACAGACCTCAAGGACACAGATAATTTGAAAATTGCATAGTGAGTCTCCATAAAGACCATTGGGCCAGACATCTAATACATCCAGATTCCTGATGGATGAAGAATTGCAAATGTTTACTTTAGGCAGTTAGATTCTGGGAGGTTGGATTTGAAATTAAGTGATTATTTCAGTCTGTTTGGGCTGCTATAAGAACTGCCATAGACCAGGTGGCTTAACAACAAACATTATTTCTCACAGTTCTGAAGGCTGGGATGTCCAAGACCAAGGCACTGACAGATTCAGTGTCTGGTGAGGGCTCACCTCCTGGTTCATAGCTGGTTCATCCCGCTGTGTCCTCACGTGTCCTAAGGAGCGAGGGAGCTATCTGTGATCTCTTTTATACGGTATTAATCCTAGAGCCCTCATGATCTAATCACCTCTCAACGGCCCCCCCTCCAAATACCATCACAGTGGGGATGAGGCTTCAGCATACGGGGGACACAAACATTCAGTCTACAGCAGTGACTGTGGGTTTTGGATTTGAAAGGACTGTATTTCTTGCTCATGTTAAGTAATCACCAGCTTTCCCCAGTGTCTTCTGAGCAGTCTATTGATTTTAGCTGAAATGGTTTCCAAAGGTTACAGGTCACCAGCAATGAGTTTTCCTCAACTGCCATAGATATCCTTTTCTTATGCTCTGTTTTCTAGATTTAATTGTGGCTTCAGAACATCTCAGCAGGGAGCCTGGGGAAGATCAGTGAGGGACGTAGTGGAATTTTCTGCATGTTGCCTGGGTTTCTGACTAATGCCAGTGGCTAAGCTAAACTTCTAAAGGAGAGGAGCATGGGTGGCTGTGATATTCTCTGCGCATGCTTTTTTGAGTGCTTCTGAAGCAAAGTTCTCTCACCTCTAGTTGGGATCTATTTTTCTTTGCATTCTTAGGGTTTATTGACTATAACCCCAAAAACACAAAACTGATCTAAAATGGAAAGATAGTAAATCCCCATTTTTCCGGAATCCAACCAAACAGAAAGGTAACTAGAAAGAATCTTGCTTTCAGAGGTGCTCTCTGAGGATTGTTGATTTGAATGCAAGAATTAAATGAGACAACGTATTTTTAAATATCTGTAAACTTATATGTGAAGAGGCAGTTTCTAATCTGTCTTAGACAGAGGACTCCTTTTTTAACATTAAGAAGTTTTGTGATGTGTGGTAGTAATAGTTATACTTTGATATCTATTAGATGAGAAACAACGTGATGACTAAAAGCAACAATGAATAGCACAGCGCCATTCTTAAAGGAACTCAGATGTCAAGTAGATACAAATATTACATAAAGAAACACACATTACATTTATGGAGCTACACATATATTTGAAAAATATTAATTTATATATTGCCAAGACATTATTTTTTCATTTTACAGACAATATTTGGTGGATATACAGATTCTTGAACTCCTTGTAAAAATTTCATGACTCTTCTGGTCTCTGTTGCCCACTGGTTGAGAAATATTGAATTCTTAAATTAATTTTGCTAACTCTTTGAAACTGAGCATCTGTATATAATATGTGTGATGATTAGGTAATCAAATTATTCAGTTTATTCCTCAATTATTCCAGATAAACAAGAATGACGGAGAAAGGTTTAAGAATTTATATACATCATTTCTTTGCCTCTGATCAGCCAACATTTCGACAGTATACAGATGACACAACACTTGTGACATTGGAAGGGGTTTTGAAGATGGGAGGTCTTATAATGCCGTGGAAGAAATCAGAGACCTAGATCCATGGCTTCTTGGGTTCCATTGTTTCCAAGCTGTGTGTTTTTGAGGAAATTAAGCTTTCTAGATTGCAGTTTCCTGATTTCAAATTTGGGCATAGAAATACCTACTTCACAGCGTTATCGTGAGGCTCTGCATATGATAGGCATTTGACAAATAGTAGCTATAATCTAATTCATCCTCCATTTTACAGATAAGAAAATTAAAGGTCAGAAAGACTGAGACTTAAAGGACAGAAAAAAACTAACTTGTGGCAGTGCAAAGCAAAGACCTCCTGACTCATACATCTGTGTTCTACCACAATTCTAAAATTTATACTTTCTGCTTCCTACCCTCAAAACATTCATGCCAATTTTCTAGGCTGGAATTGGCAATGGGCTGACAGACAGAGGTTTTGAGAGGAAAACTTGCAGCATCTTTTGTCCAGATTCTCAGAATGGTTTTCAGTAAGTGCTACTTTATCCCAGGATATCAAATGATGGGTTTCTGCTGCTCCTGCCTTCTCTGATTCTATTACCACTTGGAAAGCCCTGTGGTTCACAGCTAATTAAAGAGGGATGGAAGAAAATTATACCTCTGTTGATGTTATTGTTTTAATCTATCTCAAAAGCTTCTTAACAGCAAGGCAACAAGCAGCAGACCGAGAGTGAGTTCTCTCTGACAGAGAGGGCACAGGAGACCCTAGAATGATTTCCATGAACCCACTACCATTTCGTTAAGTGACTTTTATACTTTCTATTGTTACAGATTCTCTCTCTCTCTCTCTCTCACACACACACACACACACACTCACGCTCTTTCAGATAATATTCCAAGATCTGCTGAGTCTTAGGAAAGCAGGGAGCCCCAGAAAAGAATAAAATATCATTGGTATTGTGTATTTATTACATATCCTGCACCATATTTTCTCTTTCATTTTCTCATTTAATCACCACAACAAGCATGTGTCCCCATTTTGTATAAGGAAATACCAAAACTTTGTGAAGTTAAGATCACGTAGCTAATAAGTGTCAGAGCTGAGATTCAAAAGCATATCTTTATCATCATCATTATAATCAGTTGTTATAACTGTCATTCCACCATATTTATTAAAATGCCTAACATTTATTGACCATTTAGTACGGATTGAGCTCTCTTCTAAGTACTTGGATATATTAATTTATTTAAATACACTTTATATGTATTTAACCAGTTTATTCCTCACAGAAACCTTCTAAGATAGGTATTATTATTGTTCCCAAGGTGATGCAACTGAAAACTCAGTTAGTTTAATTCCAGAAGCTGCACTCTTAATCACATTGCTCTGTCTGAATGCAAACTAGGTATTTTCCAACACTACACATTGCCGCAGTAGGGCTTTCGGACCCGGGAGGTCTTTCAGAATCCTCATGGGAACTAGGGAGTACATCTGCTTGAGAATATGATCCAATTCAGGTATACCTAGGTTAAAATCCTCTCAGCCATTATGACAGTGTTCCTCACAGCCTGGACAGTGGACAAAATAGTGGACAATAGCAGATACTGTTCAGGATCAAATAGGTAGCATTAGTAGGTCATCTAGGTCCCTTGTTGCTTAACAAAGCAATACATATTCTAATGTGATTTAGCAGTGTGACCAAGTAGCTACCTGTAAAGAAAGGCTTCAGGTGGTCCACGCCTATGATAATGCTAATTAACAGGTAATGGGCATGGGAATGCAATCAGCACCTAGGACAGCGCCAGTGGTGCTGTGGCTCCCAAACAGTGTTGAACTGCGATTGGCAGCTCTGTGCTGTGCAACTGGCCCTGCCCTAAAGCTGAAACTTTAAAAGCTCTTGACGTTTTTGTCCTAAACTTAAAACAGTGATTATTCACCTTCTATGTGTATATAGTGTCCTAAAATAATAACCATGTATTGTTTCTCATGATTTTGTAGGTTGGCTAGGCAGTTCCTCTGCTGGCTTCCCCGGGCTCATTCATGCAGCTGCATTCAGCTGGAGGGTCAGGTGAGCTGAAAGGTTCAAGATGGCTTCACTCAGATGTCTAGTAGCTGGTGCTGAATTTTGGCTGGGCTGCCTCATTTCTCCTCCCTGTGGTTTCTTATCCTACAGTCAGCCATACCAGCTTCCTTACATGGTGGTGATAAGGCAATATTACTCCTCTTGAGATTTAGTCTCCAGAACTCACAAAAAGTCAGTTCTACCTATATTCTAATGGTCAAGACAAGTGACAAGTCCATAATAGATTCAAGAGGTCAGAAAAGTGACTCCACCTTTTAATGAAATAAACTGCAAGGAATTTGCAGCCATATTTAATTTATCACAGCCTTCTTAAAATAACTGGTCAAGACAGACCACAGTGAGAAGTACTAAAGTTCTTCCCTGATTCTTCAATACAATCCCACCCTCTCACATTCTCCATATAACACTGTTGTGTTTTGTATGCACCTCTATTATAATACTAATCCATTTCTGCATTGAATAAGCAATTATTGAAGATCATTTGTGAGCCAGGCAAGATGCCAGTTCTTTTTTTTTTAATTTACATTAGCTCACCAAGTTATTACAAGAATCTATCAGATTTTGTCATTCTCCTCCACCCCCATTTAAAGATGAAGACACTGAATCTCAGGAAGATGAAGAATTTGCCTCAATGCACGGTCAGCACATGGCAGTCTTACATTTTAGTAGTCTATCATTTGCATTTAGTCTGATGCATTGCAGTTCTTCATTTCCCTGTTTACCTCCCCTAAAGATTGTGTGCTCCCTGAGGACAAGACTGTGTATTTCTCCTTTGTTTATGACCAGTTCATAGAATGCTACTGGAGATGGTTTGTAGGTTCTCAGTAAATGTTGTTGGATGGAGAGATGAATGGACTTCCAAACTGTGGATGCTATGTTCTTTCTTCTATGAGTATCTCCAGTTTATGTTATTTGAGCCCATGTGGCTGAGAATAATATGATTGAAAATAATAATCAACAGCATTTATCTAAAGCTTACTACATGCCAGAGGCTGTTAAGAATTTTTGCATATTGATTTCATGTATCCTCACCACTTATGAGGTAGGTACCATCATATTGATTTTACGTCTCCAGGGGTTTAGAGACTAGAATTAGATTGCCCAAGGTGATACACCTATTAGAACTTGAACTCAGGGCTGTCTGACTCCTAAGGCTATATTCTTGATGATTGAATTATTCAATTCACCCAACCCTATTGCCTTTCTGCATTCTTTTCTGGAAGAAAAGTTTACAAGTTCATATGGAAGGAAATTTACATGAGATAAAGCTCCCCATCCCCTGCTGAATAAAATAGAAGGGAACTCAAGACTCTCCATGATCTGTCTCCAAACTGCCTTTCTTGCCTTATTTCCTACTTTGCCTACCTACAGATTCTATATTCCTACCACATTGCTCACTCTTCCTATGATATGGCTGCCATCACCACGTCTCTTTGCCTTTGCTGGTAATGTTCCCTCCATTCTTCACACACTGAAATTCTTCTTAGTATTTATAGATAGTTAAAGTGACTCTTCTTTGGTAAAACATTCTTTTTATTCCTCTAGTTGCCATTAACTACCTATTTGTCAACGTTTCTCTAGCAAATAATGTATACCTTTATTTAGTCTGATTCTATCCCAGTTCAGTGTTTACGTGCCTGCCTTCCACTAGACAGTGAACTCCTTCCTGCCTCCATCTCTGCTCCCTTCTTCTCTTTTTTTCCAACAGATCTCACATTTCTGCTCTGTCTCAGGCACAAAGCTATAGCCTAGGACTATAGAAATTACTAAGACATCAACCCTACCCTCGGGAAGCTCACATGGTATTCAGCACAGAGAAGCCATTGAGTAAGCATTAAATGAATAAATGAAGGAGCTTGCCTCGGGGGGAGTCAGGGGTGTAAACAATTACCATATCAAGTCTATACTAGAAATATGGGCAGTGCCTCGCACTACAGACACTCAGTAAATATTCATTCATTTATTTACTCTCTATAACAAGACTGGCCTGGGTTTGAATCCTAATCTTACTCTCTTGATAACTTTGAGCAAGTCACTTTAACTTTCTGATGCTCAGTTATCAAATCTGTGAAACAGTCAATAATACTGACCATATAGGGTTTCTGTGAAAATTAAATATGTAGCAAATGCCTATAGTAAGAGCTCAGTGTATTTTAGCATTCTAAACTCCTCCCTAACTGAATTCCAGAAAGAATATGCAGCAATTCAAAATACTTTGTTGGATGGATGGATGGATGAGTTAATGAATGAATAAGTGAATGAAAGAGGCAAGACTTGAGTGGAGTAAAACTCCAAGGCATGATGACGCAGACAGGGGCAAGAGAGCATCAGCTCCCTTTGCAGGGGTTTTGAGCCACCAAAGCTCTGGAACACACCATCTTCTGCTACCCCTACCTCCTCCCTAAAGGCCATGCCACTGCTCCTCCCCTTCACAGGGGGCCCAAACAGCTTGTTTTTCTCCTCTTTGTGTGTTGGGGATATGTGATTTTACTGTCAGCATGGTGTTTCTAATGAAAGGCAAATGGTGTCCAATGTGACTTGGAAAAAAGTGTACAAACAACAACAAAATTATATGTTCTTTTTTCCTGTAGTGTTCGCAGGGAGAATATGTGACTTGTTTGCTGTCAATATGGCTTATAATGACATGGTGCACAGAAGCACTGCCAAATGTGTGCAGCATTCATTATACACATGTATTAAATGTAATGTGATATGAGTTTGGCGGCAGAGCAGATGAGAGCTGCCCTGGGGCTAATTTGGAGTTACAGCACCTCTTCCCATGGGGTGATTAAGGGGGAAAGGGGAAGTGGGCAGCAGCATGGGCGTGTAGCAGGGTGTCTAGAATTTTCAGGACTGCTTCTGGGCTAGGTTGAGAGAAAATGTTAAAGCTCAAAGGGTTTTTAAAGATATATCTTCTTTTAGCAACAACAGAAAAATCATCTAATAACCAATTTTTGAGCCACTATTAAGTGCCAGGCTTGAAACAGGCCCTGGGAATAAGATGTTTCACCAGCCTTCAAGAAGTTCACAGGTTACTAGGAGACAGAAACAAGTAGAGAGAGAATGATGATACACCATGATAAATGCAGTAAAGTTGATATCAAACCACAGAGGAGGATACCTAAACCGGCCTAATGTCACTTCTTCTGAGATGCCTTCCCTGACCCCTCCTATATGACCAGGCCACCTTCTTACATGCTCTCATGGCACCCAGGGCTTCTCCTTCATTGAATTTGTTCTGTGTGTGATAATTTCATCAATGTCTGTCTGGCTTCTAGACTCTGAGCCCCGTGAAGGTAGGGGCTCCTTTATTTTGCCCATCTTATATCTCCAGCACCTAGCACAGTATCTGGCACTCAGCAGATGCTCTAGCAATGTTTGTGGTTGAATAAATGAGTACTGTCATGTATGAGCTTAATCTGGAAGGACTGGAAGAAAAAAGCCAGGTAAAGAGGGCAAGGGGAGAGGTGGGCCAAAGAAAGGGGCATGCAGCACGTATAAAGGTATATGAAAACATGGAGGTGAGAAAATGCAGGGCAAAATTGGGCGAAAGGCAATAGGAGTGGGCCATTGAGATTCTTAAACATATCATTCACATTTTCTCTAGTAAGGCAGACACTTAGGTGAGAGGACAGATGTCACTGGTAGTGTCTGGGAGGAAACACACAAGAAATGCTGGACTCGATGGAGATGCAATTTGGGAGGCAGATGGGAGACGAACAGACATTTTGGTGATGAGCTAGGCAGTAAAGGCACTAGTATGGCTGGTGAATCAAACCATGTCACAAGGAGAGTTTAGCTAAAGAATGTTTAAGAAGTTCTTCTCTAAGTGGTGAGATGGTAATAAGAAGGGGCATATCGGTTTCCTAGTTGATGAAGCTTATTGGAGGAAATGGCTAGACAAAATCGTTCTGAATGAAAATGTCTCATTAAACACACATTCATAGCTGTGGAAAAATAAGAGGAATAATATTAACAATGACTAATGTTTTCTGAGAAATTATTATATGCCAGGAAGAAACAGTGATAATCAGCTTCCGTGTGCTGTCACATTGAATATTCACTGCACAACCATAAGATAGGCACTATAAAGATCCCACTTAAAGATGAGATGAGTAGAAGGAGACCTAGCAAGGTTAAGTAACTTGCTCAAGATCATCCAGCCAAGCAGAAGCGTAGCCAGGACTTGAATTGAGATCATTTGACTTCTGAATCCACTCTTTTAACTACCCAGTGGCTGAACCAGGCTTTAAGAGAGCCACGACAGACTGAGTCCTTCATTGTCTGGATTCAGGTTTAAGCCCACTTGGCTCCCTCATCCTATGAACTCAGCATTAAGTAAAGACTATGTCATGCCAATCTTTCCTTTCAGGTAAAGAATTTGGGCCCTAGTGCCAGTTCTTTATGAACTTTTGACATGCTTGTTATCATATCAACCTTCATGAATTTGGAAATTTATGAAAGTTTTAGGAAGTGGCTCTTGAAAATATTCAGGTCTACTCTGGTTCGGCATGACTGGAGGGTAGGGAATTTAGTTGTCCAGAGATGATGCAGGGGGTGGGTGAGTCAGATCATGGGAAGCCTGATGTGTCACAGAAAGAGGCTGGCCCAACTGATACTTTCAAAAAGGAGGAAATTGAAAACTGCAGAGGTTAAGGGCTTTCCACAGCACTTTGTAAAAACTATAGGTGTATACGTGTGTATGTATATACACACATATGTAATATATATTATATATACACATATAAATTATATATACACTCATATGTATACACATATATACACGTATGTATTATATATTATACACATATATATTCACACATATTATGTATACACACATACATATATACATTAAATATATATACATGCATATATTACCATAATTAAAAATATATAAATATATGTGTATACATATTTACTTGACTTATACCAGCTAACCTTTATTGAACTCTTGTGTACCTTCTGTGCTATGCCTTCACAAGCATTATGTCATTTACTCTTCACAACAACCTGAAGAAGTAGTTGTTATTATCTTCATTTTTCTAATGAGAAAAACAAGGCTCAGAGAAGTTAAGCCACTTGCCAAGGCCATGGCGTTAGTTACTAGCTGAGTCAGTATTTGGTCCCCAGTCTGTCCAGCTCCTCCAGACCTGTTCCATTAATAGTCATGTGATTCTGTCTTTCTTACCTGCCGCTACCTGTTTGTAAATAGCTCTGCAAACAGGTTCCTCTGTGAGCTCCTGAATGTCAAGGCTGGAGTCTACTCATCTATGTCTCCAAGGCTTAGCCCCAGCCAGTGTCAGCACCAGTGAATGTTTGTGGAGTAAATGAAGGAATGAATTGCCTCAGTGTACCTGGATATCAAGTGATGATAGATCCAGCCTAGAACCAGACTCCCTGAGCAGAGCATGAAGGATCTCTGTTCAGCTTCCAAAAATCTCCTCCTTCTCTGAAATCTAGCACTTACAGCCATTTCCTCTTTCTGAGTCAGTCACCAGATACAGATACAAAGTCTCGTGTCATCTTTTACACTACCGTATCTCTTAATATTTAATTTCTTAATATTTAACACTTGCATGGATTTCTCTTTTTGTGAGTTTGCTTCTCTCTTACTGTACCACAAGCTACTCAGGAGTTAAAGGGAGATAAAGGAAATTCACGTTTGTTGAGCTTGTATAACATGCCAAGCACCGTATCGAGGCCATCACATACATGAGTTTATTTGATCTTCATGACAATTCTTAGAAACAGTTATTATCTGCCTTTTACAGGAGAGCCAGTTTGGGCTCAGAGAGTCATATAATTTGAGTGATAACACATAGCAAGAATGTGGCAGAGCTGGGATTCAAACCTAGGTCTTTCTGACTCCAAAGCCCATGATATGGGCACTGACTGTCCCACCTTAGCCCCAGTTGCCACATGGCCCAGGCTTCCTCTGCCAGAGACACCCCCTTCCCTCCTCTCCCACCCGCCTCCCCTGTAGCAGGACCTGATGGCGGCAAGCCCGGGCAGCGTGGCGGGCTGTAGCAAAAATGCGCTCTGGCATCTTAGAATGCGGCACAAGGTATGCCAGTGAGAGGAAGAACAGTTGGTGAACAGTTGGTGAATGGATATTTTTATGCAAGGGTTGCCTAGAGAGAGGGGGAAAATAAGTGAAAAAACTGTTTATAAAGAAGCCACAATTAATAAGGTCTTTGTTAGCTTTTTGGATTTAGATTTTCAAGTCCATTGCTTTGCGTTTGAAAAGGAACAGAAAGGTCCCCGAGAAGCCAAGCTCCCCAGCTTTCAAAGCGTGAAGGCATTAGGAAACCAATCTGAGCCTGAGTATGTCGAGGATTTTAATTATTCAGCAAGGAGTGCAAAGATGCTCTGAATTCCTTTGGACAGCTTCTCATCTGAATTGTTTATACTGTGGCATACTCAGTGTGGGGGCTTAAGAACTATAGGATGACAAAGGAGAAAAAAAGGAAGGAAAAGAGAGCACCACACCCAGGATATCTGAGAGAACTGTAGCCACTCTAATTCCTTGCTGACCATTTTACATTCCTCTCTGGGACTCAATGTTCCCATCTGTAAAATGGAATAATAGTATCCATCAAAGCAGTTATTGTGAGGATGTGAAAAATGCCTTGTAAACCTTAAAGTCATTTAGAAATAAGAATATTAGTTTTTGTAGAGCACTTTTTAAAGTAAAAGCCTCCGCTTCCCTTATCTCTCTTTGCACATAAATTTATCTCGCGAGCATTTGTAATACTTATGATAAAAATAGCTGCTATTTGTGGAGTGCTTAGAATATGGCAGATCCATATTTTGCTATATTTGACCCTTGCAATGATCCTATGAGGTAGGTACCATTTTTCAATAGAAGTGGGAGCTCGGAGAGGTTGGGTAATGTAACCAAGGGGAGTAAGAAACAGCATCAGCACTCAAAGACCACTCTGGAGTGGGCAAGTTGGTCCAGAGTGTGAGCACTAACCACTCTGCTGTGTGCCAGGAGCCCCATAGCCATCCAAAGAGCTGGCACAGGGATAGGTATTCTATTACGGGTTGAATTGTGTCTCCCCCCCAAAAAAATATGTTGAAGACCTAACCCTCAGTATTTTCTTTGGAGATAGGGTCTTTACAGAGTAATCAAATTAAAATGAGGTCATTAGGGTGGGCGCTAATCCAATATGACTGTGTTCTTATGAAAGGGGATATTTGGACACAGAGACAGATATGCATAGAGGGAAGAGACACAAGAAGACAACCATGTACCAGCCAAGGAGAGAGGCCTAGAATACATCCTTCCCTCACAGCCCTCAGAAGGAACAAACCCTGCTAACACTTTGACTTCAGATTTCTAGTGTCCAGAGCTGTGAGATGATAAGTTTCTGTTGTTTAAGCCACCCAGTTGATGACATTTTGTTATGGTAGCCCTAGCAAACTAATACATATTTGGAACCCACTTTTCCAGATGAGGCACTTCCTCCAGAAGAGAAGAGACTAAGGTGACTTCCTCAGGTTGGTAAGTGGGATTGCTGAGGTTGCAATTCTCACTTCTACGCCTGCACATGGATTGCTCGAAAGAAAACCCTTTGCAGGTGGAATTTCTCTTGGCTCTGTTCACTGCTAGGTCCCAGCATTTACATCAGTGTCTGGCATATGGTAAACCGACACTTGTTGAATGAAAGAATGATCTTTCTACCAACTTACTCAGAACATCACAACTAGGTTAAGATGATCAAAAACAAAAAAAAGCCCATCACATCAGAACAAGAGTTGAACAAGTCTTAGTAATTGTCACAACAAAGTATTTCATACTCGGTATTCAAATACTCTTCCCACAGTCAGACACAATTATGAACAAGTTTTCAAGCAAACTCTGGAAGTCTTATTTCATAGATTGTCAGGTACAAAACTCCAAGGTCCTAGTTCATATTTATATTTGGAAACCATTGACTCACCTACCTTCCTTCCTCTCTGGTTTCTGCCCATGTAGCAGTGTCATCAGATGTTTTCCTTGCTATCTTATTAGCCACTTTTTGGTTTTCCTTTGCTGGTTATTCCTCATTCATCCAAATTCTAAAATCTGGAGTGCTCCAGGATTCTGCTTTTCTCTGTCTAGACTCACTCCTTTGGTAGTCCTGTCCTGTCATGTGGCTTGAAATTCTATCTATGTGCTGACAATACCCAAATGTGTATCTCCTGCCTAGACTTCTACACCAAACTCCAGACTTGTATATCCAATAACCTATGTAATATTTCCACTTGGATGCCTAATACATATCTCAAAGTCAATATGTTCTAAACCAAACTCCTGATTTCTTCTGTCACCTCAAATAAAATACTGCTCCACATGTCTTAACAAATGGCAACTTTATCCCTCTTATTGCTTAGGTTCAAAATCTTGAGTCTTGCTTGACTCCACATTTTCTCTCACACCAAATATCCAATCATTCAGCTAATCATATTGGTATTACTTACAAAACGTATTTGGAATTTGGCCACAGCCTCTTATAACCTCCACTACCGTCAGCATCTTCTTTGCCTGGATTATTGCAATAGCTTCTTAACTGGTCTTCCTGTGTTCACCCATGTCCCCATACAATCCTTCTCCATACAATCCCTTCTCCACACATTTTCCTGGGCAATTCTATTAAAATGTAAGTCAAGTCACATAGTCTTCTGTCCAAAATCTTCCAACAGTACTATATGATTCAGCTCCCCACTACCTCTTTGACTTCATTTCCTCATTCACTGGATCACATTCAGTTTTATTTACATTGACTATGATCAAGTTTGCAAAGCAACAAGAGTCTGGTGGACCTAAGGTTTTTCTGAGGAAGTAATCTCAGTTTAATCCTTTGAATAGCCAAACTCTTCTCCACATCCACTGTGTCAGTGCTTCCGAAACTCTTCCCAGGCCCTCCCCCAAGACACACTTAACTAGACCACGTGCTGCTCCACAACTTTTTAAAATATTCACCTCATTTGTGTATAATTTTTGTCATTATCGTATTGTTAGCAGGAGGAGTAGGCAACCTACAGTGGTACAAGCACCATTATGGCCTCTTATCTATTTTGGTCAAACTTCATCTGAATGAGGCTTACCTCATTCTTATGTTTGCAAGAGGGTAAATAAGTTGCAGTCTCCTCCTTATCTTGTCTGTCTTTCTGAACTTGTTGGTATGCTGGATGTCTTCTCTCAAGTGAGTCCCCTCTCAATCTTTCTCTACTCTGTTCCCTGCCCCAGAGGACTGCTGTATGAAGTGTATCAGTGGGCTCCAGTGCCCTAAGGCTTCTGGATGAAGTGAGGAGGGAGGAGAGTGAGGTCAAGATGTTTTTTTTCCTGGTTCCCTCCCTGTGAGGTCACCTTGGGCTGGCTGTGTCCCAGATATCACTAATCCTTTCAAGGGGGCTGCTCTAGGGAACTCTCTCTCATTTAGGGTTCTGATAATGGCTCTCTCCCACCTTTTCCCTTCCAGCCTGGGGGTGTTAACCTCCACTATTATTGCCCCATCCCTTAAGGTTCCCTTCCCTTGCCTACACGTTTATAATTAGTGCTTCCTTGAGCTATTCTTAATTGAATGTGCCACCAGTGTTTCCCTGGGACCCTGACAAATACACCTGGTGATCTATAAATGTTCCCCTGACTTACTACATTTTATCTGTGACAGTCAGACCTGATAAATTCCCTTCTTTTGACACAAAAGATTGTTTTTTTGATCAATACTTCTCAACCAAACAAGAGAAAGTCTATCTTGCCTTTGAAGGGTGAGGTTCTGAAACCAAACTGGCCCATTTGTTAATCCTGAATTAGACAATGGCCAAGAGCTTTAACTTCTTGGCCTTTCACTTTCTGCCAGATCTTGTACATTTTTAAATGGTATTTATATGACTGATACAGACTGTTACATAGTAGGCACATATTAAATATTAATTCATATTCTTTCCTCTTCACCTTGGTGCATTTGTTTTTCTAGCTTTTTTTTTCTACTTCATTTTGATTAATGCAATACCTAAACTCAGTGGAGCTCGTGGAGTAGCACAGTGTGTAATTTGGAGTCGGATAATTTCCTCATCAGTGGGAGTTGCTCTGGTGCTAATTTGGGCTGTATCCTCTATTTCAGTCCTTTGTCTCATTTGTAAAGAGCGTATTGTATTGTTCCAACTTCCACACTTTTCTTTATGAGATTCACATCGTGACTGAAAGTGAAACTAGAAAATCCATTCCACCCTCAGAGTCATCGACTGTAGGGCATGTATACGAAATGGCACCTTTATTAGGGTAAGTCTCGATGCACCAATTTCTGGATAGAGGGCTCTCCCTCTGTTCCTCAGTGTTGCCTTTATTGGCACTAGTGGAGACACTGTGGAAAGATCACTGGACTAAGTCAGATTAACTGAGATCCCTGATTTACCTCAGCTACCTGACCTTCTGCAGCTGGAGTCCAGTTCATAACAAGCAGTGCCCACCAGGCTTGCTCACGGGAACAGTTTAGCAAGACAGCTGAGGTGAAGCCAGAGAGGTTAAATCAGGAGGGAGAAGACCAGTCATGAGCCTCAAGATAAACAGCACATTGGAGAGGCTAAAAGCTGGAGCACTGAGTGCCAGAGCTCAAGCCGGAGGTGGAAATAGAGCAGACTATATATCCTAAAGTAGAGTGCATGAAGAATGCACTCCTCAAATACAGGGAAGGCAGCCTCAAAATAAAGTGTGGATAGAAGCCAGGGTCTGTCCAGGAACAAATTGTATCAACACAGTCACTGTGCCTCTCTAAGGGAAGACTTGCATGGTCTTACCAAGGCAAAGACCAAAGCTGGAAGTGGGACCTTCGCCTCTCTGAGCCCTAGGACTCATGTCAGTTAATAGGGGATAACATTCGCTGCCCTGTTTGCCACCCAGGACTGTTGTAGTGATAAAGAGAGAAAATAGGCGTGAAAGCATTTTGTAAACCACAAAGCACTACCCAAAAGTGAGAATCCAGCAGACATTTCACCATGTAGAGCTGAACTCTTCTCTAAGAGGTTGCCTACCTGGTCAGTTGGAGTCAGAGCAATCCTGAACTCCATCTCCACGAGGGATGTATTAATTGGCAGAGAAACTGTACTCAGAGGAATTTAAGCAAAAAAGTCCACTGAAGGCAAACTGCAGGAAGGTTGGTGTGTGGCTGGGCTTGTGTTTGGAGAAAATCCTGGTCTCCAAACACAAACCAACCTTGCTCCATGCGGTCTCCCTACTTCTCCTGCGGTTCAGCTTCACTGGGCCCCCATCATGGCCCAACTCTCTCCTGGAGGCTGAAACACCGTCGCTGCAACTCCTAGACCTACCCCTTCTCAACATCACCACCCTAAAGGAATAAGCCCTCTTCTCTTACTTCCATTCCAAAAGATCCTGAGAGAACTTGTGCTGGCTTGAGTCAGGTGCCCATTCTATGACCAGGGCAAGGGGTACTATGATTGGTATTTCTACATGCTTTGGATCAAGGAAGAAGCTGTTCCTCAACTATTCCTGGAAGGGAAGGTGCTAAAAGGACAGAAAAATAGACGACCACTACAAGCATCTAATTAACACTACACCCTGTAAACTAGGTTTTGAAAACTAAGACATCTGGACTTTTTAGGATGGACCCCCTTCCTCCACTGGAAGCATATCAGGAAAAAGATTGATAGTGAATTAGTCAGGGTCCTGGCAGGGAACACGGTATACTCAGAAGGGGGATCTGAGGAGGCTCTAGAGAAGGGACTATTTACAGAGGTGTGGGAAGGGGTAGGGGAGACTACAAAGGGATGGTGAAGTGTCCAAAGGTTATTACCAGGGAGAAGCCATTTCTGTTCTTTGGTCTGAAAGGGAAAGGGTGGAGGGAGGGTTATCTGAAGCTACTGAGACATGGAGCTGTAGGGGAGGGCCTGCAGACAGGAGCTGTGCCTTCACTATAGGGACCTGTAACTGGCATACCAATAGGGGAGGAGCTGGGGGACAACAACCTTTCTCTCCCTCCACCTGCCTGTTCCATGCTGTGCCTCTCATTGGCCAATCCCAACTAGAAGCTAGAAGTCAAGGCACCCAGCTTGATGCAGCCCTTAATAGTAAGATTCCCAGGGTGCAGAGCAAGGTAGAAAGGGATGGAAGGTCGACCTGGAAGTGCAAACTGAGGCTCCCCAGCACAAGGGTACATCTGCTCCCTTTGGGTCAAAAGAGAGGCCTAGGTAGAGTCCACTCTGTAAAGTGGACAATATAAAAGAATCATGGGATTTTAGGGCTGGAGGGGGCTTTAGGCTCACTTAGACCAGGAGTCACAAACTTGTCTATTCCTAGCCCTCAGATGTGCTTTGCATGGATGACACAGCTTTAAAGCCAAAAACCAAAAACAAGCAAAGAATAGGCAAAAAAACTCCTCAAATCTTAACATTAACACCCTTAAGTACTTGTCATTTCCCCGCAGTCATCATCATTTTCTGTTATCTAGCACCTGCCACTGTATACATCCATGTCTCCTAAAGTATTTGCTCTGAGGACCTGTGATTAGAAAAGTCAAACTTCTTCATTTTTCAGATAAAGAAACTGGGCCTAGAAAAGGAAATCCGTTTGCCCATGGCTGCACAGCCTTGGTGGGAATTCTGTCTGTCTGCACAGACAGAAATAGAAATGTATAAACAGGAGGAATGGGTAAGAGAGTTGCTAGTCTCTGTAGGATGGGAGCCATCTTTGCACCTGGGAGTGGTTGTCATTTGAAGCACTGATTATGCAAGAATTCTGCTTGCTCTGTGTGGTCCCAGGAGGTGGAACTAGGATAATGGGGAAAAGTGAGTATGGTGGGTGCAAGGCAGAGCTTGCAGAGGGCTCTTCAGAATGGACTGGGCTGACTGTCTTCATCCTGGTTTCCGGTCCATTAACGGAAGGGGAACCGCACCTTGGTGAGGATGTGTCGGACGGACTTTGTCCTTTGAGCCCTCCTCCTACTCTGTGAGTTGAGCTGATGCTGGGTTGAATTGGAATGAGAGGAATGTGTCTTGGCTCTTTTTCCTGAATTATCTTTAATTTTATTCCATTCTCTTCTGGTGGCCTGTGGGTGGGGAAGCTTCATGTTACCCTCAATTCAGAATCCCTCACCTTCATCCCAGCAAGAATCTAGAAGTGAGTGTCCTCTTCGCCTTTACCAATTCCTCGCAGATACTCACCCTCTTCTCCACTCAGACCAGTCTGTTCTCTATTGTCAGGCTCATTTCCACCTCCACACATATCCTCAGGGTGGGGTTAGTTAGGATATTGGTTTGGTTATAATAACAGAGATCGACAGCAGTGACTTAAGGAGGAAGATGTGTTGTTCTCTCGTGTAAAATTGGAGCTGATGGGCTGACTGGATGAGCAAGGTGGCTGTGTTCCACAAGGTCGCCAGGAACACAGTTCCTTCTGTCCTATCGCTTCATCATCCCCCATTGCCCGTGTGATCAAAGATGACTCTCGTCCACCACTCCCCCCTGCCAGTTCTCACTAAGAGGGTAGAAGACATGCAGAACAAGCAAATTCATCTTAGGAAGTGATCCACAACAACACTTCTTGTCACGTCCCATCATACAGAACTTCCTCGTGTGGTCATGCCTCGTGACAAAGAAGGCTGGAAGTAGAGTTTCTAGCTGGACAGCCACGTGCCCAGGTAAGTGGAGGAGGAGGTGTATTATTAAAAGGAAGAAGGAATGAATGGAAGTTGGGAACCTGGTAGCACATTTTTCTAGGATGTATATTCTCACCAGAATGGCATCCTTTTGCCCTCTATGAAACCAAAGCTCATCATCTTTCAGAGACCAGTTTAAATCTGCCTCCTATTAAAGATTCCCAGGAGAGCCATCCTTCAAGACTGTCTTCAGCATTCTAAAAGGACCAGGCTGAATGTTGTGCCTACTCAAGGAATGCGTGAACAGTTGGTTCAAATGCTAAGCCCCACCCACCCACCTTTGCCATTGTCCTCCCTTCAGCAAAGGGAAGGAATGATACTATGAGCTAGGATTTACTGGGCAGCCACCTACAGATGCTCTGCTCACTGTGTTATGGGCATTACCTCATTCGATTATTGCAGTTGCCCTGTGAATTAGGTACTGTTGTCCAATTGCCAGATGAGGAAACCAATACTCTATGAAGTCACTTTCCCAAAGCTCTCCAGCTAGAAAGTGCCAGATTCAGAATTTAAACATAAAACTTCTGGCTCCAAGGTTTATTGTTCCTTTCATCACATTGCGACTTTTCTATAAAGAGCTTTGCAATAGGGAAGCTTCAAAGAACTGAAACAACTGAGTGGCTCAGTGTTGATGCACTGGTCAGACTGCTAATTTGAATAAGATACACAAGGTAAAAAATTCTAGCCAATTTGTCCATGGTGCTGGTTTAATTTTCTAGGTGAGTGTATGATTCCTTGTGAATCAGGCTCCTCCTTCTCCCTGAGAGGTTTTAAGAAAATAATAAAAGAACTTATTTCTGTCCCCTGTTTTTATCCTTTCTCGATTCCTTCCATGATTCTCTCTTGGGGGAAAGGAGCAGATTGAAAACTGTGGTTATATATGTAACCATTAAAATAGATGCTCTGCCTATAAAAATGAACTTGTGCCGGGGTCTAATAAATTACTTGCTAATATGCCAGCTCCCCAGTCTGCAGGGGAATTGCGATTGTTCTCCTGATCAGAGTAGCATCGTTCTGAGCCTCTCCATTTGTTAGTTCCTTAACCCAGCACAGCTGAGGACTTCATCTGCATTCAATGCAACAAACATTCTTGACTACCACAAGGTGCCTAGTGAGGAACTAAGGATTGCAGATCAGAAGTGGAGGAAACACAGGCCTCGCCCTCAGGGAGGTGAGAGTCCCCAGAGGGAGAATAAAACAAGAGAAACAGCTGCAGTGCCATGAGATTTGCCCAACAGGCAATGTGTGTACAAAGTGCTCTGAGTTGAAATGAGGAGAGGAGGTAACAATGTCTGAGCTGAGTGTTGAAACATAGGAGCTAATCAGATGCAGGGAGAACATTCCAGGCAGAGGGAACAGAGTACGCAAGGATAAGGAGGCATGAAACACATCGTGTGTTTTGGGGACCATAAGTGAATCAAGAATTTTGCAGTGAAAATTGGTCACGTCAATTTAAGCACCTTTTTTTGGTAGGTGATGGATTGGAGTGAGGGGTTTAAGCAGGAGAGTGATCACATCTGTATTTTAGAAATATCCCTCCTGGCAATGTCAAGAGGGCTTGGAGAAATCAGAGAGACCTATTAGAAAGCAATTGCAATGACCAAAGATGAGAAATGATGAAATATAAGGTGTGATGTCAGGGAGATAAAACTAGAGAGTGGCTATGGGGAAAGAGCTGCCGTCTGCTGAGGATTTACGTGCGGGCACCATCCTGTGTTCTTTGGTATGGTAACTTTCTTCATCCTCACAACACTCCAGGGAGGAAGATACTATTATTGTCCCCATTTTACAGATAAGGAAACTCAGGTATTGAACCAGGCTAAGTAATGACAGAACCAGTATTTGAACCCAGTCTAGCCCTACAGCCTTCTTTCTTAAGCACGGAAGGGGATGCTTTAATTTGATTTTCTTATTGAAATATTAGGCTCTTAAGTTTCTCTCTGAAGGGTATAAGACCAGCTATGTGGCAGTGAATTAGGAAGAGGATGGACAGAACAGAGTTGGCATTTCATCCCTGCACTTGACTAGCTTGATATCCTTGAAAGCATGAGAATCTATGTCCTCATATGTGAAATGGAGATAATCATACACACTTCATAGGATTTTTCTGAGGATTTAAGGGACCATGTACATACAGTGACTACCACAGTGCCTGAAACTTAGCAAGCAGTTCTCAAATCTTCGTTTCTTTTTCCTTCCTTTCCCTTGGAGAATGCTGGCACTTTTGCAACTCCTATTAAAGTTCTTTATAAAGACAGATGAAAATTCTTAGGGTGCTGAAGATAAATGAACTACACCTACTTGTAACAATATAGATGAATCTTGGAAAACTAATGTGGGATGAGAAAAGTAATTCTCAGAAGACCACATATGGTATGATTCCATTTTTATAAAGCACAAAAACAACCACATGTAACTCATGTATTATTTAGAGATATGTGTGTATGTGGTAAATTATTTTTTAAAAAGAAAAGGATTGCTTAACACGACGTTAAGGATGGTGATCACTGCTGGAGGGGAAGGTGGGGAGACAGGATAGGGAGGGGCACATAGGTGGTGAGTGGTGAAAGAAATGGTGCATTGGTGATGAGTGCATGGATGTTCATTTTATTATTATAATTATTAATCTTTTATAGGTATTAAATATTACATATGTTACATTTAAACAAATAACAAATGGGTAAGAGTATTTAAGGAGGTAGATTAGGCTTCAGGCCTGGCTTGATTCAGGACCCAAACAAAGACCCAAGGCTCTATATCTTGGCTCTACTTCCTCTAGGTTAACAGCTTCCTTAATCTGGACTGTGGTAGCTCCCCTGGCAGCTGAGACTCACGTCATTCTAGAAACCAGTCCAGCAAAAGTGAAATCATCTACTTCCCCATCAGCTCAAGCAAAAGACTCAGAACTGAACCTCATCCACCCTGACAGGCCTGCTGGGTTATGCTCAGTACCGAGTCAATCCCTGAGGCTAAGGCTTGTATTGATCCATTTAAGCTAGGTCATATGCTGGACTTTGGTGGCCTGGGCTGGAATCAACTTAACTCAAGGCACATTAGTTAAGAATGAGGGGAATGGCTAGGTCCTCCGAAGCCAAATTAGGATGTTAATGCCACATTTAGGAAGAGATGTCAACAGTAAAAACAGCAACGCCCACAGGAGCTATTTCAAATACCTTATATTTTTATGATTACACAAGCAATGCATGTTTACTGTAGACTGTTTTTACTGTTTTACAGTTTTTTAAAGTCTAGAAAATAATAAAGACAAAATAAAGGTCACCGGCAATCTTACAACTCTGAGAAAACCAGTGTTAACACTTGGACCTATTTCCTTCCAGTCTTTTTTCTATGTGTTTTGTTGCATTGGTGATTGTAAATTCAACTATATAACCTGTCTTCTTTTCACATAACAAAGACATCATTAGTGTTTTCACAGGCTATTAAAACTGTGTGACTATCTCATTCATTTAATTTTTCTTCAATAGTCATTATTGAGCCCCTATTAAGTTCTAGGTGTCTGTTAAGTGTTTAGAATACTGAAATAAGTCACAGTTCTTGCCCTCAAGCTAAATTCATAGTCTACTACTGAGCAGTAGTCATGGAAAAAAATATATAGATATATGCATGGAGCAGGGCCTCCTACCCAAACAAGGGTTTCCAGAGATAAGCCTGAGCTCAGTGTCTGAGGACGTGTAGGATTTTGGCAGTGAGGAAGTAGGTGAGAAGGGAGGTTGTGGAGTAGAGAAGGATCCAGGCAAAGAAGACAGCATAAGCAAGGACACAGAGGTGAGAAGAACCATGGAGTTTCTTGAGCCCAAAGGACAAGGCACGGAGCAAAGAGAGAGGAAACTGGAGCGGAGGGTGTTGGAGGGCCTTGCAAAGACTGCAGGAGAATCTGGGCTGTTCAGAGGGAGGCCGCAGTGTGTTGCAATTTGGGAATGTGACCTGCAGTCCTGCTCAGGACACACCACTACCTGCATTGCCTTTCTTGCAGGCCCTCTGTGTGCCTATCAGTCTTACACATGCTTTAAGGCAAAATAATGAGCTGCCCACTCCATAAAGCCTCCTTCCCCTGGCTAAGGGGAAGCCAGTGCCCTCCAGCCTCCACAGGCGTTGAGCTCTCCCTCTTCCGCCATCTTGGGCACTTTGATGGTGGGTGTGCTACAGCTGTGTGTGGGAGTTTGTTGTGTGCACACCTCTAGATTGTCCTTCCTAGGTGGAAGGTGTGCTGAGGGCCTTGTTTGAATCATCTTTGTGTTTCCTGCCGTATCTGACACATGGAATGGGAGTCAGCTAAACACTATGGAATTGAACTATATACCAGTAGCTTTCAATCGAGAGAGACTTTTTTTCCCCCATGAGGCGTTTGGCAAGATCTGGAAATATTTTTTTGTCATGACTGGTGAGGGAGGTGCTACTGGGCATCTAGTGAGTAGACCCAAGGATGCTCCTAAATATCCTACAATGCACAGGACAGCTCCCACAACACAGAATTATCCAGTCCAAAATGGCAATTGTTCTGAGGTTAAGAAACCCTGAAATTTACTGAGTGAAGTGTAGGGGTCGCTGAGTGGGTTGTCCAGAGCACTCATGGTCTGATCGTGGCTCTGCGGCTGTTTCCCTAGGTGACCTTGGGCAAATGTGCTCTCTCTTGGTCTCAGGGCCATCATCTGTAGGAAGTCCAGTGTGGAGATCACATGCGTTGGAGTCAGATGAAGCTGGGCTCAGATTTTCACTCAACTCTACCACTTGTGTGGTCCTGGGCAAGTTATTCTATATGCCTCTGTTTCCTCTTTTGTAAACAGGGATTATGGTATTTACTTTGGAAAAGTGGGAGATACTGAGATAATTTATGTAAACCAAGACACATAGCACTTAACACATGGAAGATTCTCAATAATCAACATTTCTATGGTATTACTACCATTACTAGTAGTAGAATAAAGGGCTTGGAAATTGACTCTAAGGTCTTCTCCAGCTCTAATAACCCAGGACTCTTTGATTTGTTTTCTCTGCATGTAAATACTAAATGTTTTCCCTCAGCCGGAATAAGGGTGGTGGCTAGGCATGTGTATCAGATGGGGTCCCTGCAAGTAACATATGGCACATACCAGGAAACTTAAGGGAAATTCATTAAATGGATTATTATAAAGGTGTGGGTAGGGTTTCGGGAAACCAACAAGGGATAATGCAGACCCCTGGGCTAGACCCCCTAAGTCTGAAGGACTAAGGCAGGGAACAGTTGTTAGAATCCCCTTCCTCCTCCCCCATCGCCTGCTGGGCTCTTATTGTCTGAATCCAACAAGAAGCCAGAGGACAGAAAGCCTGTTGATGCAGCCTTTATGTCAATTTCCCAGGACACAGATCTTGGTAGAGAAAGTGGATGTGGAAAGTCAAAGAGAATATCATTTACAGCATGGTCTTAGAGTGTGTGGAGTAGCAAGTAGTCTGGGGTTTGGGCACCATGGCCTGCTGTCGGAGTCAACATGTTCATACGTTAGCTCTTCACAGAGGGGACATAGCTCCACATACAGCTGTCTGCCCCACTCTGAGTGCATCTCGCCCGCCCCTTGACTCGGCAAGAAACACAGCTCCATTCTGATAAAGGCTTCTATGGCTTCTTTGAGTAATGCTTGCCTCAAGGAAGAAAGAGGCACAGGGAGTCTCCATGCTGGGAGGGGGAAAACGGTGGAGGCTGCTTTAGGAAGCAGCATGACTTGGTGGAACCCTGGAGACCTGGGACCCAGCTCTGGCTCTATCACTTGCTAGCTTTGTGATCTCTGGGACTCAGTTTCTTTGCCTATAAAATGGGGAAGCAGTCTCTAGTTTACAAGCCTGTTTTTGCAGTACTTGAAAGAATGTAGTCCAGTCCTTGACACCTTATGATGCTCACTAACACCAGATTTCATTTATTTAACATTTGTTTAATAAGCAGTCACTGAGTGCCAACTTTAGGAGTAAAATCATGATGACCAAGGTAAGGTGCCAAACTTTACGGAACTCACCATCCAGAATAAGAGTTTCTATTCTGCGATTGATAGGTAGGCTGTGGAGATTCCATAAACCCCTTGAAATCAAACACAGAAGTTTGCATATGTAAGTATGTATGTGCATTTTTCTAGAAAGATTTCATTAGATTCTCCAAGTAAAGAATCACTGAGGCAGAACTTTTAGAGGTAGATTCCTAAGAGAGTGCAATAAGGGTATAAACCTCTCGTTCAGTAGAACTGCAATAAAAACAAACAAACAAAAAAACCCGGAAGGTATTCAGTGTAGAGAAAACACAATTAGAGGGTGATTCCATAATCACTCTTTGTGGCCCTGCCTGGAAGAATTTGGGCTAGAAGGTAAAAGTTGCAGAAGGAGATATCAGCTCCAAATAATAAAGAACTTTCCAGTAATCAGAGATGTCAGAAAGTTGATCGGGAGGGACTGCCACATTCAAGAAAATGCTTAAAGATCACTTTCTGGGCATTCTGTATCCAAGTAAGTAATCTATAAGGTTTCTTTCAACCCCTAGGTTTCAATGTCTCACCAGGATAGAGTGTGAAGATGACGGTGACCATGGTAGAGAGAGAAGAGGTGTGTGTTTGTATGTGTCTGTGCTGCTCTGCCTTCTGTGTGAGGCAGCATGATTCCACGATTAAGTGAGATATTATAACAAGCTGGGGAGTGTACCAGTGGATCGCTGACCAGGTACAGGGAGACAGGTGAGATAGCACTTGTTGGAGTGTCTTGCCATGCTCACAGGTGTGTCCATGTCCACTAACACAAGCAGATGTTAGTAGACACTTCCAAGCCAACTTGATAACCCTGACTCTGACCAAGGCTAGGAGCCGTGGAAGCTTCTCTTCTTGGAGATCCCCTGGCTTCCAAAGACTGTGGCCAGCAATAAGTAATATCTTTAAAACATCTTTACATAAGAAATCTTAAAGAGCAGATGACGTTATTGATTTATTCATTCATCAGATGTTTATTGAGCACATATCATGTGGCAGAAACTGTACCAAGTATTAGAGATACAGGCAGGGAGAGGGATCAAGTTAATATTTATTGAATGAAAGGCACTTAATAATCATTATCTGATTTAATCAGAATACCAGCCTTGCAAGATGGATATCATCTTCAATTTACATTTATAGGAAACTGGTTAAGCAACTCATCCAAGGTTTTGAAGCTGTTGAGTGTTGGACTTCAGATTTTAATTCTAAGTAGAATCACTCCAAAGCCTGTGTTTTCCTCCTTACAATGAAATCTCTGCCCTGAAGGTGCCTACAGCATCGTGTGGGGCATGCACACGTGAAGAAACAGCTGTCAGCCTATGCGCAGTGCAATAGAGGGTGGCTGAATGAGTGCTGAAGAGCTAGTCAGTTCTAGAAGACTTGCTTGAGGAGCTGGTATTTGAGCTGAACTCTGAAGGATGCTTAGATACAGAAACGATGGAGACCAGGAGGGTGGAGTAGGGAATTCCAGGCCAAAGCAACAAGGTACCAAGCAAGACATGTGCAAGACAGTCTTGGTTGGGGGAAAGACCAAGCCAGTGTGGTGAGCATGGGGGATGGCTGTGGGATTTGAGGCTGGTAGAGTCAGTTGGGAAGAGATTATGAAGAGCTTTGAGTGATTTAGCTCGCAATATGGGCTTTGGCCTGAGTCAATAGGAAGCCTGGGAAGGTGGCCAGCGTTTCTCCAACACGGTCAATTTGTGTTTTAGAGAGAATTACTTCCTAAGTCTTAAAGTAGAGTGGTGGGCAATGAGATCCAACGTTACTCTCATCTCTCTCTATCCTCTCCTCCGGCAGTAGCAGGCTGAGTCCCTATTGGCCTGATTCTTTCCACAGCAGAACTCTCACTGACCCTCTTTCCCATTCTGTACATCTCCTTATAAATCAGGAGAAAATGCCCCAGGCCTGTGCATGGCTCTCTTGTTACCGTAAATCTCGGGTGTGAGTGCGGTTGATGGTAGATTTAGGTAATTATGTAATATAAAACTGTTCCTGCCTTTCTCAAGTCTAAAGAATTGTTATCTGTGTATCTTCTTTTGCAATTTATGGCCATCTGGACAATGGAAAGCATTCTCCCAGCAACTGCCTATAAATTATGTGTTTTCCCACTGGTGAATATTCCTGATGGTTAATAACTATTATTTCTATTTCTATAGGCTGTACTCATATATACACAATAAATATAGGCAAGTTGGATGATGGGGACCAATTTTTCATGACTCTTTATTTAGAGGGCAGGGCCAGTGGATAAGAGCAGGATTTGTGCTACTCTGAACAGGCTCTTCCAATGGGATACAGGTCTCTTCCAATGGGGCCGCAGGAACCATTTGCCCTCCAACTTGTACCAGCCTACTGCAAGCTGGTTCAGCTGTAACAGCTCAAATAGTAATTGCTTGTGTTGATTTTTACCACATAATTGGCTGTGCAATTGGATTTACTCTTGCATTATACTCTTGTTTCTTGATTCTTAATCACAGCATTATTTCTCAAGATGAAGACAATGTCGTCTAGTTCAATATCTCCAGCTGTTGTTTGGTGCTATTTAGGTATCGTGGAAGGAGGATAACTATTTTTAGACAGGCAGCAGGTTTTTATTTTGGTCCCTGATCAGACCTTTATTAGCTGTGTGACCTCCAGCAAGTTACTGTATATCTCTGAATCCCCATCTCCTCATCTGTATAACGAGGCTGGCAGTAATCTTTGGCTTTGCATTGTTATAAGAATAACTATGAGAATGTATGTGAGTGACTTGAGCAGTGCTTGATACTATATAGATGCTCATTAAATGTTTCATGACTGAGTGAATGAATGGATGGGCCACGATTGCAAGCTATCTATAGCTTAATATATAACATAGTAAGTCAAGGCACAGCTAAACCCAAAGTACAGTGACTTAAGCAAGATAGAACTTTCTCTCTGACCTAACCAGAGTGAACAGGCAGTGCAAGACAGGTAGGTTGCTCTGTTCTCTGTTACCCAGGGCCCTTATTCCTTCCATCTTGTTGCTGAGCCATTCTCCAGGGCAATATTCTCTTCTGAATGGTCAGAGTTGTCTTATCACGACCGCATCCAGGTTCCAGCTCATAGGAAAGAAGAAAGCGGAAGTGAAAGGCAAGCAGCTTTTTTAAAAGAATGAGACCAGAAGATGCACAGGTCATTTCAACTTGTTCGCTAGAACTTAGTCTCATGACCACGCTGGGCTACAACAGAGCTAGGCAATGGAGTCTTCTATTGAGTGCTCAGCAGAAACTTGAGAGATCATATTAGTAAATAGAAGAAGAGAAAAAGGGATACAGAAGATGACTAACACTCAATGTCTCATATGCCTAGCAACATTTCTATTTGGAGGTCGGCTTTAACTCTATCTGAAGACAGGGTGCTACCTTGTAAAATTAGCTGTAGTTTCAAATGCATCTGTCTTATCTCTTCTCTAAATTGAAAGCTTCTTGAAGGTTTGGATCTTATTTATTCCTTTTTGGGTGTTCTCCGAAGCTGAGCACAGGATCTGACCCACTGCAGCTGCTCAGTGTTTACTGACTGACAAATTGATTGATTGCCGTGTGCCCTGGGATGGATGCTAAGTCAGCCCATAGCGTGGCTTGTGACGAATGACGCAAGGGTGTTCACTGATAGGAACATGGATCTACCCTGCACTTAGAGCCAAGCTGGCCCAGAGGATCCTGGCAGCCACAGCTCCTCCATTACTGGTTGTGTCTTGAGCATCTGGGTAACATCTGTCCACTTTATTGCCTCATATTCCCAGAAAAGAAAAAAAACAAAAATGAAAACCCTTGACCTATTCCATTTTACAGATGAGAAAACTGAAGTCCTAAGCTGTTCAATGACTTGCCCTAAGTTACCTAAATAACTGTTGCATCACTGAGGTCACTGTCCAGTTTTCTAAACTCACCAATACCCTTTCCACCACCTCATTAGATTTCTTACATCAGATAAAAAGAATGTCAGCAATACCAAGTGTTTTGCTCTTCATAATTTCCACCATATTTCACACCCATGATCTCATTTAATCCTTATAACAGCGGTTGGAGATAATATTGTTACTAATCTCCCTCTTTAACAGATGAGGAAACAGAGACCCAAAGAAGTGATAAAATATTGCCTGCCAGGAAGTGAGATGATAAAACTAGACTCAGTTGTTTGCATCCTAATCTTGCCGGGCTTTCTCTCTGCAGATAAAATGATAAATACCAAAGCGCCTTGTAAACTGTAGAGCATCTCCAGCGTCAGGCACTGTTATTGACATGTTGGTGCCGGGAGACCCAAGTCTACACTGGAATCCACAACTTGGGAATCCTGCAGTATATTTTATTATAGCCACTTGGTAATCCTGGGGTGTTGTGGGGTTGGGGAACTGGCCCATATCATGCCTGAAAGTCTTGAAGGAGGGGATTGCTCTATGTCCATGAATATTCATTGTTATGTAAACCATGAGCTGCATTCTCCTCCACTCACAATAATCAGATGCTCACTGCATTCCTGGAACTTTACAGTCACTAAGTGCGTGGATTGTCATCAAGCATTAGGTATCTATGCTAGGGTTTTCTCTCCCCATCCCATGGTCATTCTAGTACCTACACCTAGCCCTGGAGAAATGAAAAGCTACTATGTCCTTGCAGGAAGGTTGGCAGGCAACTATTTACAGGGAGCCTCACTCTCTCTTGTTAGGGCTTCTTGAATGGGGCATTGCAGGAACTCAATCCTTTCATTCTTCGTTTGACTTTGGTTTTTACATTAGAGGGAGTTGCGGGGAGAACATAACTGAGATAGGACCTTGCTACTCAAAGGCAGTCCCTGGAGCAGTGGCATCAGTGTTGCCGGGGAGCTTGTCAGAGAGACAGAACCTCAGGCTCTACTCAGACCATGGAATCAGAATTGGCCTATTAACAAGGTCCTCAGGTCATTCCTATTCACATTAAGTTCTAGAAGCTCTGGGCTGGAAGACTTCAGTTTTCATCCTCTACTCTGCCCCTTGCTAGCTATGTAACCTTGGGCAAGGCACTAAACCTCTCTGAACCTCTGTAGCTACCTTTTCTAGAAAGTGATAAGGTAAGGTGCAGACATTAGTGTTCTGAGTTTGGTTTCAGGGAGGTTGTTTCCTCACAAATGCAGTGCAGCAAATATCAGCAAAAACTCCATTTTCCTTGAAATTTCTAGGATGTCTTCTTTTGCAACAGTTACTCATCCAACAAATAATTACTGAGTATCAACATGCAGCAGACAGCCTGACCCTCAGTCTCCCGAAATTTGCTGGCCTGTACTTACAAAGACCTGCCTCTGTAGCTGAAACCAAGCCCAGAATTTCCAGAGTTTGCACAAGAGAACCCCCAGATGTGGATGTAGTGAGGGAAACGTGCACTCTTCCATGAGTTTTAATTCTGTCTGTGTCATTTCCATATTGTTCTCATCATTGCTATGGCAGGAGCTGCCTTCTGTGTAAATAACAGTAATATCCCAACCTTTCATGGTGCTGTGGCAGGTCTCATAAGGTGGACAAAGTTTCTTAACATCTGTTGTGGGGCTGCTTGTTCATCCTGCATTTGTTGGGCCCTGATGTTCTCTCCAGACACAGTGCCAAGTGGGTGGGATGGAGTGGTGGGAAGGCAAAGCCTGGCCCGAGCCAGACGTCCCTGGGAAAGCTGGCCCCACTCTTTACCAGATGTACAAGGAACATGTTCCTTGGGCTCATGTGGCCTTGCTTTCCCCATCTGTAAAACAGGATCATAACACTCTGTGGAGAGCAGCACACATTCCCTCAGTACCCTCCAAGAGCTTGCAGCCTGCTGAGGAGACAAGTCTGGGTTTGCAGCAAGGCCATGGCGTCTGCCTCCCCTGACCTGAGGTGTCAAGGTCTCCTGGAAGAAGTGACTTCTAGGCTGAGACCCCAAAGACAAGGAGAAGTTGGTTAGATAAAGGCAAGAGTAGAGAGCAGGTGGGGTAGAAGGGAGACTTTTTCTGGAAAGATGAACAGCATCTCAAAATGTTAAAGATGAGAAGGAACATGGTGAGTTGAGTAAAGCCTAGGAAACCTACATCTGCACCTGGCTCATTAGATAGCTCTCATGGGGTGACCACTGCTGTAGACTGAATGTGTCCCCTGAAATGCACATGTTGTAGCCTAAACCCCAATGTGCTGGTATTTGGAGGTGTGGCCTATGAGAGTTAATTAGGTCATGAGGGTGGAGGCCTCATGAATGGGATTAGTGCCCAGAGCTCTCCCTCTGCCATTTGAGGAGACAAGAGAAGACAGCCATCAGCAAACTAGGCAGAGGGCCTTCACCAAGAAACCAACCATGCTGGCACTTGATCTTGGACTTCCAGCCTCCAGAACTGTGTGAAATAAATGTTTGTTGTTTAAGCCATCAAGTCTATGGTATTCTGTTAGAGTAGCCAGAACTAATGTATTCACCTTATTAGAATTTGTTTGAATAACTCTGAAAAGTAATGAGTAATCAAGGGACACAGAAAATGTTTAATAACAACTGATGTGGCCCAGCACTGAGCCAACAAAGGGAAGCGGGTAATGCAAGAGCAGGGCCCTGACCCTCCACCGATGTTAACCCTTTAGGTGGTAGATGTAAAGAGGTCCTGGGGGGGCCGGCCCTGTGGCTTGGTGGTTAAGTGCGCGCACTGCAATGCTGGTGGCCCGGGTTCGGATCCCGGGTGCGCATAGAGGCACCACTTCTCCGTCCATCCTGAGGCCGAGTCCCACATACAGCAACTAGAAGGATGTGCAGCTATGACATACAACTATCTACTGGGGCTTTGGGGGGAAAAAATTAAATAAATAAAATCTTTAAAAAAAAAAAAAAAAAAGAAGTTATACATTTAAAAGAGGTCCTGGGGGAGGAAGAGTGGTTATTAAACAGTATGGAAATATCTCAGTATCATAAGGACAAGTGTGATCCTACCATTGCATTCTGCCTGGAAATCAGTCCTGATTGTAACTATGTTTCACATTCATTTGAAACCATGTACTGAGCATTAATCAAATGCCACCCACTGTCCTGAGAAATTGCTCCTGCCCTCGAGAAGCTCATAATCCACCAGAGAAGGCACATTTGAGAACAGACATCTCAGCAGCAACAGGATGTGTTCAATGTGGAGCACTTCCCAACTCACAACCACTGCGGGAAGCAGGTGTGCAGAGTGCCATTAGCCCTATTGTACAGGAAGACGCAACTGAAGCTCAGAAAGGTCCTGTGCCTTGCCCAGAGCTACACAGCAAGGAAGAGGTGGAGCCCAGACACCGCTAGCTCTAAATCCAGAGCGTCATGTGAAGAGGCATTTCGTGACAGGAGGAGTGGATTAATTCTGCTTAGCTCAAGTCACAGCTAGAGGCCGAGAATCTTCTCTGACACAGTCAGCTAGCCCTCACTGTGGGGCCATCTGAACAGGAGCCCCTCTCTGCCTATGGCCTCTGAAGTAGCTGGACGAAAGGCCCTGCAGCAGCCAGGGCCCTGTGTCCCCCTTCTCCAATAGAGAAGGGCCCTCGGGAAGTACATCAGGGCCTCTCCGTGATGTCACCTCCTCGAGAGGCCAGTAAGGAAGGGCCACTGAGAAGCAGGAAAGGAAGATTTGAGTCTTTCAGCCCGCTGACCTGGCCTGGATACTTCTGCACGGCCAGCAACGGGTTTTGAAGCTGTTGGTTTTTTAGGTTGGGGAAGCTTTCTTGCTCCGAGCACTTTATGTGGCCAGGGGACTTATAAAAGCTCCATCTCTGAGTGCCGGCCCTTGTCCTGGAACCTCTCGAGATCACCTCCCATTTGCCTCCCTCCAGCCTCCTCTCTGCACCCCCACCTGCCTCCCTGGGCATCTGGATTCTCACGGTCTCCACGGTTGCTGTACACTCTGATGGACACGTGACTCGGGCTCAGCCTCCACCTTCTCTCAGAGCACAGTTTGCTATTCATCTTCTCGTTCAAGTGGGATGCTAGCGAGGAGACTCCAGGCTGGACCAGTCCAGCAGGTATAAGTGACTGAATCAATTGCAGGCTGCCCCCACCTCCCCTCACCCTCATCCCCAGCAACCAGAGAGAGATCGGCTAGGAATAGTCATTTGGGCTCATTCCCTCCGTGGCTGTGCCCCACAGATGTTATCTGTAGTTCCAAGATGAGTAGTATTTATTCGTGCCTTCTATAAATATTAACCAAGCACCAACTATGTGCCAGACCTACCTGTAAGCCCAGGTATATGGAGATCCACCAGACCAGGCCTCTGCTCTCCTGGAGCTCACACTGTAGTCAGGCAGGTCAGCAATCAGGAAGCAAAAATAAAATGACTAATTAAAAATAATATCTAATAGTGACCACGAACAATAAAGCAGGGCGATGGAGAAGGAAGCAATATGGGAGACTAACTAGCACTAGTCAGGGAGGCTCTTTCTGAGAAGAGGTTGTTTGGGTCAACACTGAAAATAAGGAGGGACAGCCATGTGAAAACTTAGGGGGAGTGCATCATGGACAGGGAAGAGCTGGTGCAAAGGCCCTGAGGTGGGAGCAAGCCTGGCTGTGTCAGGGAAGAGGAGGAAGCCAGCGTGGCTGGAGCAAAGAGAGTCAGCAGCAGAACGCAGGGGGTCAGATGAGGTTAGAGGGATGGCAGGGCTGCGAACATGAGGGTGGGTTAGGCCCTTGCAGAGAGTTTGGATTTAATTATAAGAGCAACCGGAAACCACTAATGGGTTCCAAACTTATATGTTTAAAAGTAAAAAGGATTGTGGTGGGATGAGAGGCAGAAGAAAAGCAGGAAGACTGGTTGGGCCTGAGTCAGGGGCCCAGCCAAGAACTGATGGTGGCCTGGACTGGGAGAGGCCAAGGAGCAGATGGATTCAGAACACAGTCTGAGTTAGCTGTGACGGAGGCCCAGGCCCCCGCCAGTGATCACAGGTGGAAAATCAATTAGCGAGCGTGCAAGTTACAGCTGTGCGAGCCTTCCGCTCTCAAGGCTGATTATTTATTTAAGGGAGCCTGTCTTCTCTGGAATAACCTGCCTGTGGGGCTTTATGTTTCACTACGCAGCTGCCTTTGGGATCCTCCAAAAATGTGCCCATTTTCTAGATGAGAAAACCAAGGTTCAGGATGACCAAGTCACTGCCCCCAAGGTCGTAGAAATAGGAAGCCTGAGCTTAAAAGCAGGTCTTCCACGATTGAGCCCATCCTTTTCTTTCTGTATCTTTCTTTAACATCATACTTCAGTCCACTGTAAAAATTGAGATCTGTTTTAAGTTTCCTGCGCCACCTGGCGAGTCAAGCAGTTAGTCCCCAGGACTGCCAGCACCCTGGACAGCCGCATACAGCATCTGCCTAGGGCCGTTTTTTTATGCGGTCAATGTTGTTTTTCTGATGGTGATCCGCACTCTGACCCCTTACTGCCCTTGGCAGTTACTTAACCACTTTGTGACTTGCTTTCCTCGTCTGTAAAATGGGAATATAATCCCCCCTCCTAGAATCATTATAAATATTACTGTAATTAATTCGACATGTAGTAGGTGTTGAATAAAGGTTCTTTTTCTCCTTATCCATTGACATCTCCTAACCCGTAGACCTTCACTACCCCAGCAGTAACACTCATTTTCATTTGTTAATAATCTCAAATGAAGACAGACACCGTTAAATCATCCCCATAATAATATTCGACAGTTCTTGAGCACTAGGTCATGAACTGTGGTGAATGTTTTAGTCATTACCTTGATTAATCCTCACAAGAGCCCCGTGATGCACATATTAGGATTATGCCCATTTTACAGAGGCAGAAAGTGAGGCTCAGCGAGATAACATGATTTCCCGGAAATTTCACAGCTAGAAAGTGATAGAGTCAGGAGTCAAACACAGGTCCCTCTGACTCCGGAACAGATGCTCCTAACCACTGAGCCCTCCTGCCTCCTGTGCAAGACTAGCCGTGCTGTTATAAGGGCCAGGTTGCCTCGCTGATTCTCCTCTGTGGCAGACGTTAGTTAGCACAGGGCCTGAAGCCGGTGGCAGGAAACGTATTCCTCAATTAGGCTTGGAGTTTAACTTCCAGAGAAGGGACAGGAGATTGAGTCTCAGAAGTTGCTAAGTGAATGAAATTGAAACAGCCAGAAATGATTTGCCTTAGGGGAGACAGACTCGTTGCTTCCTGGGTCACAGAAATTTTGTTTCCTCTCTCTGGCAGAGCGCTGAGCCAGCAGAAGTCATGCCCTGTCTTACGAGGTTGCTCAGATGGCAACTTTAAAGAAGCTTGTAAATTTGAGGCAAATGCAGAGAGAAGGATCCGTGGCACAATGTCTTCTGTCTCAGGGTGACCCTGTGTGGTGAGGTGGTGCAGCACCATGCCTCAAGCACTGGGCTTAAGGGTGGACTGCCACGGGTTCAGATCCCGGCCCCATCATTTACCAGTCTTGAGAAAATCCGATTCTTCATCTCTTAAAAATGGCATTCAAAACTGACTCTGCAGAGTTGTAGAGAGGATTGAATTAGATAAGTAAAGTGCTAGGTGCTCAGCACATAGTAATCACTCACTGCCTGCTAGTTACTGAGGGTTTGTGCATGTAAAGAGCTTGGAAGGGCCCCCGGAACACATGGATATTTTATCAGCTGTATTTATTATTATCTTAGTGTTTTTGACATTGACAACACGACTTTGTCTTAACCCTCGTTCCCCACACATCCAAAAATAATGCAACTAGAAATATAACTCCCTGAAAAATTCTGTGGCTCGTAGATGTTTCATCTAAATTATTTTCACATAACTCCAAGTCTTTGAAAAATCCATTTTCTCACAACGAGATACCACTACACATCCATCAAAATGGCTAAAATTAAAAAGACTGGCAACAACAAATGTTGACAAGGGTGTGGAGCTATTACTGCTCTCGTATGTCGTTGGTGGGAATGTAAAATGGTACGACCACTCTGAAAAAGGGCCTGCTAGTTTCTCATAAAACTGAACATACGTCTAACCTATGACCCACCAGATCTGCAACTTGCCACTTAGCAAAGAGGAAAACACAAGTCTGTAAAGGACTTGTAAAAGAATATTCATAATAAACTGGCTTATTCCAGCCAAAAATTAGAAACAGCCAGGTGTCCATCAATAAAAGCATGGATAAGCAAACAGTGGTATATTCATACAAGTGAATACTGATCAGCAATAATAAGGCACACTTATTGATACATACAATATCATGGATGGGTCGCAAAAGCATTACGCTGAATGAAAGAAGCCTTACATAAGAGGCCATATTGTATGATCCCACTTATATGAGGTTCTGGAACAGGAAAAACCTGTTGTAAAAAAAAAATGGAATAATGGTTGCTTCTGGAGTCTGAATGGGAATGGGCTTCTGGGGTGATTGCAATGTTTCATATCTCAACGAGGGCTTTTCTTATAAACTATATGCGTTTGTCAATACTTAGAATGTTCACATAAGACTTGTGTATTTCATTGTATCTAACTTTTACCTCAAAAGAAAAAAATCTGGAAGCAAATGTTGAGGTCTGGTTAATGATATCTATGCTGTAGTATTCAGGGAGAAAGTGTACAGATGTCTGCAATTTAATTTAAAATGTATCAAAAAATAAGATGGATTGAAGGATACCAATAGGGATGGGCAGATATGTGGTAAAATAAGTATAGCAAAATGTTAAGTGGTAGGTATATGTGTTCCTTATAAAATTATTGTATATGTTTGATAGTTTGCATAATGTTGGGGAAAAGGCAAAAAAAAAAAAAAAAAATGAGTTCCTTAAACAGTTACTAGCCTTCCAAATAGAGAGGTAGTTCTAGTGGTCATACTGAAAGTCTCAAACATGTGCACCGTTTCAAGGAATGTACTTTCAGGTTTGTTGTTGAAGTTGGTAAGCCCTGACTTACAGGCCACTTAGGATCAGCAGGAAATGTGACTTAGTGAAAGAATATAATTGACAGTTCACAGTCCTGCATTCTAGTGCCACTAGAGAATTTCTCTTTAAAGGACTGTTTTAGAGTAGTTTTAGATTCACAGCAAAAGTGAGCGGAAGGTACAGAGATTTCCCATATCCTCCCTGCCCCTGCACAAGCATACCCTGCCCCCATCAACATCCCCCACCAGAGTGGTGCATTTGTTACACTGATGAACCTTCATTGACATCATAAACACCCAAAGTCCGTGGTTTACATTAGAGTTCACTTTTGGTGTTGTACATTCTATGGTTTGGACAAATGTGTAATGACATGTATCCACCATTGCAGTATCAGACAGAAGAATTTCACTGCCCTAGAGAAGTTTTTGCCACTGATTAGCTCCTGTTGAATGGGGAGGTGACACTGGTAGCTGTTGATGCTTCCTTTAAGCCTGATGGTTCTGATTCACTTACCCATATGTAGAGTCAATGAGGGAGACCGAGGCCGGAGCGCTCACCCCACAGGACAGCTGACCTCTATCCCCAGATCTCAGACTCCCCAGGAAAGAATGCTGTAGAGCTGTGGAAAGGTGCCTTCTTTATGCAAATAAAGAGAGTTAGCAAGTTCTTCATGAGTTCTTACTCTGAGCCTCATTTAACAGTCACAAGGTGGTCATCATCAACTGCATCTCACAGATGAGGAGACTGGAGATCAGAGAGGTTAATGCATTTGCCTGTAGTCACATAACTAGGGAGCAGCAGAAGGGGACCTGGAACCCAGCCTGCCTGGTTCCCAAGTTTGTGATGCCCTATCACTTCAGGCTGCTGGGAGGGGAGATGTCTTCTGGGGCACTTAGCTCCAGAATGTTTTTCCCCAAGAAACTGTATTATCAAAGGTGATTGGATATAATGGAAATTGTTCTTTGATCCCTGTATTTTTTTTTGCAATTTGAGGCTAAATGGGAATCTTTAACTTGCCTGAGAACATAACCCCTATGTATGACATTACTTTGAGGAGAGTTGGCATCCCAAGATTTCAGCCCATGACTTACAAACTTCTGAGGTACGCTTTCCATAATCTAGAGGCCATCTGTAATAGTCACATCTGATGCTCATACATGGCTTTGCTATTTGCAAACTTCCCTCATGTCTGTGTTCTTGTGTGAGCCTCACGGCCATACTGCGGGACAATGAAAACAAGGATGGGATCATTGTCTCCCTTTGATAAACGCCCGGGAGACATGGAGAGAGGTCCAGAAGTTTGCCCAAGGCTACACAGCTGGGCAAAGGATGAGCCAAGTTGAGAATCCAAGCCCCCTGACCCCTACTTGAGTGTGGCTCACAGCTCATTCACTTTTTATCCCATTTTGGCTCCAGGCCTCCAGGCCCAGGCTGATTTACATGTGAAATCTTGAAGTTCTTGGTAGGTCACCAATATATTATGTGTAGCTAATGAGATAAAGTACAATTTCACTTTTGCCACTAAGGAAGGGGAGCTCTCAAGGGGATCGTAATAATCGGGCCTCTCATAGCGGAACTCAGAGAGTTTTACGGCTGTAGAGAAACAATCCATCCTCACAATGGACCAGTGTGTCTGGGAACTGTCATTGTCCTCGCCCTTCTGTGGAGAGGAAAGAACATTAAGAGATCTGGCTCGGGTCACCGGCACCCAGGCCGTCAATCACATAGCCTCAGTGGTGGAGCAAGGAGTAGAACCATGACTCCCTCATAAGCATCCAGGAGAATGTGCTCCAGCTATCACATCAGGTAATGTATTTTTAAACCCCCAAAGAGCGCTTGTCAAGGAGCAGAAATGGACCTCCCATACAACAGCCTTGAGACTCACCAGCAAGCCCCATGTCCACCGTCAAAAGGAAATTGGGGTCGGCCCTAGAGAAACCCCAGACCACTTTATATCATCAGCCTATGAGCATTTGTATTTTTTATCTGCTTAAAGCATCTAGTCAAGCCTGCCATTAACTTTGTGAGCTTGAGTGAGTCGCTTTACATCTTTGGGCCTCAGTTTACTTTTCTGGAAAGTCACAGTTGGACCAGATGACATATGTTCTTTTGAACCATAAAGGAAGAAGATTCTTACCCAGAGAACTTGTGGGCACTTTTTCAAGTCTGAGACTCTGACAGCAAGGACTGTGTTCTGCTCTCTGCGGCCCGAGTGTCTGGCCCGGTTCCTGCCACATAATGTGGCTTGATGGATGTTGAGTGAGTGAATACAGTGGCACAGCCTCTTTGCTTAGGATGAGCAATGTTACCGTGGAGTTTGTACATCGCTTGCATGTATTTCAAGTGTGATCCATTTCATGCTGGAAACACTGGTTGTTAATCATCCCAGAGACCTGTCAGAATGGAATCACTGGCTCCAAAAGTTCTCATGACACAGAAGGCCAAGCCCATCTCTGTGACTCCAGAGGTCTGAACAACGACTGATGGGCCACATTAGGGAGTGACAGTGTGACTCAACTCAAGACAGACTCACAGTTGTGACGTGTCCGTAGGGTTAATTTTTAAAGTTGGGAGTAAAAGATCTTCATGGGTGACAGGATGACCAGCAGTCACTAGACAGAAAACTGGAATTGGGGACCATTGAGTTTCCTTCCAGACCCGTGATTCTGTGTTTATCAACCTACTTTTTACATGGACAGTGCACAGATATTTGTCTTAGAGGATGTGGCTTTGAATCCCATTCTGAAACTTACTGATCATGTGACTTTAGGTAAATCTAATACTGGCACTATTAATAATAATATTAATAGTATCAGTAATAAAAATAGTGATAATATGATAACTGACATTTATTGAGAGGCTGCATATGTCAAGTGCTTTGTTAACTTCTTTTTTACCTTACATTAACTCATTTCATCCATTTGAAGGAGGACCAATGATTACTATCCATCAGATGAGTGAACTGAGGCACAAAGAATTTAAATAACTCAGTCCAGGTGCCCCAGGGAGAAGGTGGCAGATCCAGTGATTCATTCTCCTGTCTGACTCCCAGGTTGGAGTTCTCCATCAGAAAAACTCTGTCCCTCAGTTTCTCAGACTGTAAAATGGATATTATATTATCTAATCATTCTTATAGGGTCGTTATAAAAAATCAAAGGTAAGTTTCAAGTTGTTTGTCTTTTCCATCAGACAGTCAGACCCTTGAGGTGCATAGTTCATCTGAAGATCCTTCAAAGTGGCTGATTCATAAACAGTGCTCATTAACTGTTTTCTGAATAAACACGCGAATTAATGGAGAGAAGAATTAAAAACTGCCTTATGAAAGGTCAAGGTGCTATACAAAGGTTGTTTATTTATTTTTTGACGTTTCAAGTTTGTACTCGGCCTGTTTAACACGTTTTGAACTGGCCAGGTGACCATCGAAAGAAAGCTGCCTGTTGGTTCAGTGAGCTTAATGCCCAGATGCTTGTCTCGTATGAGTGTTCTTGCTGATTCCTGTCACCTCACTTGTATTGTGTTTGATTTGCATTTGTATGAAATTTGGAAGTGAAAATTATGACCTGTGTTTGCACTTTCTCCATTCCTACTAAAATTACGTTCCATGTTTTGGAGGCATTTATTATTAATGCTATTTATATTGATTATTAATGCTGTTTCTGGTGGAAGGAGAGACCAGAAGTGTTTAACACTGAACAAAATCCTCATAATAACCCTGTGAGGTTCGTGTTTTAGCCTGTTACACACAGGATGACTCTGAGACTCAGATTCATTCACTGCTATTATTCATTCGTCCATCATTCATTCAGCACACCTCTGGGACTGTACGAGGGTCCAGCATAGTTTGTCACTTCAGATGTAGTCTCTGTCCTAAAGGAATTTTGTGGAGGACACTTAGAGTTCAGTGAAGGAGCAACTGTTTCCTTACCTGATAAATTGCTAATTGCCGCTTGTGGACCCAGGACTACAACCATGACTGCAGCCTGGTGTCTGTCACTGTTGTCTCTAATCCACGGACGCTGAAATGGAGAGGTGTGGTTTGCCAACCTGAGGCCATCAATTCAGTTGTCTCAGGAGCTGGTTCCTGAGTGTTTGATCACACATGGCCAATCCGCTTAGACCATGCACATCACACTCATCCCTGGGAGACACACTTCCTCACTCCATCCTTATTTTCAGGCAAAATAATTTCCCTCTTCTATTTGGTGTCAGCAGGAAATGCCTGTTTTGGGCCCCTGTATGCAAAACTGACAGAACCCTGTAGACCTCTCTGCCTCTTGTTCGTCTCATTCCATCTCTTTGTAGACAGGAGAGTCAGGTGGAAGACTTCTTAGGCATGGGGTTATTCTGGGGCTTCAGCCTGAGTTCCTGCTCCCTGTTCTTGTTCTCTAAACTGTCTTCTCCTTTTCCATTCATGAGAAAGAAAGGAAAAGAGAGAGAAGGAAGGAAGGAAGGAAGGGAGGGAGGGAGGGAGGGAGGGAGGGAGGGAGGAAGGAAGGAAGGAAGGAAAGAGGGAGGCAGGGAGGGAGCAGGGAAGGGAGGATAGGGGAAGGGAGGGAAGGAAGGAAGGAGCTTAACAAAAGTTCTGAGAAGTTCTTTAGTTAAGGACTCCGTTTATCTTTGTATTCCCAAACTTTCTTTTGACTACAGCATTTCTTTCTTCCTTTTCTTCTGTCCTTCCTACCCACCTCTCTCCTTCCCTCCATCTACTTTCCCTCCTTCCCCATCTACTTAACTGTAGGCCTATAGTCTCTGCTGCAGAGGCTAATGATTGATGCTGAGCCTATGACTTTGAGTCAAATGAGGGAGAAAGACATGTAAGGAATACATGATGTGCATTGATTTGGGAATTATAACAGAGGAACGTGTGGGGTACGGTGGAGATATGAAGGACGAGTAGGTAAGAAGGGGTCAAGACGAAGTCGCTTTTGAGCTAAGTCTTGAGAAATGAGTAGAGATCCCTGACAGCAAATGAGGGAAGTTTGTTTCTATCAATGGAAACAAAAAATGCAAAGTCATGGTCACAGAACAGCTTGGAATATCTGGAAAGCTGCAAGTTTGCCTGGAGTATATCATTCAGGGTATGAATGGACTAGTAGAAGAGTGACGACGTGAGAAGCAGGGCATGATCCTCGTGTTTGCATGTTTGAAGCCATGATTAAGTCCTTTCTCCATGTATCACAAATCAAAAGCTTTTCTAACTGCCTTCGGTCAACATGAGGAAATCAGTGTTACCCACTGACCCTGTCATGGCTGTGAATCCGACTAGTTCAGCCTTTTCTAACATGTATTCTGCTGAATACCAGTCTTGGTAACCACACACATGCAGCCACACATGCATGAAAACACACACATGTACATACATACAAGTTCTGAGGAAAAATAAATTTGGAAAATAGGCCTATTGGCACATTAAAAGCTGAGAGAAATTTTTTTAGCTTGGAGCTCTTTGTGTGTTGAGGAACATATATTAGTATCCCATTGAATACACTTTAGGAAAATCTTTCTGACACTTCCAATCCTGAAAATGACACCCCTATTACAACCTTCAGAAACCACCAGGGCCTAGAAATACTGGGCTGGAAGCCACTACTACTGTTTGAGGCTTAGAGCCGTGCAAAGATCTGCTTAATGTCATAGGGCGTAACTGAGCGAGAAGGAGAGTTCAGGTCTCCTTTTTCTGGTCCAGTTCTCATTTTATTTCACTAATAAATGGTCCAACTAAAGTCAATGGGTGTTTATTAGTGACTCCATGTACCTACCATTGAGCTTCGTGCTGAAAATGATGCTGAGGTTCGCTCTCCAGTGGGGGAGATGAAACTACACAAACAAATGGAGACACAGTGTTGGGCAGGGAATACTGCCATGTAGAAGAACAAAGCAAGAGCAGGGAACAAAGAGGAATACAGGTGCTATTTCATAAAAGGGGGGAAGGAAAGGATGGGGTGACATTGAAGGAAGTGAAGCCAACCGTACAGATCTCTGTGGGAGGTACCTTCCAGGCTGAGGGAAAGGCTGGTGCAAAGATGGGAGAGAGTTCAGAGAAGACTGGCTAGTGTGGCTGGAGCAGAACAAGCAGGGGGGTGAAGTTAGGAGATGGGGTCCACGGGGTGACGGGCCTTAGCCACATGAGTCCTTAGGGGCCATGGTAAGGACATTTGCACTAGTTGGGGGTTTTGAGTGGAGAATTGATCTGGTCTGACATAGATGTTTAAAAAGTTCAGTTGTGCTTCTTTCTCTGTGGGGAAGAGACTACAGGGAGTGAGAATGGAAGCCGAGAGGCCAGTGGGGAGGGTAGGACAAAGGTCTGAGTGACAGTGGGTCAGCCCAGGGAGGCAGCAGGAGTGGCAGGAAGTGGTCTGATTCTGATCTATGTGAAAAGTACAGCAGATAGGAGTTGTAGATGATTAGATATGAGAGAAAGAAGAGACAGGACAGCTCTGAGGACTGGCCCTGTGGCGTGGAGTGGCCGTTTCCTGAGACGAGGAGAGTGATGTGCTTCTGCCCCCTGGAGCTTAATCTCTAGTTTCCGTTGCTATAAAAGGAACACATATCCTGGTAAAAACAATTAAAACAGTACATGATGCATACAGTAAAGAGGAACCTACTGTTACAAGCTCTTGTGTATTTTTCCAGACATGGTCTAAGAGGACACACGTGTGTATGTGTGGATATATTATATCCACTTTTCTTTTTTAGTACAGTGGTCCGGATCATATACCTTGCCCTGCAGTTTACTTTTTCCAGTAAATAATATATCTTAGAGATTAGTCCATACCAGTGCATGTAGAAAGACTTCACTCTCCTAACAATACGACAGTGTATTCCATTGTATTACCACATTATAATGTATTTAATTCATTCCCTACTGAAGGACATTAAGGTTGCTTCCAGTATTTTTAAATTACTAATGATGTAGTGATGAATATTATCTTTGAACATGTGTATTATAAACATATGGAAGTAGATCTGTAGAATAAATTCCTAGAAGTAGAATTTGTGGCTCAAAAGGAACGTGTATAGGTAGATAAGGCCACCGTGTCCATCAAAAGGGTTGTGCCAATTTATGGTCCAGCAACAGTGCATGCTGATGCCTGTCAAGGTGACAAGCCTTTAAGACAATAGTGAGACTAATGGTAACTTACGTGTGTGTTGCCTTATATTTGCCCGAGTGCCTTGATATCTATTACTTACTTAGTCACCAGACCAACTAAAGAAAGTAGGTATTTTTTTTTTAAAGAAAGCCATAGCTTTATTTTTTTTAAATTTTATTTATTTATTTCCCCCCAAAGCCCCAGCAAATAGTTGTAGGTCATAGCTGCACATCCTTCTAATTGCTGTATGTGGGACGCGGCCTCAGCATGGCCGGAGAAGCGGTGCGTCGCTGCGCGCCCGGGATCGAACCCGGGCCGCCAGCAACGGAGCGCGCGCACTTAACCGCTAAGCCACGGGGCCAGCCCCGAGAAAGTAGGTATTTTGTATTCTAACTTTATACATGAGGATGTGGAGACTTGGAGAGATTGACTATTTGCCCAGCTGGCAGATGGCGGAGCTAGGATTGGAACCTAAGTCGCTCAGATGTCAGAGCGCAGACTGATCCAGTGTAGCCTCGCCAGAAAGGGGCTTTCCCAAGCCCACACGTAGACTCCTCTCTCCTGCAGAGTGAGCTTCCTAGCCCTGTAGTTATTCAGAAGTTAGCTGGATAAGGCATTGCCAAGAATCTGTTGCGGGCATTACAGCCACAGCCTGAGGGTCAGAGGGAACGACCTTCAAGGTTCCTTTCTGCCCCGTGGAGTAAGCTAGCTCACATCTCGGCCTTAATGGCTGCATCGGTAAAATGAAGATAATATCACCTGCCTCTAACTATGTGGGAATGTCGTAAAGGTAAATCAGATTGTACACCTGAAGTGCTTAGAGCAACTTAAGAAAAATAAACTCTCTAAATAGTTTTGGGCTGGGGAGCACGGCTGCCGTGACCGTGATCTGTGCAGTCCACTGGGCCTCCCCTGGGCCTTCGTTAGGAATAAGTTCCCTCAAATGGATTTGTTTGAAATGAAAATACAAGTATGCACATATGCTCATGCACACACACACACAACTATTTCTTCCAACTCACTGGCATATCATATAGAGATTCACAGATTTTTAAAAAATTTTTATTTTTAATAAGGCTCCCCTTAACTTGACAACTAACTTCGTCCCTAAATTTACTCTAAGCTTAGCATCACAGCACCTTTGCTCATTATCTCCTGTAAGCTTCACAGCAGTCCTGCAAGTTAAGCTTTATTTATTACCTCCTTTTTCAGATGGGGACAGACACTGAAGCTCAGAGAGGTGAAGTTTCTTTGTCAAGGTCACACAGCAGATAGGGGCAGAGCGGGGATTAGAACCCAAGTTGTCTGATGTAGAGTCTGTGTCCTCTCATCTTCCAAGGCTGAGCTCAAGCTTTACTCCCGCTGGGCTCTGGGAAGGCATCCCTGCCTGCCCCACACCCCATGCTGTGTTTGGTACCCCTGTCACATGCTTTGCTGGCGCTGTGATTACCTCTCGTGATGCTGTATATGTGTATATAGAGACGTGCATTTCTATAAGCTCCAGTAACTGTGGAGCTCCTTGAGGGCAAGGATGGTGGCTTCTTTGTTTCTACAGCCCCAGCCCTTAACACAGGTCTTAAGCCACGGTGCTGGAGTAGGAAAGGAACTGCCAATTTTGAGTGCCTATTTGTGCTGGGCGTGTGGAGAATGTCTGAACTTTAACCCTCCCAACAACAGGAGGTAGTCCCATCGCTATTTCCCAGCAGAGGAAATTGAGACTTGGGGAGCATAGTAACATGTGCAGGGGCACACAGTGGATGGAAGGACCAGGATTCAGACTGAGGTCTGTCTTACTCCAAGGCCTGGACTCTTACAATATACCATCACCCCCCCATCCACCCCATGTGATTAGCATGAAGTCTGAAATCTAATTTTTTTTTGTAAATAGAGTTTTATTGGAACATAGCCACGCCCATTTGTTTACACATTGTTTAGGGCTTCTTTGTTTTTGTTTGTTTATTTTATTTATTTTTGGTGAGGAAGATTTGCCCTGAGCTAACATCCTTTGGCAATCCTCCTCTTTTTTTGCTTGAGGAAGATTAGCCCTGAGCTAACATCTGTGCCAGTCTTCCTCTATTTTGTATGTGGGATGCCGCCACAGCATGGCTGACGAGTAGTGTAGGTCCGCGCCTGGGATCCGAACCTGTGAACCCAGGTCGCCAAAGCGGAGTATGAGGAACTTTAATCACTCAGCCACGGGGCCGGCCCCATGCTTTGTCTTTTTAAAAATAGTTTTATTGAGATGTAATTCACATAACATATAATTCACAATTGAAAGTATATATCCTATTAAAAAAATCATATCCCATTCTTACAGGACAAGAGGACAGTAGGAGACTGTCTCCTTATTGGTGTCTCAGAGGTGAAGCAGTGTCCACGTGAGCATGGCGGTGGGGCAGGGAGCCACTGGGTCCTTACAGTTGTAGCCTCTAACTTAGCATTTGACCCTGAAGACTTTAAGGACAAAGCGGATGAGTTTTCAGAAGTACACGGTAGCTGGTTTCAGAGCACCTAAGGCCTCCCCTCTGAAAGAAAATATACCCAACAACCCATTTGTCGAGGTACATGCCTCTTTAGTATACAGTTGAAGAGGGGACGGAGGGGAGGAAATGAGAATGCTAATGGGCATAATAAAGGTAAAGAAATATTAGTAAGACACTGTGCGAGTTCAAAGGAAGATGTAATCGCAGGAGTTTTCAAAGCTCTTTTCATCCTTCTCTCATTTAACCTTCGTTCCAATTGTACGGGGCAGGATTCTTCACATTTTACAGATGAGGGGCCTTAATGAACCCTCCTTTTTAAGATTCAGTAGCCTCTGAGCCCATGTGCCTGAAGCACAGTCATTTGATCACCAGGCCTCTCTGGGCCCCTTGGAGGCACCTCCGTCTGAGGCTGCCCTACGCTGTGGAGAAGGGTGAATGCCCTGGGCCCTCAGATCTGGCCACGGGCCTGGGGACTGACACCCCACGCTGACTCAATGGGGAGGAGGGGACCCGGGAAAGAACACGAGGAGTGAGGCAGGTACGTTAGAGAACAGTGTTCAGCCTGGCCCAGCTGGCAGGGGCCGTTCCTTCCAGGGACAACTGGGAAGCAGTAGAGCATAGTGGTTAGAGGTGTGGGCTGTGGAGTCACACTACCGGCTTCCAACTCGGCTCTCCTACTGATTAGCTGGATAACCTTAGACAAGTTCCTTCACCTATTTAACCAGTCTGTGCCTCAGTTTCCTCATCTGTAAAATGGGGCTCATTGTTTTCTCATGCGGTTATTTTGAGAACTAAATGAACTACTTTTTTTTAAAACCCTAAGAGTATTGCCTTGTATGTAGTGAGCATTCAGACAGTTGACAGCTGTGATTACCCATTTAGAAATATTGGCTGCAGGTAGAATATGAAAGGGCGTTTTCAAGTTCTTTGGATAAATACCCAACAGTGGAATAGCTGGATCATATGGTAGTTCTATCCTTGATTTTTTGAGGAATCTCCATACTGTTTTCCATAGTGGCTGCACCAGTTTGCACTCCCACCAGCAGTGTATGAGAGTTCCCTTCTCTCCACATCCTCTCCAACACATGCTGTTTCCTGTCTTGTTAATTATAGCAGCGTTATTCACAATAGCCAAGACTTGGAAGCAACCTAAGTGCCCATCAAGGGACGAATGGATAAAGAAGCTGTGGTATATATACACAATGGAATACTACTCAGCCATAAGAAACGACGAAATCCAGCCATTTGTGACAACATGGGTGGACATTGAGGGTATTATGCAAAGTGAAATAAGTCAGAGGGAGGTCAAATACCGTATGATTTCCTTCATTAAGTAGTAGATAATAACAACAGTAAACAAACACATAGGGACAGAGATTGGATTGGTGGTTACCAGAGGGGAAGGGGGGAGGGAGGAGGGTGAAAGGGATAATTCGGTACATGTGTGTGGTGATGGGTTGTAATTAGTATTTTGGTGGTGAACATGATGTAATCTATGCATAAATAGAAGTACAATTTTTTCAGAAGTACCTGAATTTCAGAAGTACCTGAAATTTTTACAATGTCATAAACCAAGGTTACTGCAATAAACAAAAAATTAAAAAAAAAAAAAGAATATGAAAGGGCTTGGATGCCAGGCTGTAAAACTCATCCTGGATTCTGTAGCTCTTGGTTTTTGAACGTGATGAAATCTGGGCTTTGGGGAGGTTTACCTGTGTTAGGATGGATTAAAGTAGCAGGAAAACGGGAGTCAAGAGACCAGTGGAGGGGCCACTGCCAAGGTCTTCATGGTAGTTCATTGTCTGGGAGAGAGGAGGGCAGCCCTGTTGGCTGCACTTGGGCCTTGTCAGTGTCTGTCAAATCATCTGCTCCGAGGCAGTGGTTTGGTTCTTAAGGCCCTGATTTTATTGTCAGGGAGCATTTTGCCTATTACTTCATAGCAAATAGGGACCATTTTCTCTCACCTGCCTGGGAGAGGGACTGTCTTGATGGAGTGCTGAGGAAGAGGGCCTGTGGTGTCTGCACAGAGTTGCCAGCTCAAGAACTGGCAGCAGGCCAGAAGCATCGTCCCCAACAAGCAGGCCAGCTGAGCCGGGCTCTATTTTAAGAATGTCAAAGTGCTCACCTAAAATTCTCCTCCTGGGAGACAGCGGAAGAGCGTGCCATCATGCTGTTTCTGGGCAATGGTAGGCTCCAGGCTCGGCTGCAAAGAGAGTCTCTCCCAAGGTTACCTCCTGGCACATTTGCCGTCGTCTCCCTTTCTCCCATGACAATAATTGTACAGTCTGTTGGGAACTGGACTCAAGGGGCTCTGAGCTAATCGGCTGCTTGGTTCGCTTTTCCCCTCCACATCACGCACATACCCAAGCCTTTAATATACTGTGCATGGGCTCCCTCAGACTTTGCCTCGCTATCCTGAGTGGGGCTTTGGCTAAATGTGGTGCCCAATAACTTTAAGGGATCAAGTGCTTTTGAGAAATTTCTCTCCTAAGAAGATGAGCTGGGGGGAATTGAAAGCAAGGCTGCCAGCTTTGATGTCGTAAGTATGAAATTTCAATGGCTTACCAGCTGCCAAGCTCTGGTTTTAGTGCAGATGGGGTAAGATTTAAGGAAATGATCACATCACATGCCCTATGGGTGACAGGTAATGATGGAGGAGCCCAAGGAACCCACGGGGAGGGGTTGGAGACCTTGTCCCAGAGTTTGCAGCTGGCCTGGGTGATGTGCTGCACATCTTTTCTTTTTTTCATTTTAGAGGTAATTTGATTTGGTACTTTTCCATTTTAAAATACATGCTTATTATCAGAAATTCAGAAAATATGGAAAATCAGAAAGAGAAAGACGAAGTAGTAGTTTTGCCATTCCCCAAAGAGAAGCATTTTGCTGTATTTCCTTCCAGTTCTTTTTCCATGATTTTTTAAAAGTTGTTTTATTAGTTCTTTATCTGTCTATTTACCTTCCTACATATTTGCTTATCTGTTTATCTAATTGAATTATATGATCTTTGTTCTTTGTTTATTTGATTGGTTGGTTTATTTTTGTTTTGCCCAACCAAGATGGTAAAGTACATCTTTCAAGTAAGTGCAAGATCTCTGCCATTTGCACGAGTCCTTGTTGGTCTAGGGGTTCCCAAGTGTTAGGGTGCATGAAAATCCCTGAAAAGCTTATGAAATGTGGGGGTGGTGCCTGGGAATCTGAATTTTAACAACCATTCCTGGTGATTTTGAAGTACGTGGCTCATGGACCACACTTAGAGAAACATTTACATCAGGCTAAATATCAGCGTTATGTTGACCCACTGAGTGGATTTTTCATATACTTATCCATTTTCAGCATAGTGGGTATGTAGGTTGTTTATAGTTTTTGATTAAGTATAAAAACGCCACAATAAACATCCTTGGCCACTCATTATGCATTCGTTCAACAGACATTCTTTGAGCACCTGTACAAGGGAAGCCTTTTTCCAGGTGCTGGAAAGACCAGTGACCAAACAGACCCAGTTTCTGCTCTTATTGAGCTTTTGCCTAATGGAGAGAAAGACAAACAGAATCACAAAATTTGATTATTCCAAACGTGATGATGGTGTGAAGGAAAGATTCAGATTGCCATGGGAAAGCAAGTCATTTAGATTCAGAGACCAGAAAAGCCTCAATGAGAAGGTGACGTGTAAGTGAAGCTTGAAGGAAGAATAGGAGTTAGCCGACATCACTGTGAAGATTTGCAGAGGTAGGATTATTGGATTAAAGGGTACTGACTTTTAAAACAACCTTCTCAACCTCCCCTCCCCCTGAGGTTTCAATGTCCATGTTCAAATATGCAGGATGTATATCACTCAGGGTCCAGTTGGGAAAAGACAAGCCACATTTGAGATTTCACACAGGGGGTTTAGTGCAGGGGATTAATTATAAAATAATTTGAAAGGTTGAAGGAACGAAAAGGAAAGTGAGGTAAATCAGAGATTAGTAAGTACAGGAAGCAGCTACCATACCCAGTGAGTGAACATAAGGAAAGCTGTGGTGTTTCCAGCTCCCAGCAGTCCCCTCCTGCTGAACTGCACTGCCAAGGGGCAGGGGGACCAGCCCGTGCTGGAATCAGCGAGAAGGGATTGCTGAGGCTGGTGTTGGAACCAGAGAGAAGGCACTGCATGTGCTGGGATGTCCAGGTGCTGGCCTGTCATGCTGAGCTGCTGAGGATGGTGACAAGAATGCTGAGCTAACACTGCCTGGCTGACCCTGGGGTCCCAGGGCTGCCACTTGGCTGGTGCTGAGATTGTGGAGGAGCTGCTAAGAGATCCAGGGAGAGGCTTTGCGCTATGAGGGAAGAAACTGCTAAAAGATGCTGGAGATCCTAGCTGTCCACTGCTGCTAGAAGGATGCTGGCAGAAACTGGAAGGAGGAAGCAAGTTCCTTCTCCTTTCCTCCTGCCGTGCACTATCCTACCAGATCTCACTATTGACAAAACGTAAGCAAAGCCACAAGGCAAGAAAATATGGGGCATGCAGGTTTTGGGGTCTCAGGCAGAGAAAGGCAGAAAGGGAAAAACAGGCGCATGACCAGCACACAGAGATAGGAGACATCCTTTTACCTGTCGCCCTTCCTCCCCTGACCTTGCACACTGCCCCTGGGGAAAATTAGACCAGCTCATTGGTTGTCCATTCCAAGGCTCCTCTATCCTCAAAATCTCCTTTCTTTTCTAAATGTCTTTGTGCATAAATCTGACTCTGAATTATCAAAGTCAACACTCTCTGTAAAAGCTGATTGTATGGATGCATGTGGGATGGATGGATGATGAAGGCGTGAACTGTAGCTGCTCCTAGGTATTGTTAAGAATCTGGTACTGTGCTAAGTGCCTACATTTGTTCTTTCAAGCAAGCCTCACATCTGTCCTTGTAGGTAGGCATAATCACTCCTACTTGGCAGTGAGACTGAAGCTCCAAGGGGTGAAGTGTCTTGGTCAACATCACACATCCTAAGTAGGGATGAGATCCAAACCCAGGTCTGTTGGCGTCCATAGTTACTACTCTTTTAGAAACTTCAAATGTAGGCCCACATTTGAAGGCCATTCTTCAATGAGCCTTAGAGGCAGATGGAGAGCAGCTGGTTGAACATACCCGAGTTTCCATGAGGGTATGTTGGTAGAAGCCTGGAAGCTCACTGACCCTGGAAGTCCAATGGAAATGACAGCCTTGCCATTCGAGGCCACGATGTGGCTCCAGGCTCCTGTCTGAAAACCCTCCCCTGACCTTTTCCTAACACTTGGCATTTGAGTGTTACGTTGATTACAGATCACTTACATGCAGCACACAGTTGACTGTTTGTTAAAATGGAGAGTGGGAAAAAAATAGAAAAGAAAGTACACGCTTGCCAGAGCAGTGCTGTGGAACGGCTGTTCCCTAGGTATTCATCTCGGTGCGTCTAAACACCTATAATTAAACTAGCTTTGGAGCAATGCCTCTTGGAGAGGGCGGAAGAATCAATTCTGCAGCATTTGTATCTTGTTCTTTGTATACACTGCTCAGCAGTGAAGATGTTCAAAAAACACCAGATGCTGTGGCTCAAGAATGCAATTACCCACCTATCAGGGTGAATGGATGATGGTCTGGTCTTGGGGACATCCAAGCTCAGGGTAGCAGAGGGAAAGAGACAAGTGATAAATATGGTGACCTCCAATTCTCTGTCTGTACCCCAGTCTCATTTCCTTGCTGGGAATTTTATTTTTGTACCCTGGATGCAGTGATGGCTGCATAGCTTTGTGTTAAGGAGCTAATTAATGGCAACTCGAGTCAGCTGTCCTATTTATGAGAGTCTGGAGCAGGCAGAGACACTTTGCTCATCTGGAAGAATAACTTGGGATCAAGCTGCATCTTCTCTATAAATACGTGAGGCACTGCTGTCAGACTCCTGTAACAGCCTATGCTGCCTGGCTTCAGATGAATCATTGAAATGACCCGAACCTTCCGTCTGAGTTGATTGTAGCTAATGTGTGCCATATAATCTCATATGCTCGGAATGTCTTGTGAACCACGCAAGCTATCAAGATACAGTTTTAATTAACATTCGCTTTTTAAATAATACACGCAATTTATTTTGGCAAGAGTTCATTGAATGTAAAATCTACATAATTAAGATACTAAACCTGCAATATTTTTTTTCTTTGCAGTATTTTTTGCTAAATGACACAGATTCAGCAACATTTATTGCCCTGTAGATAGCTGCAATGGGCAATCACAATTTCATACTTTCTTTTTTTTTTCTTTGCTTCTCTAACCAAAGGATATGAAATCATGTAGTCGATTTTGTTCACTTTTTAGATTTGAGGGTATCAGATCTTTTCCTTAGTTCAATTTGACATTAAAAATAAAGCAAAGAAAACACATTCATGATTCTCCTACACAGAAATCTTCTATAAAAATAGGGCTTATTTTAGAAATTAATATTATTTTATGAGCTTATTTCACTGAGTTTTTCACCACCATGAGGGGACTGTGGGCGTGATCAACTAAGAGTAGGCACGCTGGAGGAGACCTAAAAGGTCATTAAGGAAACTCCTCATTTTACTAAGACAGCCACAGCCTGAGTCTCACAGTGGAAATGGGACTTGTCCACAGTCATACAACACCCTGGAGCCGGAGCCAAGACCAGAACCCACGACCCTTGGCTAGCCTAGTTTTCTACTGTTCCAGCTGCTTCCCTTTAAGAAACATCTGCCCTCTACCCACAAGGAGCTCTTCCTTCTTCATCAACTCTGTCTTCTAAACTGGAAATGCCTCCATATCACGTAACATAGGCCTGTTCGGAAAAAAATCAAAAATAGACCCGGTGCCCAAAACACTTCCCTGAAGTGAAGAGCGCCACCATGGCTGAATCCCCATTGCTTTGTTCTTTGTGATAATCCATATAATTGGGTCAGAGGGCTAATGACTTGGCTTCACGAATCTGAGCCATATGCCTGCATAATTTGCAGCCAGCTGCATGCCCACTACGAGAGCTGCTCGTGATGGAAGCCCGGGGCCTCAGCTGAGGGAGCAGCAGCCAGACCAAAGCTGGGAGCGGGAAGCAGAACGGCCCCTGGTTATGAGGCCATTTTCTAGATCCTCCCTCCACCCCTTGCAATCTGCTTGATTTCTGAGCTGCCAAGTTCCTCCCAGACAGGCCCTTGACAAGGGCCTTCCCGAAGACTCTGACTGCACTCTGAGCGTGGTAGGCAGGGACCGCGCCAGTGTCAGTCTCTTCCCTCAGATCCGTAGTAAGCTGCTAATTAGTGTCAGTAATTGCTGGAGGAGAGGATAGCTGGCTGCCCATCAGCGTTGGGAAGGAGGGGGTGCTAGTGCCCTCCCTCCGCCTGGCTCCCTCCTCTCTAGCGTTAAGCAATAAATCTATATGGGTTAAATCGGCTGTTGGGCTGCTTGTTGAAAAGGACGTCAGTGGAGTCATGTCAGGTTAATGGGTTTAGCTAATGTATGGGCATAAGGATGAGTAACCCGATCAAGCATCATAGCCAAAGGCGGGAGGCTAGAGGTCTTTGAGAGAGTCATCAGAGCAGAGGGCTTACAGATACGCTTGTGAGGCCCTGGTTTTCTGGGAGAGATGGCCCAGGAAATCTGTTTCTTGGGTGACTCTGTTAAAGGAAGAAGAAAATAGTGCTTTATATCTGAGAGCTGCATGCTAACAGATGGTGGGGAGGAATAGAGGGCTCAGATTTCACGCAGATCCAGGTCTTACAATGGGTGGCACCACACGTAGCTGTAACCTGGGGCAAAGGATGAGCTTCTCTAACTCCTGCTTTCTTATCGCTGCAATGGGGCTAGAAAGAGCATCTCTCTCCCAGGGTTGTGGAGAGGCTGAAATGAGCTAATACACATACACTGCTCAGTACAGTGCTTGGTGTATAATCACTGTTCTTCAAGTATGCACTTATTAAATGCTATGAATTGGGTTAAAATACACCACATGACAGGTACATGGGTGCTTGCTAGTATATTGCAGTATAGTTTCATATAGATCTTGGAGATCTTTATTGTCAGGTTAGGAGACCTACTGGTTTCTGATTACCCCATGATCAGTCTCTCTTCACCAACCCTCTCCCACCTTGTAGGCATAGGTACGTGAGGAAGATGTGGAGGAATCGTGGCCACTAGGTGTCTGCGCTGTGTGCAGTCTCCTGCATCTGTATGTGCACCACGTGTTAATGCCCAGTGTGGCAGTCTGAGAACCCTGCTTATGTCCCAATAAAGCATTCTAAGATGTACTGCAAAGCCTCAATAATTTGGATAATAATGATATGGAGCAGTTGTATTTTTACTTTATTTGCATGTGATGTAATTACAAAATAATGCTATTGATATGTGTGTATATGTAAGTTTTTACCTTTTGTTTCCCAAAGGTCTAGGTATTTTCTTTGCGTACAGTATTTATTTGCTTAGCAAACATATAATATATATTATATTCTTATTTTTATATGTATGTTTGCTAAGAAAATCTGTACTGCCTATGTGCATATACATCTATTCATTTATTCATTCAATAAATATTTATTGAGCACCAAGTGAATTGTAGAATTTTAGAGGTAGAAGGGACTTCAGCAGTTATCTTATTCAGGGCTCTCAATTTAGAGACGAGGAACCTGGGATCTTAACATGAGAAGGCCTACCTTCCTCCTAGGTACCCTCCTCCCTTGTCTTCACTTAGAGTCTATGGTCCATCAATATAATCACTCTAGTAACAGGCTTCAATAGCTTTCGCTTTCCCTCTCTGTCCTACTGGGCTGTCCGGACCACGGTTCTAGAGGGTCCAGCTGTCTTCCCCTCTCCTGGCCCCAGAGCAGCTGCATGTAGCTAGACGAAAACACGTAGTTAGGCAGCCTGATCGTCCTTCATGACCCCAAACCTCCATCTCAGAGAGTGTGGCAGGGTAGTCAGGAGCTAAGCCACATTGCCTGGGTTTGTATACTAGTTCTGCCATATTCTAGCTGTGGGACCGTGAGCAAGTTACTTAACCTCCCTGTGCCTTAGTTTTCTTATGTAAAATAAGGATAACAGTCTTTATGTCATAGGATTGTTTTGAGGATTAAAGAATTCAAATATATGAGGCATTTAAAGCAGTATCTGATACTATATAGGTATGTGTTCATTATTATTATTCTACACTCTATGTTGTCATGCAACCTCTTCTGCATACACAATGGCTGCTGGGGCTCCAAACATCCAAACCACATTCCAGGCAGTAGAAAGGAAAACGGGGCTTCTGCCTGTTGAGTCAGCCTTTAAGGATCCTTCCCAGAAAGTTATCTCAGCAATTCTGTTTACAGAATCTGGCTTCATGGACATACTTAGCTGTTAGAGAGACCGGGAAATAAGATCTTTATTCCAAACAATATTGTGCCCCAGTGGGGTACCATTACTAAGGCAGGAGGGAGAATGGAGTATTTGCAGGCAATGGCAGACTCTGTTACATCCACATGGCCAAATTTAATGGATTCTTCTCTGCCTTCCTCTCACTTAACTGCCGAGGAATATTCATTCCACTCCTCTGTATACACTTGTCTATCTTGGCTTCTCTAATCCCACCCCCTCCTGGTTTTTCTCCCACTTCTCTGGCCCCTGTTGTCCCATCTTTTTTGCTGGCTTCTCATCTTCTTCCCAATCTCTGTATGTTAGTGATCCCCGGTTTTACTACTGACCCTTCTCTCCTCCCCCTACACTCACTCCCATGGTGGTGAATAGCCTACTCATGATAGTGACTCCCAAGTTTGCATTTCTAACACAGACTTCTACCCCCCACCTCTGCACTCATACCTACTTGTCATCTCCTCTCACTTGTATATCGAATAACCATCTCAAAATTTACATTTTTAAAGCATAAGTCTCGATTTCCTGTCAAGTGTGTGTCTCACCCAGCCTCCCCCGTCTCAGCACGTGGACACATCACCAATCTGCCTGTTTAGAAACCATCCTTGATGGCTCCTTATCCTTTAACCCCCCACTCCCATTTGCAACCCCCAAATAATTCTCAGATGTGTCCAAGTCTTTCCACCTCAGCAAACACTGCTGTGGTCCAAGCCAGCGACATCCCTAACCTTGACCGCTGTGAGTCTCTCCTGGCGAGTCTCCCTCCTTCTGTGCTTTCGCCTGTGGTGGAGCAAAGCAGTGTAGTGTAAGGACTCTGCAGCCAAACTGCCTGGGTTCAAATCTTAGCTCCAACATATGCTAGCTATATGACTTGGACAAGTTTATTAGTTTTTTTGTCTCAATTGTTTCATCTATAAAATGAGAAAAATAATAGTACCCATTTTATCTGGTTATTGCGAGCACTAAATGAGTTAATATATGTAAGCACTCAGAGCAATGTCTGGCATATAATAAGCACAATCAATAAATGTTAGCTATTATCATTAGCTATTATTACCCTACATTTTTCATGGAGCATCCAGAGTGATCTTTTAAAAACATAAATTAAATCCTATCGTTCCCGTGCTTAAAACGCTCCAATGATTTCCCATTTCGGTTGCGATGAAATTCTAACACATCACCATGGCCGAAGGTCCTGCGTCACCTAGCCCTTGACTCTCCCCATCTCTGCTCATAGCTCTCTCCCCATCACTCACTGTCCTTAAGCTACACCTGCTTTATTTTAAGTCCTTTAACATTCCAAGCTTTGGGGCATTGCCCTCGTTCCTTTCTCTGCCTGGAATTCTCTTCTATCCTGCGGCTATCATAGGGCTGACTTACTTTCTTATGTCAGACCCCAGCTCAATTATCTCGCCCCTCTAAAAGTCCTTCCCTGACCGTGTACCTAAAGGAATGCCCCTGCCTTGGCCATCCTCCCTCTTCATTTTCTTGTCATCATTTTCAGTTATCTTGTTGGTTTATTTGTTTGCTTATTTCATAGTCTCTCTCTCCTCGAGTGTGGGGTTTCTGAGAGCACAGACCTCTCTTATTTTGTACAGTTGTGGATCTCCGGGCCCGAAACAGTGATGGCATATAGTTGGTGCTCACAAGCCAGCTGGTGAATGAAAGAAGAGATGACCCCTAAGCAAGACTGTAAAGAATAAATAGGAATTTTCAAGATACATAAGGAGTGGCAAGGATTTGAGACAAGGGGAACAGCATTTGCAAACGCATACAGATGTGAAACCGAGTCATGCCTTGCTATTGAAAAAGTGTGGTGTGGTCCTCAGACCAGCAACATGAGCTTCACCTGGGAGCTTGTTAGATTTGCAGAATCTCAGTCCCCAGCCCGGACCCACTGAATAAGGGTCTGCATTTTAAGAAGATTCCCAGGCCATTCCTTTGAGAAGCACTGAGGTAGTGTGTTCAGGGAACCAGAAAGAGCCATCAGGACCAGAGCATGATGTACTATGGGGAATGTGTTATCTAGGATATAAGTTCAGCTGCATGTGACAGGCCCATAATAACGTGACTAAAAACATCAGATAAGTTTATTAGCATCTCATGTAAAAGGCCAAACTACTATGGCTGCTTTTTGCTAAGTTGATCAGGGGCCTGGCCCATTTTAAGTGGTCTCTAAAGGTGAATTTTCCTTCCCTGTCCTCTGATAAAGATTGTCTGAGATTTTGAGCTGCCACTTTGTGCTTGGTTGAAGCAATTGTTTCTGGCTGCATCCCATAATAACCAGCGAGTGCCCACTACCTGTCAGGCACTGTGCTGGGTACTCAGGATGTGACTCTGTCTCTCTAGGAGCTCATCATGGGAATGGGCATCATGCTACAGTTCCAGATTTCTCCCTGTGACTTCTCAGGTTTCCCTGTCAGGAATAAATTTCAGCAGCGTGAATAGGAGGGGTCAGGGAGTAAAGCCTCATATGACTGAGGTTGGGGAGAAAGAGGATGGGAGGAAGCTAGAAGACTTAATATCTTCTCCTTCAAGCTACTCGATTGGAGCAACAGAAAGAATAATGGATTCTAACACGCTGAACAATACAGAAAGGAATCCATGAGTCTAGAGTGATACTAAAAATTGGAGAGGGAGAGAGAAAGCTCTTTTACGGAAGAAACCAACTAATGTATGAGGAATGGTAGCATTAGAAAACTACTATTTTGCAACCCCTGGTCTAATAATTGATTTAGGTAAGTATATCAACGATGCTTAAACTATCATATTAAAAGTTGTTTGGGAAAAGGATGTTCATATGCTCTCAAATAGCATCCCAGAGAGGACTGATTCATCACACAGGGAAAAGGTGCCTTTACAATGAAGAAATATGGCGAGCACCATATTAATCATATGATACATTTAATGTCACCGGTGATGGGGCTAACTGGAATCATGTGATTCAAATTTAGGACCATTCTGAAGAACAACTGGCTTACCCTATTCAAAATTGTCAATGTCATGAAAAAGAAAGGACTGAGGACCAGTTTCAGACTACAGGCTAACAAGAAACAGCAATTAAATGCAATGCATGATCCTTGATTGGATCCTACGTGGGAAAGAAATGATCCGATATATAATAGTGCTCTAATTACTGCATGAGATCATAGTATTGTGGTTATGCAGGAAAATATCCTTGTTCTTAGAAGATGCATGATAGAGTTTAGGGGTAAAGTGTCGTGATGTTGCCAGCTTACTCTCAAATGGTTTAAGGGAAAAAAAATAAGGAAAAAGTATATAGGGAAAGAGATAAGACAAATGTGACAAAATATTAAGAGTTGGTGAGTCTAGATAAAGGGTGTTCAGGTATTCATTGTGTTATATTTGCAACTTTTAAGTAGGTTTGAATTTTGTTTTAAATAAAAAGTGTGTTTTACTTTCCCCAGTGGTTGATCCTATACAGACCAAGTTCAGTATATACAATGGATCCCCAAAATCTCACGTCATTTGAGATTCGGCTTAGTCTGGCAGCTGGCCCATCAGCTTGCACCCCGGAAAATGGGAGTGGCTCTGAGCAGACGGGACACGGGGAGCTGGGGCCCTGCAGGCTCAGATTTAGCGTCTGTCTGAACTTTCCTCACATCAGCTGCCTCCCCTTTGGAGTGTCTGAACTAACAAGCCATGAACACCGCGCGGACAGACTGGGAAGCACTGGGGGTGAAAGCCTGCTTTCCTTCTAAACAAAAATCAAGGCCTAGAGCCACCT